>NW_027507787.1:206314706-206914706 GCF_037356315.1 Lithobates pipiens
CTCTCGATCTCTCTCGATCTCTCTCTCTCTCGATCTCTCGATCTCTCTCTCTCTCGATCTCTCTCGATCTCTCGATCTCTCTCGATCTCTCTCTCTCGATCTCTCTCTCTCGATCTCTCGATCTCTCGATCTCGATCTCCGATCTCGATCTCTCGATCTCGATCTCGCTCTCTCTCTCTCTCTCTCTCTCTCTCTCTCTCTCTCGATCTCTCCTCTCTCTCGATCTCTCTCTCTCTCTCTCGATCTCTCGATCTCTCTCTCTCGATCTCTCGATCTCTCTCTCTCGATCTCTCTCTCTCGATCTCTCGATCTCGATCTCTCGATCTCGATCTCGATCTCTCGATCTCTCGATCTCGATCTCTCGATCTCTCGATCTCTCGATCTCTCGATCTCTCGATCTCGATCTCTCGATCTCTCGATCTCGATCTCTCTCTCTCGCTCTGATCTCTCTCTCTCTCTCGATCTCTCTCTCTCTCTCTCGATCTCTCTCTCTCTCTCTCTCGATCTCTCTCTCTCTCTCTCTCTCGATCTCTCTCTCTCTCGATCTCTCTCTCTCTCTCTCGATCTCTCTCTCTCTCTCGATCTCTCTCTCTCTCTCGATCTCTCTCTCTCTCTCGATCTCTCGATCTCTCTCGTCTCGATCTCTCTCGATCTCTCGATCTCTCTCTCTCTCTCGATCTCTCTCTCTCTCTCGATCTCTCTCTCTCTCGATCTCTCTCTCTCTCGATCTCTCTCTCTCTCTCGATCTCGATCTCTCTCGATCTCGATCTCTCTCGATCTCGATCTCTCTCGATCTCTCTCTCTCGATCTCTCTCTCTCGATCTCTCTCTCTCGATCTCTCTCTCTCCTCTCTCTCTCGATCTCTCTCTCTCGATCTCTCTCGATCTCTCTCGATCTCTCTCTCTCTCTCGATCTCTCTCTCTCTCTCGCTCTCTCTCTCTCTCTCTCGATCTCTCTCTCTCTCTCTCTCTCTCTCTCTCTCTCGATCTCTCTCTCTCTCTCTCGATCTCTCTCTCTCTCTCTCTCGATCTCTCTCTCTCTCTCGATCTCTCTCTCTTCGATCTCTCTCTCTCTCTCGATCTCTCTCTCCTCTCGATCTCTCTCTCTCTCGATCTCTCTCTCTCTCGATCTCTCTCTCCTCTCGATCTCTCTCTCTCTCCTCGATCTCTCTCTCTCGATCCTCTCTCTCTCTCTCTCGATCTCTCTCTCTCTCTCTCTCGATCTCTCTCTCTCTCTCTCGATCTCTCTCTCTCTCTCTCTCTCTCTCTCTCTCTCTCGATCTCTCTCTCTCTCTCTCTCTCTCTCTCTCTCTCTCTCGATCTCTCTCGATCTCTCTCTCTCTCGATCTCTCTCTCTCTCGATCTCTCTCTCTCTCGATCTCTCTCTCTCGAATCTCTCTCCCCGATCTCGATCTCTCTCGATCTCTCTCTCTCTCGATCTCTCTCGATCTCGATCTCTCTCTCTCGATCTCTCTCTCTCGATCTCTCTCTCTCGATCTCGATCTCGATCTCTCGATCTCGATCTCGATCTCTCTCTCTCGATCTCTCTCTCTCGATCTCTCTCTCTCGATCTCGATCTCGATCTCTCGATCTCGATCTCGATCTCGATCTCTCTCTCTCGATCTCTCTCGATCTCGATCTCTCTCGATCTCGATCTCTCTCTCTCTCTCTCGATCTCTCTCTCTCTCTCTCTCTCTCGTCTCTCTCTCTCTCTCTCGATCTCTCTCTCTCTCTCTCTCTGATCTCTCTCTCTCTCTCTCGATCTCTCTCGATCTCTCTCTCTCGATCTCTCTCTCGATCTCTCTCTCTCTCGATCTCTCTCTCTCTCTCTCTCGATCTCTCTCTCGATCTCTCTCTCTCGATCTCTCTCTCGATCTCTCTCTCGATCTCTCTCTCGATCTCTCTCTCTCTCTCTCTCTCGATCTCTCTCTCTATATATATTATAAAATTTAGGGTAACAAACAATTTAAATTTTTACATATTACCTTTTTTCTCCATCAGGCCTGCACTGATAAGTGATAGTTGGTGTGTTTTTTGGATCTGAATGTAAGTCTGAACATAAAACATCAGCAAAACAATGCTGCTGAAGTACATGCTCATTTTGGTGCCTGCATGTTCTTTCAGATTTGGAATCTTCAGCCACCTGGAGTTCAGTTATTTCCAGCACCAAGGTGTGCCAAGAATGTACACTGAGCTGAGCATGCACATCTCCATGTACATTCTAAATATTTCAAACAGGCAGGTACATTTTGTTTTATTGCAGAGGAGACATAGCATGTCTATTCTTCAGTAAAGAGCCTGCCTGTATATAACTTCTCATTCTATATCAAGTCAGCATAATTTAGGGTGAAAGTACATAATTTCATAAGCAGGATATGCGCCCCTTTTCTGCCTGTACACTAAGCAATCTCCTACAAATGGGACCAATTTTTTTTAAAGTGGCAATAAAAAGAAATAAAATCATAATGTGCTAGTATACATTGCAAGTATGAAATACTTACCTTAGCTCCCACAGTGCGCCCGGTCAGGGCTGAGATGGCTGACCTGCTCCCCCGGTGTTCCTTCCAGGATTGCTGGGTCCGGTGTTATGAGTGGCAGGAGTTGCGAAGATGTCACACCCACGCATGTGTGCAGGAGCCCTTTGTCCCGGCAAGTTTCAGCAGGATTCATTCTTTTCCTCAAAATTCTGCAAACAATTCCCCATAATGAAAATGTGAAAGAAGCTTGTTTTGAAATCTTTGCAAATTTATTAAAAATAAAAAAATTAAATCACATTTGTACAGAAGTATTTACAGCCTTTGCCATGATGCTCAAAGCTTAAGGTGCCTCCTGTTTCCACTGATCATCCTTGAGATGTTTCTATAACTTGATTGGAGTCCACCTGTGGTAAATTAAGTTGATTGGGCATGATTTGGAAAGGCACACACCTGTCTATGTGGTAAGTCCCACAGTTAACAGTGCATGTCAGAGCACAAACCAAGCCATAAAGTCCAAGGAATTGTCTGTAGACCTCCGAGAAAGGATTGTATCGAAGCACAGATCTGGGGAAGGGTACAGAAAAACTTCTGCAGTGGCCTCCATCATCCATAAATGAAAGACTTTTGGAACCACCAGGACTCTTCCTAGAGCAGGCCGCCCGACCAAACTAAGTGATTGGAGGGGAAGGACCTTAGTCAGGGAGGTGACCAAGAACCTGATGGTCACTCTGACAGAGCTCCAGCTTTTCTCTGTGGAGAGAGGAGAACCTTCCAGAAGAACAACCATCTCTGCAGGACTCCACCAGTCAGGCCTGTATGGTAGAGTGGCCAGATGGAAGCCACTCCTTAGTAAAAGGCACATGATGGCCCGTGTGGAGTTTGCCAAAAGGCACCTGAACGGCTCTCAGACCACGAGAAACCAAATTCTCTGGTCTGATGAAACAAAGATTGAACTCTTTGGCCTGAATGGCAAGTGTCATGTCTAGAGGAAACCAGGCACTGCTCATCACCTAGCCAATACCATTCCTACTGTGAAGCATGGTGGTGGCAGCATCATGCTGTGGGATGTTTTTTAGCAGCAGGAACTGAGAGACTAGTCAGGATCAAGTTGAATGCAGCAATGTACAGAGACCTCTTTAATGAAAACCTGATCCAGAGAGTTCTGGACTTCCAGACTGGGGCAAAGGTTCATCTTCCAACAGGACAACATCCCTAAGCACACAGACAAGATAACAAAGTAGTGGCTACGGGACAACGTTCTGTGAATGTCCTTGAGTGGCCCAGACTTTAACCTCTCTGGAGAGATCTTAAAATGGCTGTGCACTGATGCTCCCCATCCAAACCTGATGGAGCTTTAGAGGTCCTGCAAAGAAGAATGGGAGAAACTGACCAAAAATAGATGTGCCAAGCTTGTAACATCATACTCAAAAAGACTTGAGGCTGTAATTGGTGCCAAAGGTGTTTCAACAACGTATTGAGCAAAGGCTGTGAATACTTATGTACATGGGATTTTTTTTTTCCTTTTATTTTTAATAAGTTTGCAAAGATTTCAAACAAACTTCTTTCACATTGTCATTATGGGGAATTGTTTTGTAGAATTTATGAATGAATTTAATCCATTTTGGAGTAAGGCTGTAACATAAAATGTGGGAAAAGTGAATACTTTCCGGATGCACTATATCTGGTCTTATCAGTACACAGTAATGCAATTAGTTTAGTAAATATAAACTGCTAAATAACTTTTCTAATCCGTGTATAGCAGTCTTTTGACTTCTTCAGTGTAAGGCTGAGCACTGGTTAAAGTTCATAGGAGGTTATTTTTTATTTTTTTTTAAATATGGAATATTACACTTCAAAGAAAACATGAGGCATTAGCAGCAAACAGTAGTAATATATGCAATAATATAATAAACACAACATGACTTGTGAGTACACAAGGAACACTTGGGTAATATACTAAATAATCAAGAAAAATAAAATATTTATTAAAAAAAATAAACGTGACATGACGAGTGGTAAAGCTTATGAGGCTGCATGACCATTGACTTTGTCTGGACAGTGCCGATTGGCCCTCTCTAGCAATACACACCAAACTGAGCATGTGCAGCATGCCTCCAAGGCTCTGTTCTATCAGCATATGGATTGGGGACAGTAAAAAAATAGGAGAATCAGAAAAGACGGTATCAAACAGCCTTTTTACACAATGCAGAGGATTAATCCACAGTGAATATAACAAGCATGCTTTACTGCATATACAGACATAATTTACTGTTGTGAGTTTAGTAACACTTTAGGACTAGGACCAGCTTTGTGGATTTCCACTAATAATGAAAGTGCTTTTTATAAAGAATAATGTTTGACTTTTGTGTGTAGTCTAATATTTGGCGGATTTTGAATGTCCACATCCCTGGATGTAATTTCCAGGCCTCATAAAGTGGGAGAGACACACAATTTTTACACCATTAAGGCAAACGTTAATCCTTTTGGAAAGGAAATTAGGACAGTGGAAAGGGTTCCATTACTCCAGTATCGCTAATATATGTTTATTACCTTGAAATCCTTGTAACACTTTAGCCTAACCATGTATGGTCACCTAATACAACATGTGCCATGCATCCCTGTGTTTTCGATTTATGTATTATGAAAAGAAAATGGAAATCCTAGATAGCTTAGGTACAGATGTTCCCCATGGAGAGCCAGTGTACTGTGAAAAGTTCCCACAAGATGGCACTAGAGACACAGCGTATTCCGCAGACATCCAGGCTTGCATTCTAAATAGATGCTTGTTTAGTGTGATTGTCCACAACTGGTAATTGTTTCTGCTCTCCAGTGTCATGATATTTCATCAGCTTAACGCTTTATCCGGTGTAATATGAGGAAACCTGATCGTCTTTATCTCTTTATACACTGTATCAGCTACCTACGTGACTAATCTGCAGTGTCATGTTAGTTTTATGCTTCGACCTGACTGTAAATTTAGGTGGAGGTTTGTCAAGGGGAGGGGTTGGGGGAATTTATCAATAACAGCAGCGGGGGGGAAATATCTTTCCCCTGCTCTACAGGTCACTGTATAAAGCAACAAGCACATAGCTCATTTACAATCTCACCAGTGATCTCTACTGCTGATGAAAGAGCTGATGTTACTCACTGGATGAATAGGCAAATAAGGATCTTCAACAGCACATCTCAGCAGAGTGATGGGGGATCCTGCGAGTCCTGAAGCAACGACTTGTGATGCTTGTTTATGTGAATAGAGAACAAGATCATCACTATGCCAAGGTGTGCTGGTTTTCCTATGACTGCATGGTAGCATTATCCACCAGTTCATTACAGCACCCTGCATGAAATGTGGGCAAGCCTGTAATCTGTGCGATGGATACAGTACAACTTCTACGACTCACTAGATGGATTCTCCATTTTGGTTTCATTGCATTTTTAAAACTCATAATACTGCAAAGAAGGCTGGTCTTGGTTGTATTTGGAAGGAGTCATGTTGTAAGGTCTGTTTTTAGTTCTTGGCCTCATCCAATGCTGTATGTTACTATGGCAGTACTGGCAGATTATCCTGTGGAAGAGTTAGGTGTGACGGGCGCAACTCTCATTTAGCACCTTGGAACATCTCTCTACAGCTGGTTTCCTCTGCATTGCTTTTCAAATAATAGTGACACGCATGTATAGCGTTTATATTTTTATGGTCTATAATGTACAAAACCCGATTGCTTTCTCAGAAGTGGTGTTCAGATATTTATTCGATCAATTTTGCATGTTTAAAGGTCAAAATGGGGATTCTAGAATGCCAGCAAAGTTCAACTTTTCCAAAAGTCTTTCAATTAATAAAAAAATGGAGCTCTACAGCAATTGGCAGCTGGTGGGAGGTAGAGGAGAAAAAGCTGTCTTTCACCCTTCCTTCCCAGATATAAATCACCCTCCTTTCCCAGATACAATTCACCCTCCCTTCCCAGATGCACTTCACCCTCCCTTCCCAGATACAATTCACCCTCCCTACCCAGATACACTTCACCCTCCCTACCCAGATACACTTCACCCTCCCTTCCCATATGCACTTCACCCTCCCTCCCTTCCCAGATGCACTTCACCCTCCCTTCCCAGATGCACTTCACCCTCCCTTCCCAGATGCAATTCACCCTCCCTTCCCAGATGCACTTCACCCTCCCTTCCCAGATGCACTTCACCCTCCCTTCCCAGATGCAATTCACCCTGCTGCCTATGCCCAGTACAAGAGGACCGGTGGGTACCCTCTTATCCATGGCCCTAAGCAGAACAGAGGATGGAGAGAGTCCCTTTCTGAGGAGACTCCAGGGGGTGTTTTCTCTGCATTACTGTGGCATTCAGTGGCAGACATGGGTATTTTTTTTAAAGCAGCTCTTTTTTATTTTAATTTTATATATATTTTTGTCAAGGCTACAGGTGCATGTTAATTGTCTTTTTGAAATTTGAAAAAGTATTTTATCTCCAGCGTTTACAGTCAGAATGTGAGAACGTGGTATTTTCCTGCAGTAAGTGTGCAGATAAAACACGGGTAATGTCTGGGTTGACAGAGATTATGTTGTACTTAGTGTCTGAGCTTGGCTGATTTCTCTCCTCCAGTAACAGCACAGAAGAAGAAAGCTCTCTGAAAACCTACAAGCAAGTCTATTCCAACCTGCTGCGGGCTTCAGCCAGCAAGATTTCCACACTGTCCGAGAGACTGAGCGTGCTCATAAATTTACTGGATCAGCTCACCCCTAAGAGCCAGGCAAATGAGACTGTCATGCAGTGACACACGATGGTGTTTGGGATACAAAGCGGATGTTGTGCCTTGTTAAACCTACGATTGCTGCTTTGTTCCACTCGCTGCTCGGATCCATCTGTCATTAAATAGAATATGTGGCGTGCAAACCACCTGATGCTAGGGAAAGTAGTTCAAGGACGTCTCTGTCAGAAGAGAGCCAACGTTGCGCTTTTTTGCAGAATGTAGACCTGTGTCTGCAGAAGAATTGTAATTTGCCGCCCCCTTGCCACTTCCTGTAGACTTAACCCTGCCGCTGCCACGATGGAATCTAGGATGATTTATGCACGACTGCATACTGGCATTTTTTTTTTTTTTTTTTTACACCTCCTCTTCCGCTTTGGTTTAAAGGCACTACCTCTATTTTTATATTAACTTTGCCTTTGTATAATATAGAGACTACTGTAAATAATCCTATTTTTGTTTGCACTTTGTAAGCTTCTGAAGTGGTGTGGCAAGCTACGCTTTGACAGCACAGAACTGTTTTATTCCCTTTGTCCTCTAATCCCTTTACCTTCTCCAAGGGATCTTCAGTCAGGTGATGTCGTTGTTGGTGGAGCCAGGTATCACAACATGGGGGATAGAGGTCCTAAAACCTAGAGGGGGATATGAGAGCTAGTATAAGACCCCTTTCACACTGGAGGCATTTTTCAGGAGCTACAGCGCTAAAAATTGTGCCTGCCTAGCGCCTGAAAAAAGCCTCAGCTGCAAACCCAGTGTGAAAGCCCGAGTGCTTTCACACTGGGGCGGTGCGCTGGCAGGGCGTCACAAGAAGTCCTGCCAGCAGCTTCTTTGCAGCGGTGGAGGAGTGATGAATACACCGCTCCTGCCCATTGAAAACAATGGGGCAGCACCGGAAAAGCACCACTGCAGTGACATTTTGCAGGCGGATTTGACCCCTTTTCCTAATGGGGAAATATGAGAGCCAGAATAGAGGTCTAATATGGCTCTTGTATATCCAACGTAATATTCAACCTCTATCCTGGCTCCCATATATCCTCTGTTATTAAAGGTCTGATGATATGAGAGCCAGGATAGAGGTCTAATATGGCTCTTGTATAGCCACTATATTATTGTACTTCTCATATATTCTCCCATGTGATCAGACCTTTAATAATAAGGTGGGTATGTGATAGCCAGTGTAGAGGTCTAAAAACCTAGGTGAATATATGACAGCTAAGATAAAGGTATAACAACATGGTGCAATATATGAGCACCAGAACATAGATCTAATAGCAAGGAGGATATGAGATTCAGGATTGTGGTCTAATAACATGAGGGTATATATAAGAGCTAGGTTAGAGGTATTAAAACCTGGGGGGGGGGATATACGAGTTCTAGGATATATATAATAGTGTGGGGAAATATGAGTCGAGTTAGAAGTCTAATGCCAGAGAGAACATATGAAAGCCAGGGTAGAGTGCTAATAACATGGAGGAACATATGAGAGCCAGAATAGAGGTCTAATAACTTAACTAGGCCTCTATCCTGGCTCTCGTATATCCCCTTGGTTATTAAAGGTTTCCTGACATTGGAGAATATATGAAAGCCAGGATAGAGGTCTAATTCTGCTGGGAGATATGAAAGCCAGAATAATAACTTGGAATATATATGAGTGCCATGATAGAGGCTCTCCTATATTCTCCTATGTCATCACCTTTAATAACAGGGTGGATATATGAGAGCCAGGAAAGAGATCTAAAAACCTAGGTGATTATAAGACAGCTAGGATAAGGGTATAATGGCATTGGTGGAATATATGAGAGCCAGAATAGAGGTCCAATAACATGGAGGATATAAGAGTTAGGATTGAGGTCTAATATCGCGGGGAGATATATAGAAGACAGGATAGAGGTTTAATAACATGGGGAATGTATGAAAATGGGTTCACTGTTTACCAAATGTGAGACTTGTTATTGTATTGACTTACATTACTGACTTTTAATTTACAACCATTCTCGATGGTGAAGGCCAGGGGGAAAGTGTCCTTATCTTTCATAGATCTGTTACACCATACCAACTCTTTCTTTCCTTTCTACAGTTAAGTTTAAGCATAGCAAGACATACTGTACATTCTAAATCGGGGCACAGCCTAAGCCCCTGTACACACGATGGATAATCTGACCGTGTGTGGGCTCCATCTGACTTTTTCCGTTGGAATGTCCGACCAACAAAGTTTGAGAGCTGAATAATAAAATTTTCCCACAACATGATCGTTTGTAGAGAATTTCGATCGGACAAAGTTACGAGACCAAAGCTATTGGCTACTAGCCTGAACGTAGTCCCATCGTAACGAACGAACGTCATCACGTTACGAACCTTCGGATTTTCCAACAACTTTGTCTGACCGTGTGTATGCAACACCAGTTTCGGAAAAAATCTGACGGTTTTTGTGGTCGGAATGTCCGCCTGTGTGTACGGGGGCTTAAGCTGGCCATACATTATACAGTTGTGCAATTTCCATTTAAATTTACCAAAACCATATAATATGAGGTCAAATATAAACACTGTCAATTTGTATGCAATCAGGCAGGCCCTTGTACTACATAGTTGAAGGTAAATTTAGCAAGAAAATTGTATAATGCCAGCTTTAGCCTGTGTCTGGCCACGAGAGGGAAATTCACACAAAGGGCCAATAGCCAAGTTAAAAGGAATGTGTATTGGGAAAAATATCAAGGCTGACATTCCTAAACTCACTGATAATACTAGTTTCCTGGCTGTCTAACAGAATTAAAACTTACGTTTTTAGTGTTTTTTTTTATTTATTTTTATCAGCATTGGAGACAGTTCTTACATTGAATGAGAAGTATCCCTTATGCTGATGGCTGCCCCCTGCATTAAAATCTCTCATTCTCTGACCCCTGCCCCTTCCCCCAATACCCCACTGCTGTGATCTTCTGGTTCTGCATGTAGGTCCAACAGCTCATATTAACCCCTGCAGCGCCAGAATATCCCATCTACCGAGCAGTATCCCAGGGGGTAAGGGGTCAATGGGTAAGGAATGAAAGTTTTCAATTGACAAAGCAGCCACCAGCACAAGGGACACTTCCAATTCAATGTAATTACCTGGTGCTGATTTATATTTAACTAAACTTCAACATTAAAGACTTCTGGACTTTCTGGAAAATGGGTATTAGGACCTTCCACAGGGTGTCTGAACCTAAACTGCGGCCTGTTGGCTTCTGGATGCAACAGTGATAACACACAGATGGGTGCACTCTACAGCAAGGATGTCAAACTCGCAGCCCTCCAGCTGTTGCAGAACTACAAGTCCAATTATGCCTTGTTCTTTGGGAGTCATGCTTGTAAATGTCAGCCTTGCAATGCCTCATGGGACTTGGCATTCCTCAACAGCTGGGACGCCGGTTTGACACCCCTGTTCTACAGGAACAAGAGAAGCCACGCTGCAGCCAGATCTATAGAAGGTCTCCAAACTTTAACCAGTGATCATATAATTCTGCTTGGTATGGGCAGCAATGTACTCTCTGGCCAAATCAGCTGTGTGTGGGTACCAATTACATTGCAACGGACCTAATGCAGACATATAACACCATGCTGGAAGATGTTTTAACCAATGTTTCTTATTTATTTCCTTTTTTACCCAAGTTTTGTATGCATTGTTTTGGAAAGTAGCCTCTGTACATTCAAACATATATTGTTTGATATGGATTTTGGGTACAGCTGGGTATTCTCACAACTGTATTTAGGGCATATTGCCATCCAGAAGTGCCTCCATATTGTAGACACTTTTTTTTTTCTATGAAAAAAAAGACGGGTTGCATGTAAGATGTTAGACAAGAGTCATGAAACCTAGAAGAGTAACCACAAGAGAAGACCAAGTGATCCATTGAGTCTGTACCCTTAGAATTTTTTTTTCTTTTTAATAAAAAAAAAATCCAAATAAGAGAATGCTTAGCAGCAAAACGCCACAATTGGCAGGCTATGGCCTGTTTCACACAGGCTTCAGCTTTTATAAGAGCAGTGTCAACAGCAAGCTTTGACAAAAAGCATTTGCAGAGCCTTCAGCAAGCTGAAGCTTTTAAAGTGCCATTGGACTTTAGTTTGTATATGTTGAACACATATCCCAAGGGCGGGTTCACATATATGCACCCTCAGGTACGTACCTGGAATCAGATTCGTGTCTGTTCACTGGTTCAGGTGCGATTCAGGTCTGAATTTTTGCCTGAACTCCCAGCTGAACTGAACCCAAGCACGCACAGGACCCTTTTTCAATCCAGACCGTGCCCGTCCCAGACATGATAGGTTGGAGATTTTGGCAGGACACCGGCTCCATTGAGAGCCGGCCACACTCACGTTATGCGAATTGGATGCGGAGAAACTCTGCATCCAATTTGCATATGTGTGTGAACCCAGCCTAATGGGAATACTGATTGCTACTTTAAACAAGCGGCTAGCAGATTCAGCGCTTTTTGAAGCTTGTTGAAGATTGCCAGCAGCTTGTTTAAAGTGGCAATCAGTAATGCCATTAGGATCTATGTTCAACATATACAAACTGGAGTTGAACGGTACTTTAAAAGCTTCAACAAAGCTTGCTGAAAGCTCTGCAAATGCTTGGTGCTCACACTGCTACAAGCTGAAGCCCATGTGAACCAGGCCTATGTGCTTTGCTAGTTGTAGCATGACTTTCACATTGAGGGTTAGATTCCCCTTAGCTGTGGTGGGCGGATTTCTACTGCTTTGCTACTGTAACAGGAGGACTTGCCATTGTACAGCATTGCGTGCAATGGTTGTTATTTTATAGAGAATTCCTAGAAGGACATGGTTAAAGCCTTTACTACTTATTGGGCCAACCATTTACTGAGCATTTTCGATTTTCTTCTTGCATTCAGTTTCTAACAAACGTAGTGTTCAAAAGCCTTGTGATTTATTGGCAGCCACACGGAGTGTCTGACAGGACTGGCCAAGCTTTATTGAAACCTCAGGGCAGTGTATGTCTCCACTAGCAAGCGTAGCAGCCATCAACTTGTCAAAAACAACCAATCAACAGTCGCCTCTTTTGTTTCCTGTAAGAGATGATGAAAGCACACACGCCATTGGCTGATGAGGTTCAGTGACCCTACATGCAGTGTTAGCATATTTTTCTTATGCTCTGTTACTGGTACCATAATGTTTTTTTCAACCTGCAAATGTGAATAGCTTGTTAAATAAAGATGCAATATTTTATTTATTAAAAACTGAGTTCATGGCCTTTTTTTTTTAATTATCTGTCTGTTAATTAGAAGAATAATGCAATCAATGAGAATGTGTTTTGACTCGTTTATACTAATTAGAGCTGTTAGATTTGTTTATTACTTGTATTTACTGCTGAGATTTCTTATTGCAGAGAGGTCATCGCTTCACATTACCAAAACCTACTCAAATTATTTTCACACTAAAAAGAGATTATTTGTGCAAAGGAGATGATGGGAAAATCACTGGTTTAATTTACCGTATATACTCGAGTATAGGCCGACCCGAATATAAGCCGAGGCCCCCAATTTACCCCCAAAAAAACTGGCAAACTTATTGACTCGTGTATAAGCCGAGGGTGAGACATGCCTGTCCATCCCTGTGTGTGTGTCCGTCCATCCCTGTGTGTCCGTCCATCCCTGTGTGTCCGTCCATCCATCCCTGTGTGTGTGTGTGTCCATCCATCCATCCATCCCTGTGTGTGTGTGTCTCCATCCATCCATCCATCCATCCCTGTGTGTGTGTGTCTCCATCCATCCCTGTGTGTGTGTGTGTGTGTGTGTGTCCAGCCTACCTGTGTCCCGAGCCTTTGTCCCGAGAGCCTCCGTCCCGTGCCTTGCCTCCTTGCCTCCGTCCCGTGCCGTGCCTTGCATCCGTCCCGTGTCGTGCCTTGCCTTGGCTCCGCTCCGTCCCGTCCCGTCCCGTCCCGTGCCGTGCCGTGCCTTGCCTTGCCTCCGTCCCGTGCCCTCTTCGTCGGCGGCCATTGTAAAATTCAAAAGCTGCGCCGCCGCCTTCGCCTGTGATAGGCGGAACACTGAATTTCCCAGCAGCCTGTGTTCCGCCTATCACAGACTTCGTATCATCCTCGTCCGTAGTACGAGGATGATACGATGTCCGTGATAGGCGGAACACAGGCTGCTGGGAAATTCAGTGTTCCGCCTATCACAGGCGAAGGCGGAGCCGGAGGCGCGGCTTTTGAATAGAATGGCCGCTGTCTGTCTGCTCGACACGCTGATCGAGCGGGCAGACAGCGATGACTCGAGTATAAGCCGAGGGGGGCACTTTCAGCCTCAAAAAAGAGGCTGAAAATCTCGGCTTATACTCGAGTATATACGGTATATACTGTGCATTGGTCACAAAGCTATCTGAAAAACTAGATTTTTTTATTTATATATATATATATATATATATATATATATATATATATACATACATACCGTTCAATTTAATTGTGTGCTTTCTGTTGCGGTTGAGTCCCTCCACTTAAAACAAATTTCACAGTTGTGCATTAATATGTACAGTATATTTTGCACACACACTTATATAGCACTGATGGTGTGTGCTGCACATTACAATATAAAGTTAGACAATACAGTCACAATCCAATGTAAGACCAGAGGATTAGGCAGGCCCTGCTTGTGAGCATGTATAGGAATGCTGCTGCTAGACTAATACACTGACTGCTGGCTTCCCCTACCCCGCCGTATAAAATTTAATATACATATCGCAACACACAAGGCCATCCACAACGTCGCCCCCAGCTAAATCACCAACCTCATCTGCAGATCTCACCCTCTCCGCTCTTCCCGAGATCTCCTGCTCTCTGGCTCCCTTGTCATCTCCTCCAGGACTTCTCCAGAGTCTCTCCCATCCTCTGCAACTCCCTGCCCCAGTATGTCCGGTCAGCCCCCAACCTGTCTGCCTTTAGGCAATCCCCTGAAAACTCACTTATTCAGGAAAGCCTACTTCACCTCCATCTAAGAACTGTATTCAAGTCACCTCCATCAGAGCGAATGAAGATAAATTGGAAGAACCGGCACTCTGATATCCATCCATATTCTTTATTCCAATAAAATCAAATTACAAGGTAATTTCTGTCATGTTTCTGCGAGTAGCCTTGTTCACAGCATTGTTACCAACACAGATATATGTATAAAACAAAGTGACTGTGACCACTCCCATTCGTTAGTTGGTATAATTAGCAGTAAATCAGAAGTACTGCTGTAAAGAGTCTCTCTAGGAATAGAAACTTGTCACACAAATATATACAAAGATATATATGCTGATACACAAGCATAATATACATGAATGGAAAAGAGAAAAAATGTTGCAATTTCATAGAACCAAATTCTGTAATATGAAAAAATGTATATATAGATTTTCCAGCCATCGGTTGAAAACCCTGGAAGGTCGTCTGTTCCTGAGCAACTGAAGTGGAGTTATCAGTGATCTACCATATTTGAGAGTTCTCAGAGTCAGAGCAGTGCTTTTTTTATTTTATTTTTTTTGCACCTCCATCAGTTCATTCACCACAGCTATTACCTTTTGTACCACCTCCCCCTCTCTTTAGATTGTAAGCTCCATGAGCAGGGCCCTCCTAGTCGTCCTGTATTGAACTGTATTGTAATTGTACTGTCCCCTCTCTACACTGTAAAGTGCTGAATAAACTGTTGGCGCTATATAAATCTTGTATAATGTGTGTGTGTATGTATATATTCTGTCCCAGCAGGAATTACAAACATGATTGCAAGTAATCATCAGAAACTAAGCATCATCCTTCAGAGTTCTGTAGAAAAAAGAATAAATTGACATCTTCAATACCTATTTTTTTAACAGTTCACTTTCAAATGCAATCAAAACAGGGAAAACTGCAGCAATTTCACCAAAAGCAATCAGATTTTTACCGTAGGGCAATATCGATCCTATTTCCCTGCAGTCGATCAAGACCACCATTTTATGTTTCATGTCCTTGTGATTTTGACAATCAATGGAATCAAAAGTTTGATTGCCTTATCACAATTCCCACATGTATGGCCAGCTGTGAAGTGTGTCCCACAGGCTGTACTGTCTCTTGTCATAGTAAAGTCTGCTTAAAAACGTAAGTTTTAGCACACAATAAAAAAAAAAAAGTTTAAATAGGTTTTAGTTCTTTCAGACATAAAAGACTGTTTATAAATGGTTTCAAAACCCAAAATGGTCTACAAAAGAGCTGAACATAAGTGTGCCATTAAAGCTGGTTGTGCTTTTAATAGAATCCATTTCCCGGCTTGGCACAAGGGCATTGTTCTCAAGTGTTGTAGAACAATCACCGCTTTAAAAAAGCTTTCAAAAGCTCCAATGCAGCATTCAGTGTTCCCCCCGTCGCCCGGCTATGCAGGCATGCCATTAGCTCCTGTACGCCGACAACAGTAGTAACTGGTCACTAAGATGGCTTTCACAGAGACACTGCAGGAGTCAAATAAGTATTTTCTAAGGGAAAGTATTTTAACACCAGCAGGTTTTTTATTAAAAAAAAATATTATTTTATTTTTTTTTGGAATTATTTCTAAAAAGGATAAGTACTTTTGTACCTTGTATCTAGAAATGAAAAAGAAAAATCAGTAGAAATGCTTTTTTAAGCCTTTCTGTCATGTTTTCCCCACACTTAAACCGGCCATGTAACACCCTCAATGTAAAATACTCTTCCTACAAAAGAAAACCAAAAATGCTCCTCACATGGTTTTCCCTGTTTCTTCGCAGGTGGATGTTGAACTAGGACCTTTAGCTTTGCTTCTCCTGAGGGGATTTAAACCAGGGGTAGAAAAAAAGATTATCTCACACACATTCCCCATATTAGAATTCTTACACTGCATTGAGTTTGGGCAGAATGCTTGTATTTGGTTATAGTTAATGCTTTAACCACTTAAGCCCTGGAAGGATTTGCTACCTTAAGGACCAGGCCATTTTTGCGACACGTCACTACGTCGCTTTAACTGGCAACTGCGTGGTCGTGCGAGGCTGTACGCAAACAAAATTGACATCCTTTTTTCCCAACAAATAGCGCTTTCTTTTGGTGGTATTTGATCACCTCTGCTTTTTTTTTTTTTTTTTGCATTTATAAACAAAAAAAGGTGACAATTTTGAAAACCTATTTTTAACCTTTTGCTATAATAAATATCCAATAAACAAAAATGTCTTCATCAGTTTAGGCCAATATGTATTCTACATATTTTTGGTAAAAACAAAAATGGCAATAAGCATATATCAGTTTGTGCAAAAGTTATAGCGTCTACAAAATAGGGGATATATTTATGACGGCATAAGTTTTTGGGGTCTTTTTTTTTTTTTAGTAATGGTGGCGATCTGCAATTTTTATCGGGACTGCGGCGGATGCTTTTTTTTGGGATCATTGACATTTATACAGCAATCGGAGCTAAAAAAATAAAAAAGCGCACAGATTTACTGTATAAATGTCATTGGCAGGGGGTTAACACTGGGGGGGGGCGATCAAGGGATTAAATGTGTTACCTGGGGATGGGACTGCCTGGGGGAGGAGGCCGATTGTTGTTCCTAAGCATTAGGAACAACTGATCAGTCTCCTCTCCCCTGACGTAACGGAGATCTGTCTATTTGCACTGACAGATCTCCATTCTGTCTCTCAGGAGTGATTGCGGGTGCCCAGCAGACACCGCGACCAACGGGCACGTGCATCGGCTTTGTCGACACACCACCGCCGTGTGCGCCCCCTAGTGCTCTTAAAGTGGCTAACATACAACTGCGGCGGCTGGTCGGGAACCAGTTAAACAGTTCTCCATTCTACTGTAACCTTTCATTTTGTTACATGTCAGACCAGCAATGCTTACTGGAGATGAGCCTGGGCAACCTGTGAACTAGCAATCTTTTATTTTTTTAATCCAATAAATTGCAGACCAGGTCATCCCCACCTCACAGCTCACATAAACAAAGCGGTAGGTTTGGAATGACCCAGCCCGCAGCTCATTGCAGTAAAAAAAATCAGAGTGCAAATTTGGAGGATGCTCAAGGTCATCCCTAATGCTTGCCAACAACTGGGAATTGTGAGGTTCTACCAGATTTGGATGCAAGCTGAACAGATTGTTGCTTGCATAGTTGTATGTAAATGTTGTTGCACCAACATAGCCTTTCTCAAATGTATTACCCCAGAGGAACTCTTAGGTCTTGGGGAACCCCAGCTAACATCTCATAGGGGGTCAGTGGGAAGAATTCTTCCCTTTAAGACAGCTGAAAGGGTCATTGGTGTCATGCCACTGTGTTTTCCCAAGGGTCAATAGGTCAAGAACTATGCAGGCATGAATACATGGTAGTCTATCAGCCACAACTCAAAGCCCTAGCAACCTCTTCTGAAACCCTGCTTGAGAAGGACAGCTCTTGCAGATGAAATTTCCAAGAAAATGGGACAATGGGGTTTAAGTACTAAAACTGAAGAGTGCAAAATCTAGTGCAGCTGTGCATGGTAGCCAATGATTTCCTTTTAGATTTACCAAAAACCATGTAGTGCAAGGCCCTGCCTGATTGCATCCAGCTTTACTTGAGCTTGTGCAATTATGAAAAAAAAAAACTGGAAGCTGATTAGCTCCTATGCAGAGCTGCACCAGATTTTGCACAAACCAGTTTTAGTAAATCAACCCCAGGGTGTGGTCAGCTTTGGGTCTTTTCTTGAGAGCCCTTAAAACCCAATGAGCTAATCTCTTAAAAGCTTACATTCACCTCTGGTAGATATACCCCTGATTACTTATGATCGGTCTCTAAGGCCATCTATACACTTAAAGAGACAAACAAGGAGGTGCAGAAGACAGTTGGTCAAAGCAGAAAGGTTAATGATTGATCTTCCTGAGTAGGCTATATAAAGGCTAACGTGTGCTCTATGGGGTGCCTATGTTTCATGCCAGAAGCTTAAAGCCAGTCTGTTGTGGTGTTAAAAAAAAAAACTCTTTTACTCACCTCTCCAATGGCTTCTGTCTTCAACCTTTCTTTCGTTAAGTGCAGCAACTTTGGCATTTCAGCATCTGACACATCTGTGTGTCTGCCGTAGTTCCACTCTCCATTTGCTTTGTCACTAAAGATATCCAAAGTGAAATTACATTTTGGGGGAAGGAGGCCAGGTGTCTGACACTCCAAAAATTGACAAATGCTGAAGAGACTGAAACATCCTGCAGTGCTAGAATGGAGGAAAGGTAGGGCCTATGGACCATCTGAGAGGTGAGTATAAGTACTATTGTACTGCAGGACATTTTCAGCTCAAATGCTCACTTTCTGTGGAGTTTTACTAAATTTGTAAAAGTTAACTAATAAAGTTTTAGATTCTTGGGTATAAACAGACAGCCAAATGTCATGCAATAAATATCTTGGCAGACTAGAAGTGTGTCTTGGTTATATACTAAAGCGGGGAACTCATATTCCGAAGATCCAATAGAGCAGTGATGGCGAACCTTGGCACCCCAGATGTTTTGGAACTACATTTCCCATGATGTTCAACTACACTGCAGAGTGCATGATCATCATGGGAAATGTAGTTCCAAAACAAGGTTCGCCATCACTGCAATAGTGTTGCGTAAATGTGAGAGCGCTATATGCCAGATAATTCCATGACTAGATGTAATTCAGCTCACATTTTGAAAGTAACTTTTAGGTTAGATTTATTATTTTCTGTGTGCATGCAGCTCACATGGTAATGCACATTTTTAGTTGTAAATTAGCTCATAGAGTTTCCCTTTGTCTTGCACACCAAATTGCAGTATATACAGTGGTGAGAAAAAGTATGTGATCCCTGCAGTATTTTGCCATAAAATATGAGCTGATCCTCATCTAAGTCACAATAGATAAACATGCTTGAGGAAAAGGTAAGTGAACCCATAGTCTAATTATTTCAAATAAAGCTAATTGGAGTCAGTAGTTTGCATACATGGAGTCCAAATAAAGAAATACGTTTGGAGATGTGTTTTAGAGCTACTCTGATAAAAGACACTCAAACATTGTAAGGCTGCTGTTCATAGTGCACATCAGCTCTTGTGAACCATGCCTCGCAAAAAAGTAGCTCTCTGAAGATATACAGTCAAGAGTAGTTGATCTGCATAAGGCTGGAAAAAGATACAAGGCAATCTCAAAGTATTTAGGCATCCATCAATCAACAGACAAATCGTCTATAATGGAGACAGTTTAGTACTGTGGCTACTCTTCCTAAAAGTAGGCTCCCAGAAAAGGTTACTCCCAAGGCACAATGCAGAATCCTTAAAGAGGAAGTAAACCCTGATGAGTTTACCTCCTCTTTCATTCCCTGCAATGGCAAAGCATAATGGACTACTATGCATCGCATAGTAGCACATTATGTGTCACTTACCTGACACAGGAGCCAGCGAAGTCGCCGCTGTCCCCTGTAGTCCGCCGCATCCATCTTGTTGGTGGGGTCTCGCAGCTCCGCCGCTGTCATTCGGCGAAGCCGCGATGACGTCACTCCGGCGCATGCGCACGGGAGCCGACACGCGCGGCATCTTCGTCTTTGACGATGCCGCGCTCAGTGCACCTGCGCGCCGCTGTCTACGGCGCATGCGCCATAGACAGCGGTGCCTGTTTTCGGGCAAATATCTCCTAAACCATATTTTGACCTACAGGTAAGCCTTAATCTAGGCTTACCTGTAGGTCAAAGTGGTTTGTAAGGGTTTACAACCACTTTAACACAAGGTAAGGAAGAACCACGAGTAACAACTAAAGGCTCGAAGACATTAATGGAACTGCCAAACATCCCTTCTCATGAGTCTACCATACAGTGGGGAAAATAATTATTTGATCTCCTGCAGATTTTGTAAGTTAACTGACTTACAAAGAAATGAAGGGTCTATAATTGTTATCATAGGTGTATTTTAAATGATAGAAACGTATCATAAACCAAAAATAACACATGATACTAATGTTATAAATTTAGTTGCAGTTCAGTGAGTAAAGTAAATATTTGATCTTTTACCAACCAACAATAATTCTGGCTCCCATAGACTAGCTACAGTATGTGCTCTTGTGGTACAGAGATTAGTCCTGTCAATTTAAGAAGGTGATCCTAACTACAGCTCGTTAAGGGTATACAAGACACCTGTCCACAGAATCTTTTTCTTCCATTCAAACCTCACCATCATGGGCAAAATCAAAGGGACTCAGGGACAAGATTGTAGACCTGCACAAGGCTGGAATGGGCTACAAGACCATCAGCAAGAAGCTTGGTGAGAAGGAGACAACTGTTGGAGTGATTATTCACAAATTGAAGAAATACAAAATAGCCATCGATCGCCCTCAGTCTGGAGCTCCATACAAGATTTTGCCTTATGGCGTAAGGATGATCAGCCCAGAAATACACAGGAGGAGCTGTTGAATGATCTCACAGCAGTTGGGACTACAGTTGCCAAACAAGCCATTGGTAACGCAATTCGCCGACATGGATTGAAATCCTGCAGAGCGTGCAAGGTCTTCCTCCTCAAAGGCCATCTGAAGTTTGCCAATGAACATCTAAATGATTCAGAGAAGGACTGGGGGAAAGTGCTGTGGTCAAATGAGACCAAAATTTTGCTCTTTGGCATTAACTCGACTTGCTGTACTTGAAGGAAGAAAAATGCTGACTCTGACCCTAAGAACACCATCCCTACAGTCAAGCACGGAGGTGAAAACATTAAGCTTTTGGGCTTTTTCTCTGCTAAAGGTACAGCCTGATTTTGCCACATTGAGGGGCCAATGGACGGGCCCATTATTGTAAAATCTTGGATGAAAACCTTCTTGCCTCAGCCAGAACACTGAAGATGGGTCGTGAATGGGTCATCTAGCATGACAATGACCCAAAAACATGTCTCAAAGCAACAAAGGAGTGGCTCAAGAAGAAACGCATTAAGGTCGCGGAGTGGCCTAGCCAGTCTCCAGACCATAATCTTATAGAAAATTCATGGAGGGAGCTGAAACTTCGAGTTACCAGATGACAGTCAAGAAAACTTAAGGATTTAGAGAAGATCTATAAAGAGTGGACCAAAATCCCTCCTGAGATGTGTGTAAACCTGGTAACCAACTATAAGAAGCGTCTTGCTTCAGTGGAGAAGCCCTTTGATGGCGAGCACAAAGTACGAAGTCATGTCTTGCTTGAGGATAAAATACTTATTTTACTCACTGAACTGCAACTCAATTTATAACATTTGTTTCATGTTTTTTTTTGGATTTTTGGTTGATAGTCTGTCTCTATCATTTAAAATACACCTATGATAAAAAATTATAGACCCTTCATTTTTTTTTTAAGTGGTCAAACTTATAAAATATATAAGTGCTCAAATAATTATTTTCCCCACTGTATGTAAGTCTTTGACTGGGCAGGGTGTCCATGGAAGAACACCACAGAGGAGGCCACTGCCCTCCAAAAAAAAGTGTAGTTTGCCAAAGAGCACCTTGGTGAAAGAAAAGCTGAATTGTTTTGGGAATAATAATAAGCGCTATGAGTGCTGCTTACCAAAATCAAAATATCATCCCAACGGTGGAGGGAACATCATGATTTAAAGTGGATGTAAACCCTCACATATACCCAGTGAAGTGGACAGTCTCAGATGATACACAGGGATGAAACAAATCATCTCACGTATGTTTTACATGTATAGCTGCTGTCTTCAGTTTTATATATCCTTTAGAAAGTGCACATCGTGTTACAGATTTTCTCTTCCCGTTCAGCAGATTGTGAAATCTGGGCTTAAAACCAAGACTGCTGATTGGAGGAAAGGCACACACCCCCACTCCATATAGGCAGAGACTTGCAGAGCTGTTTTGTGAATAGTTCAGTTCTCTGCTAATATATTTATAGCAACATTCTATAATACAAATTTCAGGCTGGCTTTTTTTCAGGTGTCGAGAACTTGTCAGAAGTTATCATACTGATAACAGAAGAATGGAGAAGGAGAAAGCCACGGGACTTAGTGCTTTGAAGAGAGATAAGAAAACACTGCAGCTCAAATTTCTTGAATCATTCAATTTAAGCTTGTTTCACTGCCTCAGGGCTTTGGCCTATTGCTATAATCGAGGGGAAAATGAATTTCCAAGTTTACCAAAATATACTGCCCCCCCGCCAGCTGAAGCTTAGTAGGCTTTGGCTAATGCAGCAGGACAATGACCATAAACATCTAAGTAAATTCACCACAGACTGACTTCAGAAAAACAAAATGCGCCTCTTGAAGTGGTCCAATGAGAGACCAGACCTTAACATCATAGGGATGCTGTGGCATGACATCAAAAGAGCCATTCACATCAGACATTCTACAAATGTGTCTCAGCTGAAGCAGTTTTGTACAGATGAAAGGTCAAAATTCCTCATGAATGTTGTGTAGGTCTGATCCAAAGCTACCAAAAGCTCTACCTTGAAGTCGTTGCTTCCAAATGAATTTCGACCAGCTCTTAAAGAGGAAGTAAAGGGGAAAAAAAAAAAAACACACCCTGCAAGGCAAAGGCATAATGAGCTAGTATGCATAGCATACTAGGTCATTATGAATAACTTACCTGAGAACAAAGCCTTCGAAGCGGTCCTCCGTCTTCCTCTTCGCCGCTGCCATAAAGTCTGGTCAGATGAGACCAAAATTTAACTCTTTGGATGCCATAATACACACCATGTTTGGAGGTCAAATGGCACTGCACATCACCCCAAAAACACCCCCCATACCAACAGTGAACATTTGGAGGTGGGAACATCATAGTGCGGGTATGTTTTTCAACATACGGTACTGGCAAACTTCCTGTCATTGAAGGAAGGATGAATGGAAAAATGTAACAAGACATAACAATTTGCTGACACCTACCAGGATGATGAAGATGAAACGAGGTTGGACATTTCAGCAAGATGATCCCAAACACAAAGCCAAGGAAACTTTCAACTGGTTTCAAATAAAGAAAACAAAGCTGCTAGAATGTCTCAGCCAATCACCTGACTTGAATTCAATGGAAAATCTATGGAAAGAACTGAAGATCAGAGTTCATAGAAAAGGCCCACCCAACCCTTAAGATTTGAAGACTGTGGAAGAATGGCCCAAAATCACACTTTAGCAATGCATGCGACTAGTTTCTCCATACAAGAGGCGTCTTGAAGCTGTCATTGCCAAGAAAAGTATTAAATAAATTTCAGTTAGCTTGTTCAATACTTTGTTCCTGTGTCATTCAATTTTATTACACATAACTTAATTTATGAACTTATTTGTTTTGGTTTCTTTGTATGTATGGATTGCATGGGTTGTTCCTGACATGTGATGAACATTTCATGTCAATAGCACCTTTTTACCTAGAAAAATGGTGACGTGTTCAATACTTATTTTACCTGCTGTATATTCTCTATATTTTAGAGTGAAGACAGACAACTATGTTCTTATCCAGTAGCAGCTTCTCTGTGATGATGGCCTGGACCTTCTCCCCTATTTGCATTTATATAACATATAAGTGATATGGAATGAACGTTCATGTTAAAATAACCTGAATTAAAACAATTAAAGATCAGATATTGCCCAGAAGTCCAGTTAGCAAGTAACATTTAAAGTGGAAATTCACCCAAAACCTAACTATAAATCTACTTGCATCCACATTATCAAACAATTCTATCTAGCCCTGTAAAGAAGAAATCGCTATACATGCCTTCTGGTCCGGTCTCCAGCGGCAGATGCTGAGTGAAGGAGAGAACCGACAACGGCTGGGAAGTGAGATCATCCATAGAGTTACTATGGGGGTTCTGCCGTTGGCTGCCTCTACTGCACATGCCTACACACTGAAGCCGCCACTGACAGCTCAGTGTGGGACCAGACCGGAGCGAAAGAGGTTAATAAAGCAACTGTTTCTTTGCAGAGCTAGATAGATTTGTTTTTGAATGTGGCTGCCAGTATGTTTAGAGTAAGTTAGATGTTGGCAATAGGGAAATAGGTTCAACATCAGACAAAAGGCTTTTAAAAAAAGAGAAACTCATTCATAGGGTTTTTTTTTTAAATCAAATTTATTGATAAATATACATTTAGCTATTTGAATATTTTGGGAAAAAAATATTTATTCAGAAAAAGGGCTGAAAAGTCTACAAATAAATTGTACCGTCACAGAATATTTTGACAAAGTTTCCAGATCGCCACAAAGTGGCACCTAGGAGAAGCTGAGTATAGGATGGGAGATATGTTAATCTGTGTGTCCCAATGCACCTTCACCAGGTTCCACTTTTATTGCCTTTAAATTGCATAAGTCTTAACAGCATTGGTTAGCTGTAGTGTCATTAAAGAGCAAGATAGGCAAGTATGTCCCATCTATTGTCCGCTTTATAAGAGACGTTGTGCTTTATCTTTTCATATATATACACATGTGTGTGTCTGTGTGTGATGTATATATATATACACACACACATATACACACTTTTAAATTACCAGAATTATCCCAGCTGTGTTATAGTTGGAAGCTCTCTTTAAACCTGAACTTCAGCCAAATGTTTCTTAAAAACTTTCAATGGTACAGGAGTTAGACATGTAGATACCTGTCTGATGTCTGTGCCCCCACTGTGGAGGTTTCCAGTGGTCACCAAAGATTTGACAGGTTGTTAACTTCCAAAACTTCAAAAAATTCTATGTTTTGGTAGGAGTTCCATCTAAAATGTATTCAGCGATGACCATGGAGCTGTGCTTTTAAATTCCAAAATAACCATTTTTGGTGAAGCCTAATTCCTGATAATGGAATTAGGATCTACATTGGGCCGTTGGGCCTTTACATAAAGCTATATTACCAGTCTTGCCAGGAAAGATGAGGAGTTGTAGGAGTTGTAGAATAAATTTTTTATATTCTGTCCTATCCTGGAAGTAATGCTACTGCAGGCTAAAGTGCCTGGGCATTCAAACATATGGCTAGTACTAGAAGGAACCTGGAGTAGCATTTTTTACCAGGAAAGGCTAAGTATTTCATTCCTTTGAAAAGTATATCAATCCCACAGTTTTATGTTCACAACTCATTATAGGTCTATAGTGAAAAGATTTTATGATTCCTGCTAAACCCTGCCTGAACAAGTACACCAGCAGCAGCAGACCCATGGATTTGCAACTCATTGTGAGTTCCAATTATGTGACAATACCCTCTAAACCATTTTTTCATTTCAAACAATTTGCATTAATGCCTTATAGCAGGAGTACAAACAAGTTATAAGAGCGCTAACCAAAATATTTAACCGCATAGCTCCTGGACTTGGACCCCTACCAAAATGAGCCTCAACTTAAGCACTACTGGGATCATTGATCAATTTAAGAAGTAAGTTCACAAACAGCATGAAAAATATAGAAACATAACAAATGGTGCAGTATTTTCTGTGCTTTGCAGTCTTTAGTAACTTGGTGCTCAACTTTGGCTCTCAATGTCCTCCACCAGCACATACTTGTCAGCTTTCTTTACAGACTTATATGTGGAATAAATACAGTTGTTCTAAATAGCGACTAAGCAATAGTTGAGCTGTTCTTGTATCCAGTCAATGTGCTGCTAATGAGGCGATAGCCAATAAGTAGTTAAATCACTCAGTAGAAGAATATAAAAATCAGCTGAGCAGTTTAGTAATTAATGGGACTTGAGGACTTCAGCTGAGCAACAGGGCTGCGAGGGAGCTCTATCTGAATTCTTGCAGTAATGAAGAACCATTAGTGGACCAAACCGTCCAAGCCAACCACAACATGATTTGTAGATTTCTGTGTACTTTTTTCTCTGAAGTAACCATCACTCTTTTAGCTAACGCAACTGTAAGTGCCTGCTCTTGCTGGCAATTCAAGCCGGAATTTCCTCAGCAGCTGCACGATGATGTCCAGAGTATAAATTTTTCTCAGTTTTCCTATAGTAGAATGCGTGGAGTGTAAATCCCCACTTGTCACTGTTTCCAAGCAATGCACAGTTATTCCATGGTTATAGCCTCAGAAGT
Source organism: Lithobates pipiens (assembly GCF_037356315.1). Taxonomy (NCBI): domain Eukaryota; kingdom Metazoa; phylum Chordata; class Amphibia; order Anura; family Ranidae; genus Lithobates; species Lithobates pipiens. Next base: position 206,340,873 of record NW_027507787.1, read on the forward strand.
GTTGTGTGCACATTACATATATCAAACCATTGCTCGGATATGGCTCGGCGTGGCAGCACTCCATTCTGGGGCAGGGAGGGATTTGATCTCCTGTCTTTATCGCTAAGCACTTTCCAGAAGTCCTTCCCTTTAAACAGGAAGAGGTTGTTGTGGGTGTATGAATAATATGCAGCATCCAGATGACCCATTGGGTGGTTATTCTTTATAACTGCTGGGAAGAAGTCAACAATTCTCTTAGGGAAATTTGGAGCAATGCGGTTTCTGTCGATGTCAAAGGCGTATACCTGTGAATGAGTTCAAGAATAAGTAAGATTTCTGATCAATATAAACTCCTATGGTAGTCCAGCAATCTAAATATCACCTTTAAGATAGTGACCTCATAGCAGCCAAATGTTTCTGGTTTTTGGGGACTGGGATTTGAAGGTTTTAAGTCCTTAGTTGTCAGTACCAGCCCAATGCATTTTTTTCTGTGTGTTACATTATTTTTACCTGATGTTATCTACTCCTTAGGTTGTTATTGAATGAAGATGAATATTTAAGGCATATCATATTATTTAAATAATAACAACCTTTTCTTGAAGTACAGTTGCATTTTAGGGACTCCTTATTGTAAAGGTTGTGTGCATTAGGCCCATGAAAAGCTGTATGCAACATCCATTTTGTTTGTCTCAGCTCATCTCAGCCATGTTCTCATGTGCAAGGCATAAGCACAGTAACCTTTTTCTCTCTCCTCCTCCTTTCATTTACCAGTTATTGGCATTCCTTTCCTCATGATGTCACAGCATGATACACAGAGACAGCATCTTGGTGGAATGTCTGCGTTAAATTACATTAGGCTATGGAGGGGTTTCTCTTTTGCTTTGTATTTTGCATTTTCTAGAAATAGGTAATGGAGTACAAAACTCTAGCTACAATGGTGCACCTGGATGAGACAACATTGTTCCTTCCTCTTATTGGCAATAGTTGCGCAGTTACATGACCCCAATGTGTGTTGTGATGGGCAGTTTTCTGAACCCACATCCATAAATGGGACGTGACTCAGTGGAAAGAGGTTCAACGTTATATAACAGATATTTAATATGTTTTGATCAATGCAGCACCCCTGCGACAGCCAAGGACTACTGTACAGGAGTTCAGATGAGGAACTGACAGTTGTAGGACTCCTCCGTGCTGAAGACGTGGTCTTTCACTCTGTCTCTTGCATATATGGAAGTGGACACAATAGATATATACAGTGCCTTGAAAAAGTATTCACATCCCTACAACCAAAAACCTAAATGTATTTTATTGGGATTTTATTTGATAGAGCAACACAAAGTGTCTCGTAATAGTGAAGTGGTAGTAAAAAGGTTTTCAAAATTTTCTACAAATAAAGATCTGTAATAAAGTGGGGCGTGCATATGTATGTATTCAGCCCCGTTAAGTCAATACTTTGTAGAACCACCTTTCCCTGCAATTACAGCTTTGCACATCCAAGTTTTTTTGGGGATGTCTCTACCAGCTTTGCACATCTATACAGTCACATTTTTGCCCATTCTTCTTTGCAAAATAGCTCAAGCTTTGTCAGATTGGATGGAAAGCATCTGTAAACAGCTATTTTCAAGTCCTGCCACAGATATTTAATTGGATTTAGGTCTAGACTTTGACTGGGCCATTCTAATACATGAATACTGTTTTACTTCCTCCATCAGCTCATCCCCCCACAGCTATTACCTTTTGTATCAATTGACCCTTCCTTTTTAGATTGTAAGCTCTAACGAGCAGGGCCCTCTGATTCCTCTTGTACCAAATTGTAATGTAACTGTAATGTCTGCCTTCATGTTGCAAAGCGCTGCCCAAACTGTTGGCGCTATATAAAACCTGTATAATAATAATAATGAATATGCTTTGATCTAAAACATTCCATTGTAGCTCTGGCTGTATGTTTAGAGTTGTTGTCCTGCTGGAAGGTGAACCTTCGCCTCAGTCTCAAGTCTTTTGCAGACTCTAATGCCGCGTACACACAACTGGACTTTCCAGCAGAAAAGGTCAGACGGTCTTCCCAACGGACTTATGCCATCGGCGTGATGACGTAATACGGGACTCAAAAAGGAAGTTCAGTAGCCAATAGCTTCCCTTGCGTCGTATTTGGTCCGTCAAACCAGCATACAGACAAACAGTTTTCCCGATAGGAATTGAGTCCTTCGGACAGATTTGAAACATGTTCTATTTCTAGGTCAGTTGTATTTTTTTATTTATGAAAAAACTATTGGATTAGCCCACACACGATTGGATTGTCTGACGGACTGATTTCGTCGGACCTAGTCTGCTGTAAAGTCCAGTCGTGTCTACGTGGCATTACAGGTTTCCTTCTAAGATTGCCTTGTATTTGGCTCCATCCATCTTACTTATCAACTCTGACCATCTTCCCTGTCCCTGCTGAAGAAAAGCATCACAACAGGATGCTGCCATCACCATGTTTCATGGTGGGGATGGTGTGTTCAGGGTGATGTGCAGTGTTAGTTTTCTGCCACACATGACAATTTACTTTTAGGCCAAAAAGTCAAAATATGATCTCATCTGACCAGAGCACCTTCTTCCGCATATTTGATGTGTCCCCCACATGGGTTCTCGCAAACTGCAAACAGGACTTCTTATGGCTTTTTTTCAACAATAGCTTTCTTCTTGCCACTCTTCCATAAAGGTCAGCTTTGTGGAGTGCACGACTAATAGTTGTCCTGTGGACAGATTCTCCCACCTGAGCTGAGGATCTCTGCATCTCCTCCAGAGTTACCATGGTCCTCTTGGCTGCTTCTCTGATTAATGCTCTCCTTGCCCGGCCTGTCAGTTTAGGTGGATGGACATGTCTTGGTAGGTTTGCAGTTGTGCCATACTCTTTCCATTTTCTGATGATGAATTGAAGAGTGCTCTGTGAGATGTTCAAAGCTTGGGGTATTTTCTCATAACTTAACCCTGCTTTAAACTTCACAACTTTATCCCTAACCTGTTTGGTGTGTTCCTTGGCCTTCATGGTGCTGTTTGTTCACCAAGGTTCTCTAATAAACCTCTGAGGGCTTCACAGAACAGCTGTATTATACTGAGGTTAAATTACACACATGTGGACTCTATTTACTAATTAGGTGACTTCTGAAGGCAGTTAGTTCCACTGGATTTTAGTTAGGGGTATCAGAGTAAAGGGGGCTGAATACAAATGCACGGCACACTATTCAGATATTTATGTGTAAAAAATGTTAAAAACCATTTATCATTTTCCTTCCACCTCACAATTATGTGCCACTTTGTGTTGGTCTATCACATAAAATACATTTACATTTTTGGTTGTAACGTGACAAAATGTGGAAAATGTAAAGGGGTGTGCATACTTTTTCAAGGCACTGTATACATAGGATGTTGTAAAAAAAATGTCTAATGATCATCTCTGAGACAGTTGTTTTAATGATGGCGGCACACACAAGCAATCTCGGGCAGGGAAGAATTGGTCTGTGTATCTCTACACTTACTGTAATTTTTACCCCAACCCTGCCAATAAACAGACGGAAAACCCCACAAGGTGAAAGGCACATCATGCTGGCCAACAAACAACTGACAATATGAGAGAATTATAGAAATTGACTCTCACCTGGAAGTCCTTAAAAAACAATATACGTTGAGTTCTTCTATCAAAATATGCAGCATTGATGGGACTGGGAATTCCAGGAAAGCCCTCGGAGATGAGTCTGGGGTAGGTCCTTCCCTGAGCATCCACAGCGTAGGCTTTATCATTTTCACCATCATATCGCCAGTACTGAGTTCCTATTAACACATGAAAGAAAATAATTGGATACCATTCTCCAGAGCAGCCAACACTGACTCGCAATTCTCATACAATGTGTTTCATAATAGATATCAAAGAGCTTCTGTGGACTGGGGACTCCACCATTAATTCACATTATAACACTCATAATATGTAACATTGGTCAAATGACCTGCAGTTACAAGATACAAACCATGTTATATAAAGCAGCAAGGAATGATGCTTAAGGATACACAAAATTATCTTCTTTCCAGTACATTAAAGACGTGTTGTAATTTAACCCCTTACAGTAAACCTTTCCTAAGAGAAATACCAAGGCTGCCATTTCTGCTTTCCTTTCAAAAATCCTAGTTGCTTGGCTGTTTATGGTTGCAATGCTGAGTCACTGACTCAAAGCAAGTATACAGAAAGCAAGAATGAAGCTGCTGTGGATGGCACAGAATTCTGAGGCTCTGACATTGTAAGAACTGATAATTTTCTGAAAGTTGAGCAGCACTTATGAGTCTGCTTAGGCAACATGAATTGCTGCAGCAGGTAGGGACACTGTATTTAAATTTGTGCAGGTTGCACACTTTCTAGTGATTATCAGTTCATGGCAGATGTGGTGACAGGGTCTCTTTAAAGTAGGCTGACCAGACGTCACCAATTTCTGGGAGCATTCCCCAATTTTAAGATGCCATCCCTGGATGTGTCCCCATTTAATGGAGTCCTCAGCCTTGGAGCTGTATTGGAATCTACTTGGCAACAGTTCAAACCTCCTAATGCAGAAGTAAACCCATAGAGTTAACTTTTAAAAAAAGTTAAATTTCTGGATTACTGCCTTGCGCCGCACGTCCATTTACCCATTTCAAAAGACCTTTTTTGAACATGCATGTCAGCATGCCCCTGGGTCCCCCGGCCTCATTTCGGCTGTCTATGCATCTTTGAATGGACGCTCATCATTAGCACCCCTCTCTTATACGGCCCAATGGGAAAGGAACCTTCAGTCCCCCATAGACCTAGAATACTGGAGTAAGGCCTGGAAAATGGTGGCCAAATGCTCATTTAACACAAGCAGTATATAAGGTCCTATTCTGATGGAAATTGTCCTGGCCCGCACAGCTCATGCTTTCCCGGGAAGTACTGATAGATGTTTCCGCAACTGTGGACAGCGGAGGGATGTCATACATACCTGGTGATCCTGCCTAATACTGGTGGGGTTCTGGTCTAGGGTTTTTGGCTTTCTGCAGACCCTTTTCCATCTAACGGTCCGTAGGGATGCTAAGTTAGCTCTATTACATTGTCCAATATCTGGTTTATTGGCGCCACAGCTGACTACGTGCCTCTTTATAGTGGCTAAGCTGACTATAGCTGAAGCCTGGAAGACCCAACCCATAGCTTTCCAAGGGGTGAGGATGCGTATGACTGCTATGTTGCTTCAGGAACGAATGTCTAGTATTGTGAATGACTCGCGCCAAATTTTTCAAAATTTGGGAACCATGGATCTCTTATGAGTTCCCCACACTCCAAGCGTCCTGTTTGGGCCTTGTCTGATTCCCTTTTGTGGGGCTCCCGAGTCCAGGTTCTCCCTTTCCCCCTCTACTATCTATGACCCTCTCTCTCTGCCTTTTCACTCTTTTTGCTTTCTCTCTGGTTTCTCACTATCCTGGTTCCTGCCATTGCCTCATATGGAGGAGAGTTGCTGGAGAAGAGCCCCCCCTTAAGCGGCCATTTTGGGGATATGGCACGGTCATAGGATAATTGTGAAACAATATTAATAATTTTTAACACATTTCTAGCCCCTGCATGGGCGATCAAAGAGTTTGTTTTATGAATCTCTTGTTTATCCAAAAATTCAATAAACATATTGAAACAGAAAAAAGTTACATTCCGGCAAGTGCTGGGAATGTAAGGGTCACATTGGTTGTGCTCCCAACCAAACTGTCAAACCATCGAATGGCTGGTGTCATAACTGATCACATGTGCAGCATCATGGCAGTTCAAACAGAGGCTAAGATGGCAGCTTCCTTGGCTAAAAAAGATAGGAGGGGTTACTTCCACTTTAAATCAGTGGCTCATGTCATGTGCTGCTGGCAAACACCATACTTTTTCTGCATCCCAGGTCATGAGTACAGGTCTGGGATGTGAAACTCCATGTGGTTATCCGCTGCTATTGCTTGCTTGGTGTGGGAACTCGGTGAGCAGACTTCTAGTTTCCTCTGGATGAGCCCAGTGGTGGAAGACACAAGTGGATTTTACAACAGGGATGCATGTGTTGCACTTGAGCTTTTGGATTGGTAATGTACTTATCTGGATGGAAAACAAACTGCTCCATGCCTGGAAAGCTTCAATTTTACTTTCAAACTTTTTATTATTAAAGAAAGTCAAGATACAATTTTTTGAAAAAGAAACCACAAAGGCCAGAGCTCTGACCAATATATAGTAATAAAATGGTGTCAGCATCAGCAAATCCGTCATGGGTGAATTAGCAGGCAAACAAACAAGTAGACACTGTCCGAGTGGCCAATAGGGCCATCAGAGCTTACTGGCTGGCTTCACAAATAAAAAATAAAACGAGGTCTAGCCCAGACCGTAAGAAAATCGGTATATTGTTATTTTGATTCACATAATTCTCATGTACACTGGATGTTTAGCCCCGGGGATGAAATTCCAGAATTTTGGTGCTGTTCCATTCCTATAGACCTGTATCGACAGAAAAGAAGCAAACAAAAGCCCTTTGGCGCAGACTGTAAGTAACACTACCCTGTACTAATAAAGGGCATGCAATTGCAGCTATTCCTATATTATGTAGCCTGATTAAAAAAAAAAAGTTTGGTCTTGTCCTGGAGTACAGCACCTTAAGAATTCAGTTTTCCAGATGATCTCTGAACTTTCAGATATGACAGTCCCTTTTTTCAGCCCAATATGCCCTTTTGAATCTCAAGGCCCCAGGCATAGTCAAGTTATTTTAAGCCAGCTAAACAGACGCTTGCTAAGACCTGGAAAAAGTCAACTCTCTCTCTAAGCAAAACCAAGTCTAGGATTGATGCAGTTCTCCTGCATGAAAAAATAGAAACAAAACTCAGTGATAAATTAGAAAAGTTCCAGACTGTCTGGATAGCTCGCTCTCTTTCTGTGGGATTTGACCAAATACCTTCAGACTCTTTGAGAGGGTAGCCCACCAGTCTGTCCACCATTTATCCTCCATCCTTCTGCGCTTACCATTATGGCTTATTTTTTTTCCCCTCCAATACCTATTCCCTTCTTGTATTCAGACCCTGTCTACCACCTACCTGAACCTACCATTTGGATCATCTTCATTGTTTAAAATAACCTAACTCATTTGTCTAATATTGATTTTTTGTACCCTTTTTTTATAGACCTGTTATCCTAAGGTAATGGTACTCTGTTTAGCTCACTTGCCATTTAAAAACCACTTCAGCCCCCGAAGGTTTACCCCCCATCATGACCAGGCTATTTTTTGTGATAAGGCACTGCGGTACTTTAACTGACAATTGTACGATCGTGCGACGCTGTACCCAAATAAAATCAATGCCCTTTTTTTCCCCACAACTAGAGCTTTCTTTTGGTGGTATTTGATCACCTCAAATAAAAAAATAAAAAAAAATATTTTTTACTTACTTCATTTTTAGCAGGATTGTGGCAGACAAATCTGACACTAAGTGATACTTTTTGGGGATCAGTGACACTAATAAAGTGATCAGTGCTAAAAATAAATGCACTTTCACTGTACTAATGACACTGGCAGAGAAAGGACTAACAGGGGCAATCAAAGGGTTAAATGTGCTCCTAGGGAGTGCTTTCTAACTGTGTGGGAGATGCTTTAACTGGGGGAAGGCAGAGAACCATATTCCTGCTTAACACAAGATCTGCATCTTCCCCTCTCACAGAACAGCGGTCTGCCTTGTTTACATAGGCAGACCGCCTTTCTGCCCCTCCTGAGAACAGTTGGTGTGTCCTGGTGGACATCGTGTCCACCGGACCCGCTGATTGGCTCCCGCTGTGTCCAATCATGGTGGGAGCAGGTCACGGGCAGCGCATGCGCCCCAGACCCAGTGTGCGAAATCATGTACTGGATTTCATGTAGGAGGGCTGCCCTGCCACAGTATATCTGTGTGGGGTGGTCCATAACAGGTTAAAGTTCAAAATGTCTATTTGTATCTGCTCATGGAAATTGATAAACAGATTGAGCAAGAAAAAAAGAAATGTATGCCATACCTTTGAAGAAATAACAGTCATCCCTGGTCCAGGTCCAGACGTGTACAAAGGCGTCAATATTCTGCGTGGGTATTCCTTGCCAACCAGTGGAAACCGCCAGGGGATCTCCATACCGTGTTCTGTTATTTCTGTTTTCATACATCCAGTACCAGCTATTCCGGAAGAAGTATGTGTTGTATCGGACTGCCATCTCTCCGAACTGGTTCCTCTCCTTTCTCACCCAATCAAATACAGTGTCAAAGGGTCCTTCACATGAGCCTGAAATGGATAATGGATATAGAGGTATAATATCAGACTAGAAAATAATAGCTGGAATCTGAATGCTATGTGGAAATAGCTAAAGAAGGTCTTCACATATTACATACTAATAAATAAGGTAAATGAGATACAGTATCTGGTGCCATTGAGAACTTGACTAGAAATACCTTTACCTTGCATAATTACACCTTTAACTGTAGATATAACTCCATCAAAGCAGGAGACTACCGACCTGTAGATATTTGTAAAATAAGATTAAAAGATATTTCTATTTTTGCAACCAAATTGGAATAGCACCTACTTACATTTTTTTACATGCTCCCATTCACATAGCATAAATTTTAATAAAATGTAAAAATGGCTGCTTACCTATTTAACGACATTACCTTTGATGTAATGTTAAAGCTTTTTTTAAACACAAAAACAAAAATGTAATATATTGCACCTTAGCAATGATTATATGTGGTAGCTACATTAGTTTTCTTTTAAGGGTTTTTTTCCTTTATTTTCTCACCTGTTAAAACTGCCATTAATACACTTCCTGTCTTAAGCTGGAAACACAGTATACAATTTTCTGTAGATTTTTTTCCTTCAGATTCACCAAAACCATATAATAGGAGATCAAACCTTAAAGTGGTTGTAAACTCTTACAACACACTTTTTGCTACAGGTAAACCTATAATTGGGCTTACCTGTAGCTACCCTGTGTTTGCATGTGCCGACGTCATTGGCACATGCGCACTGAAGCGTACGTGCCGTTACCATCGCTGCTTCGGCCAATCAAAGCGCCAGAGCCCGCGATACCCAGAAGTAACTCCGGGAGGGATGTCGGCCATCGGAGCGGTGTACAAGGACAGCTGCGGGGGCTTCGATCTCAGGTAAGTAATTCATAATGAGCTAGTATGCTAAGCATACTAGCTCATTATTCCTTTGTCTTGCAAGTTTTTTTTTCTTGCGCTTTCAACCACTTTAAGACCCCTTTCACACTGGGGTGGTGCCAGCGTTAGCGGTAAAGCGCAGCTAGTTTTAGCAATACTTTACCGCTGTTAGAGTGGCTCTTTTCTGTTGCTAGCGGGGTGCTTTTAACCCCCACTAGTGGCAGAGGAAAGGGTTCAAAGCACCCATGTTGTGGCACTGCCGAAGTGCTTTTCCGGCACTTCGGCAGCACTGCACATTCATTTCAATGGTCAGGGGTGCTTTAGGAGCTGTGTATACACCACTCCTGCACCAGCTCAAAGATGCTGCTTGCAGGACTTTTTTTGCCGTCCTGCAAACGCACCGCCCCAGTGTGAAAGCACTCTGGCTTTCACACTGGGGAGGCTTGAGAGGCGCGTTACAGGTGCTATTTTTAGCGCTAATATGCCTGAAAAGTGCCTCAGTGTTAAAGGGATCTTATGCCTTGTACACAAGAGCGGATTTTCTGTCGGAATTCCGCTCAAGCTTGGCTTGCATACACACGGTCACACAAAAATTCTCTGAAGTTTCGTCCGCCAAGAACGCGGTGACGTACAACACTACGACAAGCCGAGAAAATGAAGTTCAATACTTCCGAGCATGCATAGGAATTTTGCTCGTCGGAATTTGTACAGATGATCTGTACTTTTTCCGACCTAAAAATAGAGAACGTGCTCTCAATCTTTTCTGGCAGGAATTCCGCCAGCAAAAGTCAGATGGACATACACACGGTCGGAATTTCCGACCAAAAGCTCACATCCGACTTTTGCTGGGGGAATTTCCGATCGTGTGTACGGGGCATAAGTGTTTCAATTTGCATGCAATCAGACAGGCTCCATGGTTTTGGTAAATCAGACAACAAAAGTTGTATAGTGTGCAGGGCCATTGATCATTTTTTTTTCTTTGGGGGGGGGGTTCAGGTCTTTCAAACTTAAAGGCATCATTTACACTTTTATGTCTAGGGAGGTAGGGTAAAAACAGCAGAGACAGCAGAGTGAGGCCATGAGGCTTTGCAATGCAGCGCAGCAAAAATTATCCCCATTCAACTGAATAGAATGCAATGCATACAGTTGTGGCGCAGTAGTGTACTCATTAGTACAGCGAGCTCCTCCTAAGCTCCCTAGTTTTTTTTTTCATTCAAGGTTGAATGAAAAAAAAACTTACCTTGTAAACCAAGCTTTAACTCTCATTCATATTCTAAATGCCTATGGAATGGCAAATATACCATAAATACCTACAGCCAGGATCCCAGATTTTTTTTTTGTCAGCTGCTCAGCCTGTTCACCTGAGTGATAGGCTGAAAAGAGATTGGGACATCTGAGATCCCGGGTGCAGGTATTTGCAGAATACTTGCTGCACCATGTAGGATGTATGAATGAGACCCAAGACTGGATTTGAGCAAACCTTACGTTGAAAGTTCAGTAGGTGCAAAGGGGCAAAATATTGTGGTAGGCAGTAAATTCAATGGTTTATTTAAACCTTAAAAAACTGTCCTAAGAAATTTTATGAAATGTTTTAAGAGATGAAAAGAAAAAAAAATGGTGGTGTTTAAGCCCTTGTACACACGGTCGGACATTCTGACAACCAAATGCGTTGGGTTTTGTCCGACGGATTTTGTCCGAAACTGTTGCATACACACAGTCGGACAAAGTTGTCGGAAAATCGTGCGTGGCAGTTTGTCCATCGGAATAGGCTACACATGATCGGAGTATGTCCGATCGGAGCATTTTGTCAGAAAATTTTACGGACAAGTTGGAAAACTTGGTCCGTCGGATACTCCGACGGAAACAGTCCGATGGAGACCACACACAGTCGCATTATCCGACAAAACGGTCCGATAGGACACACTCCGTCAGAATCTCCGACCGTGTGTACAAGGGCTTAGAGATATTCACATGGAAAGCAGCCGGTGATGTCACCGATGCAAGGGACGGCATACCGCTTGGTTGCACTTCTCCTGGGGAGTGCAGTTTGTTCTGCCCTTTTGTGACCCATTTTTAGCCGACAGCCAGCTATAGCCCGCTGTCAGCTGACATCGCTCAGCGGGTTCAGGCTGTGGAAAGATCCTAACTTTAAAGTCAGGAAACATCAGTCAGAAAACATCTCTTTTAAAGGAAAAAAAACCCGCTCCCTCCTTAGAACTCTCCCTCCCCAAGCAAAGATTCCCACTGTAAAATATCTCCCTCCCTGAAATATACCCCCAAAAATTAAAATGTCTCTAAACCGACCACCCAGAGCAAAAATATCTCCCTAAGTCAGCACCCGCTCCCACAGCAAAGATTCTTAATTGTGAAGAAAATCTCCCTTCATTCAATCAAACTCCCTCCCAGAAGCAAATCCCTGTCACTATCCACCCCCTGTAAACTTCTCTACAAGAAACTCCCACCTTTTCCAAAAGCAAACCCACCCCCCTTTGCTTAACCCCCCCACCAAAAGAAACTCCCCCAGGCTGGAATTCTCGCTTCCTCCTTCTCAAAACAGAAAATTCAGGCCTTCACAGTTACCAGACCTCAGATTCAGCACAAGAAAAAGTACAGGAAAAACTCCTGCATCCCCAGTCTCCCTTCGGCTGTGTGATATGATACCTGGAGGAGTCCAGAAGTTCCCTCAACTGTGCACTGTCAATTGCCAGCATCTGAGACCTTGCAGTAATTTCATGCTTTTCAGGGGGGCCTCTTATTATACTGAGAGGATGGGGCACAATAGAAGGCTGGCTGCTGCTTCTCCTCTGAAACCCTGATTGCTTCTACTGTGCTGATTCTGAGGTTAAATAGCAGGGACGCTGTCTGGTCATTTTTCAGTTTGAACACCCCTGACCCTCCTTATCTACGCCCCTGATCGTTTGTACAAAGCTTAAGACCCCATACACACTGTCGGATTTTTGCGCAGACAAAACCTCTGACTTTTGTCCAAAGGCGTGTGCTTGGATTTTGTCTTTCATATAAACGGCAAGGAATTGTTGGCCAACAAACACGAACATAGTGACATACTACGTGGTTTTTCAGCTCTTCTGCTAATTTTGTGTTAGTAGTAGTTTGGTGAGTGTTGATTTGTGCTTTTTATTTCACGCTTTTTATTTAGTGCTTTTCATTTGGTGCTTTTCAGTTCATTTCTGAACAGCCGTTCGTCAACCAGACATGTTACCTAATCAGAGGAGATGACATGTTATTTATTATTGGCCTTGGAGTTATTGCTTTGACCCAAGTCCAGTCCAGGAACAGAAGGAGTTCTTGGACCAAAAATTGGTTGCTTTATTAATCGTGACCAATTATGTCATATGCCTTTGCTGCAGGAGCTCCAGGAGAATAATCCAAATTATCTCCGAATGACGGACCCCTGCTTTTACCAACTCTTGGCATTGGTGACCCTCTATATTAAGAAGCAGGACACACGCATGAGGCTTTTATTTTGCTTTTTGGTTGAATAATGATTTGATTTGTTATTTTTTATATTTTTGGATGCATAGAATGCACTTTTTGGTTACGTTCTATTGGCAGATAGCACGTCTCATTTTATTTGCTTTCTTTTTTTAATGCACTTGGCTATGTGTTTTACTTCAAATGACAGTTTGGGAGTAGGCAGTTACATTTAAAACAATACAATATAAAATTGACAAGGGACACCAACATAGTTGTATCTTTGATCTTAAAAACTACGGGATAATTGTGTTGTGGCAACTTGCCCAGAAAAAAAAAAGCATAATAATATTATTCTTGATATCATTAGAAAAAAAGCCTTTGAAAATGAATTTGCAATAACACCATCAGTATCACCAGCAAAGCAGTTTCATTATTATCCCATTAAAGAAGAAGAGAATGTGCGCTGCATTTCGAGATTTCATAATTTGCCGCGTCACGAATGTTAATTCTCCATTACAAATGCTAGTTTACAAGATCGACCATTTCCAGCTCGTCCTTGCTTCTGAGCATGTGTGTTTGTACTTGGGACTTTTGTCTGACGGACTTGTGTACACATGCTTGGAAAAATCGGACAACAGACATTTGTCCATGGAAATTTTTAAAATCTGCCATCTAACATTTGTCCACGGAAAATCTGACAATTGTCTGATGGAGTGTACAAACGTTTTTCCGCCAACAGTGTGTCATAACACAATTCCCATCAGAAAATCTGATCGTGTGTATGAGACTTAAAGCGGGAGTCCACCGGGACTCCGCGTTTTTTTTTTTTTTTTAAAAGCCAGCAGCTACAAATACTGCAGCTGCTGACTTTTAAAATAGTGACACTTACCTGTCCAGCGCGCCCGCGATGTCGGCACCCGAAGCCGATCGCTAGGTCGTCTGTCGGGTCCTGCCGCCGCCATCTTGGGTATGGGAATCAGGAAATGGAGCCTTTCGGCTTCATTTCCCGGTTCCCTACTGCGAATGCGCGAATTGCGCTGCGCAATAAGGACGCTCCCCGCTGCCTCTGGGAGCTGTGTGTTTCCCAGCAGGCAGCGGGGCACTTGCGGGAAGGGGCGGGCACTTGCGGAAAGGGGCGTAAGTTACGCCCCTTTCCGCAGAGAGCTGTCCCGGAAGTGGGTGCAGTTACCTGGATTATCCAGGTAACTGCACCCCCCTCCCCCCTGAAAGGTGCCGATTGTGGCACCGGAGGGGGGGAGGGTTCCGATGAGCGGAAGGTCCACTTTAGGGTGGACCTCCGCTTTAAGTCTTTCCACATTCTGAATGGAGGAGCAAAGGACACACCTCTGGCCAGCAGCATTGTCAGTCTGGGGAGAGGGCAGTGTTAAGCCCCATACACAGATTTTCTGCTGATTTTTTTTCCTTCAGATTTACCAAAACCCAATAATATGAGATCAATCCTTAGGAGTTTCAATTTGTATGCAATCAGGCAGGGCCCTTCTACTACATGGTTTTGGTAAATCTGATGGAAAAAATCAGCAGAAAATCTGATAGTGTGTATGGGGCTTTAGATGCGCTAGCAGATTTAGATGGACTTGACTAATAAAGCCTAATTCCAGTTAACACTTTTTAAGCAATTACAGCAACAGTTTTCTTTGGATAAAGGTTTTAATAAAAAAATGAATACAAGAAGACCATTATAAGCACCCCTGTCAGTGTTAAATGGTTTGTACAACCCTCTAACTGCCACTTTTGGTCTGTTAAATGAAGTGGCGTGATCAAAATGTGAAAATAAAGGAGAAAAAGTAAAAAAAAAAAGAAGAAAAATATTCAACTATCACTTCTAAAAATTAGTAGGCTGCAATCGAATAAGTTTGTTTTTAGGTTTACTACTGCTTTTACCCCTTTCCGCCTCCAGCCCCCGACCCTTTAAGACGTTCTAAATGCCGGGAGGCGGGCATTCTTGTCCATGTGACCGCTGTGATTGGCAGTCACAGCGATCACATGATCGCAAAGCTCCCAATCGCAAGTATGCATCAGGGACTTTCCTGTATTCGCTGGTAACTGTTTTGGGAATGCACAGGAAGCGAGCTGTCAGTACAGAAATACGTTTAAATAGGGGCGCATATATGTGGCCTCTCAGTGTTGAAGCCCACCCGCTAAGAGACCACATACACCTAGATAGCAAGCAATTGTGCTGTAAGTTTGAAAATGACTTGCTAAGCTATTGCTAGACTTTCCAGGCTTCACAAGTTTGTTGCACAATCTCAGCATGTCCGCATTGCATGACTACAGATCAACTTTCTTTGCAAACATTCTGCAAGTCTGCTGTAAGTTCTGGTTCAGTTATGTTGTGCCATAGTCATCCCACCACAGGGGGGCACTGTGGCTGAATTTTCATGTTGTAGACTTGCAGAGCTCTTGCTGTAGAATCACCACTGCAACTTTGCTCTTGCTAGAGACTCTCCACGCAAAATTTGCTACAAATTGGAAAAGCGTCAACTAGAACTTGTGCTTCAAGTGCCCTGCGAGTGTACAACATGCCTGTGAAAATGTGTAGCAAGTTAACAGACTTACAATTCAACACTGTCACAAATTTGTGCCAAGTTATCCTTGCTATCTGGGCATGCAACCTTCCAGCAGGAACTGGATAAGAAGGAGCCAAAGTAGTATCAGACCCTCAGTGTTTTTAGTTTAACATATTAAGAACAATAATCTAAACCTTCCCCTATAAACTATTTGTTAAAATTCTTACTCTAGCATTTTCAGTTTACTTTCGTTACAAATTCTGACGGGTCGCCTAATCTGAATGAAACAACCCCAGTCTGTGATTGGGCAGTCACAGTGCAGCAAGTGACAGATAAGGCCATCTTACTGTTCTCTCCTGTCAGCATGATCTTTGCTGATACATTTGAAGGCAGCACACCCAATTAGCTACTAGCACACCCCTCCCCCTGCTTCTCTTCTTCCAGTCTGAATATACTGCTGTATCTGGGTTTACAAGAGAATTCATGTATTTACACCAGTTGCATTTAACCACTTGCCAACCAGCCGCCACAGTTTTACTGCAGCAGAATGGCACGGCTGGGCGAAACAGCGTTATGTTACGTCTCTTCACCCTGTGGCCACTAGAGTATAAAACCAATGGTCCCAAAAATGTGTCAAAAAGTGTCTGATGTGTCCGCCATAATGTTGCAGTCCGATAAAAATCGCAGATCACCGCCATTACTGTCCCCTATTTTGTAGATGCTCTAACTTTTGCGCAAAGCAATCAATATACACTTATTGCGATTTTTATTACCAAAAATATGTAGAAGAATACATATCGCCCTAAACTGATTAAAAAAAAAAGCTAGGGGGATATTATAGCAAAAGGTACAAAATATTTTTTATATTTTATTTTTTATTTTTTTTATATATAGGTAACTATTTAAAATAGTTTTCCTGGTGCCTCCATGGCAGCATACCTGTGACAAGCTCCGCCTTGGCTCCTCCCTCAGGACTAGTGAATATTATAAAAGAAAAGGTTAGTACAGCCCCCGCATTCTCCTTTTTTTCCTCATACCTCATGGCTTCCGTTTGGCCTCTGCACGTCACCCAGAGTCTTTACAAAAACCCTGATTGCCATCATAGCACCTCTGAGAGAATTGGGGCTCCGGGTGTATCACTATCTGGACGACCTTCTACTCCTGGCGAAGAACCCAACCCAGTTATTAGAACACAGGGATATCCTGTTAACAACACTAGTGGATTTCGGTTGGAAGATAAATTACGAGAAAAGTCTTCTCTCTCCGACCCAAGAGATGGTCTATCTGGGAGCCCTGTTCAATACAATGAAAGGATCAGTGTCTCTCCCTCCTCAGAAGGTATCTTCCATTATCCAACAGATGAAGAAGGTGAGCTTGAGATCCTACCTGACAGCCTCAAATTGTTTGAGCCTGATAGGTCGGATGTCATCATGCATCCCTATGGTCCCCTGGGCCCACTGGCATTTGAGACATTTTCAGCTGGAGTTCTTAAGAATGTGGAACAAACGATATCTATCCCAACCCATACACCTGACAACCCGGATGCTCAGGAGTCTACATTGGTGGATGAAGAGACAGTCGCTTCTGAAGTCTCGCCCGCTAGGGCATGTCGACTGGATCATAATTACTACCGATGCCAGCGCAGCTGGTTGGGGAGCACATTCCAACAAGACCTCAGTACAAGGGAGATGGTCCTTCAATGCAGCAGGCGTGGTGTCCAATGTCCTGGAGCTCAGAGCGGCCTATCTTGCACTGCTAGCCCTGGAGTTCGAGATTTCGGGCAAACCAGTTCTCCTCAGAATGGACAACAGGGCCGCGGTATCTTATGTGCACCGTCAAGGGGGAACGCGCAGCAGATCCCTCCTGAACGAGGTGGAGCCCATATTCCTCTGGGCCGAAAGGAATCTGAAGGACCTGAGGGCAGTCTATCTGCCCGGCCATCTCAACTCAAGGGCAGACAGCCTTTCCCGCAGGTTCGCAGACACCAACGAGTGGTCCTTACACCCGGAAATCTTCAACTGGATAATGATCCAGTGGGGGCCCCTCGAGCTAGATCTCTTTGCGACAGCATCCAACACCAAACTGCCAAGGTTTATCTCGAGATTTCCGCACCCCCAGGCGGAGGCAACAGATGCCCTATCAGCCCCGTGGGCATGCGATCGGGCCTACGCTTTTCCCCCTCGGCCCCTCATACCGAGGTTCCTGTCAAGACTCGTGAGGGAAACATCGACGGTGATAGCGGTTCTGCCATACTGGCCAAGAAGGCCTTGGTTCCCTACGGCAATGGATCTGAGCACCAGTCCTCCAGTCAAAGTTCCAATAGTACCCCTCCTCCTGTCGCAAGGATGTCACACCCACCCAGATCCCCGCAGGCTGGACCTTCACATCTGGCAACTGAAAGGGAAAGGTTCCAATCCCTAGGGTGCTCCGACAAGGTGATCGCAACCCTGCTCAAGGCAAGAAAACCATCCACAAACAACATATATGATAAAGTATGGAACAACTTCAAGACCTTCATGCTTGATAGAAACTGTGATCCAGGTTCCCCTTCGTCATCTCAAATTCTTGAGTTCCTGCAGGCAGGCCTGGACCTGGGTCTTGCATTGAGTACTTTGAAGGTACAGGTGTCAGCGATCTCAGCAGCAACCAGTAGAAGATGGGCGGAGGACCCATTGTTAATCCAATTTTTTAAGGCCTTCAGGAAGATCAGACCACCGTCTAAACAATCTTTTCCCACTTGGGACCTTACGGTCATCCTGGAGTCCTTAGCCAATCCACCCTTTGCCCCTTCGGACTCAATATCACTCTGGAACCTAACTTTAAAATTAGCCTTTCTGATAACCATAACCTCCGGCAGGCGGGTGTCAGAGCTCCAAGCTTTGGGAGCAGATCAGGATCATATTATTTTTTACCCAGATAGAGTGGAACTTAGAACAATACGAGGGTTCATTCCCAAGGTCACTTCATCCTTGAGCATGTCAGAACCCTGGGCACTCCCAACATTTTCTGAACAGGACTCTGTCACTCTTCATGAATTAGACATCGCCTCCACTCTGAAATGCTATCTCCAAGCCACAGCTCCATTCCGGGCTTCCATCAGACTGTTCATAATTCCCTGGGGAAAACGTAAAGGAAAGGAGGCATCAGCCAGAACGATCGCTTCATGGATCGTCAAACTCATCCACAAGGTGTACAGGACAAAGGGACTAGAGACCCCTTCAGCGGTCAGGGCGCACTCCACAAGAGCGGTCTCTGCCTCTTGGGCGGCAAGAGCGAATGTGTCGATCGAAACTATTTGTCGGGCAGCAACCTGGTCATCCCAACACACATTCCTGAAACATTACAGGGTGGACCCAGGAGCTCTCTCCTCAGTGGAGTTTGGCAGACAGGCAATCACTTCGGCCTTAGCCTCTTCTAAATAATAAATTCTTTAAATAAACCTCTAAGCATTATCCCACCCGTCTCAGCTAGTTATTTGTCACAGGTATGCTGCCATGGAGGCACCAGGAAAACAGAAAATTGTTCCATACTTACCGTAATTTTCTTTTCCTGGTGCCTATCCATGGCAGCATACATTCCCACCCTCGGTATTCTATATTAACGAGAATGCGGGGGCTGTACTAACCTTTTCTTTTATAATATTCACTAGTCCTGAGGGTGGAGCCAAGGCGGAGCTTGTCACAGGTATGCTGCCATGGATAGGCACCAGGAAAAGAAAATTACGGTAAGTATGGAACAATTTTCTGTTTTTTTCAAAATGGTCGCACTTTTTTTTGTTTATAGTGTAAAAATAAAAAACACAGAGATGATGAAATACCACCAAAGTTAAAATAAAAAGGCCATAAAACTATCCCCTATATTGTAGACGCTATAACTTTTGTGCAAACCAAGCAATATACGCTTATTGCAATTTTTTTTTTACCAAAAATATGTAGAAGAATACATATCAGCCTAAACTGAGGAAAAAAACGTTTTTTATATATTTTTGGGGGATATTTATTTATTATCAAAAAGTGTCTGATGTGTCCGCAATAATGTCGCAGTCCGATAAAAATCGCAGATCGCCATCATTACTACAAAAAAAAAAAAATAATACTAAAAATGCTATAAATCTATCTCCTATTTTGTAGACGCTATAACTTTTGCGCAAACCAATCAATATACACTTAGTGCGATTTGTATAACCAAAAATATGTAGAAGAATACATATCGGCCTAAACTGATAAAAAAAAATTGCTTTTTTTTTTTTTTTTTTTTTTAAAAGGGGATATTATAGCAAAAGGTACAAAATATTTTTAATTTTTTTTATAAATAGATAACTATATAAAATAATTTTTTTCAAAATGGTCGCTCTATTTTTGTTTATAGTGTAAAAATAAAAAACGCAGAGATGATCAAATACCACCAATTTAAAATAAAATGACCATAAAACTATCCCTTATATTGTAGACGCTATAACTTTTGTGCAAACCAAGCAATATAAGCTTATTGCTAATTTTTTTTACCAAAAATAAGTAGAATACATATCGGCCTAAACTGAGGAAAAAAAATTATATATTTTTGGGGGATATTTATTACAAAGTAAAAAAAAATGCGTTTTTTTCAGAATTGTCGCTCTTTTTTTGTTTATAGCGCAAAAAATAAAAACCGCAGAGGTGATCAAATACCACCCAAAGAAAGCTCTATTTGTGGGAAAAAAAGGGCGTCAATTTTGTTTGGGTGCTGCGCCGCACGACCACGCAACTGTCAGTTAAATCGTCGCAGCGCCGAATCGCAAAAAATGGCTTGGTCATTCAGCAGCCAAATCTTCCGGGGCTGAAGCAGTTAAAATACATTTTATAATATATTTTGTTATGAATAATAAAATAAAAAAAATAAAAATGTATTTTACTATCTGCCCGGAATTCATCTCTGAACACCTGGGAAATCACTCAATCACTTATAAACCATGATAACATTTTTACAAGATGTATTGCGTGATAAAAAAAAAAAAAAAAGAAAACCTGTGAAAAGCTGCGCCCGTCTCCGGCAGAACATTGCTCGTCCTGTCGCATTACATTGCGGTCACGTAGCAGCAGTGATCCCCCATGTAGCGTGTGAATCTCCGCTGAATTGGACCCCTCCAGCAGCTTTAATATTTCTACATTTACATCGTTATTATTAGTTACCTGCAGTCAGGAATATTACCTCGCCGCTTTCACCGCCAGTCATATGCTGTTTTTATGAGGTTTTTCGATTTTTATTTGTATGCATGATATTTTGATTAAGGTTACTCTTCCGAGGATTATTTTTCTATCTTATTACAGGAAGGCACTCCTGGATGTATTTCTACATGGAGAGACATTACCTCTGCGCTTTCTATGGCTATATAGTTTATATTCACTTTGCAGCCAAGCTTATTTATATTCACTTACACATCTGTTTATGTCCCTTCACAGATAGATAGACTGCCTCATCCCTGCACTATTGCTTTGTAAAAATTGTGTGTTTTTTTTTTTTTTTTTGTCTTTTGTTGCTTTTCATTTTCCACCTACTACAGCAAATCAGCTTTTGGTTACAGCAAGAGAAGTCAGATTTATCGCCTGGAATTTACATTTGGGTGCACAAATCTCTGCTTGGCATTTATATTTTTTATATTGACGTTTATATTTTTTATTATTATGTTTTTTACAATGGCATTTATTTATAAAGGGAAATCAGATATGAATGATCGCATTAATGTGCTGAAGAAAAAGAACTGTTCCTATGTGTAGTTTGTCATTACATACACTATATTGTCAAAAGTATTGGGACACCTGCCTTTACACACATGAACTTTGATGGCATCCCAGTCTTAAAGGGGTTGTAAAGGCTCGTGTTTTTTCACCTTAATGCATCCGCTCTAATTCCTCCACCCCAAACTCGCTCATCCATATCTTTATGGACTTTGCTTTGTGCACTGGTGCGCAGTCATGTTGGAACAGGAAGGGGCCATCCCCAAACTGTTCCCACAAAGTTGGGAGGATGAAATTGTCCAAAATGTCTTGGTATGCTGACGACTTAAGAGTTCCCTTCACTGGAACTAAGGAGCCAAACCCAACCCCTGAAAAACAAACCCCACACCATAATCCCCCCTCCACCAAATGATTTGGACCAGTGCACAAAGCAAGATCCATAAAGACATGGATGAGCGAGTTTGAAGTGGAGGAACTTGACTGGGCCTGCACAGAGTCCTGATCCCAACCCGAGAGAACACCTTTGGGATGAATTAGACCAGAGACTGCGAGACAGGCCTTCTTGTCCAACATCAGTGCCTGACCTCACCAATGGGCTTCTGGAAGAATGGTGAAACATTCCCATAGACACACTCCTAAACCTTGTGGACAGTCTTCCCAGAAGAGTTGACGCTATCATAGCTGCAAAGGGTGGGCCAACAGTGCAGCACTGTGATTTAAACCATTCATTTTGTATGGTTCAAATTGCTCTGCATCCGCACCAAAATCTTGCAAGACCCTTTTTTTTTTTGCCACACCAGAATTGGAACACCCATGCGATCCGATTCTGCAAATCGCATTTTGCAAACCGATTTTGGAGTGTCGTTAACTTAACATACACACCTGCAGCGGTTTGCATGAGCGGGGTACGATTTTGATGTGGCGCAGGAAAGCCAAGAAATCGCTGCAAATCCCGCACCACACCAGTGTAAACCGGACTTCAAAGTAAACTCCCCCATCCATGCTTTATTTATGAGAAATCACTTTGAAATCCACCGTCTAGCATTTCTGGCTGTGGCCATCTTGAGTAAGGGCAAATTGTTCATGTAGAAAATTGTTAATGTAGTTTGCTTCCTGGAATTCATCTGCTCTTAAAGTGGTGTTGCCACCAAAAAATAAAAAGTTGCTTAAAATTCTTAAAAAAAAAAAAAAAAAAAAAATAATTGTCAAAAAAATTTTTTTTACTCACCTCTAAATACCTGTTGCTAGGGGGTCCCTCGTAATCTGCCTTCTTCCTTGCCCGGGCTGGTGACATCACTTCCTCTCGCGCCGCACATTCACCTGGGTCCTGTCACATGTCCCAGGTGACTGTTTGGCGTATCACGGCAGCCTGCGCCGCTCGCGCATGCGCAGTGGGTGCCCGGCTGTGAAGCCACAGCCGGGTGCCCACAGTATGCATGATGGCGCCGCGAGCGGAGTGGGGAACGAGGGGGGGCTTCGTTCCCCCGCATCGCTGGACCCTGGGACAGGTAAGTGTCCGATTATTAAAAGTCAGCAGCTGCAGTAGTTGTAGACTTTTAATTTATTTTTTTAGGGGGTACCCCGCTTTAACTCAGGCATGCATGCAGGAGGGTGTACTTAGCTGAGAAAACCCCTCCTCCTCCCCTGAAGACTCCTGGGATGTATAACTGTATGACATAATTTGCCTAGGTAAGAAAACAGGAAGTAACTGAAACCGTAAGTAAACTCATCCATAAAACGCACGTGCCAGAAATGTAACACTCCCCTTGGTTGTGCTCCCCCCGCGCTTACGTGCAAATCTGAATGCATACATTACTTTTGCACGCATATGTAAACGGTTATCGCACCATATGTGAGGTATTGTTGCGACTGTCATGCCCC
The DNA here is from genome assembly GCF_037356315.1 of Lithobates pipiens. NCBI lineage: Eukaryota > Metazoa > Chordata > Amphibia > Anura > Ranidae > Lithobates > Lithobates pipiens. The sequence continues at coordinate 206,363,578 of NW_027507787.1, forward strand.
ATACACGCGATCAGATTTTCTGTCAACAAATGTTGGATGTGAGCTTGTTGGCTGAAAGTCCAACCGTGTGTATGTTCTGTAGAACATTTGTTGTTGGACTTTCAACCAACAAATGTTGGCTAGCAGGTTCTCAAATTTTCCGCCAACAGAACTTTATTGTAGGAATTTCCGATCATGTGTACACAAGTCTGACGCACAAAAGTTCACGCATGCTCGGAATCAAGCAGAAGGAGCCGCGCTGGCTACTGAACTTCCTTTTTCTCGGCTCGTTGTACATCACCATGTTCCCGCGCTCTTAATTGTTGGCCAACAATTGTGTGACCGTGTGTATGCAAGACAAGTTGGAGCCAACAACTTTTGAACAAAAATCCACGGTTTTGTTGTCGGAAAGTCGGATCGTGTGTACGGGGCATAAGAGTGACAGAAATTCTAACACCAGATTCTAGCACCAGACTTCCTCTGTATGTCTTAACTGGTAACCTCTAAAGGCGTTTAAAGCGTTGCCTATGGAGGTTTTTAAAGGGGTTGTAAACCTTCGTGTTTTTTCACCTTAACGCATCCTATGCATTAAGGTGAAAAAACACCTGGCAGTGACCGGCCCCCGAGCCCCCCCCCCCCCCATTTTACTTACCTGAGCCCTAGAACCCACTGTCTCTCTGCCCGGGGTTCTCGGCTCTTGATTGGATAGATTGATAGCAGCGCAACTATTGGCTCCCGCTGCTGTCAATCAAATCCAATGGAGGGCCGAGTCCTGCATTCGGCCTCTATGGATGCCGAATGCAGGACTCGAGAGTTTGCCGGCAAGGTAACCCCCCGGGAGAACACTTCTTCCAGGGGGTTATCTGATTTGGGGAGGAGCCACCGAGGGACCCTAGAAGAGCAGGTGAGCAGCCCCCCCGTTTTACTTACCTGAGCCCTAGAACTTGACCCATGGGGATGTGCTGTCTCTCTCTGCCCGGGGTTCTCGGCTCTTGATTGGATAGATTGATAGCAGCGCAGCCATTGGCTCCCGGTGTTGTCAATCAAATCCAATGACGTGGGGGGCGGGGCGGAGTTCTGCATTCAGCCTCTATGGATGCCGAATGCTGAACTCAGGAGAGCGCCCGCAAGCACTTCTCCCGGGGGGGGGGGGGGTTATCCGATGTGCGGAGGAGCTGCGAGAGCCACCGGGGGACCCCAGAAGAGCACGTTCGGGGCCACTCTGTGCAAAACGAGCTGCACAGTGGACGTAAGTATATGTTTGTTATTTAAAAAAAAAAAAAAAAACAACCTTACATTCACTTTAAGCACCGTAATTTGCTGCCATTCCACGAGCGGAGGCAATTTTAAAACATGACGTGTTAGGTATCTATTTACTTGGCGTAACATCATCTTTTATATTTTACCAAAAAATTGGTATTATATTGTGTTTATGTGCAGTTAAATGCATGAAAATGTATTTCCTCACAAAAAATTGTGTTTGAAAAACTGCTGTGCAAATACCGTGTGACATAAAAAAATTGCAACACCCACCAATTTACCCTATAGGGGCTCTGCTAAAAAAAAAAAAAATACATACATATTTAAAATGTTTGGAGGTTCTTTTTCTAGAAAGTAATTTTCTAGCAAAAAAAAAAAAAATAGAGCGAAGTGTCAGCATTGCCCCGGATGGCAAGTACTTAAAGGGGTTGTAAAGGTAAACATTTTTTCACCTTAATGTATTCTATGCATTAAGGTGAAAAAACATCTGACAGTGCCGGCCCCCCCGTTTTACTTACCTGACCCCTCCAAAGTCCCGCGTTCGCCCCCGACGTCCTCTTCGCTGCTCAGCCTGGTCGTTGATTGGCCAGAGTGGATGGATTGAAAGCAGCGCAGCCATTGGCTCGTGCTGCTGTCAATCACATCCAATGACGCAGCGCGCCGGGGGCGGGGCCAACTGATACAGTGAGCGGTTATGGCCGCCGGATGTATCACGGGAGCGCGCCCGCAAGCACTTCTCACCATGCGAGGGAGCTCGCATGAACGTGAGAAGTACTTGCAGGGGAAAGCCGAGACAGCCGCCGAGGGACCCCCAAAAGAGCAGGTTCGGGGCCAATCTGTGCAAAACGAGCTGCACAGTGGAGGTAAGTATGACATGTTTGTTATTTAAAAAAAAAAAAATTCCTTTTACAATTACTTTAATCTGTCAGTGGTCCTAATGTTATGGCTGATCAGTGTGTATTAAGCTGTATCTGTATGGCTAGATCACTGACTTATATTTACACTAGATATATATTCCTCCTGCCTACTTTCTAAACTGCACCTTCTCTTTGTAGCTGCAGCACTCCCTAAGACTTCTGGGAGTTTTTGTTCATTTTATCGGAGACTGTTTCATTGCTTTCTGTACTTGGGGCAATTATCCCCCCTAGAATCAGCCGCGCCGTTCACGCAGCCTACTATATAAATGTTACTCTATGCCATTTCACATGAAACTGACTTGCATCTAAAATGAGTGTCATTGTGCTGTGGGCATGCACAGAATGCCGATGATACAGAGGAATGGTGTGTGGGACTAGGAGACTATTAGACGCCATCATCAGGTGCAAGCACCATTGTGAAATAGCTTGCCCATGCACAGCACCGCCGTGACTGCACTGCGTTACAGAGACATCACCCGCTGACTTAGGAAGAACAGAGGTCTCTACATGACACAGATCCAGCTCTCAGTCTGGGCCAACGTGCTGCCCACGGGCTAAACTGGCACAGGCAGCCAGCGCCGCTCACATCTTCGCTTTGTGTCAAGCGATGCTCAAGAAAGATTTCATCCCCGGAGGCTACAAATGAAAATGTCACACCTCGATGTGAGAACATCCAGATACAATGCTGTCCTAATTTACTGGCGGAAAGCTCAGAGCTGTGCCAGCTACATACGGGAAATCCGCGGATGGCAGACGCCGTGCCAGAGCAGATCTGCGGCGGAGCTAAAAATAAAAGCTTCCTGCAGGTAAATTGCGCTCATTTTTTATTTTTTTTTCCAAGGACAGTTTGACTTTTTCTTTTCTTGTATTCTTGAACTTCATCGGAAACAATTTTCTACAAAATGACAAAATGCAGAACATTTATCACCATAGTGAATAAGAATAATCAGCCTCTAAAAGTGCATTCGGAGCACAATCCTCCCATACAAAAGTAGACATCTAGTCCGATCCTGGTTCATGTACGGGGAATAGTTCAGGGGTCTCCAAACTATGACCCACTAAAAGATTTTATCCAGCCTGCAGTTAGGGTCAATGGTCCATGTGCACAGATCCTTTATTATAGGTCCTTATATAGCACCATCAATTTACACTACGCTTTACATATATATTGTAAAATCACATCACCCTCTAATTGTGATTCCCCAAAAGGGGGAGTTCCACTTATTTGCACCCACACTCCCCCCTCCAGTGCCACATTTGGCACTTTTTGGAGGGAACGGGTACCTGGTTTTGTCAGGTACCCGCTCCCACTTCCAGCTCGGACTATGTACTCGCAAGGCTTCACTTCCTGTTTCCCTTACCTCAGATGCCAGCACCTATTAACCACTTAAGGATCACCCCATAGCAGATATACTGCTACAAGGTGCCCCCCCCCTGTGCAGAATCATGTATATATGTGATTCTGCACTTCCGCCTAGAGGGCACGTGCCGCCGGCGGGCAATTTCTGTTGTGATTACTCAGAGCAGAAACCGATCTGCGGGAGCCAGGCAATGGATGTCCGCCGACACCCGTCAATCATCAGGCAGAGACACAGAACAGAGCTCTGGCTATGTAAACAAGGCATAGCTCCGTTCTGACAGGAGAGAAGTAATGGATTTTGGGTCCCTGCTGTCCCAAGTAGGAAAACAAAATCCATAATTTCCCTTAGCAAAGGCCTACAGTTAACCCTTTAACCACTTGGCGCCCAAACTACGTCATATGACGTCATGGGCTTTTTGGTGGTAAATCTGAATGATGCCTGAGGCCACAGACATCATTCAGATATCGTCATTTTCAGCCAGCGATTCCCTGCACCATAAAAATGATCATAACGGCCGTTCCGCCGCTTGATCGTTCTTACGGGCCCTGGGAGGGGACGCCCCCCTCCCGCCACCCTCCGGAGCTTGTACCGACTCACCGCTTCCATCGGTGAGTCGGTCACAGGATCCGCCGGACCCCGGATGATACCATAGAGATTTCCGGCGGACCAGATCGTCCCCGGAGTCTCTATGATCGTTCGGAGGCCAGGCGAGATGTTATGATGTCACGCCCGGCCTCTGTATTCAAATTAACAGCGCCGTTTTGGCTGGGAAGCCAGGATCGTTTTTTTTTTTATATTTTAGGCTTCCCAGCCTAGAGGTGAGATATGGGGTCTTATTGACCCCATATCTCACTGTAAATATGTCCGATCATGCCATATTCCTATTACAAGGGATGTTTACATTCCTTGTAATAGGAATAAAAGTAATCAATTTTTTTTTTTAAAGTGTCAAACTAAAAAAATAAAAATAAAATTAACAATAAAAAATAAAATTAAAGCACCCCTGTCCCCGTGAGCTCGTACGCAGAAGCGAACGCATATGTAAGTCCCGCCCACATATGAAAACGGTGTTCAAACCACACATGTCAGGTATCGCTGCGAACGTTAGAGTAACCAGTAAAAAAAATTAAAGCTTCGCCTATGGGGATTTTTAAATACCAACTTTGGCGCCATTCCACAAGCGTGTGCAATTTTGAAGCGTAACATGTTGGGTATCTATTTACTTGGCGTATCTTCCTCTTTCACATTATAAAAAAAAAATTGGGCTAACTTTAGTGTTTTTTGTTTTTTTTCTAAAGCAGGTAACTGTTTTATTTTCTGAAAAAAACGTGTTCGAAAAATTGCTGCGCAAATACCGTGCAACAACTGCCATTGTATTCTCTAGGGTCTTTGCTAAAAAAAAACATATATAATGTTTGGGGGTTCTATGTAATTTTCTAGCAAAAAAAATGATGTATTTTACATGTAGGAGAGAAATGTCAGAATTGGCCTGGATGCGAAGTGGTTAATTACCCTAGATGTTTAACCCCTTCCCAGCCAGTGTCATTAGTACAGTGACAGTGCATATTTTTGGCACCATTGATCACTGTATTAGTGTGACTGGTTTCCACAAAGCGTCAAAAGTGTCAGTTAGTGTCCGATTGTCCACCGCAGTCCCGATATAATTCGCTGATTGCCGGCATTACTAGTATAAGAAAAATAAATTCCCATCTATATCCCATAATTTCTAGATGCTATACCAATCAATATACGCTTATTGGGATTTTTTTTTTTACAAAAATATGTAGCAAAATACATATTGGCCTTAACGGATTAGGAAATTAGATATTTTTTTCAATTTTTTTTTATTGGATATGTTTTATAGCAGAAATTAAAAAAATATATTTTTTTTCTTCAAAATTGTCAGTCTTTTTTTGTTTATAAAAATGAAAACAGCAGAGGCAATCAAATACCACCAAAAGAAAGCTCTATTTGTGGGAAAATTACACCAATTTTATTTGGGTACAACATTGCATAACTGCATAATTGTCAGTTCAAGTAACGCAGTGCCGTATCGCAGAAAATGGCCTGGTCAGTAAGGGGGCAAATCTTTCAAAGGTCAAGTGGTATGAGAATCGGCTCTGGTGAGGACATCGCAGGATTCCTGGACAGGGAAGTGTCCTTATACTAAAGGTCAGCAACTACAGTATTTGTAGCTGCTGACTTTAATTTTTTTTTTTTGGGGGGGGGGGGGGGAGCCTGAAGCTCCTCTTTAACCACTTGCTGGCCATGCTATAGAAGAATGATTGCTACAGCGCTGCCGGACAGTTCTGGGAGGGCATCATATGATGTCCCTCCGTGATCGCGCCCGCTGCACACCCACAGTGCAACCTCATCAGTGCCCACCAGTGCAGCCTATCAGTGCCCATTAGTGCCACCACATCAGTGCTACCTCATCAGTGCAGCCTATCAGTGCCCATTAGTGCCACCACATCAGTGCTACCTCATCAGTGCAGCCTCATCAGAACACATTAGTGAAGGAGAAACATGACCTGTTTTCAAAATTTGCAAAACAAACTATGAAAACGTTTTTTGTTTTTATTTTCAAAGTTTTTGGTCTTTTTTTGTTTATTTAGCAAATAAAATAAAAAAAACCAGTGATGAATAAATGCCACCAAAAGAAACCTCTATTTGCGTGAAAAAAAAATGCTAAAAATTTTGTTTGGGCACCGTGTTGCATGACCGCGTAATTGTCATATAAAGTGTGACAGCGCTGAAAATTGGCCTGGGCAGGAAGGGAGTAAAAGTGCCCAGTAGGCAAGAGGTTAACCATTGCAATCCCATCAAGTAGGCCTTTGCACTGCATAGTCGTATTGTGTGGCCAGTTTTACAAAAAAACACTGAATGGTGATAGGCCAACTACATCTGCAGTGAACGATGAATTAGTCATTAAAAAAAGACCCCGAGCTGCAGAAATGACATAGACAGCCTTGGCTGGACAGCTTGGTGAGATGCACCCCAGGAAATGATGGTTAACATCGTTACCATTGTATCTCAATCCTTCATTCTGTGGAAGGGAATCTTATGAAAGCGCAGTGCTCAGGGTATAATTACAGCGGGTTGTTGATATGAAGTGAGCCCTGACATGCATCACAAATCATCTGCAATCTCTATCTAATTTCTATTCAAACACAGAGGCTCTGCTTTCTGTTCACAGCACATTAGGGGAAATGCAATTTATTGTGCATAAGGTGACTTTTCGGCTCCTGAATTTGTCAGACTCGGGAAACTTGTGTCCTCCCCTTACACTCTGTCTGCTACGTTAATCGGTTTGGGCACCTGTGAAAAATTACAGCCGTGTGAGGTTGTCAGGGTCCAATTCAGTGCTAAGTAAGCCATACCAAGCTGCCGTTCTGTTAATGTGGATTAGAATGGGAGACAGAGACTCCCGCAACCGAGACACCGGAAATCCCCAACTCGGGCACAGTCCACCTTTAGACTGCCTAAAGCCAACCATAGACGGGTCAAATCCCGGCCAGTTCAGCAGTGACTGGGTGAGATCCGAACCATGTATGGGCAGGCTGAGTTACTGATTTGAACAGGCTGAGTACCCAACTTGGGTACAACCAGAATGTCGGATTTTTTTAATGCGATTATTTCCAGCAGCTATAGCCGCTAGCAATAATCACTGTGTTCTCCCAGCAGTGACAGCTTTTCTCTCCTGCAACAGAGAAAATTGAGATGTATACTGCAGGGCGTGGCACTGCATCCAATAATATATGGGCAAAAAACAGAAAAAGAAAACAAAATGGATTTTAAAGGTTGCCACTATAATCCCAATTAGGAAAATAAATAGGTCTCAGATTAAGATAAAAAATATGAAATTGATTGAAATCACATAAAAAAACACGATAGAAAGAAGTACATTAGTACATGAAGATATCTATATGGTACATTGTCCCGCATGTTAAAATCAGAGCAAAGAGCTGATAAAGGAAAACCACATGGATGGCCCTGGAGTGATGATACTGAAGGTTTTTTTCTGGCTAGAGGCCAAACAGATGGAGTCACAAATATCAGCACAGATGGATCACTACGAGTTTCGCCAATAGCTTCTTCAGGGGGCAGCCTGAAGAAGCTATTGGGCGAAATGTATCATCACTCCAGGGCCCTCCATGTTGTTTCCCTTTATCAGCTCTTTGCTCTGATTTTTAACATGTGGGACAATGTACCATATAGACATGTTCATGTACTTCTTTCTGTCATGTTTTTTTTATGCGATTTCAATTGTTATCTTGACATGGAAGAAACAGCTATCTATGTTATCAGGATGGATCAAGGGTGACAATTAACACTAGACAGAAAGAGAAATTTTGATGTTAAGGTGCGATAGGGAGCGGGAAGACTGTAAAGGAAATTTGTAAGTTCTGTATATAATTGTATTCTATTTTGTATGTATTGCACACTGCCCTCACTATGCACACGGCACTAATAATGTTTTCAGTACATGTTTTTATTCTTTCGAGTGCTGACTAGAATTAGCCTGCCTATGTTACGCCCCTTGTTACCATAAACGTCCAATTGTAATATTAATGTGATACATTATACATTTTGCATCATAATAAATCAGTAGAATTATTTGGAAAGATGCGGAGTGTAGCTTCTGTCTGTTCTCTACTGCAGTAGTTATTGTAAATTTGGAACCGCTAATCAATATGAGGATAGGAGTTGCCTATCTATAAAATTCCATGTCAATCTTAATGTGAGACCAATTTCTTTTCCTAATTGGGATTATAGTGGCATCCTTTAAAGTCCATTCTTTTTTTTCGTTTTCTCCCCATGTTTGCAGGAAAGAAAATCACTCCATGTATTCCAGCTTTAGAGCTTGTTTACACCTGCAGTTGGGGGGGCGTAAAAATGCACGGCATAAAAAGGCACTACCCAACTGCTCCACCTTAAGCTGCAAAGCTAGCGGACAAGGATGTACACAGTACACATGCTGTGGCCATGATGCTTTTTAAACTAGCAGTACTGCCATAAAATGCACCCCATTCACCTGAATGGGGCATCACTGCAATGGTGGTGCGGGTTTTAAGAGTGAAAACAGGCGGTGAGGAGCACCATAACACGTCCCCGCTGCCTGCAAAATGACCTCCGAAGAGCAATCCCCCTTGGATCTCACTTAAAAGGGTACTGCAAGTGTAAACAGACCTTGTTAGTTCCCTAAAAACATCCAGTCCCTGCAATAGAAGAGGCCTATGGGGGTTATTTACTAAAACTGAAGAGTGCAAAATCTGGTGTAGCTCTGCATAGAAACAAATCATCTTCCAGGTTTTATTGTCAAAACTTAATTGAACAACCTGAAGTTGGAAGCTGATTGGCTACTATTCCCAGCTGCTTCGGGTTCTCCAGTTTTAGTAAATCAACCCCTATGTCTCCTATATTTACTCCATTCCAGTACTGTAGCCTCTATCAGACCAGTCCTCAGCATTCAACACGTCTGGAAGTGTCCGATGGGTGTGTTCCTCATCATGTACTGGGGTTTCTTCCTCTGATCCCTAAGTCTCTATAGGACTCAGCTGGGAGCAAAGAAAAAATAAGTCTCTGTAAGCTCCATTTCACTCTAGTCAGAGATTACACATGGCCGGGGACTGCCCCCATCTTTACTAAACAGAGCTGTGCCAATCCCTAAGCACCAGTGCTGTCACATGAGATGAAGGGGAGTGAGTCACATGCTCCTCCATACCTGGAAGTACGAGGTATTATCTGGGCATAGGGTAGAAGATACTGTAGTGTGAGATAGGATCTCAGTGCCTCTTACCGTATAGACTCTGCACTGCTCTCCTATCAGACCAGTCCAATTCAAAGCCAGACTCCTGCGGAATGTAATTGGGCTGCATAATGGATCCGGTCCTGTGGATATGAGATAGTCCAAGCACATGGCCAATTTCATGAACTGCCACCTGTTTGTTGGGAAGAGACCACCAATCACAAACATATAGATACAAATGTAGCCTATGCCAGAAAGTTCATTACTATATTTAAACCATACAAGAGTTTAAAGTGGTATTAAAACCCAAAAGCAAACATATTGCAGCTTACCAGTCCTTAGTTGTGATGGTTGCATTAGTTTTGTTTTTCAGTCTTTCTTTCTTTTATTTTCACCTGGTGATCTAGCCACTAAATCTGTTGTTTTTTAACAGAACAAGCTCTCCTGCAGATGTAGCAGTTTGTAGCAGTTAGGGGATTGAGAAACAATATTTAAAGTGATTGTAAGGGTTCGTTTTAAAAAAATAAAATGAAATAAAAAACATATCATATTTGCCTCCACTGTGCAGCTCGTTTTGCTCAGAGGGGTCCCTCGGCTGCTCCTCCCCACATCAGATAACCCCCTGGGAGAAGCGTGCTTCCGGGGGGTTACCTCACAAGCGCCCTCCTGAGTCCAGCATTCAACATCCATAGAGGCCGAATGCAGGACTCAGCCCCGCCCCTGGCACCTGCATCATTGGATTTAATTGCATAAAAAATATATAAAAAGTCAATAAATCAAAGTGAACACACCGATGTGTGAAAACAGTGAAAAGCAGGAGAAAAGACGGGACCAACTGTTCCAAAATTGGTAAATCCAGGCTCTCAGAACTCTCACCTCAATGATGGAATAATCAGGCAAAGTGAAATAACCCCAGAAGCTTCTCCTTAATTTTTCTCTATATAATGACCAAGGAATTGTAGATGAAGCCTGTAGTATATCTTTCTGCCACTAGAGGGCCATTTCCAATACTTGAATATAACACTGCTGCTTGTAATTCCGTGGTATAGAGCTTAAAAAGAACACAGAGGAGAGGGGGAGAGGGAGAGAGAGAGGGGACTCCGATCGTGTAGTGGTTTAATGAATGGACAAATTTATTAAGCATAAAAATGGACTCTCACATTAGCAAAAAAAGTTCACACAGAGAAGATAAAATGAAGACCTGGCGTTTTCGGCCAGTCTTACGCTGTTTCCGGTTTGTCCTGCGGCCACTCCCTACGCGTTACGTCACGTCATGTGACTTCTTCAATGGGGATCGCCATTGAAGAAGTCACATGACGTGACGTAACGCGTAGGGAGTGGCCGCAGGACAAACCGGAAACAGCGTAAGACTGGCCGAAAACGCCAGGTCTTCATTTTATCTTCTCTGTGTGAACTTTTTTTGCTAATGTGAGAGTCCATTTTTATGCTTAATAAATTTGTCCATTCATTAAACCACTACACGATCGGAGTCCCCTCTCTCTCTCCCTCTCCCCCTCTCCTCTGTGTTCTTTTTAAGCTCTATACCACGGAATTACAAGCAGCAGTGTTATATTCAAGTATTGGAAATGGCCCTCTAGTGGCAGAAAGATATACTACAGGCTTCATCTACAATTCCTTGGTCATTATATAGAGAAAAATTAAGGAGAAGCTTCTGGGGTTATTTCACTTTGCCTGATTATTCCATCATTGAGGTGAGAGTTCTGAGAGCCTGGATTTACCAATTTTGGAACAGTTGGTCCCGTCTTTTCTCCTGCTTTTCACTGTTTTCACACATCGGTGTGTTCACTTTGATTTATTGACTTTTTATATATTTTTTATGCATATATATTTTTTTATATATATATTCATTTTTTTAGTGGCACAATTTGCGCAGGACTTTATACTTTGTTTATTCTTATGTGATAGTTGGTGTTAACTATTTTGTCCCGCTGCATTTTTTAGCAACACTTGCACTTTTGTATCACTTTCACTGTGTATTATATATTGTTATAATTTCTACTTTTCCATTTTTATACGTATTTAGATATTTCTTCACATTTTAGCACTTAATAGCGCGAGGGTCCATTTTTCAAATTGGATTTAATTGACAGCAGCGGGAGCCAATAGCTGTGCTGCTATCAATCTATCCAATCAAGAGCCAAGAACCCCTGGCAGAGAGACAGTGGGTCAAGTTCTAGGGCTCAGGTAAGTAAAACAGAGGGGGCTGGGGGGCTGGTCACTGACAGGTGTTTTTTCACCTTAATGCATAGGATGCATTAAGGTGAAAAAATACGAAGGTTTACAACCCCTTTAACAATGGCAGGGGTGCTTAGGGTGTTCACCTTTTATTTAATTGTGTAAAGCATTTATCCTAAAAGTAAAACATTGCTTTAACCGTTTAAATCTAGGTTTCCACTATTGCGACCTGAAAGGCTTGCAATTTTTTGCTGCGATTTTTATGCGACTTGAAACAATGCCTGTGTATTCTTGAGGTCTATGGACCTCAAGTCACATCAAAGTTGGGACCAAAGTAGTGCCGGGACTACTTTGAAGTCGCACAGATATGAACTGTACTCATTGGAAATCATGGGGTACGACCTATCATGCAACTTTGCAGTCCCAAGTCGCATGGCAAATCCCACAAGTGGAAACCAAGCCTAAAAGGTATTAGCTGGAGCTTCAATTTTTTACTGTATTTGAATCTGGTAGTCTATCTCTCCCCAGACTGACAATGCTGCTGTCCACAAGTGCCCCTGTGCTTGGGGGGGGGGGGGTGCTCTAAAACAGGAGGTGTGTTACTAGACAGATGACAGGTGAAAAGAGAGGGGGAGAAAGGCTAAAAAAGGAAAACTAATGCAGCCACCACATCTAATGACTGATATACTGCAATATTCTAAAAATTTTGGTTTTGGGTTTAATATGTCTATACTTAGTATCAGTCGCATATGAAATGATTTGTGGCGGGGTTTATCCTTTAGCTAAAAATGTTGTAACTAAATAGGAATCCCACTTCCCCAGCTCAGATAATAGGAGGTTTGCAGGGCTATGTGATGGTAGGACCATAGCAAAGCCTTACCCCACCTCACTAGTCTCCACCTCAAAGGCAATTCCTCTAGTGATATAGAATACTAAATGCTATCAAAATTATTACCCAGCTTTCAAGCCAATCATTTTATCCCAATGCACAGTATTTGTCAAGTGCTATTGTGTGTATAAAGCCCGGCATCCCCAGACAGCTCTGGCCCCCCGGGTGCTCTTGGGCCTCCATAGCAGTTGTGTGGTCTCTTGTGGATATAGTTCATATAGTTGGACATAAGCTATAGTGAGCAGATTAGGTTTGAAGAAAGGATATCTAAACCTAAAAACAAAAATGTAACACATTGCAGCCTAAGGCCCCTTTCACACGGACGCCTCCGCCTTAAGGAATCCGCTTGCTCCGCAGATAAATCACTCTGCTGATCCCCTCTGAGCAGGCGGATGACAGGTCTGGGTCCGCTCCGCTGTGCAGAGCAGACACGGGCACAGTCCCACTCTCCTCTATGCGGAAAAGCACGTTGAAACGGACCGCCTGTTCGTTTTCATCTGATCCGCCAGACGGATGGATAATAGGACCACCGTCTGTCTGGGGTTTGCGGGCAGGATTGGATCGGAGAACGGCGGATGTCAGCGGACATCTCACCGCTCCATAGGGAAGGCTGAAAGGTCCGATCATGTCCGCCTGAAAAACTGACAGGCGGGCCCGACCGGAAAGTCTGTGTACAAAGACCCTAACAGTCCTTAGATGTGATGGCTGCATTACTTTAAATTTTTTAGGATAAAAACATTTTCCTTAATTTCTTTTTTAAATTTGTTACAATTCTTCAGTTTTTTTTTAATTGTATTTTTATTTTATTTTACAATTTTCCATGTTGGGGGGCCTTTGGTGAAGTTTCGGGGTTCTAAACAGATCCCGAAAATCTCACATTTGAGACAAAGAAACTGAGCGACACTGATTCCCTAGTTGCTTTCTCTGCAGCCTCAGCTGCACTGGACAGTGAATGAATGGGAAGTGTTCTGCTTCAGTGATGAATGGACACAGGAGGGATCAGTACCAGTCACTCACTGTGTTCATTCAGGAAAGGAAGGTAAATAAAATAGGACATATTTACCAGCCCCTTCCTAACTCTCCACCCTGAAACATCCAGCTTGTGTGCCAGCAGCAGCCTCCAGTGGTAGAGGAGAGGAGGGAAGCTGGCAATGCCACAGGGGAGGGGGTGCATACAGGGGAACCAGACAGCAGGGAGGTGGGGGTGCAGATACCAATCTACCTGCAGTGCAGCTGGAGGGAGAAAAAGGAGGAGAAGCCAAAAGTGCTACGAGGGGAGCCACAAGAGTTGGAAATAAGGCAGGCTGGCTGTACAGTGGAGGAGGATTGAGAGTAGCCACTTAGAGACAGGAGGTGTGTTATTTGCCGGATCACCAGTAGAAAAAAGGAGAAAAGCCTGAAAAAATGAGAACCCAGTATTGAATTAGCACAGTGGTCTCCAAATTGTGGCCTGGGGGGCAGGTTGCAGCCCTCTATTTGTCTTTATCTGGCCCTTGGGGCACTATTCCTCCCACTGTCGCCAATGATGGGGCACTATTTTACCTACTGACGCAAATGATGGGGCACTGTTCCTCCCACTGACGCCAATAATGGGGCACTATTCCTTCCACTGACGCCAATGATGGGGCACTATTCCTCCCACTGACGCCAATGATGGGGCACTATTCCTCCCACTGACGCCAATGATGGGGCAATATTTTGCCTACTGACGTCAATGATAGGGCACTAGTCCTCCCATTGACACCAATGTTGGGGCACTATTTTGCCTACTGACACCATTGATGGGGCACTGTTCCTCCCACTGACGCCAATGATGGAGCACTGTTCCTCCCACTGACGCCAATGATGGGGCACTATTCCTTCCACTACTTCTCCTTCTGACGCCAACAATGGGGCACTATTTCACCCACTGACGCCAATGATGGGGCACTATTTCCCCTACTGATGCCAATGATGGGGCACTGTTCTCCCACTGACGCAAAGGATGGGGCGTTGTTACCGACACCAAGACATTTTCTACTCCCACTGTCCACAATGCGGCCTCTCTAAAGTCTGAAGGATAGTAAACTGGGCCTTTGTTTAGAAAATGTGGACACCCCTGAGTTAGTAGCTGTGGGGCAGAACAGAACAATGTTTCTATGTCCTACAATGACGTTTTGCTGTTTTGCACCAGGGCCGTGTAAAATGTAGTTATTATTTTCCATTTTTTAGGATATGAGTTCTACAAGTTGTTAAGCACAGACGGTATTAGCTTTTGGCTCGTTAGACAAATCACAGAACATTTTGTCCAGGTTGTTTGTTCAGCCTCAATAAAATGCTCATTAGAGAGAACAGTAATCATAAAACGCCAGAGAGTTTTATATCCCAGCATATGCTTTTATCAGTCCGAAGATTCCTCTATGCAACACAAAACACCCATATTGATTTCTACTAGGGCCTTGTGTACATTTTGGGTTGGGGGGGGGGGGGGGGGGGGCTATGCTTGTGTTGCATTTTTACCAGTAGTTGGAACAAGTAGTTATAGCACATTATGAAAAATTTACCTGGAAACGAAGCCCTCCAGTGGTGCGCTGACACAGCTTCCATCTTCACCCAGTCTTTCTGCCAGGTTCGCGGTCTGCAGCCATTTGAATGGCCGAGCCATGCCGTGGTGATGTCATTCCTGTGCATGAATGCAGGTGTCACAGCTGCGGCACGGCTCTCTCAATGGACAGCATACCATCCATTGTGAGTGCAGTGCGCATGCGCCAGTGACAGCAGCGCTGCTATAGTAAATATCTCCTAAACTGCGCCTTAGTATAGGCTTACCGGTGGGTATCAATTAAGAAAAAGGACTTTACTACCACTTTAATGCACAGCGTGCCTGCACATTTTCAAGAGATGCTGAATTCCTGGAATTCAACTTTAAACCAAAAAACATTCTCAGGGACAAAGTGCCATCCCCTGGATTTTAAAGTGGTTGTAATCCTCAGATGTGAAATGTGAACAAAGCATATCCCTTTATAGTGTGTATTTGTCTCAATCCAGAGCACTAAGTGTCATTTCTGTCTGCTGCTTCATTCCTCTGCTATCAGAATGAGTCACGTCTGACAAGTTTTCCTGACACCAAGAGAAAAATGGTGACAGGGGAGGGATCTCCAGCTAATTCACAGCCTCAGCTCTGTTCCTGTTTGCTGTGTGGAAGGGGGGGTGTCCTTTCCCACCAATCAGCTCTCAGAGCTCTCCTCACTGAGCTCTGCAGAGTGTAATTTCAGCTCTCCAAGCCCTGTTTTCTGACAGCTTAGACAAGTTTAATAAGCTCTGCACTTGGAGTGGATGTAGAGAATAGAAGACTGCAGATAAACCGGTATAATTTATATAGGAGGATTTGTTTTATCTCTGTGTATTACCTGAGGCCAGTCACTTCACTGGGGTGTATGTGAGGCTTTACAACCACTTTATGACAGCTGGAAACTGCAGTAAAGACCTACCTTTAAAAGACTAATGCCATTGTCACTGCTCGGAGCTGTAAAATGCTCATCGTCATCAAAATGGATGTCCCCCAGGAACCAGGCATGAGCAAATTCTTGCCCGGACCCGTCAAATGCTCTGGAACAGCCCAAGTGACGACCTGAAGGAGAAGACACATTTACATTAAATGAGTGAATTCTCTACATACATTGCATATAGTCTCACACAGGAGAAGTCCATATATGGTAGGGGGTGGAGCCATGACCACTCACCTGCCAGCACCAGAAAGGACAGGTCAGGGGAGACCCATGTACTGTATTATTATATTATTTTGGGTGGTATCTGAACTCCTTGTCTTTCTGTTTAAAACTGGAATATGGCACCCCAACTGTTTTATTTTTACTCCTTTTAAACAAGGTTCCCGTGTTAGAAATGGTTTTATAGTCTTGCCTGTCTAGCCTCAGTTATGTCCAAAATAAATCACAAGGAAATATAAATGTATAACATTTGCATACTAAAGAGAATTGTATAATTACATGCTGTCTCAGCATATAATAATAGTGTGGAGTATCAATCCTCAGCCCTCTTACAACAAATAAAGGGTTTCCTGAGAGTGAAAAACGAATTAGGAACATTCTGTTTAGTCATTTTATTTTATTGGCACGTTGTACCTGTTATCCTCTAACTCATTATAATTTGCTGACAGTATTTACAAGGGGATATCTAAAGCAAATCTTACATTTTTCTTAAAACCCAACTTAACGATTCTAATTTTCATCCTTGAATTATATACTGCCTGGGTGGCAATGAATGTGAGCATGTGGCAATGTATGGTAGAGTGTGTTCTGTGGCTCTGGCAGCCACCCCCTAAATGCTTTGCCTACTCACCATGAGTGTAATCATATGGCAGGACACGGCTTCTCTGCCTTCTGCCTAAGATCAAGTGTAGTACCTGTTGTTATCAGTCTCCAGTAGGGATGAGCCGAACACCCCCCGGTTCGGTTCGCACCAGAACTTGCGAACGACCCCCGCGTTCGAAACGAACGTTAGAACCCCATTGAAGTCTATGGGACTCGAACGTTCGAAATGGAAAGTGCTAATTTTAACGGCTAATATGCAAGATAGTGTCCTAAAAAGGGTTTGGGGACCTGGCTCCTGCCTCAGGGGACATGGGTCACTGCAAAAAAAAGTTTTAAAAACTGCCGTTTTGGCGGGAGCACTGATTTTAATGACGATTAAAGTGAAAAAAAAGGTGAAATATTCCTTTAAATATGGTGCCTGGGGGGTGTCTGTAGTATACCTGTGAAGTGCCACGTGTTTCCCGTGTTTAGAACAGTCCCTGCACAAAATGACATTTAACGGAAATAACACCATTTAAAACTGCTTGCGGTTTTAATGTTATATCTGGTTCCTGCAATATGGTTGAAAATCATTGAGAAAAATGGCATGGGTAGCCCTCCCTGCCCATTACCAGCCTATTTGGGTCTTGTACGCATATTAAGGGGAACCCCGTACCCATATTAAAAAAAGGAAATGCGTGTGGCCCCCAGGCCCTATATACTCAGAACAGCAGTATACAGGCGGTGCAAACAAGACAGGGACTGTGTAGGTTTGTTGTGTTAAGTTGAATCTGTTTGTAATTTTCAACTGGTACATTTTTAAAGTGTAGCTCCAGTCAAAAAAAATATTTTTAAGCTTTTTGGAAAACATAGGGAAGGGTTATCACCCCTGTATAATTTGTTTTGTCGTCCATCTTTTTTCATCTCACTTGCTGCTGTCTCCTTGCGTTTGCAAGTAGGAGATGTTTGTAAGTTGGATGTTTGAAAGTAGGGGCCTGCCCTATATTATAGCGGTATGTACTGGGTACAGAGCACGCAGACAGCACGCACTATCTCCTAACACTACTGACTGCAAGCTCTATTATTAACCACTTGACCACTGGGCACTTAAACACCCTTAATAACCAGACCAATTTTCAGCTTTCGGTGCCCTCACATTTTGAATGACAATTACTCAGTCATGCAACACTGGACCTATAGGAAATATTTGTCCTTTTTTTCACACAAATAGAGCTTTCTTTTGGTGGTATTTAATCACCTCTCAGTTTTTTATTTTTTGTGCTATAAAAGAAAAAAGACCGAAAATTCTGCGAAAAAATGAATTTTTCTTTGTTTCTGTTATAAAATTTAGCAGATTAGTAATTTTTTCTTCATAAATTTTGGCCAAATTTCATACTACTACATATCTTTGGTAAAAATAAGTACAAATTGGTGGATATTATTTGGTCTTTGTGAAAGTTATAGAGTCCACAAGCTATGGTGCCAATATCTGAAAATTGATCACACCTGAAGTACTGACGGCCTATTTCCTTTTTTTTCCTCAAAATTGTCATATTATCAGGTTATTTCACACACACAGCATATGCATACCAAAAGACCCTGGAGAATACAATGGTGGTCGTTGCAAATTTTTATCTCACACGGTATTTGCACAGCAATTTTTCAAACGCGTTTTTTGGGGGGAAAAAACAGTTTTGTGTTTAAAAAACAAACAAAAAAAACAGTAAAGTTAGCCCAATGTTTGCATAAAGTGAAAGATGAAGTTATGCTGAGTAAATAGATATCAAACATGGCAATTTATGGCAGGGTATTGCAGAGTATTGGCGGGGTATTGGCGGGGTACTACAGAGTAATAGCAGGGTACTGCAGAGTAATGAGGGTTACTGCAGAGTAATGGGGGTACTGCAGAGTAATGGCAGGGTACTCCAGAGTAATGGCAGGGTACTGCACTGCAGAGTAATGGCGGGGTACTGCAGAGTAATGGCGGGTACTGCAGAGTATTGGGGGGTACTGCAGAGTAATGGGGGGTACTGCAGAGTAATGGCAGGGTACTGCAGAGTAATGGCAGGGTACTGCACTGCAGAGTAATGGCGGGGTACTGCAGAGTAATGGCGGGTACTGCAGAGTATTGGGGGGTACTGCAGAGTAATGGCAGGGTACTGCAGAGTAATGGCGGGGTACTGCAGAGTAATGGCAGGGTACTGCAGAGTATGCACTGGTATTGCAGAGTATTGGCAGGGAATTGAGGGGTTAAATTCGGTGAGCAGCGATGTGGGCACTGCAGATGCAGCCCACATCGCTGCTGACACCGATCTCTTTCCCCTCCGCTGTACCGATCGGTACAGAGAGGGGAGGGAGGAACCGGCGTCATAACATGATGCCGGTTTGTTTACCACGTGATCACTCCGTCATTTGACGGCGCGTTCACGTGGTAAACGGCCGCGACGAGCGGCCGTTTACCGTGATCCGTGATGCAGGACCCGGCGGTCACGGATGCTCTCGAGTGCGCGCCCCAGGGGGCGCGCGAGAGCAGAATTCTGGGAGGCCGTTAATTAACGGCCTCTCAGAGTTAAACAACCGCCCTGAAGCCGTTAATCGGCAATGGGCAGTTGTTAAGTGGTTAAAGCTAGATCACTAGCTATATAGGTGAGGTGAATATAGTGGTGTATACTGCAGTCAGGGCACAGACAACAACCACTACACAGCAGCAAGATAGGAAATCAGCCAAAAACGATCGGTGTGTACTGTGTTGAAGGTACACAGAACACCCACTGCTTCAGATGCTAACACACTACACGAGGCCGCCTCAAAGGCGGCCTTATATAGTGTGGGGCGTGCACTACACAGCCTGAGCTATGATTGGCCACAGGCAGGATGCCTGTGGCCAATCATGGCTCTCCTCGCTGCTGGCGCTACGATTGGCCAAGCATGCGGGGTCACAGTGCATGCTTGGCCAATCATGAGCCAGCAATGCACTGCGCCACCGCAGTGCATTGTGGTCCGCGCGCGCGCCACTCGAATTTTGACGCGAACGGCCCAAACGTTCGGAATTTGCCGAACGGCCGAACAGCCAATGTTCGAGTCGAATGTACGTTCGACTCGAACACGAAGCTCATCCCTAGTCTCCAGTAGGGGTACTACAGCACTATTCTGACCTCTTGGCAGGAATGGCTGGCTGTATAGTGTCCCTGCTGGTTTGATGGGGGCTAGTACCAGCTGGAACAGAAACCAGGGCGTCCATGGGATGTGGGGCACTGGAGTATTTTCCCTGGGAAGACTGGAGGGGCCAGTGCCTCCTGATTTGAATGGGTCTACCTTGTCTGACCAGTGTCTGTACCTCCTGGGAGTTGGTCCCCCCAGGGGTGTTCTTAGTAAGAATTGGGCTTTGAAAATCCACTGTGTGAAACGGCATATGGACCCTTTGCTAAGTTTTTTTTTGTACTGCACCAACTATGGGCTGGGCTGTTTTGACTAAGTCCAGTGCAATTCCTGCTACCAGACCGCAAGGCCTAGTCAGTACACTTGCACCAGCACTATTTAGTTATTTATTTATTTTTATTCACATTAAGCCAGTTTGCACTTTTGTCTGTGTTTCTTTTTCTCACTGGATGAAAGGTGTGGGTCCTCAGGCCTACGCTGAAGTCTAGGGGGAAGATGTGTGGCCATCAGGTTCCTTCCTCCCCCGAGCCAGGTGGAAGGGGGCTCTCACTTCAGGGGAGCCCCTCACCCAGGACTCATTGGTCGGCCTCAGCTGACCATCAGTGGGGTTCTTCAGGCCTATTGACGAGGTGGAGCCTTGGCCTTGTCAGGAGCCTTTCCCCACCCAGGGGGTCAGGGTAAAGTCCTACTCCTTCAGAGGGTGGGCTAGAGACAAACTATTAAGTGCACATTTTTGTGTGTGTTGTTCACGTGCACTCTTTCATGCACTTAGGTGTTTTGTGTATGCGCACTACTGTGCATTAAACAAAAAAAAATTTCAGTGCATGGCAGAGTTTGTTCTGTGGTTCCAAGGACCACCACCTGCTGCTTCACCTAGACACCATGAATGTGAGCATGTGGCAATGCATGGTAGAGTATATTATGTGGTTCTGAGGACCATCCCCCCACTGCTTCACCTAGACACCATGAATGTAAGAATGTGGCAATGCATGGTAGAGTATATTGTGTGGTTCTGAGGACCATCCCCCCACTGCTTCACCTAGACACCATGAATGTAAGAATGTGGCAATGCATGGTAGAGTATATTATGTGGTTCTGAGGACCATCCCCCCACTACTTCACCTAGACACCATGAATGTGAGCATGTGGCAATGCATGGTAGAGTATATTATGTGGTTCTGAGGACCATCCCCCCACTGCTTCACCTAGACACCATGAATGTAAGAATGTGGCAATGCATGGTAGAGTATATTGTGTGGTTCTGAGGACCATCCCCCCACTGCTTCACCTAGACACCATGAATGTAAGAATGTGGCAATGCATGGTAGAGTATATTATGTGGTTCTGAGGACCATCCCCCCACTGCTTCACCTAGACACCATGAATGTGAGCATGTGGCAATGCATGGTAGAGTATATTATGTGGTTCTGAGGACCATCCCCCCACTGCTTCACCTAGACACCATGAATGTGAGCATGTGGCAATGCATGGTAGAGTATATTATGTGGTTCTGAGGACCATCCCCCCACTGCTTCACCTAGACACCATGAATGTAAGAATGTGGCAATGCATGGTAGAGTATATTGTGTGGTTCTGAGGACCATCCCCCCACTGCTTCACCTAGACACCATGAATGTAAGAATGTGGCAATGCATGGTAGAGTATATTATGTGGTTCTGAGGACCATCCCCCCACTGCTTCACCTAGACACCATGAATGTGAGCATGTGGCAATGCATGGTAGAGTATATTATGTGGTTCTGAGGACCATCCCCCCACTGCTTCACCTAGACACTATGAATGTGAGCATGTGGCAATGCATGGTAGAGTATATTATGTGGTTCTGAGGACCATCCCCCCACTGCTTCACCTAGACACCATGAATGTAAGAATGTGGCAATGCATGGTAGAGTATATTATGTGGTTCTGAGGACCATCCCCCCACTACTTCACCTAGACACCATGAATGTAAGAATGTGGCAATGCATGGTAGAGTATATTATGTGGTTCTGAGGACCATCCCCCCACTGCTTCACCTAGACACCATGAATGTGAGCATGTGGCAATGCATGGTAGAGTATATTATGTGGTTCTGAGGACCATCCCCCCACTGCTTCACCTAGACACCATGAATGTGAGCATGTGGCAATGCATGGTAGAGTATATTATGTGGTTCTGAGGACCATCCCCCCACTGCTTCACCTAGACACCATGAATGTAAGAATGTGGCAATGCATGGTAGAGTATATTATGTGGTTC
Organism: Lithobates pipiens; assembly: GCF_037356315.1. Lineage (NCBI taxonomy): Eukaryota > Metazoa > Chordata > Amphibia > Anura > Ranidae > Lithobates > Lithobates pipiens. The sequence continues at coordinate 206,385,635 of NW_027507787.1, forward strand.
TGAGGACCATCCCCCCACTACTTCACCTAGACACCATGAATGTAAGAATGTGGCAATGCATGGTAGAGTATATTATGTGGTTCTGAGGACCATCCCCCCACTGCTTCACCTAGACACCATGAATGTGAGCATGTGGCAATGCATGGTAGAGTATATTATGTGGTTCTGAGGACCATCCCCCCACTGCTTCACCTAGACACCATGAATGTGAGCATGTGGCAATGCATGGTAGAGTATATTATGTGGTTCTGAGGACCATCCCCCCACTGCTTCACCTAGACACCATGAATGTGAGCATGTGGCAATGCATGGTAGAGTATATTATGTGGTTCTGAGGACCATCCCCCCACTGCTTCACCTAGACACCATGAATGTAAGAATGTGGCAATGCATGGTAGAGTATATTATGTGGTTCTGAGGACCATCCCCCCACTGCTTCACCTAGACACCATGAATGTAAGAATGTGGCAATGCATGGTAGAGTATATTATGTGGTTCTGAGGACCATCCCCCACTGCTTCACCTAGACACCATGAATGTAAGAATGTGGCAATGCATGGTAGAGTATATTATGTGGTTCTGAGGACCATCCCCCCACTGCTTCACCTAGACACCATGAATGTGAGCATGTGGCAATGCATGGTAGAGTATATTATGTGGTTCTGAGGACCATCCCCCCACTGCTTCACCTAGACACCATGAATGTGAGCATGTGGCAATGCATGGTAGAGTATATTATGTGGTTCTGCGGACCATCCCCCCACTGCTTCACCTAGACACCATGAATGTGAGCATGTGGCAATGCATGGTAGAGTATATTATGTGGTTCTGCGGACCATCCCCCCACTGCTTCACCTAGACACCATGAATGTAAGAATGTGGCAATGCATGGTAGAGTATATTATGTGGTTCTGAGGACCATCCCCCCACTACTTCACCTAGACACCATGAATGTAAGAATGTGGCAATGCATGGTAGAGTATATTATGTGGTTCTGAGGACCATCCCCACACTGCTTCACCTAGACACCATGAATGTAAGAATGTGGCAATGCATGGTAGAGTATATTATGTGGTTCTGAGGACCATCCCCCCACTGCTTCACCTAGACACCATGAATGTAAGAATGTGGCAATGCATGGTAGAGTATATTATGTGGTTCTGAGGACCATCCCCCACTGCTTCACCTAGACACCATGAATGTAAGAATGTGGCAATGCATGGTAGAGTATATTATGTGGTTCTGAGGACCATCCCCCCACTGCTTCACCTAGACACCATGAATGTAAGAATGTGGCAATGCATGGTAGAGTATATTATGTGGTTCTGAGGACCATCCCCCCACTGCTTCACCTAGACACCATGAATGTAAGAATGTGGCAATGCATGGTAGAGTATATTATGTGGTTCTGAGGACCATCCCCCACTGCTTCACCTAGACACCATGAATGTAAGAATGTGGCAATGCATGGTAGAGTATATTATGTGGTTCTGAGGACCATCCCCCCACTGCTTCACCTAGACACCATGAATGTAAGAATGTGGCATTGCATGGTAGAGTATATTATGTGGTTCTGAGGACCATCCCCCACTGCTTCACCTAGACACCATGAATGTGAGCATGTGGCAATGCATGGTAGAGTATATTATGTGGTTCTGAGGACCATCCCCCCACTGCTTCACCTAGACACCATGAATGTAAGAATGTGGCAATGCATGGTAGAGTATATTATGTGGTTCTGAGGACCATCCCCCCACTGCTTCACCTAGACACCATGAATGTAAGAATGTGGCAATGCATGGTAGAGTATATTATGTGGTTCTGAGGACCATCCCCCACTGCTTCACCTAGACACCATGAATGTGAGCATGTGGCAATGCATAGCACAGTGTGTTCTGTGGTTCTGAGGACCCCCCCCCCCCCCCTGCTTCTTTTTCTACTATTATGAATGTGAGCATGTGGCAATGCATGGTAGAGTGTGTTCTGTGGTTTTGATTACAACCACCCCCCCCCCCCCCCACTTCACCTACACACCATGAATGTGAGCATGTGGCAATGCTGTTGATGATGTGAGTATGTCTACCCTGTCCACCTTTAGGAGTTCCCTGAAAACTCATTTATTCAGGGAAGCCTATCCCACACCCACCTAACTGTCCCCGAGCCACCCCCATCAAATCATTCTCTGCAGCTATTACCTTTTGTACCCCCTCCCTTTAGAATGTAAGCTCTATGAGCGGGGCCCTCCTGTACCTTTTGTATTGTACTGTGATTGTGTTGTCCCCCGTATACATTGTAAAGCGCTGCGTAAACTGTTGGCGCTATATGAATCGTGAATAATAATATGTGGCAATGCTGTTGATGATGTGAAGCCAGCCTGAATATTTGTCAACTGTTTTCATAGTCAACCAGTTTATGGGCAGCCTGAGACTCCTGGATGAAAGGCTAGCTGAAAGGACAATTTGAAAAGCTCCCAGATGATGTTGGAGGTCACTGATTGACATTAGGTGCAAAGTATTGCAAAGTAATAGACCAAGTGCAGTAAGATCTCCCAATAAAATAAGATACATACCTCTTCCAAATCCAAGCTTGATGTCTATTTGTGATAAAGGGGATGTGTTGTCCTCTTCAAAATCCACAGGCATGACTTCACTCCACATACGGAAGGCTAACCTGAAGACATATCTCTGCTCATTGATGGACAACTGACTGCTGTACCCTTCTCCGATCATCCGCCACTTCAGCAGCTTTTTGTTGAACACTCTTCCTCCAGAATTCTGGAATGCCTCCTGTTCTTTTCTGTTCTTCTCCGAGTTCATTAACAAGTCCAAGAACCTTTTCCGGCGAGTTTTTGGAGCCTCGGCACCTTGGCTTGGCATGGTGCCTTTGTTTGGTGTTCTAGGAAAGCTAGGTTTTCCCTGACTGGGTTTTGAGACCTGGTTGTCTGGTACTCCACACCTTGGCTTATTCATAGCATTGATGGTGGCATCGTCAAGCCTTCCAGTGGTGGGCAAGTTATTGAGCTTCTGAAATTTTTTCAGCACTTCAACAAACTGGGGGCTTTTAGTAGGTTCTGCGGAGCGCTTTCCTGTACTTCTTACCGCCTCCTCCATAAGGCTGGTGTCTTTTAGTGGTTCGCTATTACTGGCTTGTGTTTCATCCCAAATTACTGGCTCTGTCCAGCCATATTTTGCCAGATATTGCTAAAGGATGTGTAAATAAATAAATAAATGATTATTATTCTATATATCAAGACTGAAGTAAGAATATAAACACTACAGCCTCATTTCATTAAGCTATACAAATCATTATTTGTCATAACAATCGTTATTTTTTTTTTAAGAGCGAACAATAATCACATGGGTGAAAATGATGGGTGTCAGGGCTAATAATCCATGCATTATAGTTTCTTGAATTGAGCCTTATGTAAGTTAAAGTATAACTATGAGCAAAATAAATAATGACATACATGATACGGCCTGTTAATAGCGACAACACAGCAGGTTTAGGGTGACAATGCTGCTGAAGATCATTATGACTCAAATTTAAAAGCCATTATGAGCTCAATTTAAATGCATGTAGAAATATTTACAAGACTAGTAATTGGATAAATACGGTTAACACTGATATGACTGATTACATATAGTTTTCGACATATTAAAACATGCAGTAGACGTTGATAAAAAGTGGGAAACAATGGTAAAATAGCTGGGAGGTATACATATTAGGCTGGGATATCATGAGTTAGGTGCTGTAATTAATAAATGTGGGTGCTAATTTCAATGGGGAGGGGCGATTTTGGAGCACTTTTTGCAGAACTCCAAACCCACCCCAAAGATGCTGCTTGCTGGACTTTTTCTAACATCCCGCAAGCGCACCACCCCAGTGTGAAAGCACTCATGCAAATGAATGGGAGGGAGTTTTCAGGGGCTTTTTAGCCGCTATTATGTAACGATAAAATGCCTGAAAACTGCCTCAGTTTTAAAGGGGCCCTAAAGTGGTTGTAAACAATCACCTTGTAAAATAACCCATTCAATTTTAAACAGAACTGAAAGGCAAAACATTTGTGTATAAATTAAAAAAATAAAACAATATAAATGTTCTCAGCTGCATAAGAGCTGGGAAGAAGAGAAACGGCAGCACACTGAGCTTCCCAGTGAAAGGCTGTGCGGGGGGGGGGGGGGGCGTGTCAGGACAAGTCTGTTCATTGGAGGAGAGCAGACTGAGTTCCCAGCATAGCTAGAGAACTGACCATGATGTGTTCTCCTGCCTAGTGTGGTCAGTTTATAATAGGAAAGCAGAGGGACTGACAGGAACACTGGGGATTTCACATAAAAGAAGCAGTAAAAAGAGAACAGGATACTTTTTCATACAAGTACACGATACAGCAGGCAGATATCAGGAATATGAAGTGTTGGGGTAACAAACACTTTAAATGTGATGGCTACATTCGTTTTTTTTTCTGGATTTTTTTCCTTTATTTTCACATGGTGATCCTTCCAGTAACACACCTACTGTCTTGGGATGGCGGCCCTCTATTAAAGCAGTAGTAAACCGCCAAACCCCCCCCCAAAAAAAAACCCTGCAAGACAATAGCATAATGTGTTAGTATGCTAGTGTATACTAGCACATTATGAAATACTTACCTTAGAACGAAGCTGCCGCAGCTCACCTGGCCACCGCTGCAGGGCCTGACATGTACCCTCGGCATTACTTCCGGGGGTTCACAGGCTCCGGCGCTGTGAGTGGCCAGAGCCACGATAATGTCACTCGTCACTACCGTGCATGAGCATTCTGGCAAGTTCCGTCACGAGCCGCCGGACCTTCAGCGTGCATGCGCCGCTGACATCAGCAGCTACATGAAGGGTGAATATCTGCTGAACCATGCAGGTTTAAGAGATATTAATTTTACCTACAAGTAAGCCTTATTGCAGGCTTACCTGTAGGTAAAAATGACCAAGCGGGCAATATAACTGCTTTAAGAAGCAACATAGACACCCTTAGGCCTGGTTCACACCTATGCAGGTTGCAGTTTGCATATTCCATGTGAGTTTTTCAATACACCTTTTTGATCCATTGAAGTTTATAGAACCAAAAACCAGAAAAAAGTCCCTGACCCTTTCCAAAAAAATGCACAGATGTGAACATGACCCGTAGGAAATCACGTTATATGTACTGTAGTGTGTTTCTACAAAACTGAAAAAGCACAAAAAAAAATGCATAGGTGTAAACCAGGCCTCGCGGCCCCCCCCTTCCCCAAGGCACCTTCCCATGTTGAGGGCACGCGGCCTGGTACGGCTCAGGAGGGGGGGGGGGTGCTTGCTCGTCCCCACCCCCTTTCCTGGCAGGCCGGGTAGCGTGCTCGGATAAGGGTCTGATATGAACTTAGGGAGGGACCCCCACCCCGTTTTTTCGGCGTAGGGATTCCCCTTTAAGTCCATACCAGGTGACGGGCCAGCGACGTTTCCTTCGCTGGTCCTGGCTACCTGGAGCTGCGCTCAAAATGAGCGGACTTTCCTCCGTGTGTGTGGGCGAGTCCGTTCATTTCAAAAGTACGGCATATAGTCTGGCGGACTTAGTCCGCCGTACCTAGTCCGCCGCAAAAGTACCGTGTGTGGGCAGGTAGCTCGTTCGAAAAGTCAGCCAGTCTAAGTCCGCCGGATAGTATGATACGTGTGTACGCGGCATAAGATGTACTAACAGATTGAGATTTGACTTGACTAACAAATTAAAGGGTGACTCCACTTTCATGGTAAAAAGATATAGCAAATAAATACAATATAATAGCATATACAATTGTGACACAAGCCATATTGTGATGTCATTAAAATTTCCTTTCCTTTTTAATCTGTAGCTTTGTAATGTTCTATGAAATTGAAAGAAATATGACAACCTGAAGGCGTTCTGTATACAAATAGTATACAGAACGCCCCCCAGAAATGGTAAGAGGATCCCAAAGGGTCAATCACTTCTAAAGGTGAACTAGCCTCAAACAATAGAGCCTTAAACACCTAGCCACTTGCATAATTCTTTTTATGGACTTTTTCTTGGCCCATTTTATTAAAAGAAAGACCTCCTCTGTCCTCCAGGATGGATCCCAGAACAAGGACCCAGGATTGGAGACTTCATCCCTCCCAAATCTCTATGAAGTCTCTGGACTCCAGGTCTCAAACCGAGTTTTATCAACCACTGAGGAATGAATGTAACAAGCACCCTGGATGAAAATCCTGAGCAATAAACTATTTTTGCACCAAGGCAGGGCACAGTATTGTCACAATATACAGGCCCTGCAACTTTCCTTCATAGAGCCCTGTAAATGCATCGATTGATTAATGACAAAATCACTCATATTCAAAACCAGTAACTAAAAGGCAAACGAACAGCTATTCCTTCAAGCAGAAACAGGTAGAGATCTCCAACAAAGTTAGTTAACATCCTTGTAATGTAACATTAATGCTCTGGAGGATCTAGTTCATACCACTCAAAACAGGAGAGAGCAATATACTAACACATGATCATTTTGGAACATGTTTGTATATTCAGACAAGGGTAAGGCACTTTTGGATAGCTACTCTGGAGATTGAAGTCCTCCTGCCCCTCTTGCTAATTTACAAGTACACCCCATCACCCTGGCTCCCCCCCTTTTTTTCACTTTTATTCCTCCCCTCCCCCCATTTTCTTTCTTTCTCTGAGTCCTCTCTTTCTGGCGCCTATAGGTGTCTCTTAAGCCGCGTACACACGGGCGGACTGTATGGCCTACTTAGTCCATCATACAATCCGACGGACAGTCCGTCATACTTTCGAATGAACGGACTTGACCACACACGGATGCACAAACAGTCCGTCGAAAGCTTGCGCGATGACGTGTACAGCACGTACGACGGGACTAGAAATAGGAAGTCCAATACACAACAAAGCACCCTTCCGCCGTGTAAATCCTTTCTGAGCATGCACCATTCTTAGTCCGTCGAACTAGCCTACTGACGAGCGGATTGTCCGCTGAAACCAAAGTATGACGGACAGAATTTCGAAAAATCCGAAATACTTAGTACGCCAGACTGCACGCTGAAAAAGTCCGCTGAAGCCCACACACGAGCGGACTGTCCGCTGAAATGTGTTTCGACGGACTAAGTAGGCCATACAGTCCGCCCGTGTGTACGCGGCATAAGTCTTCCTGTTTCTTTTATTCTCTCTTTAGAAAATTTGTCAATATCCATTCGAGTGAGCCCTGCCATATTTCCTACAGTTATTTTCTTGTCTTCGTAAAAAAGACTTTACAGTAATACCTTGGATTATGAGCATAATTTGTTCCAGAAGCATGGTGGTAATCCAAAGCACTATATCAAAGCGAGTTTCCCCATAAGAAATAATGGAAACTCAGGTGATTAGTTCAACAGCCACTTCTGGTGTATGCAGTACTGTATGTGCCAGAGGTGCAGGGGCACTTGTGTTTGCCGTACTGTATGTGGCCAGAGGTGCAGGGAATCTGCTGTATGCAGTACTGTATGTGGCCAGATGTGTGGGGGCGCTGGTGTATGCAGTACTGTATGTGGCCAGAGGTGTGGGGGCTCTGGTGTATGCAGTACTGTATGTGGCCAGAGGCATGGGGGCGCTGGTGAATGCAGTACTGTATATGGCCAGAGGTGCGGGGGGCACTGGTGTATGCAGTACTGTATGTGGCCAGAGGTGCGGGGGCTCTGGTGTATGCAGTACTGTATGTGGCCAGAGGTGCGGAGGCACTGGTGTATGCAGTAATGTATGTGGCCAGAGGTGCGGGGGCACTGGTGCATGCAGTACTGTATGTGGCCAGAGGTGCGGGGGGCTCTGGTGTATGCAGTACTGTATGTGGCCAGAGGTGAAGGGTTGCTGGTGTATGCAGTAATGTATGTGGCCAGAGGTGCAGGGGCGCTGGTGTATGCAATACTGTATGTGGCCATTGGTGCAGGGGCGCTGGTGTATGCAATACTATATGTGGCCAGAGGTGCAAGGGTGCTGGTGTCTCCCAGCACTTCCTGGAGAACTCGGAGACACTGTTGACACTTCTGGGTTCCAAGTGTCTCCAAGCGTCTCCAAGTTCTCCACGAAATACTGGGAGCCACCAGTGCCCCTGGACCTCTGGCCACATGCAGTAATGCTTACATCAGCAGCTTTACAACATGGGTTGTATTGCTCGCATATCAAGTAAAAAAAAAAAAAAAATGCTTGTCTTTCAAAACGCTCGTATACCGCATTACTCGTAATCCAAGGTATTACTGTATTTGTTTTACTCTTGATATCAGTAAACCTTGCTTTTTTTTAATATATCTCGCATTATGTTACCATGTCACACACACATATATATATATATATATATATATATATATATATATATATATATATATCAATAAAGAATTTGAAAAACAAATTGTTGTAATGTACATAGATCACCCAGAGGGGGCTGTTTTTTTTTTTTTTTTTTTTAAACAAAAGTGAGTTACTATTTATCCCCAGCTAACAATGTTTAAGCAGTTTCAGCAAAAGTTTGTTGTTTTGCTATTAGGACAAAGGTTTCACATATATGGAAAAAAATCTGACCATTGTAAGCACCCCCTGTTAATGGTAAATGGTTTGTCTCAACCATCTAACTGCTATTTTTTCTAGACAGCTTGGTCTGTTAAAGTGGTTGTAAACCCTTACAAACCACTTTGACCTACAGGTAAGCCTTGATTAAGGCTTACTTGTAGGTCCAAGAAATATCTCCTAAGCCTACACGGTTTAGGAGATATTTTCCGAAAGACAGGCACCGCTGTCTACGGCGCTTGCGCGGGAGTGACGTCATAGTGGCTCCAACGAATGACAGCGCCGGAGCAGTGAGACCCACCAAAAAGATGGAGGCTCCGGACTACAGGGGACAGCGGTGACTTCGCTGGCTCCTGTGTCAGGTGAGTGACACATAATGGACTACTATGTGTTGCATAGTAGTCCATTATGCTTTACCTTTGCAGGGAATCAAAGAGGAAGTAAACCCATCAGGGTTTACTTCCTCTTTAAAGGAAGTTGGAAAATAACACACTTACTGACCTTATCGCTAGGGTGAAAAATAAAGGAGAAAAGCCTAAAAAAACAAAAAAAACAAATGCAGCCGCTACATCTAAGCTCTCGTACACACGGTCAGAGAATCTGTCGGAATGTGTCCTATCGGACCATTTTGTCGGATATTCCGACTGTGTGTGGTATGCATCGGACTGTTTCCGTCGGAATATCCGTCGGACCCAATTTTCCAACTTGCTGGAAATATTTTCCGACAAACTGGTCCGATCGGACATACTCCGATCATGTGTAGAGAATTCCGATGGGACAAAGTGCCACGCATGCTCAGATCAAATTCCTACATCAAAGCTATTGGCTACTAGCCTGAACATAGTCCCATCGTAACAAAATGACGTCATCACGTTCTGAAAGATCGGATTTTCCGACAACTTTGTCCGACCGCGTGTATGCAACAGTTTCGGACACAAACCGTCAGACAAAATCCGTCGGACAAAATCCGGCGGATTTGGTTGTTGAAATTCCGACCGTGTGTACAAGGGCTAAGAATAGTTAAGCTGCAGTATATTACATTTTTGTTTTTTTGGGTTTAGATACACTTTAAGTTCATAGCCATATTTAGTAATGCAATGCGCTCAGACTGAGCAACCCATACCAGCCAGTAAGAACTCAATTTTTGATGGTCTATCAAAATCAAACTGAAAATTGTATGTTCAGTAAATAATGTTTTCTACATTGTAAATCCTCTTTGCTTTATTCTACTGGGTAAAGGATGAACAGACTGAATTCAGCAAAGCCGATTGAAAAATTAGCTTGACAACAAGAATCTTTTCACAGTTTTTTTTTCTCTTTCTGTGAAAAAAACTTTAAAATTATGAGACTAATGAGGTTGCTAAGAACTAGTGATGGACGAACGTTTCGCCCGGCGGTCGTTTCGCGGCGAATTTCCGACATTCGCGGTCCGCACGTTCGAACGCCTTTTTCCGTCGTTCGCCGCGGCGGACTTACGTGTTTAATGTATACAAGAACTTTAACCTTTGGTGACACGTTTATCATGTGATACAGGACAGCCAATTGAGACATGACAGCACATGGACACTTGGACATTCCCCCTAACCTATAAATACACCCGATCCGGTGGCCATTTTACATTCTTTCTTCTGTTACGATAGGGACAGGTTCCTGTGTGGAGTAGGGAGAGATAAACCACTAGCTATTTGGTACACAAAAGTTCTTTTCAGGACTGGTATAGGTGTTAGGTGTTGATAGGTTTGCTGTGCTGCTGATTCTTGCAGCAGCCTGAGTGTCTTTTGTTAGTTTAGAGAAAGGGAAAGGACGGTGTATGCTACAGGGACAGCCAGATTAGTCTTTCATCATCATCATCATCATCATCATCATTAGCTGTTACTATCAAGGTCCACAAAAGAGCTGTTCCAGTAACCACTAATCGTTCTCTTTTTTTGCCAATTTGTATAGGGACAGGAAGGAAGCAGTGTTGTCAGGCAGTGAGGGTAATTTTAAAGACTTGCTGTTATTATTAGTTCCACAAAGGTTCTTTTCAGGACTGGTATCAGTGGTACAGTAATAGGCTTGTACATGTATAATATTCTTTCTTCCAAATATAGAAAGGATATTATACTTGACTGCTGCCCTTCTGCTGCAGTCTGCTAAACATTCACAACTCACTTGTTCCACAAAAGTTCTTATAAGGACTGGTAACTTGGTATAGGGTGCTACGGTACATAGGCTTGAGTGCGGTACAGTCTGCTGTTCTGTAAGGACCGCTATCGGTCCACAATAGATAGGGTTGACGTGCACCACTGCTGACCGCTGCCCTATACTGCAGCAGTCCTTCAGCGGTATAGGGACTGACGTACAGTCTGCTAATCACTAACACACAACCTGCTTGTTCCACAAAAGTTCTTATAAGGACTGGTAACTTGGTATAGGGTGCTACGGTACATAGGCTTGAGTGCGGTACAGTCTGCTGTTCTGTAAGGACCGCTATCGGTCCACAATAGATAGGGTTGACGTGCACCACTGCTGACCGCTGCCCTATACTGCAGCAGTCCTTCAGCGGTATAGGGACTGACGTACAGTCTGCTAAACACTAATACACAACCTGCTTGGTCCACAAAAGTTCTTATAAGGACTGGTAACTTGGTATAGGGTGCTACGGTACATAGGCTTGAGTGCGGTACAGTCTGCTGTTCTGTAAGGACCGCTATAGGTCCACAATAGATAGGGTTGACGTGCACCACTGCTGACCGCTCACCTATACTGCAGCAGTCCTTCAGCGGTATAGGGACTGACGTACAGTCTGCTAATCACTAACACACAACCTGCTTGTTCCACAAAAGTTCTTATAAGGACTGGTAACTTGGTATAGGGTGCTACGGTACATAGGCTTGAGTGCGGTACAGTCTGCTGTTCTGTAAGGACCGCTATCGGTCCACAATAGATAGGGTTGACGTGCACCACTGCTGACCGCTGCCCTATACTGCAGCAGTCCTTCAGCGGTATAGGGACTGACGTACAGTCTGCTAAACACTAATACACAACCTGCTTGGTCCACAAAAGTTCTTATAAGGACTGGTAACTTGGTATAGGGTGCTACGGTACATAGGCTTGAGTGCGGTACAGTCTGCTGTTCTGTAAGGACCGCTATCGGTCCACAATAGATAGGGTTGACGTGCACCACTGCTGACCGCTGCCCTATACTGCAGCAGTCCTTCAGCGGTATAGGGACTGACGTACAGTCTGCTAAACACTAATACACAACCTGCTTGGTCCACAAAAGTTCTTATAAGGACTGGTAACTTGGTATAGGGTGCTACGGTACATAGGCTTGAGTGCGGTACAGTCTGCTGTTCTGTAAGGACCGCTATCGGTCCACAATAGATAGGGTTGACGTGCACCACTGCTGACCGCTGCCCTATACTGCAGCAGTCCTTCAGCGGTATAGGGACTGACGTACAGTCTGCTAAACACTAATACACAACCTGCTTGGTCCACAAAAGTTCTTATAAGGACTGGTAACTTGGTATAGGGTGCTACGGTACATAGGCTTGAGTGCGGTACAGTCTGCTGTTCTGTAAGGACCGCTATAGGTCCACAATAGATAGGGTTGACGTGCACCACTGCTGACCGCTCACCTATACTGCAGCAGTCCTTCAGCGGTATAGGGACTAAGAGTTTTGTCACAGGGTCATTTAAAAAATGACAGGCAGAGGAAGAGGCAGGCCCTTCCGCAGGGGTGGTAGGGGTAGGGCAGGAGCAACAGGCTTGAGCCAAAGTGGGAAGTTGCAGAAGGTGCGTTCAATTACTTTAAAGGATGCACCAGACTTGGTTGAGTGGCTCGCTCAGCCTTACTCTTCTGCACCCTCCTCATCCTCTCGATCTGCACCCTCTTCTTCACTCTCTGCTATGTGCACCCCCAAAGACACTACCACCAACAACACGACCACCACCACCACCACCACATACCTTCCGCTTGAGTCACTGGAATTATTTTCCGATCCATATCAAGAGGACATTTCTGATGCGCAGCCACTCTTGGTATTGGATCAGGAAGAGGAGGTAGCAACAAGCGCTACTCAGCAGTCTGACGCCAGTACCCAGATCAGCCCAAGGAGGAGGTTGGTCCCCGGTGTTGCTGCCTACTCCGAGATCTCTACTTATAGCGGTGGGGAAGGTGACGTTGATGATGACGTGTCTAGTGATGTCACGTGGGTGCCCACAAGAGAGGAAGAGGAGGGGAGTTCAGAGGGAGATATGGACCAGCAGATAGGGAGGAGAAGCAGCAATGACTTACATTGCACAGCAGGGACAAAGCAGACTGCAAATGTATCAGGAGCGAGTCATCGACCATGTACGGTCACATCTGGCGCTCCCAGGACACCGGCACATGGCTCCGCAGTGTGGGCTTTTTTTAACGTGTCCGCTGCTGACAATAGCGTTGCCATCTGCAATCTTTGCAGTCAACGCGTTAGTCGCGGTAAGCCCAATACTCACCTAGGGACGACCGCCTTAAGAAGGCACATGAGCAGCCATCACCGAGCCCAGTGGGAGCAACGGAACACACAAAGCCACACTGCAGGCTCTCACCGTCCAGCCTCGTCTTCTACTTCTCCTTCTCCTCTCTCCTCACAATTGTCCTCCACTCCACCTTCCATCACGCCAAGCTCACATTTTTCTGCAAAAAGGCAGGCTTCCGTGGGCCTAATGTTTGAGCGTAAAAAAATGATGATGCCGGATAACCCTCTTGCCCAACGGTTGGCGGCTGGCTTGTCAGAACTCATAGCCCGCCAACTACTGCCATATAAACTGGTGGACTCGGAGGCCTTTCGCAAATTTGTGGCCATTGGAACACCACAATGGAAGGTCCCAGGAAGGAAGTATTTCTCAGAGAAGGGCATCCCAGAGCTATATGGCCATGTTCAGCGGCAAGTGAATGTATCTCTGGCACACAGTGTCGGTGCCAAGATACATCTGACCACAGACACGTGGTCTAGCAAACACGGGCAGGGAAGGTATATCAGTTTTACTGCCCACTGGGTGAACCTTCTGACGGCCGTCAAGCATGTAACCCGTGGCACCCGTGTAGATTTGGTTTTACCGCCACGGATTGCATGCAGGCCTGACTCTTCTTCTCCTCCTCCTACTCCATCCTCCTCCCTCTCCTCCTCAGCTGCCTCCTCCTTTTCCGCTGCTAGCGTCTCTTCCACTGCACCGCCCAAGCTCCCCAGAACCTATTCCACATGCCAGGTGAGACGTTGCCATGCCGTGCTGCGTCTGTTGTGCCTGGAAGCAAAGAGCCACACTGGCCCGGCACTCCTTTCAGCTTTGCGTTCACAGGCAGATGAGTGGCTAACACCGCTCAATTTGACAGTTGGTAAAGTGGTGTGTGACAACGGTGCCAATCTGCTTAGCGCATTGAAACAGGGCAAAATCACGCACGTGCCGTGCATGGCACACGTCTTAAACTTGGTCGTGCAGCGATTCCTTGTCAAATACCCTGGGGTCCAGGACATCTTGCGGCAGGCAAGGAAAATCTCGGCCCATTTCAGAAGATCTTACACGGCCATGGCTCGCCTTGCTGACATTCAGCGGCGACACCATCTGCCGGTCAGACGTCTTATTTGCGATTGCCCGACGCGATGGAACTCAACCTTCTATATGCTTGATAGGCTGCTCCAGCAGAAACGTGCAGTTAACGTCTACCTGTATGAACTCTGCGAAAGAAACGGTTCTGGGGAGCTGGGTTTTTTTTCACCGCGCCAGTGGCTGCTCATGCGCGACACATGCAGACTTCTGCGGCCATTTGAGGAGATCACCAAACTGGTCAGTCGCAGCCATGGCGCCATCAGTGACATGGTACCTTATGCCTTCTTTCTGGAGCGTGCATTGCGTCGTGTCATTGATCAGGCTGTGGAGGAGCAGGAGCGGGAAGATGAGGAAGTCGCAATGCTGGATGAATTCCCAGGGGGGGCTACTCTATCTGAGACAAGTCAACAACAGGAGTCTGATGAGGAGTCAGAGGAGGATGGTGCCGGGGCGGATGAGCAGGAGCAAGAAGAGCATGCTTTAAACCTTTCTGGGATCCCTGTTGTGCGAGGATGGGGAGAGGAGAATGAAGAGGACGACATTATCCTGGATGATGAGCAGGAGCCAGGCCACCACACCGCTTCCACTTTAGTGCAAATGGGGGCCTTCATGCTCCAGTGTTTTAATAGGGACCCCCGTATAAAAAGCATGAGGGTCAAGGACCAGTACTGGGTGGCAACGTACTTAGACCCCCGGTACAAACACAAAATGGCGGAAATGTTACCGCCGTCGCAGAGGGCTGTCAGAATGCAGCACTTCCAGGCCTTGCTTCGAGAAATGCTGCATTCTGCTTTTGCGTGCGCTGGCAGAGGAGCAATTCCCACTCCCAGAGAAGGATTTGCGGGTACCAATCCAACAGCGCCTGCAAGAAGAGGCCGGTTTGAAGATGTGTTGGTGACTTCGGATATGAGGTCATTCTTTCAGCCGACCCATCGACAGGTGTCATCCGGATCCAGCATCAGGGAACGCCTAGACCGTCAGGTGTCCGACTACATTGGGTTAACGGCCGATGTGGACGCTCTGAGGAGTGATGAACCCCTAGACTACTGGGTGGGCAGGCTTGACCTCTGGCCAGAGCTTGCCCAATTTGCAATCGAACTGTTGGCTTGCCCCTCATCCAGTGTCCTGTCCGAAAGGACGTTCAGCGCAGCAGGGGGGATTGTGACCGATAAGCGTACTCGCCTAGCTCACCACAGTGTTAACTACCTCACATTTCTAAAAATGAATGAGGCATGGATCTCGGAGGAATTCAACACATGTGACCAGTAGACCATGTATATGTCTATAAACTATTTTTTTAATCAAGCACACAGACCTTCTTAATTCATTTGGCTCACTTCCTTGACCCAAAAAAGCACACCGTACTATATGCCCCTACCCTCCTCTTTGAAGAGGTTGAGCGGTGTCATATTTCTACTGGGGCTGCTTATGATATCCCTGTGCTGTGCTGACTTCCTCCTGGGGGTTCTTATTATGAAGGGATCACACTATCCCTGTGCTGTGCTGACTTCCTCCTGGGGGTTCTTATTATGAGGGGATCACACCATCCCTGTGCTGTGCTGACTTCCTCCTGGGGCTGCTTACGGTGCTGCTGTCAGTGCTGTATGTCACGGTGCTGCTGTCAGCGCTGTATGTCACGGTGCTGCTGTCAGCGCTGTATGTCACGGTGCTGCTGTCAGCGCTGTATGTCACGGTGCTGCTGTCAGCGCTGTATGTCACGGTGCTGCTGTCAGCGCTGTATGTCACGGTGCTGCTGTCAGCGCTGTATGTCACGGTGCTGCTGTCAGCGCTGTATGTCACGGTGCTGCTGTCAGCGCTGTATGTCACGGTGCTGCTGTCAGCGCTGTATGTCACGGTGCTGCTGTCAGCGCTGTATGTCACGGTGCTGCTGTCAGCGCTGTATGTCACGGTGCTGCTGTCAGCGCTGTATGTCACGGTGCTGCTGTCAGCGCTCTGTATTACGGTGCTGCTGTCAGATGCCTCTATCACGGTGCATGTGTCATTCCGGTATGTCACGCTGCTGGTGATCATCTCCTGCACCCTCTTCTTTGCCTACCCTGGTCCCTGACCTTCCCTCTCCTCCATTGCCTTCATTAGCTCCATAGTCCTGAATTGTTAGAACAATTTCCCAAATAAAATAAAAATGCTTGTAGTTATCGATCCCAAATTCACCTCATACATGTATTATGTCATTGTCCAGATGGTGGGACTACGTTTTACCCCCTAATAATTACCACGTGGCCGCAAATTCGACATGAAGGTTTGCAAAGTTCGCCTCCCATTGAAGTCAATGGGGCCCGCGGCGAACGTTCGGTTTCGCGAACGTTTGGGTCCGTTCGCATTTCGCTTTCGCGAAACGTCCCGTCGGAAGTTCGTCCATCACTACTAAGAACAGGTCCAGGATAGTTTAAAGGAACCACCAAAAACTACCCTAATTTTGTCTTCTCTATTGACTTGAATACATTTGACCAAAATGGTGAAATTACAATGCAGTCTCCATTTTTGCCAAATTATTGGGGAAATTAAAAGTGTAATTTCCACTTAGTCCTATTTCCTAAAAGCACATACCTACTATCTACTATACATCTTTATGGAAAAGAAGACAATCTCAAATGCATATAAGGACACTGAACAAAAGGCAGCTTACCTGTGCAGAGATGACATCTGTTACCAGCTCAGCCTGCTGGAAATTTGATGACTGTAAATCCAAATGGTCCCTACGGTAGAAGAGCTTCTCTGACAATGTTAACCTGATGACCACCAGGCAATAGCAGCACACAGTCAAAAACCAGGCACCCTGCATATCTGTAATACACAAGACTGACCCTACTTCTGTGGTTTTTCTGCTACTGTTGGAGGCAATGCCTTGATCATGGCCGTCTGGTTCCTTTTATGGATTGCTGACTTGTGACTAATGTGTTCTGCTTTTCTCACCCAACAACAAAGCTCTTACACTACTGTTTGCTCAACAAAGTGTGCCTGAGATGTGTTAGGTTATTACAAACAAACATGGGTCTCAGTGTGGTGACAACGTGTGCTCAATGGGGAAATTATTTGTCATCTGGTTTTATAGAGTATAGTTTAGAAACCTTAGTGCATGGTGTCCCCAAATGTCTCCATGGCCGAGACTGTTTTCTCTTCAGAGTTATTGTCCTGCTACCCTCTCTTTTAAGATATAAAAAAATATGCTTACAAAGAGGCAACCAAATCCATTCTACATGTAGACATGTTTTTTTTTTATGGTATCTTCCCCTATTGCTATATAAAGAACAGAGATTTTGAAATCAGACATCGACTCCAATACACTAGTTTGGGGTTACCTGATCATCACATCTATACCTTAGATCCAAAAGTATACGGTATTATTCAACATTTAGTACCTGACCACACAAATGCTCTTTTGGACAGAAAAACTCACAAAATCTTGTGAAAAAGGTGCACCAGAAGAGTAAAGGCCAACATTCCACCACCATGTCCTGTTCACTCAATACAGCTCTCAACATTGTATAATAGTAATTCCATTGCAATCAGTCACATACATCATTTACCTAAACAATTCATTTATTAATTTTTTTTCTAGTAGAGAGGAGATCTATTTAGTGAGAGGTGGAATGTGGAGCTACAGATGTGGACACCTTAACATCAAACCCACTATACAGCCAAAAGTATGTGGACACCCCGCTAAATTATTAGGTTTAGGCATATCCAGTGAAGAGTATTGCTCATCCAACAGCATACATAGACATTTTCACTTCCAGCCTCATGGCAAAAGTTTTGGGAAGGCCCTTTTCTGCTCCAGCATGATGGTGCCCCCTGTGCACAAAGCCAGCTCCATAATGACTTTGTGTGGTGAGCAGGAACTTGAATGGCCCGAACAAAGCCCTGACCTCAACCTTACTGCATTTGGATGTATTGGAAAGCCATACTCAGTACCTGACTTCCTAAATGCTCTTTTGGCTAAATTACCCCTATTACCTAGAGACACACTCCTAAGTCATGTGGAAAGCCCTCATGGAAGAGCGGAGGCTGATATAGTCACAAATGGTGAGTCAACTCTGTACTGATGACCGTTGTGAAATAGGATCTCTCATGTGGGACCAACTCAAGTGTAAAGGTACTGTATTAAGCCAGCTGTTCTAGACAGATATCCCAGGTGTCCCATCAGCAAAAAAATGAAAATTGTGTCAAATACTTACCGTAATTTTCCTTTCCTGGCGCCAATCCATGGCAGCATACATGTGATATAGCACTGCCCCTATATCCACCCACAGGACTTGTTTATAGCTATAAAAGGAAAGCAAAAGCAACCTCCCACATTCTCTGTAAAAATAAGATAAAAAAGGGATGGTTCGAATGCTGCCATTGATTAGCACCAGGAAAGGAAAATTACGGTAATTATCTAAAACATTTTTCCGTTTTCTTGAAACCAACATGGCAGCATACATGTAAATAACAAGCTAAACAGAGAGGGCTGAAAATGTATAATCAAAATTTATTACAAAATGTATTACAATGGACATGGAAGCCTGGACCATCATGCCATTGAAGTCCATTGACGTACGAGAATGTGGGAGATTGTTATATATGCTATATCACATGTATGCTGCCATATTGGTATCAGGAAAGCACCTTTATTCAGGTCCATTCTGTGTTGTGTTTGCTGCTCCTACTTTCAGGTTTGTATTGACTCAATAACCAGTAGGCTTGACATCTTGTTTGCGATTAACACCACCAGAAAATGAAAATATAAATAGAGAAAGATGAGCGGCTTCAAAACTTCCAAGAGAATCATTTTTCATGTTAAGCGCATCCCTAAAACACGGACATAAGCGGAGGCAAAAATAATCTGTACTGTATAACATCCTGCATACTCTAAATTAACTCTCCTACCATATTGAAAATAAATGGTTCAAAGATAAATTCGCCATACAGCATTTTATGGGAACACAGGATGTTATTTACTCCACAAATTAAAAGAAGATACAGGAGTTTTAAAATTAGGGAAGTTGTTCCATATATTATGAAAGCGTAGGACATTATTCACACTTTGCATTAGGAGAAGTTGCCTTGACCTTAAATTAGTTGAATGACCAGGAATAGAAGATAAGATTGTGTTCAAAATATCCTTTAGAGTAAGAATAGTAACTGTCCATGAGACCCCAAGAAAAGACCTTATCGCTTTGAATAATAATGAATAATAATGTACATAGAAGGTCCCATTTTTTTTTTTTTTCATTGCAATTAGTCTATATATGTACTCATAGATTATTAGACAAGTGGAAATCCTCCTTTTTTTCCATGTAAGCTTTCTCATGTTGAATGGGAAAGAAGATTGTTGGTTGTTCCACAAGGAAAGGACTGAATACAGTTGATCTGGGAGGCAAGAACAACAAAACTGAAAATTGTATTAAATACTTACCGCAACTTTCCTTTCCTGACACCAAACCATACCTGTATGTTGCCATGTTGGTGTCAGAAAACTCTTTTTAAGGGTAGCCCTGTGGACTACAGAAATTAAATCATACATAGTGTGCCACAGTGATTGTGGCCATGGTAAAAGGTGGCTACTGTATTTTAATAATATAATTTATCGTAACACACATTTTCACATAAATATGCTGAAAAACAAACAAACTTGGAATTGTAAATTAACCACTTTCAGACCGGACCATTTTGCTGGCTTAAGACCAGACCACTTTTTGCGATTCGGCACTGCGCCACTTTAACTGACAATTGCGCGGTCGTGTGACATGGCTCCCAAACAAAATTTTACGTCCTTTTTTCCCCACAAATAGAGCTTTCTTTTGGTGGTATTTGATCACCCCTGCGGTTTTTATTTTTTGCGCTATAAACAAAAATAGAGCGACAATTTTGAAAAAACGCATTATTTTTTCATTTTTGTTATAATAAATATCCCCCAAAAATATATAAAAAAACTTTTTTTTCCTCAGTTTAGGCCGATACGTATTTTTCTACATATTTTTGGGGAAAAAAAACGCAATAAGAGATTATTGATTGGTTTGCGCAAAATTTATAGCGTTTACAAAATAGGGGATAGTTTTATGGTATTTTTATTAATAATTTTTTTTTTACTAGTAATGGCAGTGATCAGCAAATTTTTTTTGTGACTGCGACATTATGGCGGACACATCAGACATTTTTGACACATTTTTGGGACCATTGTCATTTATACAGCAATCAGTGCTATACAAATGCACTGATTCCTGTGTAAATGACACTGACAGTGAAGGGGTTAACCAGGGGGTGGCAGTGTAGGGGTTAAGTGTTCCTAGGGGCGTGTTACTAACTGTGGGGGACTGGGCTTTGTGTTAGTGAACACTGATCTCTGAATCACCTGACGTCCTGCCAGCGCAACGCTGTAGTGTGAAAGCCCTCGGGGCTTTCACACTACAGACAATGGTGTAGCTTTTTTAGGGCGGATTGCAGGCGCTATTTCTAACGCTATAGTGCCTGCAAAACGCCCTGGTATGAAAGGGGTCTTAAACCCACAAGTGCTTTTTTACTACTACTTTTCTTTTAAATTGGCTTTTGGAACCTACAAATGCAGCGATTTAGAAATTGGATAAAAGATTTAACAATGGGAAACACTTTTTGATAGATAAGTAGTGCATTTTATATACAACTATATAGATCTGACCAAAATGAGGGACAAAATGAGGTGGGAAGAGGGACAGAGGGACTTTGTTCCCAATGCTTTCTGTATCTTTCTGTCATATAATATCTTAAAGCTACAAAGAAAATCAATGATGGAAGAGATTCCTCTGCCAGGGGTTGGATTTGTGAGTCTGAACAGGAAGCTACTATATACAGTATATAGATTAGGATCTAAAGTAGAGAGTTTCTCCACTCGGGGTCACCAGCAAAACATATATTATTTCTAATGGCCCCGGAGATGAATGCCCCCCAGCCCAGCCTTCCTTTGGGGCTCTGGGGGCATGATACTTATTTCATAAGATGCCCATCACTCTTTGTTTCTGGTGTAACATCTGCCTGTGCATGTTCAACCTTTAATGTTTATCTATGACCTCTTTAGCTACTGGCACTGTTGAGAAATTCAAGTACACAGCAGAAGCACTGAAATAATTTAAGTAGTTTTTTTTTCAGCAGCTCAGTTCCCAATGTTTACCCCTCCCAGAGCCTCTGCTCCATATTCAGAGTTTAGAAGGCTAAAAGGCTGATAAATCTCTGGTGGGAGGTGGTAGCAGGATAAGCTGATTCAGTGCTTCTGCTTTGAATTTTGAGGATGAATTACTCCACAGTGCCTGCAGCTACAAAGGTCAGTGAGGGCTTGTTTTTAGAGTTTGTAAAAATATTACGTCTGATCTGCAATATTGAATCTGCAATACTGTAATAATATAACTGCTCATTATAACTAAATGTGGACCTTTGAAATTGAAAAGTCTAAATAAATAAATTCCCAAGGCCACTATATACAGCAACCATATACATAATTAAAAAAAAAAAAAAACTATCATTAAAAAGCAGTCCTTGAGACACAGTATAAGGACTTTGCCTAAGCTGAGATGATGTCTTTAGTGTGCTGCAGGCAGGAGGAAGCATTGCCTCAGTCTCCTTTCCACCAGTGATCTGACTACAACATTGTAACTTGTGTACTACATAGAGCTGCACGATTAATCATTAAAAAATGAAGACCTCGATTCAACCCCCCTCACGATCTCTATACAGAATTTCCTGATTCATTCATGTTACAAGTGTAGAGAGTTCTCTGCTCACTCAGCTGTCAAAAGAAAAAAAATCTGCCAAGTTTTGTAGATAACTATGAACATTGTAACTTTTAAACATTGTAACTTTTCGTTCTTAGATCAAAGGGATGAACTTAATCTGTAGATGAGGTCAGCTTAACTACTTAAAGACTAAACCTTTTTCTGACATTTGTTTCTTACAAGTAGTGATGGACGAACTTCCGACGGGACGTTTCGCGAACGCGAAACGCGAACGGACACAAACGTTCGCGAAAACGACCGTTCGCCGCGGGCTCCATTGACTTCAATGGGAGGCGAATTTCGCAAACCTTTAGGTCGAATTTGCGGCCACGGGGTAATTATTAGGGGGTAGCACGTAGTCCCACCACCTGGACAATAGCATAATACATGTATGAGGTGAATTTGGGATCGATAACTACAAGCATTTTTTTTTTATTTGGGAAATTGTTCTGACAATTCAGGACTATGGAGCTAATGAAGGCAATGGAGGAGAGGGAAGGTCAGGGACCAGGGTAGGCAAACAAGAGGGTGCAGGAGATACAGAGCACTGACAGCAGCACCGTAATACAGAGCACTGACATCAGCACCGTGACATACAGCGCTGACAGCAGCTCCGTGACATACAGCGCTGACAGCAGCTCCGTGACATACAGCGCTGACAGCAGCTCCGTGACATACAGCGCTGACAGCAGCTCCGTGACATACAGCGCTGACAGCAGCTCCGTGACATACAGCGCTGACAGCAGCACCGTGACATACAGCGCTGACAGCAGCTCCGTGACATACAGCGCTGACAGCAGCTCCGTGACATACAGCGCTGACAGCAGCTCCGTGACATACAGCACTGACAGCAGCTCCGTGACATACAGCGCTGACAGCAGCTCCGTGACATACAGCGCTGACAGCAGCACCGTGACATACAGCGCTGACAGCAGCTCCGTGACATACAGCGCTGACAGCAGCTCCGTGACATACAGCGCTGACAGCAGCTCCGTGACATACAGCGCTGACAGCAGCTCCGTGACATACAGCGCTGACAGCAGCTCCGTGACATACAGCGCTGACAGCAGCTCCGTGACATACAGCGCTGACAGCAGCTCCGTGACATACAGCGCTGACAGCAGCTCCGTGACATACAGCGCTGACAGCAGCTCCGTGACATACAGCGCTGACAGCAGCTCCGTGACATACAGCGCTGACAGCAGCTCCGTGACATACAGCGCTGACAGCAGCACCGTAAGCAGCCCCAGGAGGAAGTCAGCACAGCACAGGGATGGTGTGATCCCCTCATAATAAGAACCCCCAGGAGGAAGTCAGCACAGCACAGGGATGGTGGGAGCCCCTCATAATAAGAACACCCAGGAGGAAGTCAGCACAGCACAGGGATGGTGGGAACCCCTCATAATAAGCAGCCCCAGTAGAAATATGACACCGCTCAACCTCTTCAAAGAGGAGGGTAGGGGCATATAGTACGGTGTGCTTTTTTGGGTCAGGGAAGTGAGCCAAATGAATTAAGAAGGTCTGTGTGCTTGATTCCAAAAATTGTTTATAGACATATACATGGTCTACTGATCACATGTGTTGAATTCCTCCGAGATCCATGCCTCATTCATTTTTAGAAATGTGAGGTAGTTAACACTGTGGTGAGCTAGGCGAGTACGCTTATCGGTCACAATCCCCCCTGCTGCGCTGAACGTCCTTTCGGACAGGACACTGGATGAGGGGCAAGCCAACAGTTCGATTGCAAATTGGGCAAGCTCTGGCCAGAGGTCAAGCCTGCCCACCCAGTAGTCTAGGGGTTCATCACTCCTCAGAGCGTCCACATCGGCCGTTAACCCAATGTAGTCGGACACCTGACGGTCTAGGCGTTCCCTGATGCTGGATCCGGATGACACCTGTCGATGGGTCGGCTGAAAGAATGACCTCATATCCGAAGTCACCAACACATCTTCAAACCGGCCTCTTCTTGCAGGCGCTGTTGGATTGGTACCCGCAAATCCTTCTCTGGGAGTGGGAATTGCTCCTCTGCCAGCGCACGCAAAAGCAGAATGCAGCATTTCTCGAAGCAAGGCCTGGAAGTGCTGCATTCTGACAGCCCTCTGCGACGGCGGTAACATTTCCGCCATTTTGTGTTTGTACCGGGGGTCTAAGTACGTTGCCACCCAGTACTGGTCCTTGACCCTCATGCTTTTTATACGGGGGTCCCTATTAAAACACTGGAGCATGAAGGCCCCCATTTGCACTAAAGTGGAAGCGGTGTGGTGGCCTGGCTCCTGCTCATCATCCAGGATAATGTCGTCCTCTTCATTCTCCTCTCCCCATCCTCGCACAACAGGGATCCCAGAAAGGTTTAAAGCATGCTCTTCTTGCTCCTGCTCATCCGCCCCGGCACCATCCTCCTCTGACTCCTCATCAGACTCCTGTTGTTGACTTGTCTCAGATAGAGTAGCCCCCCCTGGGAATTCATCCAGCATTGCGACTTCCTCATCTTCCCGCTCCTGCTCCTCCACAGCCTGATCAATGACACGACGCAATGCACGCTCCAGAAAGAAGGCATAAGGTACCATGTCACTGATGGCGCCATGGCTGCGACTGACCAGTTTGGTGATCTCCTCAAATGGCCGCAGAAGTCTGCATGTGTCGCGCATGAGCAGCCACTGGCGCGGTGAAAAAAAACCCAGCTCCCCAGAACCGTTTCTTTCGCAGAGTTCATACAGGTAGACGTTAACTGCACGTTTCTGCTGGAGCAGCCTATCAAGCATATAGAAGGTTGAGTTCCATCGCGTCGGGCAATCGCAAATAAGACGTCTGACCGGCAGATGGTGTCGCCGCTGAATGTCAGCAAGGCGAGCCATGGCCGTGTAAGATCTTCTGAAATGGGCCGAGATTTTCCTTGCCTGCCGCAAGATGTCCTGGACCCCAGGGTATTTGACAAGGAATCGCTGCACGACCAAGTTTAAGACGTGTGCCATGCACGGCACGTGCGTGATTTTGCCCTGTTTCAATGCGCTAAGCAGATTGGCACCGTTGTCACACACCACTTTACCAACTGTCAAATTGAGCGGTGTTAGCCACTCATCTGCCTGTGAACGCAAAGCTGAAAGGAGTGCCGGGCCAGTGTGGCTCTTTGCTTCCAGGCACAACAGACGCAGCACGGCATGGCAACGTCTCACCTGGCATGTGGAATAGGTTCTGGGGAGCTTGGGCGGTGCAGTGGAAGAGACGCTAGCAGCGGAAAAGGAGGAGGCAGCTGAGGAGGAGAGGGAGGAGGATGGAGTAGGAGGAGGAGAAGAAGAGTCAGGCCTGCATGCAATCCGTGGCGGTAAAACCAAATCTACACGGGTGCCACGGGTTACATGCTTGACGGCCGTCAGAAGGTTCACCCAGTGGGCAGTAAAACTGATATACCTTCCCTGCCCGTGTTTGCTAGACCACGTGTCTGTGGTCAGATGTATCTTGGCACCGACACTGTGTGCCAGAGATACATTCACTTGCCGCTGAACATGGCCATATAGCTCTGGGATGCCCTTCTCTGAGAAATACTTCCTTCCTGGGACCTTCCATTGTGGTGTTCCAATGGCCACAAATTTGCGAAAGGCCTCCGAGTCCACCAGTTTATATGGCAGTAGTTGGCGGGCTATGAGTTCTGACAAGCCAGCCGCCAACCGTTGGGCAAGAGGGTTATCCGGCGTCATCATTTTTTTACGCTCAAACATTAGGCCCACGGAAGCCTGCCTTTTTGCAGAAAAATGTGAGCTTGGCGTGATGGAAGGTGGAGTGGAGGACAATTGTGAGGAGAGAGGAGAAGGAGAAGTAGAAGACGAGGCTGGACGGTGAGAGCCTGCAGTGTGGCTTTGTGTGTTCCGTTGCTCCCACTGGGCTCGGTGATGGCTGCTCATGTGCCTTCTTAAGGCGGTCGTCCCTAGGTGAGTATTGGGCTTACCGCGACTAACGCGTTGACTGCAAAGATTGCAGATGGCAACGCTATTGTCAGCAGCGGACACGTTAAAAAAAGCCCACACTGCGGAGCCATGTGCCGGTGTCCTGGGAGCGCCAGATGTGACCGTACATGGTCGATGACTCGCTCCTGATACATTTGCAGTCTGCTTTGTCCCTGCTGTGCAATGTAAGTCATTGCTGCTTCTCCTCCCTATCTGCTGGTCCATATCTCCCTCTGAACTCCCCTCCTCTTCCTCTCTTGTGGGCACCCACGTGACATCACTAGACACGTCATCATCAACGTCACCTTCCCCACCGCTATAAGTAGAGTAGGCAGCAACACCGGGGACCAACCTCCTCCTTGGGCTGATCTGGGTACTGGCGTCAGACTGCTGAGTAGCGCTTGTTGCTACCTCCTCTTCCTGATCCAATACCAAGAGTGGCTGCGCATCAGAAATGTCCTCTTGATATGGATCGGAAAATAATTCCAGTGACTCAAGCGGAAGGTATGTGGTGGTGGTGGTGGTGGTCGTGTTGTTGGTGGTAGTGTCTTTGGGGGTGCACATAGCAGAGAGTGAAGAAGAGGGTGCAGATCGAGAGGATGAGGAGGGTGCAGAAGAGTAAGGCTGAGCGAGCCACTCAACCAAGTCTGGTGCATCCTTTAAAGTAATTGAACGCACCTTCTGCAACTTCCCACTTTGGCTCAAGCCTGTTGCTCCTGCCCTACCCCTACCACCCCTGCGGAAGGGCCTGCCTCTTCCTCTGCATGTCATTTTTTAAATGACCCTGTGACAAAACTCTTAGTCCCTATACCGCTGAAGGACTGCTGCAGTATAGGTGAGCGGTCAGCAGTGGTGCACGTCAACCCTATCTATTGTGGACCTATAGCGGTCCTTACAGAACAGCAGACTGTACCGCACTCAAGCCTATGTACCGTAGCACCCTATACCAAGTTACCAGTCCTTATAAGAACTTTTGTGGACCAAGCAGGTTGTGTATTAGTGTTTAGCAGACTGTACGTCAGTCCCTATACCGCTGAAGGACTGCTGCAGTATAGGGCAGCGGTCAGCAGTGGTGCACGTCAACCCTATCTATTGTGGACCGATAGCGGTCCTTACAGAACAGCAGACTGTACCGCACTCAAGCCTATGTACCGTAGCACCCTATACCAAGTTACCAGTCCTTATAAGAACTTTTGTGGACCAAGCAGGTTGTGTATTAGTGTTTAGCAGACTGTACGTCAGTCCCTATACCGCTGAAGGACTGCTGCAGTATAGGGCAGCGGTCAGCAGTGGTGCACGTCAACCCTATCTATTGTGGACCGATAGCGGTCCTTACAGAACAGCAGACTGTACCGCACTCAAGCCTATGTACCGTAGCACCCTATACCAAGTTACCAGTCCTTATAAGAACTTTTGTGGAACAAGCAGGTTGTGTGTTAGTGATTAGCAGACTGTACGTCAGTCCCTATACCGCTGAAGGACTGCTGCAGTATAGGTGAGCGGTCAGCAGTGGTGCACGTCAACCCTATCTATTGTGGACCGATAGCGGTCCTTACAGAACAGCAGACTGTACCGCACTCAAGCCTATGTACCGTAGCACCCTATACCAAGTTACCAGTCCTTATAAGAACTTTTGTGGAACAAGCAGGTTGTGTGTTAGTGATTAGCAGACTGTACGTCAGTCCCTATACCGCTGAAGGACTGCTGCAGTATAGGTGAGCGGTCAGCAGTGGTGCACGTCAACCCTATCTATTGTGGACCGATAGCGGTCCTTACAGAACAGCAGACTGTACCGCACTCAAGCCTATGTACCGTAGCACCCTATACCAAGTTACCAGTCCTTATA
Organism: Lithobates pipiens; assembly: GCF_037356315.1. Taxonomy (NCBI): domain Eukaryota; kingdom Metazoa; phylum Chordata; class Amphibia; order Anura; family Ranidae; genus Lithobates; species Lithobates pipiens. The sequence continues at coordinate 206,413,297 of NW_027507787.1, forward strand.
AGAACTTTTGTGGACCAAGCAGGTTGTGTATTAGTGTTTAGCAGACTGTACGTCAGTCCCTATACCGCTGAAGGACTGCTGCAGTATAGGGCAGCGGTCAGCAGTGGTGCACGTCAACCCTATCTATTGTGGACCAATAGCGGTCCTTACAGAACAGCAGACTGTACCGCACTCAAGCCTATGTACCGTAGCACCCTATACCAAGTTACCAGTCCTTATAAGAACTTTTGTGGAACAAGCAGGTTGTGTGTTAGTGATTAGCAGACTGTACGTCAGTCCCTATACCGCTGAAGGACTGCTGCAGTATAGGGCAGCGGTCAGCAGTGGTGCACGTCAACCCTATCTATTGTGGACCGATAGCGGTCCTTACAGAACAGCAGACTGTACCGCACTCAAGCCTATGTACCGTAGCACCCTATACCAAGTTACCAGTCCTTATAAGAACTTTTGTGGAACAAGCAGGTTGTGTGTTAGTGATTAGCAGACTGTACGTCAGTCCCTATACCGCTGAAGGACTGCTGCAGTATAGGTGAGCGGTCAGCAGTGGTGCACGTCAACCCTATCTATTGTGGACCGATAGCGGTCCTTACAGAACAGCAGACTGTACCGCACTCAAGCCTATGTACCGTAGCACCCTATACCAAGTTACCAGTCCTTATAAGAACTTTTGTGGACCAAGCAGGTTGTGTATTAGTGTTTAGCAGACTGTACGTCAGTCCCTATACCGCTGAAGGACTGCTGCAGTATAGGGCAGCGGTCAGCAGTGGTGCACGTCAACCCTATCTATTGTGGACCGATAGCGGTCCTTACAGAACAGCAGACTGTACCGCACTCAAGCCTATGTACCGTAGCACCCTATACCAAGTTACCAGTCCTTATAAGAACTTTTGTGGAACAAGCAGGTTGTGTGTTAGTGATTAGCAGACTGTACGTCAGTCCCTATACCGCTGAAGGACTGCTGCAGTATAGGGCAGCGGTCAGCAGTGGTGCACGTCAACCCTATCTATTGTGGACCGATAGCGGTCCTTACAGAACAGCAGACTGTACCGCACTCAAGCCTATGTACCGTAGCACCCTATACCAAGTTACCAGTCCTTATAAGAACTTTTGTGGACCAAGCAGGTTGTGTATTAGTGTTTAGCAGACTGTACGTCAGTCCCTATACCGCTGAAGGACTGCTGCAGTATAGGGCAGCGGTCAGCAGTGGTGCACGTCAACCCTATCTATTGTGGACCGATAGCGGTCCTTACAGAACAGCAGACTGTACCGCACTCAAGCCTATGTACCGTAGCACCCTATACCAAGTTACCAGTCCTTATAAGAACTTTTGTGGAACAAGCAGGTTGTGTGTTAGTGATTAGCAGACTGTACGTCAGTCCCTATACCGCTGAAGGACTGCTGCAGTATAGGGCAGCGGTCAGCAGTGGTGCACGTCAACCCTATCTATTGTGGACCGATAGCGGTCCTTACAGAACAGCAGACTGTACCGCACTCAAGCCTATGTACCGTAGCACCCTATACCAAGTTACCAGTCCTTATAAGAACTTTTGTGGAACAAGCAGGTTGTGTGTTAGTGATTAGCAGACTGTACGTCAGTCCCTATACCGCTGAAGGACTGCTGCAGTATAGGTGAGCGGTCAGCAGTGGTGCACGTCAACCCTATCTATTGTGGACCGATAGCGGTCCTTACAGAACAGCAGACTGTACCGCACTCAAGCCTATGTACCGTAGCACCCTATACCAAGTTACCAGTCCTTATAAGAACTTTTGTGGACCAAGCAGGTTGTGTATTAGTGTTTAGCAGACTGTACGTCAGTCCCTATACCGCTGAAGGACTGCTGCAGTATAGGGCAGCGGTCAGCAGTGGTGCACGTCAACCCTATCTATTGTGGACCGATAGCGGTCCTTACAGAACAGCAGACTGTACCGCACTCAAGCCTATGTACCGTAGCACCCTATACCAAGTTACCAGTCCTTATAAGAACTTTTGTGGACCAAGCAGGTTGTGTATTAGTGTTTAGCAGACTGTACGTCAGTCCCTATACCGCTGAAGGACTGCTGCAGTATAGGGCAGCGGTCAGCAGTGGTGCACGTCAACCCTATCTATTGTGGACCGATAGCGGTCCTTACAGAACAGCAGACTGTACCGCACTCAAGCCTATGTACCGTAGCACCCTATACCAAGTTACCAGTCCTTATAAGAACTTTTGTGGAACAAGCAGGTTGTGTGTTAGTGATTAGCAGACTGTACGTCAGTCCCTATACCGCTGAAGGACTGCTGCAGTATAGGGCAGCGGTCAGCAGTGGTGCACGTCAACCCTATCTATTGTGGACCGATAGCGGTCCTTACAGAACAGCAGACTGTACCGCACTCAAGCCTATGTACCGTAGCACCCTATACCAAGTTACCAGTCCTTATAAGAACTTTTGTGGAACAAGTGAGTTGTGAATGTTTAGCAGACTGCAGCAGAAGGGCAGCAGTCAAGTATAATATCCTTTCTATATTTGGAAGAAAGAATATTATACATGTACAAGCCTATTACTGTACCACTGATACCAGTCCTGAAAAGAACCTTTGTGGAACTAATAATAACAGCAAGTCTTTAAAATTACCCTCACTGCCTGACAACACTGCTTCCTTCCTGTCCCTATACAAATTGGCAAAAAAAGAGAACGATTAGTGGTTACTGGAACAGCTCTTTTGTGGACCTTGATAGTAACAGCTAATGATGATGATGATGATGATGATGATGAAAGACTAATCTGGCTGTCCCTGTAGCATACACCGTCCTTTCCCTTTCTCTAAACTAACAAAAGACACTCAGGCTGCTGCAAGAATCAGCAGCACAGCAAACCTATCAACACCTAACACCTATACCAGTCCTGAAAAGAACTTTTGTGTACCAAATAGCTAGTGGTTTATCTCTCCCTACTCCACACAGGAACCTGTCCCTATCTTAACAGAAGAAAGAATGTAAAATGGCCACCGGATCGGGTGTATTTATAGGTTAGGGGGAATGTACAAGTGTCCATGTGCTGTCATGTCTCAATTGGCTGTCCTGTATCACATGATAAACGTGTCACCAAAGGTTAAAGTTCTTGTATACATTAAACACGTAAGTCCGCCGCGGCGAACGACGGAAAAAGGCGTTCGAACGTGCGGACCGCGAATGTCGGAAATTCGCCGCGAAACGACCGCCGGGCGAACCGTTCGGCCATCACTACTTACAAGTTAAAATCAGTATTTTTTGCTAGAAAATGACTTGGAACCCCCAAATATTATATACATATACATATATATATATATATATATATATATATATATATATATATATATATAATATATATATATATTAGCAGAGACCCTAGGGAATAAAATGACGATTGTTGCAATATTTTATGTCGCACTGTATTTGTGCAGTGGTTAGTCAAACGCATTTTCTTAGGAAAAAATACACTTCAATGAATAAAAAAAAAAACTAAACAGTAACATAAGCCCAATTTGTTTGTATAATGTGAAAGATGATGTTACGCTGCAAGAATTGTGATCTTTATTCTAACAAAACTGTGATTTTCATTTTAGCCAGAATCGTGCAGCTCTAGTACCACACAAGATGTGAGGTGGCATCTAATCTGTGTCAGACATATGAAAACATTGCCAAGGTTTTACATGCTTGTGTCACTTCTAAACAGGTATTTCAGTCCATAATGTAGATGTGACCCTGGATGATACTTGAACAAAGATGGCACTGCCCTTCTGAAGAAAAAAATAGATGAAGCCATTGTCAAGGTACTGAAGTACTGTCATCTCTGTGATAGGTAATACATATCTGGATGAACTTACACATTACTTGAATTATCATAAAAAAAATATATCTAATGTTGTGTACACTTTAACCACTTGCCGACCAGCCGCCGTCATTATACTGCAGCAGGTCGGCACAAAAATGAGTTAAAAGTGTCCGATGTGTTCGCCATAATGTCGCAGTCTCGATAAAGTCTGATCGCCGACATTACTAGTAAAAAAAAAAAATAATAATAAAAATGCCATAAATCTATCCCCTATTTGGTAGACGCTATAACTTTTGCGCAAACCAATCAATATACTCTTATGCCCTGTACACACGGTCGGACATTCCGACGACAAAATCCATCAGATTTTTTCTGACGGTATATAGCCCACTATCTGTGAATAATTAAGGATCCTACTCTGATTAGGATCTAAAGTAGAGAGTTTCTCCACTTAGGGTCACCAGCAAAACATATATTATTCACATGGCCCCGGAGATGACGTTTGGCACAAACTTGTCTTGTATAACACGGTCGCACAAAGTTGTCGGAAAATCTGATCGTTCTGAACACGGTGACAGAGAACACGTACAACGGGACTATAAATGGGTCAGTAGCCAAGAGCTTTCGTTTTCGTAATTTATTCTCAACATGCGTGGCACTTCCGTCGGAATTGTCTACACATGATCGGATTTTGTTGTTGGAAAATTTTAGATCCAGCTCTCAAACTTTGTGTGTTGGCAATTCCGATGGAAAATGTCCGATGGAGCCCACACACAATCAGGATTTTCTGACAACACGATCCGATCGCACATTTTCCATCAGAAAGTACGACCGTGTGTACAGGGCATAATTGCGATTTTTATTACCAAAAATATGTAGAAGAATACATATTGGCCTAAACTGAGGAAAAAATTTGCTTTTTTCAAAAAAATTGGGGCAATTTGTTACAGTAAAAAGTACAAAATATATATATATTTTTTTTCAAAATTGTTGCTCATTTTTGTTTATAGCGCAAAAAATAAAGGCCGCAGAGATGCCACCAAAAGAAAACTCTATTTGTGGGAACAAAAGGATGTCAATTTTGTTTGGCTACAGCGTTGCACGACTGCGCAATTGTCAGTTAAAGCGACACGGTGCCGTATCACAAGAAATGGCCTGGTCATTCAGCAGCCAATTCTTCCGGGGCTGAAGTGGTTAAGGAAAGACAACCTGATTTAGCAAGTGATACTCGAAATACAGGAACATGACAATTTTATAAATGAAAGAACTGCGCTAACCACGAATACCCAATGTGAGTAGGGTATGTATATGTGCCAGACCCACGATATGGGTCTTAGTATCTTAATGTCTCCAAGACCACCTCCAAAATATAATGCAAACCATATACAAATAAGTGCAATTTAAATACAAAAACAAACCATAAATGCGTGTCAAGAGTGTGAGTTCCCCAAACACAATATGAGTATATCAAACTCAGTACATATACCTCTAGAAAATAAAAAATTAAAAAATAGAATAGAATATGAAAAAAATGTTTGCAATTTTTTACATAAATGAACTATCAAGAAAAAAGATTGTATTTAGAGACACTCTATATAATGTCCATATAGTCATATGTCAAAAAATAATAATAGAATGTCCATATAGTAAACAAACACCAGTGAAGTAAAGCTTCAAGTGGAGTGCAGCAGTGAAGGACAAACTTCAAACAGCTGAGTTATAAGTACACAAATTAAAATCTTCTCCAAAGATGTACTGTGCTTTTCCCAACACCGAATGAATGAATTGGCTCCTTACCAGATCCAAGCGACCCCCCGTTACAGAGGGTCACCACAGGCGACAATAGTCAAAGGATATCCGGATAGCGATTCCTCCTCAAGCGATCCTGAATCTTTCACGCGATAGGGTTATGGCTGTTATTCCACATATCACTCCCAACTCAACGTGGTATCACATAGGGAAAAACATAGGCTCCAGATAGTGTAAAACCAAATGACTTTAATTTGCAAAAACGAACGTATACACTTACATAAAAGACTTTAAAAGCAGGTTCAAAACAGAAGCGTGCACCGGCCGGATGCACGCCAACGCAGAGACCGACCCGTCCTTCCTGGTCCAAAAAGAACGAACACGACTGGGGTGACGTCGACACGTTCGCACCGCCCTACGCGTTTCGTAATAATTTACGTCGTCCAGGGGCGCTGGACGACGTAAATTATTAAATCCGGCCGGTGCACGCTTCTGTTTTGAACCTGCTTTTAAAGTCTTTTATGTAAGTGTATACGTTCGTTTTTGCAAATTAAAGTCATTTGGTTTTACACTATCTGGAGCCTATGTTTTTCCCTATGTGATACCACGTTGAGTTGGGAGTGATATGTGGAATAACAGCCATAACCCTATCGCGTGAAAGATTCAGGATCGCTTGAGGAGGAATCGCTATCCGGATATCCTTTGACTATTGTCGCCTGTGGTGACCCTCTGTAACGGGGGGTCGCTTGGATCTGGTAAGGAGCCAATTCATTCATTCGGTGTTGGGAAAAGCACAGTACATCTTTGGAGAAGATTTTAATTTGTGTACTTATAACTCAGCTGTTTGAAGTTTGTCCTTCACTGCTGCACTCCACTTGAAGCTTTACTTCACTGGTGTTTGTTTACTATATGGACATTCTATTATTATTTTTTGACATATGACTATATGGACATTATATAGAGTGTCTCTAAATACAATCTTTTTTCTTGATAGTTCATTTATGTAAAAAATTGCAAACATTTTTTTCATATTCTATTCTATTTTTTAATTTTTTATTTTCTAGAGGTATATGTACTGAGTTTGATATACTCATATTGTGTTTGGGGAACTCACACTCTTGACACACATTTATGGTTTGTTTTTGTATTTAAATTGCACTTATTTGTATATGGTTTGCATTATATTTTGGAGGTGGTCTTGGAGACATTAAGATACTAAGACCCATATCGTGGGTCTGGCACATATACATACCCTACTCACATTGGGTATTCGTGGTTAGCGCAGTTCTTTCTTTTTTCTATTTCTGTTTGGTGTATTCTTGGTGTACATTTGAATTGCAGCTTCCGTTCAATACCATTTGTATTCCGTAGCGCAGTTTTTCCCTTTTTTTTTCGCTCCAATTTTATAAATGAGCTGAAACAATGTAATATATTTGACAAAATCGTGGAAAGAAGCTATATAAGGAAGCAGACTATATAGGTGAGGGTGTTTGACATGGAGTAAGAAATGAGGCAGTGCACGGAAGGTTATGTGATTGAGGAACGTCTTAACATGGCAATTTTGGTAAAAAAAAAAAAATATATATATATATATATATATATATATATATATATATATACAGTGCCTTGCGAAAGTATTCTGCCCCCTTGAACTTTTCAACCTTTTGCCACATTTCAGGCTTCAAACATAAAGATATAAAATTTTAATTTTTTGTGAAGAATCACCAACAAGTGGGACACAATTGTGAAGTGGAATGAAATCTATTGGATATTTTAACCTTTTTTAGCAAATAAAAAACTGAAAAGTGGTGCGTGCAAAATTATTCGGCCCCTTTACTTTCAGTGCAGCAAACTCACTCCAGAAGTTCAGCGAGGATCTCTGAATGATCCAATGTTGTCCTAAATGACTGATGGTGATAAATAGAATCCACCTGTGTGTAATCAAGTCTCTGTATAAATGCACCTGCTCTGTGATAGTCTCAGGGTTCTGTTGAAAGCGCAGAGAGCATCATGAAGACCAAGGAACACACCAGGCAGGTCCGTAATACTGTTGTGGAGAAGTTTAAAGCCGGATATGGATACAAAAAGATTTCCCAAGCTTTAAACATCCCAAGGAGCACTGTGCAAGCGATCATTTTGAAATGGAAGGAGTATCAGACCACTGCAAATCTACCAAGACCTGGCCGTCCCTCTAAACTTTCAGCTCAGACAAGGAGAAGACTGATCAGAGATGCAGCCAAGAGGCCCATGATCACTCTGGATGAACTGCAGAGAACTACAGCTGAGGTGGGAGAGTCTGTCCATAGGACAACAATCAGTCGTACACTGCACAAATCTGGCCTTTATGGAAGAGTGGCAAGAAGAAAGCCATTTCTCAAAGATATCCATAAAAAGTCTCATCTAAAGTTTGCCACAAGCCACCTGGGAAGAAGGTGCTCTGGTCAGATGAAACCAAATTCAAACTTTTTGCCCACAATGCAAAACGATATGTTTGGCGTAAAAGCAACACAGCTCATCACCCTCAACACACCATCCCCACTGTCAAACATGGTGGTGGCAGCATCATGGTTTGGGCCTGCTTTTCTTCAGCAGGGACAGGGAAGATGGTTAAAATTGAGGGGAAGATGGATGCAGCCAAATACAGGACCATTCTGGATGAAAACCTGCTGGAGTCTGCAAAAGACCTGAAACTGGGACGGAGATTTATCTTCCAACAAGACAATGATCCCAAACATACAGCAAAATCTACAAAGGAATGGTTCACAAATAAATGTATCCAGGTGTTAGAATGGCCAAGTCAAAGTCCAGACCTGAATCCAATCGAGAATCTGTGGAAAGAGCTAAAACTGCTGTTCACAAACGCTCTCCATCCAACCTCACTGAGCTTGAGCTGTTTTGCAAGGAAGAATGGGCTTGTCTCTCGATGTGCAAAACTGATAGAGACATACCCCAAGCGACTTGCAGCTGTAATCGCAGCAAAAGGTGGCTCTACAAAGTATTAACTTTAAGGGGGCCGAATAATTTTGCACGCCCCACTTTTCATTTTTTTATTAGTTAAAAAAGTTTCAAAAATCCAATAGATTTCGTTCCACTTCACAATTGTGTCCCACTTGTTGATGATTCTTCACAAAAAATAAAATTTTTATATCTTTATGTTTGAAGCCTGAAATGTGGCAAAAGGTTGAAAAGTTCAAGGGGGCCGAATACTTTCGCAAGACACTGTATATATATATATATATATATATATATATATTTCACAACCCACATATTGTAAGATATAAGAAGGCAGTTGTGGACTAAAATCTCCTGAGAAAGTGGGATTTGCTTAAAGCAGAACTTCACCCAAAAGGGGGTGTTACTTTTCTGTCTCCTCCCCTCTCCTCTACAGGTTTTGGCATATTACATTTTTTGGGGGCAGCGATTACCTAGTTTTGATGGGTACCCAGTCCCACTTCCGCTCGGACCACCTAGGTGATCCGAGAGAAAGTTCGCTCCCCCCTCTCCATCCGCAGCCTCTTGGGTCACATCACAGGTCTCAGAAAGCTGCAGGATTCACAAATAACAGCGCACCATTCACAAAGCACAGTGCAGCTCCTGCATGACTCCTTGCGGCTTTACAACCGGATTCCCACGCTAGAAGTGGTTATGACTAAGGCCTTATAGGCTGAAATGCGTCAACTGACTTACTCTGAATTGGTTCACTGTGGCTATTCAATAAAATGGTGGTTAGGACTAAGGCCTTATGGGCTAAAATGTGTCAACTGACTTCATCTGCGTTTGTTCACTTTGGCTATTCAATAAGATGAAGACATTTTAAGAGCAACAACCGGAGTGCGGATCATTTTTTCTACATTACTCTACTCCGCCAGGGACTGTGGAGCGAGCACCTGGGAGCTCTGCTATCTATGTGGTGTATGGGAGTTAAAACTGACTTTTCTGTTTATACAACACTAGAGATGTCCTTTTATTAAAAATCAGCAGCTAGAGTATTTGTAGCTGCTGACTTTAATTTTTTTTATTTCTAGGGTGAAGTTTCTCTTTAACTCGTTTAAGTGTGTCCAAATATTTTGGTGAATGACGTTGATTTGACATCTCTTGAGAGTTCAGTTAGGGAACTGACTTTAAAGAAAGAGAAGTGAAAGTACAAAAGGACGTAATACCTAAGAGAAGCAATATTTTCAGTTTTCCAAATAAGCATTACTATCAGTGGCAGGTCGTCCATTAGGGGTGCCCGGGCGCTACCCCCTTTCTTCATTCCACCCCTCTATATGCAATGGATAGATTCATGCATAGCATGAATCTATCCACAGCAGCCGTGGCCACCCTCTATTCATGCGACCGCTCCTTTTCAAGGCACTGGGTGCATGAATTACAGTGAAGTGTTTTTTTTAAACACCTGATTAGAGCCAGAGGCTGTAATAGGCTTAAAAATCAGGTGGGCTGGGATCGCAGAGGATGCGCTCCGATCCCACAAAGGTGTGTTACAACAGCGAATGAATATTTCGGCCGCCACTGATTACCATGAAAAAAAAAAAAAGATCAACAAGAAATACAAACTACATATGCAGATATAGATATGCCATTTCAAGCCCTGGTTCCCAATCTGTGGCCCGGTGGCCACATGGAGGAGCGCCTAGTACAGGGATATGCAATTAGTGGACCTCCAGCTGTTGCAGAACTACAACTCCCATGAGGCATAGCAAGACTCTGACAGCCACAAGCATGACACCCAGAGGCAGAGGCATGATGGGACTTGTAGTTTTGCAACAGCTGGAGGTCTGCTAATTGTAGATCCCTGGCCTAGTACAAGTTCATTTCACTTAAAGGCCTTTTGGCCTTTTTTAAGCACTTAATGGTTAAGAACATCAAATACAGCCAATGTGTTTTAGGGGAAGAAAGCCTCCCTATTCTTCTTCTGGGCTAACATACAAAAAAGAAATATAATTAAAAGTAAAACATACTGTAATCATCTTATGTAAGCAATGTAGTGATATACAGTATCTATAAAACCTATATAGCAATAAATTATTCATAAAATGTCCATGTCAATAAAATGGTGGTCAAGACAAATAGTCTGGTGATTAAGGGGTGTTGTGGTGCTGCCTTGCCAAAAACTCTTTAGGTTTACTTTGGTCTTCTTTTGCGCCTTAAAGCGGAGCTCCACCCAAAAGGGGAAGCTCCGCGTGTTCAAACCCTCCCCTCCTTCACTGCCACATTTGGCATTTTTAGGGGGTGGGGGGGAGGGCAGGTACCTGGTTTTGAGGGAGCGGGTACCTGGATTTGACACCACCACCACCATGGCATCATCATTCCGATAGAAACTTTTTCCATCTGAAAAATTGAGAACCTGCTCTCAGTCTTTTGCTGGCGGAAATTCGGCCAGCAAAATTCCGATGGAGCATACACACAGTCGCATTTTCTGACAAAAAGCTTTCATCTGTCTTTTGCTGGCCATACACTAATGCCGACCGTGTGTACGCGGCATTAGAGTTTTTTTTTATTATTATTATTATTCATCATTTAGATCCGCTCATCAATAAAACATTTTTTTAATTATTTGCACATTCCTGACTGATTGAGACACTGGGACCCCATATGTGCACAAGGTTTCCTTACAGAAAAGGTTAAACTGGCCATACGCTTTGCAATATGACAGAACAATTGTCTTTAGATCTACCAACATTATGTAGTACAGCAGCCTACTTGACTAGATACAAATTGAGTTAATTGTTTAGGTAGGTCTTCAACTATAAGGAAATCCTCCCCCCTGCTGAAATCCCCTCATCACAAACACCCCCAAAAAATCACCCTGCTAGCACAAATCATCTACCCTTCAAATCACTCAAATTACCTCTCTGAGTACACATGCCCCCCATCACAAAACACCCCCCCCCCCCCAGCACAAATCTCCCTTCTAGCTCAACCCCCCCAAAGAAAAGAAAAACATGCATCCTCACTAGCTCCCCCCCCCCAAAAAAAAAAACGATTTCCCTCCCCCTCTACCACATCACCTTTTCTAGCAAAAGCCCCCGTCCTAGCATAAATTCCCCACCCCCTCTGCAAACACAAATCCCTGTAGATCACCACTTCCCCAAATTTACCCTCCTAGAACAATTTTTAGCCCCTGCTGCCCCCAAATTCCCCCTCCCAACACAAATCCTTTCCCCGCCTCACATGATACCATAGTGCCCAGGGCAGCCGCCCCCCTTCCCACCTCTTGTTTTAGACCTGTAAGTGAGGTATTATAGCTGCCAAATAATTTATTATTTCATGTAACCCAGTTCTAACGCTGGCCATTCACATACAGATTTCTCTCATTCAGCCCAGCATCCAAAAGATTCCATAAATTCCTCCATCCACCCTAAATCTCCCTCTGACAGCTATTGTATTTTGACACTCGGCTCCCATGGCCGTCAGAATACCCAAACTGTCTGCAGCTTATTGTCTGCAATCACTGTTCAGCCAATTGTTTTTTTTCACCCAGCTCCTTCAATCTCTCAAAGTTTGTCCAGCTGGGTGGTCTTGGTAGGGCCACCCACGGCTCCAATTTTAGCTGATTCACAGGAATTGGCTATAATGTGAGTTGTGTATGGCCAGTTTTCTGTTTCAATATGTTTATTGGAAATTTAGTAAACAAGAAATAGAATCCGCTTCTTGGGCGCCCTCGCAGGGGCCGTATAATCAAAAACATAGTTCCAAATGGCTAAACACCACAATATCCAAACTGGAAAGTACTGATAGGGAATGGCATCAATACTAATTACAACATAAGCAATCTAAACCCTATTACTAATTCCGTGGTGGAAGCTCTTCACCCATGTATGGCCAGTTTTCGACTAAACCCAAGCAGGGCTGGAGACCTGTGTATTCTCTTTTGCACCTCCATAACAGTTACAGGTCCGGTCCCTCACCCAGCTTGTATCTGGACAGTGCAGCACACCGATGAGCTTCTGTCTCTCTGCTCTCTCCTCCTATCTGCTTGATCCTTGCACTGCAGAACAACTGTTAGGCTCCTCTTCCCTCCCCCAGTCTGAGCTCTGCTGTGTATGTATGGCAAGAGGCTGATACCTAGTCAAATTCAGGTACTTACACATTTAATGATGTATTAATGAATACAGTTCTGTTAATATGTGTCTTTTACATCTACCTGGGTTCAGCTTTGATAGTTTAAAGCTAAATTCCAGATAAAGATTTTATTTCATAGTTACATTGGTCCAGATTGGACATGCATATGCCACACTTGGACCCCTATGGAAGCTGAAAGTCACTGTAGTAGTCACTGCTACTAGAGTGATCACTGCTGTTCTCTGGGTCCTGTGCCAAGTGGCTGCCCTGCTGATTAGAGAACACGGAGTTGTTAATCCACCATTGGTGGCAATCACAGAATGCCTTGCATTTACCTGAATGGATACAAGGTGTTCTCTGAATGTACAAGGCGGGGATTGTGACATCACTGTGACATCACTGCTTCACCTCTCCACCTCATCCAGTTAAAGAACACTTTACATTCATTGAGAACAATGCAAGATGTTCTGTGAATGGTGCCCATGCCAAAGGCGTTCTGGATGGACCCTGTGCACACTGCTACACCCTTTCCAACAAACTATGCAATGAAAAACAGGGATATTTATATTGATATTCAAAGAGTCCATCCAGAATTTGTAATGTTAATATGTGGGATTTGAGCACAGGTATATCTTTTCTCAGTTGTAATGCAGGTCAGTGACCAGATCTAAACCAAGTCGCTCTCCCCCACCTTGGGGCTTTATGCCCATGTTTGCATGGTGTTCACTATAGCATTTTTAGTGGGGAGGCAGTCTAGGACTGGCCAGAAGAGGCATTACTTTGACCTAGTTGGTCAGCTTAAACATGTATTGCAATATATGTGAACTAAATATCCCTGTTTTTCATTGCATAGTTTGCTGGAAAGGGTGTAGCAGTGTGCAGAGGGTCCATCCAGAATTTGTTGTGTTACTGGGATTTGAGCACAGGTATATCTTTTTTATCTCATGCCAAGCAAGTGACACCCCCCCCCCCCCCCAACACGTTCATTATGCAGCAGGGCAGCCGCTGAGCATGGGATATGGAGGATAGTGGAGACTAGTGCAGTGCACATGTATGGCATATGCATATTTACATTGCTCCAAGCTAGACCACTGTAACTATTCTATAAAAAAATCAATACTTGGAAGTCACCTTTCAGTCGGGGGTACCCACTCCTTGGCCGCGAACCAATGCTGATCTGGTGCCTGTTTGCACCCAGGCCACGAAGGCTGCACTGTCAGAGGTGCGGTGGCGGGCGAGCAGAGAGATGACATCATCTCTCACTGCCCACCCTGCTTCACCACTGTTCTGCCCTCACAGCCAGGTTACAATTAGCATCTAGTGACAGGAAATGTGGCAAGTGTCAATTTGCATTTGGTGGCAGGCGACAGGGCAAGTGACAATCTGCATCTGGTGGGTGGCAGGCAACGTGGCAAGTGACAATCTGCATCTGGTCACAGGCAACGTGGCAAGTAACAATCCGCATCTAGTGACAGGCGATGTGGCAAGTGACAATCCGCATTTGGTGGCAGGCGACGTGGTGACACACTGCATCTGAAGGCAGGCGACGTGGCAAGTGACAATCTGCATCTGGTCGCAGGTGACATGGCAAGTAACAATCCTCATATAGTGACAGGCGATATGCAAGTGACAATCCACATTTGGTGGCAGGCGACATTGTAAGTGACACGCTGCATCTGAAGGCAGGCGACATGACAAACGGCAGACTGCATCTGGTGGCAGGTGACAGTGGCAAGTGACACGCTCAGGGCTCCCACTGATTCTGCATTATTAATAACTATTTTATTTTATATTATGTAATAATAGAAATAATGTGCTGCAAATCATCCTTGCACCATATCAACCTTGGTGCCGTGATGATTGAAGTGCCAACACCAGCCATTTTCCCGACAAATTGCCCACCAAAAATCGCATGTCCCCCCCCCCCGGTGCCGAAAAGGTTTGGGACCTTTAGCTGCTTTAAATGATATTGGGGAATGTGGTTTGTCTAGATGAAAATAGTGCTTACTGTAGTTATACACTCCTATTCTATTTGGGATATAGTACTGTAAAATCCCGCATCCACCTTTTTATGCTCAAGAAGAAAAATAAAAACAAAAAAGCATAGAACATGCAATGATAAGCTCTGTACAGAACCATCCCACAGATTCCTTCCCATCAGTCAGCCCTGTGTCTATTGCAGACAAACTCCTCTGGAAGTAAGTGTAAGCGTTCTGTTGCTCTTTTCATTTGGTTGACATTATGGTGACATTTCCGCTGCCGCGCAAACCTTCTTCTTGACCAGGACAAGTTCCATGCTTTTACCGCTTGTCATAACTCTTCCTAGGTGATCAAACACACCTCTGTTAGTATATTATTGTGACTGTCACCATCCCATCACATCCCAGCTGGCCTCATTTCCCCCGCTGACAAGGAGCATTCATACACCAGCAATCTCTGATCACACCACTGCTTACATCTCTCCAGCATGGCCTGCACACTGTTTTTCTGCTGCCTCAGGCAGGCTGGGTGTCTGTATAATACATGGCATTTAGCAGTAAATCTGTATTTGTGAGACAGGTGCTCCTTATTTAAGCACTTGAGTACCAGTAAACCCCTTCATTATCAAGCCATTTTTCAGTTTTCAGTGCTGTGACAGTTTGACTGACCATTACTCAGTCATGAGACACTGTACGTTTTTAGACAGAGCTTTCCTTTGGGGGAATTTAATAACCCTGTTTTTTTATTTTTTTTATTTATTGCTATAAAAAGGAGAAAAGACCAAAAATAATTTTTGCTTCAATTTATCTACCATTTCTTTACTTTACCAGTTCCCACCCAGGCCAATTCTGACATTTCTCTCCTACATGTAAAAAAACTGTTTTTTTTTGCTAGAAAATTACTCAGAACCCCCAAACATATATTTTTTAAGCAGGAGACCTAGAGAATTAATTGGTGAGTTTTGCAATTTTTATGTCACATGGTATTGGCGTGGCGATTTTTCAAACACTATTTAAAAAAAAACACACAATATATAAAGCATTTTTTGTGTAAAATATAAAAGATGATGTTACGCCAAGTACATAGATACCTTACATGTCATACTTTAAAATTGCGCACGCTCACGGAATGGAGCCAAACTACCATACTTAAAAATCTCCATAGGCGACACTTTAAACCCTGTAAACATTCCTTGTGATAGAAATAAGGCATGACAGGTCCTCTTTATGGTCTATAAGACCCCAGATATCTCCTCTACCTGGAATGCATGAGATTAAAGGAAAAAAAAACAATGATCTTTGCTTTCTAGGGAAATAAAATGGCAGTGTTTATGTCTGCCAGAGCCGTAAGTGATGTCGCTTCCAGACTCCCAGGGTCATAATGGAGTATGGCTGAAAATCTTCAGTATAGAGACGGCACCTCATCCCAGTTAATTTAAATAAAGGGGATTATGACGGTGCCAATGGACTAATAAATCTTAGAAAATTACATTAAAAAATAATTTATTATTTTATACAAGAATAAAAATATTGACATCGATTACATAGAAAAACATGGGTGTGCAGTCAAAAACAAACCACAAGAGTATAGCAAGAACAGTGGCCTAGTTGTATTGAAGGCCAATATGTAGTACAGGTAATCACATTTCTACATGTTTCGTCAAAAACATTGGCTTCCTCAGGGAAATGATATGAACCTATCCAAACTTGTAGACTCTAAATAAAGAATTAAAAACAAAAACATAAGATATACATTCTAATATGAAGAACAATCCCCATTACATTTAACACATTAAATCAGAATGGTTATTGAATGCATGGAGTGCTCCCAGGGTCATGGAGATGTTCGGGGACCACCAGTCAGCTCTGTGGTAGTTCATCGCAACCACCGGATTGGATCTCAGATTTCCTGATCAAATGGGAGAGTCCGGAGAGGCGCAGATGGGCAGTGCAGGGGGGGGGGGGGGTACGTCCCGCTGCCCGTAGAAGTAATCTGGGAGCTACTCAGCTGCTAGGATGGCTTATACATTGTACGGAATCGGTAGCTGAAAAAAAAATAGATATCTCTCTACGATGCCTGTAGCTGCAGGCATCATCTAGATATCGCCACTCAAAGTCCACAACACCATCTAACGTCATGCAGGCGGTATGTGAAAAATTCCTGATATTCGATCTCTGTTGAAGAGGCTGTGGACATTCTCTGACTTTTTTTGGGTGTAAGTCCTTAATCTCAAATCATGAAAACAGTATGTAAATAGAAAAATATAAAACAGTATTTGGTGTAGATCTGTACCATAGAACTTCTACATGTAGAACAGCATATATTTTCTCAGTTTTACTAACCAATAATGTATCAATAGTTAGTTCTGATGCAAATGTTTGTTTTAGAACCGCAAAGTAGATGGTGATTCCATAATATTTTTCCTCAGAATTTAGTGATTCCATTTTTTTTTTCCCTCTGCTTGATCTGCAAAAACAGTTGCAACTGACTACAGTTATCTTTCTTAATTTTTTTCAGTGTTTATAAAAAGCTAGAAGGTTGGAATGTTAAATGAAAATAGTTTTGAGGTATGTCTTTAATTAGTTTTTTTTCTACACAATTAAACAATTGATAGAACAGTTTCCAAGAGTGTCCATAGAAATGTTCATATTCTTGTATCTGTTTTAACCGCTTAAAGACTGGCCGCCGCCAAACGTTTGACGTCGCTACAATGGCTGTCCTGCGCGAATCGCCATAGGTGTATGCTGGCTCACCCAGGCTCAGTTGCCGGCGGGCACGCGGGTCGGGAGGACTCGATGTCCTCCGACGGCCCGCTATTGCCTTGTACACAGGCAGAAAGGATGTAAACAAGGCATTTCCTCATTCTGACAGGAGATATGTATGACAGGGATCTACTATTTCCCATGGTCAGTAACAGTGATCGCTATCATTTCCCAGTAAACCCATCCCCCCCCCCCCCCTCCAAGTTAGAAACACTTATAGGGAACACAGTTAACCCCTTGATTGCCCCCTAGTGTTAACCCCCTTCCCTGCCAGTGACATTTACACAGTAATCAGTAGCTATTTTTAAATTATAAAAATGCCATAAACCTATCGCCTATTTTGTAAACGCTATAACTTTTGCGCAAACCAATCAATATACGCTTATTGCGATTTTTTTTTTATACCATAAATATGTAGAATACATATCGGCCTAAACTGATGAAGAAATCTGTTTAATAAAAATAAATGTGGGATATTATACCAAAAAGTAAAACATTTTATTTTATTTTTTTTTCAAAATTGTCAGCCTTTCTTTGTTTATAGTGCAAAAAATAAAAAATCACAGAGGTGATCAAATACCACCAAAAGAAAGCTCTAATTGTTGGGGGGGGGGGGGGGGGGGGAAAGGACGTCAATTTTGTTTTGGGTACAGCATCGCACAACCGCGCAATTGTCAGTTAAAGCGAGGCAGTGCCCAATCGCAAAAAAATGCTCTGGTCATTAAGGGGGTAAAACCTTCCAGGCCGAAGTGGTTAATATGTGCAAATAAAGATTTTACGAAAAACAAAACAAAACAAAAACAAACAGTCATGTGGGAACAGGAAGAGGTCATCCCCAAACTGTTTCCACAAAGTTGGGAGCATGAATTTGTCCAAAATGTCTTGGTTTGCTGACGCCTGAAGAGTTCTGGTCACTGGAATCAGGGGGCCAAGCCCAACCCCTGAAAGACAACCCCGCACTATAACCCCCCCTCCACCAAATGATTTGGACCAGTGCACAAAGACATGGATGATCGCGTTTGGGGTGGAGGAATTTGACTGGCCAGTCCTGACCTCAACCCGATAGATCACCTTTGGGATGAATTGTGGAGTGGAGACTGTGAGCCAGGCCTTCTCATCCACATCTGTGCCTGACCTCACAAATGCGCTTCTGGAAGAATGGTCAAACATTCCCATAGACGCACTCCTAAACCTTCTGGACAGCCTTCCCAGAAGAGTTGAAGCGGTTAGGCTGGATTCACACCTATGCAACTTTAGTGCTTTTTGCATTTTGAAGATTTGCACTACAGCCCATTTAACATGGTTTCCTATGGAACATGTTCTGTAGTGCAAATCTGCAACATGAAAAAAAAGCACAAAAAATGCATAGGTTTGAATCCAGCCTCAGTCTATTGTCACCAGGAGAAGCTCAGAGTGTGAACCACTACAAGGACACAGACAGCAATGAAAACCCAACAAGAATGTAATCCTTTCCACCTCTAATCAATCAATAACAAGATTGGCTGGAATTCCATATATTTAACTTGGTTTATACATTCCATATTATAATATAGACCTGTCTTCCTGGTGGACGTTTGCAGTTTCCTAGAAATAGCCAATGTTATTAGTATCTTAGCCTAACTTCACATCGCTTCACTGCGCATCATCATAAAACTTAGCACATCTCACTTTGTTTTTGGCAGGATATTTCACACCTTTAGCACCTTGCAGCCTCGATAAATACGCTAAAAAGATACCCGTGAAGGAGACTCGAGAAGCTGTTAAAATGTAAATGTAAAATATTAAAGAACTTATCTGTTGTGCCTTCTTTTGGTCTCCTAAATATACTAAGAATTTTGATATAAGAAATACCTGTTGATCCTGCCAGAACTCTAGTGAGCTGATGACTGTGACGATCAGCATTTTTCCCAGTTCTCTCTGTGGACTAAACAATACCTCCCCTGATGTTATGGAAAAGAGGGGGGTCTTCTGCAGGCCTGGTCTACGCGACAAAGCTGCTCCTTCAGCACAAAGCATGAGTGTCGCTCTATAACAGGAAGTGTGTTATTGGCAGGATCACCAGGTAAACATAATAGGAAAAAAAGCTTCAAAAGAGAAAACAAATGTAGCCACTACATCTAAGCTCTTGTACACACGGTCGGAGATTCCGACGGAATGTGTCCTATCGGACCGTTTTGTCGGATAATCCGACTGTGTGTGGTATGCATCGGACTGATTCCGTCCGAATCTCCGTCAGACCCAATTTTCCGACATGTTGGAAATATTTCCCGACCAACTGGGCCGGTCGGACATATTCCGATCATGTGTACAGAATTTTGATCGGACCAAGTGCCACACTTGCTCAGATCAAATTCCTACATCAAAGCTATTGGCTACTAGCCAACAGTTTCGGACACAATCCGTCGTACAAAATCCGTCGGACAAAATCCAATGGATTTGGTTGGCAGAATGTCCGACTGTGTGTACAGGGGCTAATAAGTGGTAAACTGCCATATATTATATTTGGGTTCTCAACTTTAGGTATTTTTTAATTGAAAATATAAACTATTCATAAAGCTGAAAAAAGGCTCCTTAAGCTGGCCATGTACAGCTCAGATTTGGAGCCGAGTTTGGCCCAACTTGACTTGACAAAAGTACATTTCAAAATCAAAGAAGCCAGGTGGAAATTTGTCAGATGTATCAGATCTGGGCACGTGTGTACTGTGCTTTGCATTGGGTCTACCCCAGTGTTTCTCAACTCCAGTCCTCAAGGAGCCCCAACAGGTCATGTTTTCAGGCTCTCCATTATTTTGCACAGGTGATTTGACCGGTTTCACTGCCTTAGCAATTACCACAGCCGTTTCATCCTGAAAACATGACCTGTTGGGGACTGGAGTTGAGAAACACTGGTCTACCCAATAGACGTCTAAAGCCATTTGGCTGACTATAGTGGTTTTCAGGAGTGAGCAAGGGGCAGATGGGTACCAGGAGCTGGAATATTGATGATCATCCCAGGATAGGTGCCTGGGGTAGGAGATGACTGGAGCATCAATCGGCACCCTAGATGGTTGCACATTTCCTGTTGGAGTGGCTGACTATAGTGGTTTTCAGGAGGAGTGAGCAGGGGGCACATGGGTACCAAGAGCTGGAATATCTATGGTCCCCGATTGGACATTACTAGTGCCTGCATTTTTCTGATATAAAGGCCTCACCAGACCTTGACCCAGTTAATAGCTGACTCCTAAACGTTTCAGAAACCTCTGGTTGACCACTTGCCTTTCATTGACTGTCATCACGACATACAATGGAGAAAGAATTGCAAACGTTTACATGAAAGTGGCCTCCTGCCATGTGTGTGGCATACACAGCTTTGTGCGAACAAGTTCAATATTGGTTTCCTGTAGCTCAGTATGTGACGTTTACACACAGTACAGTTTCAGTGCCTCTGAGTTTCTACCATGAACCCAAATAAAACTGCAATCTACGTCGGCCACCTGACTCAAACACGACAGCCCATTGTCAGGAAGAAAATTCCATTATAAACAACACTATACGGTATGAACATTTGTTTTATTCATGTAGCTAATTTGTGATTCATTAGCCATAATGCAGAACAGACATTTAGAAGAAGAGGAGGTGATGGAGGTTATTCTATGACCTTGACCAACAATTCAAACAATTCACAATTAAACTTTAAATGATGTTTTTTTTTCATCTTTATTCTTTCTTTTTAATCACAAATTAAACATTAAATGCCAAAGCTGAATAAATTCTAGGACATAAAATAATGATATAAGACAAAACCAGAATGCAACTGCTACAATAATGCTCACACATACATTTTCACATTGCTGCACAGCAAACCTATATCATCCGTCTTACTACAGGATCATGCAGAACGGGTAAAAACGAGGGAATATCCCATCTTATCCCATCCCATGCAACAGTTTCGGACAAGATCTGACGGGCAAAATCCGACGGATTTGGTTGTGGAAATCTCCGACCGTGTGTACAGGGGCTTAGCCCACGTACACACGGTCGGAGATTTCGACAACCAAATCCGTCGGATTTTCTCTGTCGGATTTTGTCTGTCGGATCTTGTCCGAAACTGTTGCATACACACGGTCGGACTAAGTTGTCGAAAAATCCGATCTTTCAGAACGTGGTGACGTCATTTCGTTACGATGGGACTACATTCAGGCTAGTAGCCAATAGCTTTGATGTAGGAATTTGATCTGAGCATGCGTGGCACTTGGTCCAATCAAAATTCTCTACACATGATCGGAGTATGTCCGATCGGCCCAGTTGGTCGGGAAATATTTCCAACATGTTGGAAAATTGGGTCCGACGGATATTCCGACGGAATCAGTCCACACACAGTTGGATTATCCAACGACACGGTCCGATAGGACACATTCCGACGGATTCTCCGACCGTGTGTACGCGGCATTAGAGTGTCTAGCCCCTGTGCGTTCAGTCCTGGTGGTTTTTT
Organism: Lithobates pipiens; assembly: GCF_037356315.1. NCBI lineage: Eukaryota > Metazoa > Chordata > Amphibia > Anura > Ranidae > Lithobates > Lithobates pipiens. Next base: position 206,435,116 of record NW_027507787.1, read on the forward strand.
TTTTCCAGGTTGGAAGTACGGGTTACATAATGACATTAGAATTTCAAACTGCTGTCTTAAGACATATCTGCACATACAAGAGTAGAGACCTTCTGAAAAGTAGCATGATAAAGACAAGTCCTGGCATTTCAGCATGCCCAGGAGGCACAGGGGCAGCAGCCAACCCGCAGTCTGTCATAATCTATAGCAGGCTGAAATATGCTGCAGCTGGATGCGGCTGAATTCTGTACCGAGTGGTACTGGGGTTAAGAGGCATATGTGTTCAGGGAGGTATTCTGCATTCTGGGGATTCGTTCCTGAATGCATAGGGGCTTGAATGCCAGTAGGACTCTGTACAGCATTCAGACCCATCCAACAGCAGCATATTGCAGCCTGTCTTAGGCTGGATTCACACCTGTGCAGTTTTAGTGCTTTTTGCATTTTGCAGGCTTGCACTACAGTCCATATAACATGGTTTCCTATGGAACACATTCTGTAGTGCAAATATGCAAAAAGCACTAAAAATGCATAGGTGTGATTCCAGCCTAAGAGCTTGACAGGCTGCTAGGGGCTAGACACCCTAGTATGCAAGGGGTCTTAGGCCTGATTCACACCTATGCATTTTTAGTGCTTTTTGCATATTTGCTCTACAGAACGTGTTCCATAGGAAATCATGTTAAATGGACTGTAGTACACATCTGCAAAAAGCATAGATGTGATTCAGGAATCAGGCCTTAAACATCAGTCAATGTGACCGGCTTCCCCACTGGATAGCAGTAAACCCGGTGTGAAGTTCAAACTCTTTCCCACTCTTTACAAAACTAAGACCTGGTTCACACCTATGGGTTTTTTTGTGTGCTTTTTGCAGAACCCACTGCAGTCCATTTAACATGTTCCTATGGGACACGTTCAAACATCTATGCTTTTTTTCATCCGCTGTGTTTTTTGAAAGGGTCAGGGACCTTTTTAAATGCAAAAAGGTATTTTTTTGGTTCAATAGACTTAATAGGAGAAGCCTATTTTAACGTGATTTGCATTTTTTTATTCTGACCAACAACAAATTGGGCAAAATTTTTTAAAATAATAAATGCAACACATTAAAAAACGCAGGGGAAAAAAGGTCAATAATGCATGTGTTAGGCTGGATTCACACCTATGCATTTTTAGTGCTTTTTGCATTTTGCAGATTTGCACTACAGAACGTGTTCCATAGGAAACTATGGTAAATGGACTGTAGTGAAAATCTGCAAAATGCAAAAAGCACTAAAAATGCATAGGTGTGAATCCAGCTAAAGAACACAAAAATGTGCTGCAGAAACGTATCAAAAGAAAACTGCATAGGTGTGAACAAGGCCTTAAAGTTTTGGTCTGGCATACATTTGCACATAGGGCCATGTAGAAGCAGTACTTCTCACCCAACGTTTTAGTATACCCGGGAGGAACAGGTGCAGCATCCAACACCGCACTGTGTTCTGGACCCTTGTCCCTGAATTATTAGGGTCCTAAACACAGGTATTGCTCAATAGAGCATTCAGCCCCATCCAGCTGCAGCCGGCCATTGCCTGCAGCAGGGCTGGACGTTGCACCGGTCCCTTCTGGGTGTATTAAAACAATGGAAGGAATCCACTGCTCCTAGACAGGCCCATATGGAAGGGGCCTCATGCTCACAAATCGAAAGCAAATCAATGTTTTTCTGCATTGATGTTGCCTTAGTTGTCTATATTTTTCTACTGAAAAGACATACAGAAATCACATTTCTAGAAAAAAAGAAGATATATATTATATATATGCACTCAGAAACACTCAGAGAGGCTCGGGAACGGGAACTGTTTCAGAGCGTCCCCGGCACCCCCGCACCTCTGGCCAAATGCGGTACTGCACACCGAGAGGCTTGAAGCCTGCTCGTTTTGCGAGACAACGCTCGCAAACCGAGTCAGGATTTTGAAAAAATAATAGCTCGTATTGCGATATGCTTATTAACCATGTTACTTGCAATCCGAGGTATTACTATACCGACATACTTTCTATCCTAGGATGACATCGCTGAATATATATATATATATATATATATATATATATATATATATTTATATTTACAATATGTTCTGTTTATATACTTGGGGTCAAAGAACATGAAAAGTATAGCTGTTGTCCACAAGATTTGTTGCTATCTGCGGTATATGACGCTGGTTGCAATGGGGAATATGTTCATGTTTACCCCAAAATGATTGCAAAGAATAACAATACAATTTTCTCACCACAGATGTTGGGTTTTCATATACTAACACACATTACACCAATGGAAGTGGAAAGATTATTGGCCGCTATTGCCATAATCCACACCTCCATGGTTTATAAATAAAAAGATAATCCATTCCTTAAACAATTAATTTATTTATTAACGTCCTGCAAAAAAAAAAAAAAGCAGCAAAAGAACATACCCAGAATAAACAATCATATTTCACAGCTTGAGGTTGATTGGTACTAAAAAAAACCAAAAAAAAAACCACACACATCTTTTAGCTCTGCTATATATTTATCCAGCTTCATGTTTAATTTTCATAATCCTCAGCTCAGTAGAAATCAGCCTTAGGGTGTAAGTGTTGAGTAGTAAAGACTTGCTTAGTTAGCACAGGGAACACATTAGTAATGGGGTAATAAAATCTAAATATAGGAAAGAAACAACTCTTGTGACAGTTAACCCTTATTTCACAATCCAGTGCGGCAGTGCTGTCAGCCATAGGAGAACTGGTATACCCCTAATGTTTGGGAGGGGACCCACCTTGTATTTCCTGCACACACTGGGGGTGAGATCGGGAAAGTGCTCCTCGCCATGTTGCTTTCCAAGCTGAAGCTAAAATGAACATATGATCGCCCCCACATATATTATAAACTGATTTCCATGTTTTAGTAGTCCTATTAGTCATATAACGCATGCCAATGAAATCTCCCCCACAGCAATGGGGCAGATTTACTAAAACTGGAATCTGGTGCAGCTGTGCATAGTAACCAATCAACTTCTAACTTTAGCTTCAATGACATTACAACCTGGAAGCTGATTGGTTTCTATACAGAGTGGCACCAATTTTAGTAATTACCCCCCCCCCCCCCCGTGTTCTATTTATACACTGGGGGACTAGCACATAAAACCAACACAGACATAGAGGTTGAACTTTGATGGACCTGTGTTTGTTTTTTTGTTTTTTTTAACCTAATCAACTATGTAACAACTTCAGAATAAGTCCATTTAAACGACTATACAACTTTATTCAAAGTGTACACATAGCAAGAACCCACTTTTTAATAGAAAAGGTCGGGCTTCTTAGCATGGACGGAATCAGTGCAAGGCAGTCACCACGTCTGTTCAGGCTGTGATTGTCAGACAGTCCTGATAACGCCATTACAATGGGTCAGTGCTGCACAACCCTCCTTATACCTTCTGCTAGACCCTGAGGTGAGGGGTTCTGTGCTGTACAGCTGACTTGGAGGCCTTCTGCCACCATGGCATCTGCGGTGGTAGGGCCAATCGCAGCAAACTAGAAAAAAAAAAAAGAGAGAGAGTGGAAAGAAATTGTCAGACACATCTGCAGGATGTTCAGAGTCAAAACACACAAATATGATCCATCAGCTAGACTGCTTCTGTTCAATGGAGCCCATTAAAGTGTATGTATAGCCCAAACTTTTTCTTTTTAATTTTGGCTAGAGGAGGGAGGAATTAGAACCCCTGACATGTTTTTATTGCAGTCTTTGACCCCGCCAGGTGAATTCACATCTATTTGCCCTGATGACCACTGTTCCCGAGACAGAAAGTGAAGAGAATACAAAGGGGGAGATTTAATAAAACTGATGTATGCAGAATGGGGTACAGCTGTGCATAGTAACTTGTATTTTATAGATTTTATTGTGTCTTGTACACAAAGTGGTGGTAGCAGCATGGAAGTTTTCACTGGTTTGTAGCACTGGTTTTACAAGGTGCAGGAACCTATATATTGTTTAAAACATTAACCTCCCTGGCGGTATGATTATTTCAGATTTTAGGTGCTGAAAACGGTACAATTATTTTGCATGGAAATTAGACGTTTTATATTGTAGGCCTGTAATAATTCATCCGTCCAAACAAGAGAGTCTAATAGACATCCCGTGTATGATAAAATTTGAAATATGAAATCATAAATGAATAAATATATATATATATATATATATATATATATATATAATAACTATAACAAATAATAATATAATAATAATAATAAAAATTATTCAATAATGTAATCAAATCAAAAACACTGAAATATGCCGGGTTGCAGAATTGTCGCTGTCATTACTTTTAGTGTTTGATGACAAATTTCCCCACAAATCACTATCGCTCAATTCTGCGAGTGATTCTAATCTATTATCGCTGTTTTCTATCTGGTCTATAACCACTTTTGATGTAAAGGGACATTTTTTGGTTGCTATGGACAATCTCCAATTTCCTGGCATAAAGAATAGTATTTATAATATAAAACTGCATGCAGGACACTGGACAAACCACTAGGGACAAAGGGGATGTGTAATTATTTGATACAGTACTGTAATCTGTAAGATTACAGTATACTGCATCTATACTGTGTTTTTTACTTTTTGAATTTGGCGCCGAACTCCATCCCCGTGCGTCGCAACGCTCGCAGGGAACGGAGCTTGGCTGTCACAGATCAAGCGAGACACGGCGGCTCACTGATCCCAGCGGGGAGACATCGCTGGATCCAGGGGACAAGGTAAGTAAATCCCTCCATGGATCCGGCGATGCGATCCCGAGTCTGGCTCGGGAATACCGCTTATGGTAATTAAATCTTACCCCGAGCCAGACTCGGGAATACCGCCAGGGAGGCTACTAAATAGTGGGAAACTATGGTGAGATAGCTGGGAAGTATACATATTAGGCAGGAATAAAATATAAGAGTTAGGTGTTGTAATTAATAAATGTACTTTGTAGGTGCTAAGGTGAAGCATGGTGGCCAAGTGTTGAGTACCACTGGCTCGCAGCCTTGGTGTCATGGTCTAATTTTCCACCCGCCTTTGCACAGTGAGTTTGTATGTATCAACAACTCTCATGTTATAGAGCAGGGATATGCCATTAGCAGACCTCCAGCTGTTGCAGAACTAAAAGTCTCATGAGGCATATCAAGACTGACAGCCATAAGCATGACACCCAAAGACAGAGGCATGATGAGACTTGAAGTTTGCAACAGCTGGAGGTCCGCTAATTGCATATCCCTGGTATAGAGAAATAAACATTGGGGTTGATTTACAAAAACTGGAGAATGCAGCTGTGCGTGGTAGCCAATCGGCTTTTGACATCAGCTTGTTCAATTGGTTACTATGAACAGCTGCACCGGTTTTAGTAAATCTCTCCCCAAAATGTCATTACCCACTGAGTAGTTAATCTGGAGTGTGTACTTCCTTTTCTGCAGGAGGCAGATTTTATTTTTCTATTGTGGATGGGTTTCAGTCTGAACTTCGCCTGATTATCCCAGAAATGTGTAAAGCAGATATAATCCAGCAGATAGTTTTTTATTTTCTTAACCAGTGGGTTTAAAAAACAAAACAAAAAAAACAGCTGACAGATTCACCTCCCTTGTGTGGATGCAGGGATCTCCCCCACCACACTATTGTAATCTGACAGCAGGGACTCCCCCCTCCCCACATCAGAATACATGGATCAGCGAATGACGGTTTTTCAGTATGGCCGTACAACAGAAGCCTAACAACTGCCTTCTGTTGAACAGACAGAGGTACACATGTACCGAAAATTGCTGAACGTGTATATGTAAACCCAGCTGAACGTGTTGTGGAAATGCCCAGTGTCACCAGTTTAGAGAAGATCCATTGCTCTATGATGGTTTTACCTTTATTTGATGAAGCTTATCAGCTGACAGTTCCTGGATAATACTGAGACAAAACTTCACTCCAGATGGACTAAAAAACACAATACTTGCTGGCAGGCCTTCCTAGATAAGGACATGATAGATGGATGAAATGTTAGTACAGAAATCCCTGAAAATGCTGGTGTAAGAGCCGCACTGGTATATAAAAAGGGTGTGTGCAGTTTTTTTGTACCCATTTAAGACTAACAAAAATAAAAAGTTTGAAAACCGTGTTTTTTTTTTTTGTTTTTTTTTTGTCTTTTAAAATTTGAATACTGCATATAAACCCTTTGCGCTACTATTTTCAGGCAGCACGCAATGCTCTAGAGATCACTTTTTACATAACTTATGTACCAGACTAACCTTTCAGAGGAATTCACCTCCATCCGTGTTATTTTTTTTCTTCCCCCTTTTAACCCAGCATTACTGGTGTAATCCACTGAAGGCTGCTGCATGCCGGGTTCAGCACCAGCCCAATATGTTATGGGGAGCTGGCTGTCTCCTTCAGGTTCCTACAACCAGCCCCCTTGTCCACAAAGCTGGGCAACTAGGGAGTGTTGAGAAAAAGACCTGATTCTATGGAAAAGGCATTATATTAATGCTACTAATAATACATTTACAATAAAGTACCGTTGTCCTGTAAATTTGCCTACTTCTTGCCTATTGTTTTTCTATGGAAAAGGCTTTCAAGTGTATCAGACCCAGTATCCATACAGCTGAATCGCAGAGGGTTCAATACGACTGAATAGCAATATACATATGCACATAGCTGTATACCGCTTTATCAGAAGAAGATCAGACAAATATATCCAATCCAGCGTTTTGAGAAAAAAGGGGGGGGGGGGGGGAAGAGGGAAAAATTGGGACTTTAAATGAAATTAAGGCCTGGTAAGGTCGTGTATTTCCATCCCTGTCATTATGACTATATATTTTTCAGCACGCGGGCGAATTACTAGCGATTTGAAAGAAAAGGAGTTGGGACTTTAAATGAAGCACATGGTTTGCAAGACAACACAAAATGGTGGATAAATAAGCGGTTTAATAATTCATATACAAAACAATGGTATAAAACAATATCCTTGGATTAGGAAAGTGGAGGATATTAATAAGATGGAAGACCTGATCCTGACGAGTCAAAATAGACAGGAGTTATACTCCAAAACATGGCAGCTCTGGAATATGTTTAGATACTCACAAGAGGGGCAGGCTCTTAGAGAGCCCATAGGACCCCCATCATGAGGCTATTAGTAGCAGGATAAACCGTAGGGATGCATTGCCTTCCCCGAGCGGCAACAGGACACCCATGTTCGTGAGTTCCCCCTCCCCTTCCCCTCTTCCCACACCCTTCCCCTATTCTCCTCTCTCCTGTACCATCCTATTCCCCCCCTTTCCTACTCTTTTTCTACTCTGGCTTCCCTGGCTTCCCTTAGCACTCCAGGGCTTTACACAAGCCCTTACTGTCTTCTACACCTCTGAAAAAAACGGGGGGAGGCCCCGCTGAGCCATGGCTACTGGTCGTAAAATATAGGTACCAGGGCATACCCATGTTGACGTTTTATTCTGTGATCTATTTTTTCTGTTATTGCATTGTTCGGGACTGTACCTGTATGATGGTTATGTTATCTGTATATTTGTTGTGGCCTGGCTGGTCCTCTTTTCCAGTTATAAATAAACAATTTAAAATAAATAAATAAATAAAACAATATCCTATTAATACTTGGCAAAATATCTAGAATGAATAGTGACACTGATAAACAGTGAGAACATACAGACTATGATATCAAATGGCAAGATAGGTAGAACAAGTAATAAAAATGGTACAGATATCGTTGCTTGGTACAATCAAGGGACCACCAGTTGCAAATCAGGTAAACAATTATTGCTCGATCATGCCTGCCCGATCTCGGACCTCAAAAATCCTGTTAAAGGAGTAATTCATATGTTGTCCAATGAAATTGGTGAATATAAGATGGCTGGTAGCTCGATGCGTTTCGTGGTTCAAGACCACTCATCAGGAGCAGACACGTCATGTTTCTAAAGTTAAAATGATATAATGAGTCATCATGGTTAAAGGCAGATACATCCCCCTGAAGGGCTAGAATACTCACTAAAGTATGTTTGTTAGTGGTGGAAGGGCAAGAGTGGTAAGCCATCCAAGAAGACTGCAACCGGGAGCTGGGGCGGACGCCCCCGCCGCGGCGACAAACAGAGGCACCCATCGAGGATACACAGGACCACGAGGCACCCTAGGGGGAAGATGGCAAATGAAAATGTGAAGTGTGTGCAAGTATGTGAATGAGAAAAGAGTGTGTTTGGGAGGAAGAGTGCCAAATAGAATAATAAGGGGTGTAAACAGGGGTGTGAAAGCCAAAAAATGGGGGGGGGGGGAAAGAGGGAGAATAATGTGAACTATGTAATAAAAGTGAAGTGATAATTATCCAGAGAAAGAGAAGGTTGTGGAGAGTGAAGGTGCCTGAAATAATACGATTTACCTAATATGGCTTTAAGAAAAGCATGGTGTGGTGAAGGACAAAAGCCGCCCGATAGTGCGTCTCGGGTGCCGCATCCCCTCATAACATGATGGGCGTCCATATATAGGCGCCGCCGCAGGATAGCCCGCCCACGTCACGTGCGCTGAGCAAAACAGGTGGGAGGAGCCCCGGCCAAAGGCCGACGACCGTCAACGGTGGACTGGGCGGTCCCAACAAAGCCCACGAGTGTGGTAACAGCAGCGGGCGCAGGCGCGCCTGATGGCACACCGCAAGCCTGCTGCGGGTGGCGCAACGTCGATGCGCAATGTCAGCAAGCCCCGCCCCCACCCCCACCAAATCAAGCTGGAGAAAATAGGGGGCCGACAGTGCACAACACAACTCCCGGATAATGCAGAGTCTGGACGGCCCCACACATTGACCAACCACAGACCAACAAAGGGGGAACATTGAGCTTACATTTAAAAAACAATATGTATAGATCAAATGGGTCAGAAACATGATGGGTCATAATAATATTGATGAAACTAGATGATGATTAAAACAGGCGAGGTTACCAGAGAAGCAATTGGGGCAGAATAATTATGAAAATTATAATTATCAAAGTAACAAACATAGAGCAAACCATGTGCTTCCATCCCTATACAGTATGAGAAAAAAGGGGGGAGATCTCTTTCTCTGGATAATTATCACTTCACTTTTATTACATAGTTCACATTATTCTCCCTCTTCCCCCCCCCCATTTTTTGGCTTTCACACCCCTGTTTACACCCCTTATTATTCTATTTGGCACTCTTCCTCCCAAACACACTCTCTTCTCATTCACATACTTGCACACACTTCACATTTTAATTTGCCATCTTCCCCCTAGAGTGCCTCGTGGTCCTGTGTATCCTCGATGGGTGCCTCTGTTTGTCGCCGCGGCGGGGGCGTCCGCCCCAGCTCCCGGTTGCAGTCTTTTTGGATGGCTTACCACTCTTGCCCTTCCACCACTAACAAACATACTTTAGTGAGTATTCTAGCCCTTCAGGGGATGTATCTGCCCCTGGTGTACCCTTTAACCATGATGACTCATTATATCATTTTAACTTTAGAAACATGACGTGTCTGCTCCTGATGAGTGGTCTTGAACCACGAAACGCGTCGAGCTACCAGCCATCTTATATTCACCAATTTCATTGGACAACATATGAATTACTCCTTTAACAGGATTTTTGAGGTCCGAGATCGGGCAGGCATGATCGAGCAATAATTGTTTACCTAATTTGACACTGGTGGTCCCTTGATTGTACCAAGCAACGATATCTGTACCATTTTTATTACTTGTTCTACCTATCTTGCCATTTGATATCATAGTCTGTATGTTCTCACTGTTTATCAGTGTCACTATTAATTCTAGATATTTTGCCAAGTATTAATAGGATATTGTTTTATACCATTGTTTTGTATATGAATTATTAAACCGCTTATTTATCCACCATTTTGTGTTGTCTTGCAAACCATGTGCTTCATTTAAAGTCCCAACTCCTTTTCTTTCAAATCGCTAGCAATTCGCCCGTGTGCAATCCAGCGTTTTATTGTGGTAAACGTGAGTGCAATTTGTTTTTTTTGGTACAATAAAAATCCCTTTGGCATTCTGCAGTGCTATTTAATATGCTCCATTAGCACTGGGCCTTGTTATTGAATTGTCCTATTCTAAACAGATTTGTCTGGAGCAGAGACTGTTGGCATTCGGCTGCTTTGTATTGACTCAGGTGTAGAGTGTAAACTGCCCATGATGTGCTCTTCTCATACTGAAGTGGGAGACTGCTGAGCCAAGCACAGTTGGGGGTAAATCTATTGTGGTAGTGTGGTACCCCACCAGCAGAAGGATGCAAGGTTCTCAACCAGGCAGGTTGAAGGGCTCCAGGGAAGTTGTTTATTTGGGAGGAAACTGGCTTTTCAGTTTCCTCATTGTTTACAAAAATCCAGTTGGGGACCTGGAGCCCGGAGATTCCATAGCGTTATGGGTGGGACGGAATCTCCAATCCGGGGATCGGGTTTTGGGAACAGCCAGAAGTCTGGCTGGTTGATTGAACAGGTGGGTCCTGGGCTTATAACAGAGCCAAAACCATGGTTCTGGGCTCCACCCTCCCAAGGAGTCCAGGCAAGCAAGGGAGAAGTGTGCATGTCAGCACAGCTCTGTCTGTCAGAGCAGACAGAGGGTCCAAGCCTGTGGGCTGGAACAGCAAGGAAGCTGGAAGAGTGCTGAGGTACAGAGTGTACAGGAACTCCGTTATAGAGACGAGAGGGCTGAAGCATAAGCTTGAGCAGCAGGGCTACTAAAGAGAGCCAGGTGGCTTGGTATTTTCTGTTCAACTTACAGTGTTTGCTGTGGAAAGCTGATACCCCTGTGTGGGCAACCCTTCTGTTATTGCACTTGTTTTCTTTTTGATTTAATAAAAGTAGGCCAACAAGCCCTTAAAAGGCATGACTGGCGTGGACTCTGCTCACTGGTGTGCTCTATACAGAAGCTAAAGAATCGTCAAATATCACTCTATATATAAAATCTGTCCAGGTCCTTGAAAAGTATTTACAACTGAAAAACAAAAATCTATTTTCTGTTTCTTAGGGTGAGGAAGGATTATAATTGCTGTAATTTTTTTCCAGGTATCTGGAGTTCCATCCTGCTGATTACATTTATCAATGCTACCAGCTTCATCTTGCTGACTACATTCACCAATGCCATCAGTTCCATTCTGCTGACCACATCCACCCTGCTGACCACATCCACCAATGCCATCAGCTACATCCTCCTAGCCACATCTACCAATGCTATCAGTTTCATCCTGCTGACTACATTCATTAATGCCACTAGTTCTACCCTGCTGACCACATCCACCAATGTCACCAGTTCCATTCTGTGGATCACATCCATCAATGCCACCAGTTCCATCCTGCAAACCACATCCACCAATACCACTAGTTGTATCCTGCTGACCCCATCCACCCTTGCTGCCAGTTCCATCCTGCTGACCACATCCACAAATGCCACCAGTTTCATCCTGATGACCACATCCACCAATGCCACCAGTTCAATCCTGCTGACCACATCCACAAATGCCCTCAGTTCCATTCTGCTGAAAAAAACACCATTGCCAACAGTTTTATCTTGCTAACCCCATCCACCCTTGCCACTAGTTCCATCCTGCTGACCACATCCACCAATGTCCTCAGTTTCATCCTGCTCACAAAATCTACCAATGCCACCAGTTCCATCTTTTTAATCACATCCACCAATGTCATCAGTTCTGCTGTTCACATCTATCAATGCCACCAGCACCATCCTGCTGACAACAACCAATACTGATTTCACCAGGAAGGAAGTGAGGGAAATAATGCAAAAGGGACAAGAATAAAATATGTCTAGGGGTTCTAGCCTTCCTCTACTCTACCAAAGAAAAGCATTTTTATTTTTGTTGTTGGCGAGTTCCCCTCACTTACTGTCTGGTAAAAGGTTGTCAGGAGGACAGGAAGTGAGTGGATAGCTCTCTAATGAAGTCAAAGATAGTAGTAATAACCTGCCAGCGGTTCTAACCTTTTCAAGTCTATCAAAAACTATTTTAAATATTACTAGTTGTCACTGGTGATTTACAGAGATGGCTGCAAGAAAACATATCTGCTTCCAGGGCAAGTACCACTTTGCTGGTGTGACAACCAACCCTTTTTCATGCCTGAATCAAGGGCATTGCATGCACAAGATAGTGGACTGTTGTGAGACGTGTCTCAAAGAAGTGTATCAAAAAATATGTTTAAAAAAAAACAAAACAAAAGTCTTTAAAACATTAGTAGCACTTAAGACGTTCATATGCAAATAAAGATATAAAGTTCCACTTGTGTTTTAGGCCCCTTTCACACATGCGGATGGTATGTCCGTATTTCTTCCATCCGTTTGTGGATGAAATACGGACATACATGCATCCCTATGGGATAGCGGGTGTCTGCGGATGAACATCCGCAGACACCCGCTATTGTCCGCCTCCGCTACTGTCCGATTCTGCAGACGGAGGAAAATCCAATTTTCTATCCGTCTGCAGAGCGGATCGGATGAACACGGACAGACGGTCCGTGCTCATCTGATCCCCATAGAGGAGAGCAGAGAGCTGACAGGGCGGTCCCTGCACAGTGTGCGGAGACTGCCCTGTCCGCCGCCGGCTCAACGGGGACAATGGAGCGATCCCCGCTGAGCAAGCAGATCATCACGGGGCGGATCATTACTGATCCGCCCCATGTGAAAGGGGCCTAAATTATACAAAGCAGGGTGTGGGATAGTGGCTGATCCGTTCGTACAAAATGTTGAGATGTTGAACGCCAAGTCTCTGCAGATCAAAATCCCAGATAAATCCTTCACCACATTGCTTCTATGGGAATCCCCTGTAGGCAATTCACTTACCAGAAGGTAATGGGTTAACAGCGTGCCTTTCACTGGTTTGGTATCAGCAGACTCTGTTTAATTCACTCAAATAGGGCTGGATCCGTGGATGGATGTTTGGATGGCTGTCAGCGCACTCTGCATGCTTCCATCTAAATTTAGCTCATGACCAGCGAAGAAACAGAAGTGGTCGTAGCGTAATCCAGTAAATTAAAATAATTTTATTTAAAAAAACAAAGTGATCCCATATAGCAGGGATATGCAATTAGCGGACCTCCAGCTGTTGCAGAACTACAAATCCCATGAGGCATAGCAAGACTCTGACAGCCACAAGCATAACACCCAAAGGCAGAGGCATGATGGGACTTTTTTGTTTTGCAACAGCTGGAGGTCCACTAATTGCATATCCCTGCCATATAGAATGCACACTTACAATGTATCAAAAATAATATAAGCATGTATCATATCTTCGTACTAAATCATTGAGTCCAGATATACCTTATTAACACTGGGGGTGCCCTCTGACGAAAGCATTGTGGAAACACACGTTAGGGCATGACCACACAGCTACCCACGCCGTTGATTTTCTGCGATACCTTACCCGGGAATACCACCCTCAGTGGTAATAAGGTATATCTGGACTCAATGATTTAGTACGGAGATAGAATACATTGTAAGTGTACATCTATATGGGATCACTTTGTTTTTTTAAATAAAATTATTGTAATATACTGGATTACACTACGGGCACTTCTGTTTCTTCGCTGGTCATGAGCTAAATTTAGATGGAAGCATGCAGAGTGCGCTGACAGCCATCCAAACATCCATCCACGGATCCAGCCCTATTTGAGTGAATTAAACAGAGTCCGCTGATACCAAACCAGTGAAAGGCACGCTGTTAACCCATTATCTTCCAGCAAGTGAATTACCTACAGGGGATTCCCATATAAGCAATGTGCTGAAGGATTTATCTGGGATTTTGATCAGCAGAGGTTTGGTGTTCAACATTTTGTACGAACGGATCAGCTACTATCCCACACCCTGCTTTGTATAATTAAATGCAAGTGGAACTTTTTATCTTTATTTACATATGAACTTCTTAAGCGCTACTAATGTTTTAAAGACTTTTGTTTTTTTAAACATATTTTTTGATACAGTTCATATTTTTTATAGTAGCAGCTTTAATACTTTATAATTTTTTGCCTGAGCGCTGAGGGAGAAATAATTTGTATCTATTTATTTCTCATTGTTTTAGGCTCGGTTCACACAGCGGGCGGCAGGACTTGCAGCGCCGCGACCTGCACACGATCAGCGGCGACTTGCAAAAAGACTTCTGTATAGAAGTCAATGCAAGTCGCCCGAAGTCGTCGCAAAAGTAGTACAGGAACCTTTTTTCCAAGTAGGAGCGACTTGAGTCGCTCCTATTAGAACGGTTCCGTAGTACAGAACGGAGCGCGACTTGTCAGGCGGCGAAGTCGCCTGGACAAGTCGCCCCTGTGTGAACCGAGCCTAAGTGTCTCCAAGAAGGCTGAAGGTGGGCCGAGGTGAGGAATGATGTGGGAGCACGTACCACCAGAAAAGGGTACTTGCTTCCAAAAGGAAAAAAAAAAAAAAAGAAAAATACTGCGATTTTGTTACCACCTGGGTGGAGGAAGATTTGAGGTTAACTTAAATTTTCCGGTGAAGGCCCATTTTAACTTGCTGTGTGCATTTTCCAGCCAGTAAGTTTGAATGTACTAGAGTGAAAGAACCAGTCTGATAGCCGGGCAGAGAAAAGCATTATCAGTCCATGTTTGTCTCCGGACAGCTACCTTTCAAGCCCTGGTGTTCATAATGCTACCCAAGGGCAAATTTAGCACTTGTCGTGCAGCCCTTGAATCACATCAGTCTTTAATGGAAGTTATAAAGGGGCAATACAATAATCTCTATTAGCCTCATGTAACATGTCCCCAGTCTCTGATTGTCTTTTGCAGCATGTCTTCAGTCTCCAACCACAGCCGTAGCATGTCCGCAGTCTCTGATCATCACTTCCTACAGTATGTCTATAGTCTCTGGCAGGTCTCTCTAGTTTTACATCTACTGAACATTACTTTGACATCTAGTGAACTTTGGCGATGTCAGGGGCCACAGTTATGTTCCCCTATACACATTAAGTTGACAACTACTGATTTAAAGTATAGATCTAAAAGACAATTCATGAACACTTGACAGACTGCAAAAGCTTTTTATTTAATGGAGTGAAAATGCGGGGTGCTACTTTAAAAGAACTCCGATTGGTTCCTGTAGTCATTATGGGAGATAAAACAAGTGGCACTAGACTGTAATAAGAATCGGGACAAAAGTGCTTTGCTGTTCCGAGGGAATGAAAAATGCAAGAGCGAAGATTTTCTTTGAGAAGGGAATAAACCTAGAACATTTATTAGATTTTGTAAGGAGGAGCCGTTAATATTAATATACCTGGGTGAAATAATGCGTCAGCGACGGTCGTATATCGGGATGCTGGGCTGTTTGATAAACAGTAATAGTCTCCAGAGGTACATCTGTAATTAGAAAATAAAAATGTATTTCTATAAAACTGGCTGTCTCCCGACATCGGCCCATTACAAAGACCTACACCTGCAATTTCACCGGGAGAAAATGAGCACTAAAACCACTGGACTTTTCTTATGGAAATCCAGATAATACAATAAAGTATTTGCAGCGTGGAGGATATGCTTCGCAATCCTCATCACAAAGTGAGAAGCCTCCGCAGATTAAGGCCGTTTAAAATGCTGATTAAAGAGAGCCGATGCAGCGCTTATGAAGAGCTGTCAGTGTTCCTCCAGCACTACTCCCAACACGTACTTTGTATTTCCCACAATTTTCAGGCTTAGATGAGCTGTGGGCCTTAGGTGGCAGGCAGACCCTCTCCTGGGGTCTTTTATTATCTCTACTCTCCACCAACAGTAAATCAATATGCAAGTGTAAATTCGGCAACTGACAGCCTGGTTAGTCACCGAATTCACTATTAATGTGGAACTTTACCCAACAAATGAAAATTTGCAAACAGACATGCTTTGTAATACAGAAGAAACACACTACATCTCCTCTGTTTTAGATTATTCTTACCTGCCTGTTCTAAATTTTGCCGAGATGAAAGCAGAGTTCCACTCAAAGCTCTGTCTCCTCTTCCCTCCGGTGGCACATTTGACACCTTTCAGGGGGGAGGGGGGACAGGTACCGTTCCCCACTTCCGGGAGCTCGGTCTCTTGGGAGGTTCGGCCCCCTTCTCCGTCCTCCACCGGATCAATTAGAAAGCGTAGCAGGTAACCGGATGTGAAGCTGAAAGGCTTCACTGCCAGGTTCCCTTACCAGGAATGGTGGTGGCTGCACCCGACAGCCAATCCCAAGATTGACTGGGGTGCCGATATAGCGGGTTTCCTGGACAGGTGAGTGTCCACGTATTAAAGGTCAGCAGCTGCTATATTTATAGCTGCTGGCTTTACATTTTTCATGGGGGGGCTTGACCTCCTCTTGAATGAACTCCTGTGCAGGAGTAACATCATTTAGGCCCCACCAATCAAAATGGACAAAGATCGAAATCCAGCTGGATGTGTCAGCAGGCATCAAGGAAGCTCCTGAACAGCACATTGCTGGAGTGGAATGGAGTATAATTGGGAGGAATTTACTAAAACTGGTGCAGCTGTGCATAGTAATCAATCAGCTTCTAACTTCAGCTTGTTCAATTAAGCTTTGACGATAAGCCCAGGTTCACACTGCTCCGATATGAAAGTCGCAAGGCGTCCGATCCAACTTTGATCTGACGCAATGCGACTTTTTACACTCTATGGCATTGAAGTCCTATCAAAGTCGGACCAATGCAGTGCAGGAACCATTTCTAAAGTCAGACAGACTTGTGTAGGATCAGTCAAGAGAGCTTTCTTAGGGAAACATTGAATTTCACATTTCATCTGACTTGTCACACCTCACACCAGTATGAACGGGGCCTAAAACCTAGAAGCTGATTGGTTACTATGCACAGCTGCACCAGATTCTGTGTGCTCCAGTTTTAATAAATCTCTCCCAATTCTGCTTTGTATATACATCTTTGCATGCGTTTTCTTCAATGCCCTCCATACCTCAAAAAACATACGGTACAGCCACACGGCCCTGATCATGCGGCTCACTTTTTATTATCAGAATTCTTACCTGTTTCCTTCAGTCTTTTTGGAAGGACTTCCCTTTTCAGAGCCCCACAAGGAAACAAAAGAGGACCTGAATAGGACGTGTTCTCTGAAAAAACAAAAAAAAACACAAGACTGATTTTTTCTTGTTTAACAATATAGATTTTGCCCTTTGGTTACCTCGGTTTAGAAGTTCATATTTTTTACCCATTTAGAGAGACATGGGAAAAGCAAGCAGCAAAGTCAGTGAACTCGGGTCTCCCCTACTTGACGCTGTTAGGCACTTTCAGAAGTTGAGGTCAGGGCAGCAACTGGAAGACTTCAGGCAACCCAAGAGTTCCTCCAGAGGTTCCTAAGCCCACGTACACACGGTCGGAGATTTTGCCAACCAAATCCGTCGGATTTTGCCCGTCGGATTTAGTCCGACGGATTGTGTCCGAAACTGTTGCATACACACGGTCGGGCCAAGTTGGCGAAAAATCCAATCTTTCAGAACGTGATGACGTAATTTCGTTACGATGGGACTACATTCAGGCTAGTAGCCAATAGCTTTGATGTAGGAATTTGATCTGAGCATGCGTGGCACTTGGTCCGATGAAAATGCTCTACATATGATCGGATTAGGTCCGTCCGGCCCAGTTGGTCGGGAAATATTTCCAACATGTTGGAAAATTGGGTCGGACGGAGATTCGGACGGAATCAGTCCGATGCATACCACACACAGTCGGATTATCTGACGACACAGTCCGATAAGACTCATTCCGACAGATTCTCCGACCGTGTGTACAAGGGCTAAGAGTTCCCTGAGCTGTGCCTCGCTGTGTCAGAGGCAGGACATCAATGATGTTTTCAGCTATCTGTAGGTACCGTATATACTCGAGTATAAGCCGAGATTTTCAGCCTCTTTTTTGAGGCTGAAAGTGCCCCCCTCGGCTTATACTCGAGTCATCGCCGTCTGCCTGCCCGATCAGCGTGTCGAGCAGACAGACGGCGGACATTCTACTATTCAAAAGCCGCGCCTCCGTCTGTGATAGGCGGAACACTCAATTTCCCAGCAGTCAGTGTTCCGCCTATCACGGACATCCGCTCATCCTCATACTACGGACGAGGATGAGAGGATGTCCGTGATAGGCGGAACACAGACTGCTGGGAAATTGAGTGTTCCGCCTATCACAGACGGAGGCGCGGCTTTTGAACAGAGGGATGGCCGCCGAGGCGCCGACGAAGAGCGGCGATCCTGGCATGGCAGAAGGACGGAGGCTCGGGACGGGACGGAGGCACGGGACGGAGGCACGGGACGATGGAGGCACGGGACGATGGAGCCACGGGACGATGGAGGCACGGGACGATGGAGGCACGGGACGATGGAGGCACGGGACGATGGAGGCACGGGACACAGGTAGGCTGGACACACAAGGCTGCACGGACACACACACACAGGGATGGATGGACACACACACACAGGGATGGATGGACACACACACACAGGGATGGATGGACACACACACACAGGGATGGATGGACACACACACACAGGGCTGGATGGATGGACACACACACACAGGGCTGGATGGATGGACACACACACAGGGATGGATGGATGGACACACACACAGGGATGGATGGATGGACACACACACAGGGATGGATGGATGGACACACACACAGGGATGGATGGATGGACGGACACACAGGGATGGATGGATGGACGGACACACAGGGATGGATGGACACACACACAGGGATGGACGGACACACACACAGGGATGGACGGACACACACACAGGGATGGACAGGCATGTCTCACCCTCGGCTTATACACGAGTCAATAAGTTTCCCAGTTTTTTGGGGGTAAATTGGGGGCCTCGGCTTATATTCGGGTCGGCCTATACTCGAGTATATACGGTATGTTATTCTGACTACAACAGTAAGGGCACAGTTTGAACTTCAGTATTCCTGGGCAAAATTGCTTGCGTTTATTTTGCACATATTTAGTGCATTTCTGCGCATGTGCGTACAAGAGTAACAAAACAAATTCTAGATTGCAGAATGGAATTTTAACCTGTTCAAATTAACATTTTGTGCACATGTAGAATTATTATATTATATATCATTATATTTTATATTATTATAACCAGCACCTCAGATTTCTGTACTTTTTTTTTTTTTAACTGGTCAATACAAACATGCCTGTATGCCAAAAAAAAACATAGTTTTTAGGCAGCATTGTGCAAGAGGCCTAACAGGGGCATTCTTCCTACTGACCACCAATATAAGGGGCATTTTTCCCACTGACTCCCCCATGAACTGGTTATGCCGGAAGTTACTTGAGATGGGAAAATTATTTCAACAGTTCCTTTAGGGTTAAAGTGATATTAAAGGCAATTAAAAAACAAAAAAAAAACAAACAACATGTTATAATTACCTGCTCTGTGCAGTGGTTTTGCAAAGAGCCACCCAGATCCTCCTCAGGTCCCCAGCCAGCACTGCTGGCCACTTCCTCCTGCCTCCAGAGCAAAGCAGCTTGTAATGGGGGCACCCAAGCAGGCTCATTCCCGAGCTGATGCTCTGTGTATCCATTCACACACAGATCCCTGACTCAGGCCTGCCCCCTCTCGCACCTCATTGGCTTACTCGCTGTAAATGACAGCAGTGGGAGCCCATGGCTCCTGCTGCTGGCTCAGCCAATGAGGAGAAAGGGCCCCTGGGGAGCCGAGGTTCTTGTGCACATCGCTAGATCACTATGGGGCTCTGGCAAGTATTAGGGGAGGCTGGTGCACAAAGAAAGTTTTTTACCTTCTTGCATACAATGCATGAATGTAAAAAAAAAAAAAAAAAAACCATGAGCATTTACAACCACTTTAAAAAACGGCTGCTTTAAGTCATGGTTATCAGCGATTATTGCTAGGGGCTATAGTTGCTGGCAATAATTGCATTAAAAAAAAAAATCAGACAGGTTGGTTGTACCCAAGTTGAGCGCTCGCTCTACTTGGGTACAGTCAGCCTGCCCATACATGGTTTGAATCTTGGCCGGTCCCTGCTGAACTGGACAAGATTCAAACCGCCTGGCACGCTTAAGAGATGTTAGTGCAGCGATCTCCCCTGCTGAATATTGTGTTCTGACAGGGGGACTGCCCTAAATGTTACAAATTCTACTCCTTGACAACCACAGTCTGCAGGCACAGTTTTCCATGATGAGAGGACCTGCTAGTTCTATATTAGAATCAACTGAATGACATATGAAAGCTACACAGACATGGACTCTTCACAGTAATGTCTCATGACTTAATCAAGGCATTTCGTGGCTTCATAGAATGATCCCTAAAACAGTTCAGAACACAGCTACTTGTGCTGGTACTGCAGGTGATCAGCTGGAAAGATCCAAGCTGAAAAGATTAAGTGCCCACCCCCACCCCCCCCCTCCCGGTACTGTAGTGGTCCAACAGAAACTGGGGGGGGGGTGATCCTCACATTTACTGGGTCTTCCGTAGAAGCTGCGTGCTATTAGGCTCTGGCCTGACTACCCACACTTCTGACAGTGGAGTGCCTCTCACCTGACTACAGCCAGGCTACCTATGCCTGCCTTATGAGGTATGGCCTCCTAGTGGAGGGAAGTAGAGAAACTTAACCTCACTGGCCATGTCCAAGAACCCAGGAGGTGTGAGAAATAGAGTTAAAGGGAACTGCGCCTGCATCTGAATAAATGGGCACTCCACTACAGCTCTTGAACCGTGCTGTCACCGACACGCAGATCTCAACCTAAAGCTCACAAATCAATCAGTGTCATTCCTGATCAAATGACCACCTTTAACAACCAATCATGATGATCCCATACAGGCTGGAGGTTGGTTTAAAAACAAGATTTTTGTTTTTCCACAAAATTGTCATATTAACAAGTTATTTCTCTCACATGGCGTATGCATACTTGCAACTACAGCCCAAAATACATTCTGCTACTCCTCCTGAGTATAGCAATACCACATGTGCGAGACTTTTTTTTACAGCCTGGCCACAGAGACCCAACATGCAGGGAGCACTGTCGGGCGTTCTAGGGACATAAATTACACATTTAATTTCCTGACTACCTATTACAATTTTGAAGGCCCTGGAGCACCAGGACAATGGAAACACCCACAAAAGGACCCCATTTTGGAAAGCAAAAACCAAATATATATTCTATGAGGCATATGAGTCTTTTCAACATGTCATTTTTTCCCTACAAGTTTTTGGAAAATGTGGAAAGAAAATGAAAATGCATATTTTACACATTTTTACAGCACTGATGGAACATAATATGATCAGTTCCCGTTGGCATGAGAGTGAGGTTTGGACGGGATACATCTCTTCTCTCCTGTGGCTGCAGGAATGAAAACAAGCCTTGAATTGCCCGTTTCCTATAGATTAGTTCCTGTTTGCATGAGAGTGAGGTTTGGATGTGGTTTCCTATATATTTTGCGATAGCAGGAAATGATGGCCATGCCCCGGAAGAAGTCCTCTTAGCGACTAAACCGGACGGTTAAAGGAGCTGTTTCTTGCCATCGTGTTCCCGTTTACAGTATCTGGATGTTTTTATGGCTGCCGCCTATGTTGTATACAACGCTGGTTTTTATCTGAACAAATGCAATGCTTTTTATTAAATGAGTCCTTTGGGATTTTACACTATCTGGCATCTCCTTCATTTGCATGGTTAAACCTGGTCGTGTGTTGAATGGAGCCTGGTATTATTATCCAATTAAAGTTCTTAATTTGATCTGAGAACACATCTCCAGCTGATGACCCCTGCAAAGATTATTCCATCAAGCCTGTTTGACCCTCTGTAATAAAGGGTCCAGGCTCTCTGGTAAGAGTCTATATTGCTTGTGGTGGAGGTATCTGCACGAGGCGGAGGGTCTTCCGGATTCATCTGCAATTTCTCAGATTTGTGTTTTTTGAGTCTTTTCACAATTGGACTTTTTGTAACACTTGATGTGCAAAATTTATGTTTAGCGCAACACTGTTTTTTGTATATGCTATGTAATTGTGATTACGGTATATCTCACTTTAGTGGTGTTGCTGGATATTTACACTGCAATGGTTTCATTTCATGTTTTTGATTTTTTTGCACAAGCAGTATTTCTTTTGTATGAACATCAACGGGTTAAACATGATCCATTTTTATCTGCAAAGTATATTGTTTGCTTCTGACTCCTTTCTACACATTTTTTTTCCTTTTTATACAGAAAGAATTGCACCTTTTGAAAATCTATAATGGGGTTATATAACCAAAGCAGAGACATACAGCTAGTGCTTAATAGAGTTCCTTGTTACTAAAATATTCACAAACTTCAAACATTTGTTTCATATAAACAGATGCACAGCGGTGTCCCCATCATAAGTTGCGCATCCCGGCCCGGGCTTGCAGCAGCCGCAACATCAATTCCGAATCGGCAACAAGCGACACGGAGAAAGGAAAAAAAAAGAAAGGCTCTTTAGAAAAATCAATGCTTGCATGAGCTGTAATAAAGTGTGGAGGAAATATACATTATTACTGATCTTTTTAAAGACATAATTCATCCTTCTCATTTGACATAACGTAGTGTGTAACCAAGAATCCTTTGATCTCCACGGCTTCAAAATCTTTCATTTCATTTTCAAGAGAGGTGAGCAAATTGATATGTTGGTAGATGGAAATGCTAGAAGTGAGAGAAGTTATTTGCGGAGTTAAAAATAACCAGATTTAGTCACAAACGAGATTGCCTATTTCGCTGAGTGCATCAGATTGTTTGTCACTTCCTAAAAACGTAGAGATGTTGGAGTAAAGAGGTATTTATTTCTCCACGGATTAATCGCTGCGTGAACACAGGCTCCATTTAAAGTGAACCCGTACTTTGACCACATTAGGCAAGGCAGAAAGTTTCCATTTAAAGTATATTAAGTAGTCAAACTAATTTTTTTTACATTTTTGATGGCGTAAAAAGCATGAGACACATCATTGGGGGTCACTAAAGTTGGGGTACCTGGGAAGTCATGTGCAGAGATCTTGCCTTAAATGAATTTGTTGCCAGGGCTTTTTTTTTTTCTTGCTCACGTTACTCACATTTTAGGCTTAAAGTGGTTGTTAAGCCACTACTATAAAAACCTCTCATCCCCTCTGTAACATAACAAACAATGTGTGTCCCTGTGTCTGTGTTATATAAAAAAAGCTGCTGATCTGTACCTATATGAGAGCATCTCCCGGGGCTCACGTGACTCCTCAGCTTTCTCCTCTGCCTGGCTGACAGGGCAGGGCCGAGCACTCCTGCCGACCTCAACCGGAGAGAAGAGAGCCGAGGAGTCACATAAGCGCCAGGAGACGCTCTCATATAGGTACAGATCAGCAGCTTTTTTTATATAACACAGGCACAGGGACACATAACATTATGTTACAGAGGGGGTGGGAGGATTTTATAGTAGTTATGAGAGAAGCAGGAGAGGAGGGGGCGGGCGCTGACATAAGCAGACGGGGGGGGGGGGGGGGGTCGGGAGAAGAGGTAGACAGAGAAGAACAGAGTAGGGCTGCAGATGATGGAGGCATGTAAACTAACCACAGTGTCAGGGCTCAGCAGCCATGATAAATCATGGTCAGTTTACAGGGGGGAGGGTATAGCCAGGCAGGATCAGCCAGGTTTTTTAGGTGATAGAAGAGGCCAAATTGCAAAATTACACAGCACAGGCACTGCGCCGTATAACATGCTTTAAGGGAACAGGATCCTTTCTTTTTTTTTTTTAGGTTAACAAACACTTTAAGGATTACTGTCCTCTCCTCCCTTCAAGCAAAGGCCCTGTAGAATTACAAGGTGACAGTTGCAATTATTTTGTATCACAAGCATTTAGCTCAACCATCAACCTGTCAAACCAATATTTTCAGTAAAAATACATATTCATTTTAATGCACACAATTATAACATAATACTCAATGCTTTGGTAAAACATAAAAAGATGAAGTTGGGTCGAGTAAATACCGTACATGTCAAGCCTTATAATGATAGTACCCAAAATTGTTCATAGGCAATGCCATAAAAACTCTTACAGCTCATCAATTTATAATTAAAAGTGAGTGATTACCCTAATATGGGGTAGAAGCCTTTAAAAACAAGTTATTTTTAATAAATGTTTTAGCAAACTTTAATTTTGAAACTTTTTTTTATTTTCTTTAACTTTATTGCTATCACAAGGGGGCTGTTAAGTGCAGGTCACAGGTTCTGTTTTGACACCTTTTTGGGAACCAGTAACACCAATAGAGTGATCAGTGCTAAAAAATCTGCACGGTCCTTGTACCAATGACACTGGCTGGGAAGGGATTAACATCAGGGGTGATCAAAGGGTTAACTGTGTGGCTAGCCTATTTTTTTGTAGTCTGTGTGCTGCTTTTACTAGGGAAAGACATGGATCATTGTCCCTGCTTTGCAGAAACACAGGATCCATGCCTTCCTTACTGACAGAATGGGAATCTGCCTTGTTTACGCAGGCAGACTGCTGTTCTGCCTCTGTACCAAATGATCATTTGGTGCCAGCAAACATCGAGTTCACTGTACCCGCTGATTGGCTCCCGCTGTGTATAATAATCACAGCCAAATTTAAAGCATACCTCTCAACTGTCCCTGATTTCGAGGGACTGTCCCGGATTTGGAACGTCCCTCTGTCCCTCTTTACTCCTCATTTGTCCCTCATTTTGGTCTGATCTATATAATAGTTGTACATAAAATACACTTTTTATCTTTCAAAAAGTGTTTTCCAGTGTTAAACCTTTCATCCAATTTCTAAATTTCTGCATTTGTATATATGAAAAGCCAATATAAAGGAATAGTAGTGGTAAAAAAAAAAAAAAGCGCTTGGGTTGAACTCATAATTATTTTGTATAATTCTCCTTTAAGGGGGTGTAGCAGGGGGTAGGTCCTATCCCTACATACTTTTGTTATAATAGGCGCCCCTCGTTCCCGTCTCAAAAAGTTGGAAGATATGTTAAAGAGGAACTGCAGCCTGCTCACATAATTTGTAATAATAACATCTTTGCCATTCTGAACCTTCCCTCCAACCACTTTCACTATTATTTTATATATACTGTGAGTCTATACTGGCTGCAACAATTTTAACTGTGGGCAGCTGAAGCTGCTGCCTGTTCACTTCCTGGATTTACACAGAGGCACACCTCCAGCTCTGCGGCTCTCATTGGCTCTCTTAAGACTCACACCCCCCCTCCCTTTCTAGCAAGCTCTCACAAGAGAGTGGAAGAGAGAGCTGTGTATGATGTCATAAGCCTAGGCTAATGACCAGACAAGAAACAGGAAGTGGGCTGTATAAGGTATTTTACTGGCAGAAAAAAAAAAGATATATATATCTATATGTTTTACTATCCAAAGTTAAAACAACAATTGCAGAAGATTTAAATGGAAAGTTGAAAAAATGACTGAAGGCCTGCTTTAACCCTGTTCCGTGCTGCTATTTAAAATTATTATTATTTTTTTTTTTAAATGGCTCATGCACAGATGCGCTGCCAGTCTCTTCCAGGCATTTGGGAGATGGCAGAGACTAGCTGTGCTTCTGCAACCAGCTTCTGGTGGATGGGCACTGTAGTACCCAATGGCATTCGTGTGTGTGTGCTCACATCCACTACATGTGTGCACATGCATGGCAAACTCGCAGCTTAGTAGCCCGAGGAGGCAGCAGGGCCAGGCATGGGCTGGAAACTCAGAATTGCTGCCTTACAGCAAAAAAAGCAAAACAGTTAAAAATATAAGAACATTTTTTTTTTTTTAAGATTTGTGTAAGAGTGTGAGAGGGGTGAAGTAATGCATTTTTTTTGTTTAGGAGAGTTATGTTCCACTTTAAAAAAGGAACATTGGGACTGGTTACCTATTTTGTCTATAGTTGCACAGGAATTAAAACAATTTTCGCAAAGGCCAAATATTTATCTAAAATGAAAGCCTTGTCTATTTCGAAAAAAATAGATAATATAGTTACTGCTGACCAAAAGGCCCAAAATAAAAAAAAAATAAGAGATATACAAGTGCGAGCGCTAAAGTGGTTAAAAAGCTATAGAATCTCTCCAGCATGAGGATAGGTGGGCAAAGAATTTATTCAAAATTTTAGAAGGAAGACAACACTCTCTATTCCCCGGTAGGAGCAGAAGAAAGACATCAATGAACGTTTCAGTTACTCTTTAATAAAAACCACGCCACGCAAGAAAGAAGACTTGAAAAGCGCGTTTTCTTGTGTTTACTTAGAACTAGATAGATTTTTTCATCATCCCGTTTCCCCAAGATGCTGAATTTCCATCGAAAGTACATAAAAGCACTTTCTTCCCTCTTCAGCCGTCTTTGAAGTCTGTAGGTGGAAGAGAGGGAGAGACACTAGGAGGTCTATGCTACACCATGCCCAATATGAATGAAGGAATCTGGACCAGAAAGTAAAGCAGTTCTAAAGGACTTGATGAGGCTTGTGTGTGCAGAAGTGTTCAGCTTTTTTCTTTTTTTTTTTCTTTTTAAGGCTAGCTGCTTTGGTGCAGAATTAACACTCATTCTGTTATCTACAGTCAAGCTTGCTATGGGCATACACTTCAGAGATCGTCAAGGTTAAAATATACAGGTATAAAAATCGTGCCCAAACCTTCCACAACAGATGGGCCCTGGGACACATGACCACATCTCCTTCCTCTCCTTTTACTAAACATATACCACCCCACCAGCCATGAGGCATCAGTGGCAGCTGGTGCTCAAAAGTTTGGGGAGGGGAGGCGGCAAACAAACCTGTCCCCCCCTTTCCTGATTGGCCAGGAGAAGCAGGAAGACATTAGCAAATATTAATTCGCTAATGTCACACAAGTGGGTGGGCTCCTGCACCCCGAGCCCACCCTTTTTGAAGCCAATTAGAGCCCCAGGCTCTAATCACGTGCTTCTGAAAAAAACACATTGAAATCCATGTGTCCGGTGCTCTGCATGGCGATTGGGGGCTGGGCGCATGGATTGGGGGGGGGGGGGAGCACCCCACGGCATGCTCACTGGTGCTAATTATTATTATTATTATTATACACGATTTATATAGCGCCAACAGTTTACGCAGCGCTTTACAATGTATGGGGGGGGGGAGGGGGCAACACAATTACAGTACAATACAAAAAGGTACCGGAGGGCCCTGCTCGTAGAGCTTACATCTATGTGGTTACTCGTCCCACATTTCTCTGGTTACCTTGACCCCAACATACACTGCAAAATGTTACATAAGAAACTGAAAGAAAAAGATAACGCTTTTAAGTCAAACATGGGTTATTATTATTTTATTTTTTTGGGCAAATGCACAGAAGACGAAACACAGTGACAACAACCTACTTGAGCAGATGTGGTCTGCCAGCTTTTCTGCATTGCCAGATGTCTCCCCTTCTGAAGACAGGCCAAGGTCCTCCACTGGAACACACAAGAGTATATATCAGGTCAAAATAAAATAAAAAAGAAAACCATGTTCAGTACATCTGCCAAATACATATATACAGTATCTCACAAAATTTTTGTAAATATTTTATTCTATATTTTAATGTGACAACACTGAAGAAATGACACTTTGCTACAATGTAAAGTAGTGAGTGTACAGCTTGTATAACAGTGGAAATTTACTGCCCCCTCAAAATAACTCAACACACAGCCATTAATGTCTAAACTGCTGGCAGCAAAAGTGAGTACACCCCTAAGTGAAAATGTCCAAATTGGGATCTAAAAAAAAAAAATTTTTGTTCTACATAAAGATGGCCTAAGCTATAAGAACATGGCCAAGACCCTGAAACAGCAGTTTAACAGGACAGGTTTTACTCAGAACAGGCCTCGCCATGGTCGACCAAAGAAGTTGCGTGCACATGTTCAGCGTCATATCCAGAGGTTGTCTTTGAGAAATAGACGTATGAGTGCTGCCAGCATTGCTGCACAGGTTAAAGGGGTGGGGGGTCAATCTCAGGCCATATGCCGCACACTGCATCAAATTGTTCTGCATGGCTGTCATCCCAGAAGGAAGCCTCTTCTAAAGATGATGCACAAGAAAGCCCACAAACAGCTTTCTAATGACAAGCAGACTAAGGATGTGGATTACTGGAACCATGTCCTGTGGTCTAATGAGACCAAGACAAACTTATTTGGTTCAGATGGTATCAAGCATGTGTGGTGGGAACCAGGTGAGGAGTACAAAGACAAGTGTGTTTTGCCTACAGTCAAGCATGGTGGTGGGAGTGTCATGGTCTGGGACTGCATGAGTGCTGCCAGAACTGGGGAGCTACAGTTCATTGAGGGAACCATGAATGCCAACATGTTCTGTGACATACTGAAGCAGAGCATGATCCCCTCCCTTCCCCTCCCGGAGACTGGGCCACAGGGCAGTATTCCAACATGATAACCCCAAACGCACCTCCAAGATGACCACTGCCTTGCTAAAGAAGCTAAGCCAAGCATGTCTCCACACCTAAACCCTATTGAGCATCTGTGGGGCATCCGCAAATGGAAGGTGGAGGAGTGCAAGGTCTCTAACATACACCAGCTCCAGTGGCAACCTGTGAATCTCTGGTGAACTCCATGCCCAAGAGCGTTAAGGCAGTGCTGGAAAGTATTGGTGGGCCCAATTTGGACATTTACCCCTAGGGGTGTAATCATTTTTGTTGGCAGCAGTTTAGACATTAATGGCTGTGTGTTGAGTTATTTTGAGGGGACAGCAAATTTACACTGTTATACAAGCTGTACACTCACTACTTTACATTACATTCAGTGTTGTCACAATATATGATATAATAAAATATTTACAAAAATGTGAGGGGTGTACTCACTTTTGTGAGATACTGTATTTTCCCATATATAAAATGCTGCAGGTATATAAAAAAACAAAAAAATAAAAAACACAAAAAAAAAAAACCCACAGCCCACCAGATGGATGGTGACGGCGTGAACAAGAGCAGAGAGGAACTAGAAAATAAGCGAGGAGAAAGAAGAGAAAGGAAAAAAACCTCAGAGAAGTGGCTCATAGACAAGAGAAAGGGGAGGGTCTGGAAGGGGGTAACTCGGACTCGGAAGCCCCAAAGGGAGCAATCATACAAGGCCCAAACAGGTCGGTTGGAGTAAGGGGAACTCCTAAGAGATCCATGGTATCCTTGGCATGTGAATCATTCACAATACTGGACATTTGCTCATGAAGCATCATCATTTTAAGGTCCGTTTGGCATGGACCATAGGATGAGTACATGGATTAAAAACTGGCTACAAGGGCGATTTCAGAGGGTGATGATAAATAGGGAGTACTCGGAATGGTCAGGGGTGGGTAGTGGGGTCCCCCAGGGTTCTGTACTGGGACCAAACCTATTTAATTTGTTCATAAACGACCTGGAGGATGGGGTAAACAGTTCAATCTCTGTATTTGCGGACGATACTAAGCTAAGCAGGGCAATAACTTCTCAGCAGGATGTGGAAACCTTGCAAAAAGATCTGAACAAATTAATGGGGTGAGCAACTACATGGCAAATTCATTTCAATGTAGAAAAATTTTAAATAATGCATTTGGGTGGCAAAAATATGAATGCGATCTATACATTGGGGGAATTTAGGATGGAAAAGGACCTGGGGGTCCTAGTAGATGATAGGCTCAGCCACGGGATGCAATACCAATCTGCTGCTAACAAAGCAAACAGAATATTGGCATTAAAAAGGGGATTAATTCCAGAGATAAAACGATAATTCTCCTGCTCTACAAGACTCTGGTCCGGCCGCACCTAGTGTATGCGGTCCAGTTCTGGGCACCAGTCCTCAGGAAGGATGTACTGGAAATGGAGCGAGTACAAAGAAGGGCAACAAAGCTAATAAAGGGTCCGGAGGATGTTAGTTATGAGGAAAGGTTGTGAGCACTGAACTTATTCTCTCTGGAGAAGAAACGCTTGAGAGGGGATATAATTTCAATATACAAATACCATACTGGTGACCCCACAATAGGGATACAACTTTTTAGTGGAAGGTAGTTTAACAAGACTCGTGGCCACACATTAAAATTAGAAGAAAAGGGGTTTAATCTCAAACTACGTAGAGGATTCTTTACTGTACAGTGGCAAGGATGTGGAATTCCCTTCCACAGGCAGTGGTCTCAGCAGGGAGCATCGATTGTTTCAAGAAACTATTAGATAAGCACCTGAACGACCACAACATACAGGGATATACAAGGTAATATAGACATCTAATCACACACATAGGTTGGACTTGATGGTCTTTTTTCGATCTCACCTACTATGTAACTATGGCGAGCTGAATTTCTTTTAACATGCGCAAAGCAAGTTTTGGGAATCCCAGTCTGGACATTTTTACCTGATGCAGTGTCCGTCGCTTAGTTGCGGGCGATGGGCACAAGTGCACCACCCAGCCCCGATGCCAGTGGCAGGGCCGTGCACCGAGAGGTACTTCCATTTCGGGTAGTAGCCACCCAGGGACAAATGCTTAGAACCCAGACTGCTTGCATTCTAGGCATTTGTCCTTGGGCACATTCTGCCTTAAGCATACATACCTCTAGCTGCACCGTCCAGTAGCACCAGTTGTCCCAAGTTACCCCTGAGATAGGCTTTACATCCATTTTACATTTCTAGAAAAATTTGAATCGCCTTGATTGCTATGGAGACAACGCAGATGGTTCTTATTGCAGACACTCAAACAAGTCTGACTACCACACAAGAGTCACACTGCGACCCAGGGCTGACCATCTGTCATCAGTGGCATTCAGATTGTTCAACATTGCTTCCAAAAGTGCTCCACATATGACCAGCGTTCCTGATGGGCCCTTGAGCAGTTACACGACGCTTAGGAGACGATTAACTAAAATAAGGAGATGCTATCATTTCTAATCATCGCCATTTCAGCCGAGCGCACTTTACACAAGGCAGAGGAAAATAAAACATTAAGCTGCAGCTTATCAGACAGGAGGAGATTGACATCTGCTTCTGTTTAAATATTTAGAAGATTGTAATTAGCCAACAATTAAAACTTGTTCAAGAGAAAAAACATCTCAGATAGCGTGATGATGAAGGTAATTTAAATGCTACTCATTGCAATGAACTCCGATAGAGACATGGCTGCATTAAAGATTCATTTGATGAGAGAGTAATGACGCCATAGATCAGAATACGCCGCTACAGAGATTAACAAGCCCTTTCATTTCAAAAGCGTGAACAAGGTGTATTCACTAACATGGGCTAGAGATAAGAAGGAATCCGGACAAACCTTTCACTATGTTAAGGCAGGCCTCATTCAGACAGGCGCTGACACCAATGGGATTTAAAATTATTAAAATTTACACTGTTGATATATAAATAACGATTGTACATATTTTTTGACAGCAAATTCATCTCCCGAGGAAGACTTTGACCACACATGTTGAAACGCGTTGGTAATAAGCATTTTAAATATTGATAAATATTGTTGCATGATTACAATACTGTAAAATCGAATATTTACACATATCTCTGACCGGAGCTCATATTTTAAGTATTTATGTGTGCTTATAACTTGTTACAATTTCTAATAAAATCCTTTTAAATAAATCGAATGACTTTATCTCTGCTGTGGAAAAATCCCGCTGGGGGAGACTTTTCCATATTGGGCGCTTGTCATGGTTATGCAGTGATCTTCCTCTGGTTGCTTACCTCCCCTCATGTGTTCTGACTAAGAGGCCAGCCACTTCCACCTGGTGGGTTTTATAACCTCTCCTCTAAGCATGGCTCCACCCCAGGCCCTATCAGGGAACCCTATATTAACCTGTGCACTGCAAGCCAGCGGTGCTGATCAACCATTGTGTATCCATTGTGTGTTTGGCTTCCTGTTTCCTGCTTGCCGTGTGCTCTAGGTTGGACTCTGTTACCGACCTTGGCATGTTCTCAACGATTCCTGTCTGCTTGTGACCTTGACCTTTTGCATGTCCCTGACCATCCCTGTCTGCCTGTGACCCTGAACCTTTGGCGTGTACTCTGTTGTTCGTGTCTGCTAGTTGCCCTGACCTCTGCCGTATCCCCTTACTATCCTTGTTGTTCCAGCCTGCTGCTTCCTTCTCCTGTAGTCTACTGTGAGCGTGAGCTGCGAGACCCTAGGGGCCACGACCTGGAGCCAGACTGCAGCGCAGTCCATCCTCACCACTGGAGGCTCTGGCGAACACCCGCTGGCTCTTAGACTCTGCGCCCTGGGGAAGCTATGCTCCAGCTCACATTGGGATCTGTGTTCGTGATCCTGTAGACCTGGGTACAATCCGCAGCAGTCAGTCCTAAGGTTTTTTTGTTGTTTATTGTTTCCGATCAAGTTTTTGTTTGTATGAAAATCATCCGAAAATGGTACACATTAAACGAAAACCATTTGTTCTGTTCCCGTCCGAAATTTTTTTTTAGGGAGTTTGTCCCTTCAGGAATTTTCGTATGAAAAATCGGCTGTCAAAAGTTGTGTACACACTATACGAAAGTTCCTCAGACGAAAATTTTCCCCCGATTTTCTTATAGTGTGTATGAGTTTTTAGTGTCTACAGGTGCATTTGTGTCCATGGGTAGGCAGTAGCTACATGGAGACAGCTGCTCATCCCAATTTGACAGCCATGAGTGTGCCTGTGCGGCTGTCAAATTGGGATGGACAGCACCTATAGACATGAATGATCTGCCAGCACGTAGAATCGAAGACAGCTGAAGCCGCTTAAACAAGGCGCTCATTCATGAACTGCGGATTCCAGTACCCATTGGAATGAGTCCATACAACCACTACAGCCCCAATGAAAAGGAAGATATGGAGATAAATTAAAGTGGTTGTTAACCCACCAATGTATCTTTACATAATCCTTTCAGTTTTTTAATGTAAAGGCCCCCTTGTGACTGTTCTTTATAAAAATAATGCTGTATATAACGTGTGAACAGAGCGCTGACCTGTGCTCATTGACTCGCTGCCTATCTCCTCTTTCGGATGCAGTGGGCGGGGCCAGGGATCCACCCCTGACGTCGGTCAGGAGGGGAGGAGGAGAGTAGCGGCCCCGTCCATTGCATCTGTTGGGCTGAGAGAGGAGATAGGCGGCGGATCAATCAGCGAAGATCAGCGCTCAGTAAACAAGGTATATACAGCATTATTTTTATAATCGGACACTCTCCTGTCTCAGGGTCCAGCGATGCGGGGGATCGAAGCCCCGTTCGTCTCCCCCTCCACTCGGCGCCTTGGCATTTTAACTGTGGGTACCCGGCTGTGGCTTCACAGCTGGGCACCCACTGCGCATGAGCGAGCCGCGCGCCGTGACTAGCCACGCAATCATCTGGGACCTGTCACGTGTCCCAGATGATTGCCTAGAGGGAGGGGGGAGAGGCGATCTCCCTTCTTGTGCTGAGTAAAGTGACATCAGGAGCCCGGGCGCTGAAGGAGCCAGATTTTGAGGGACCACATAGCAACAGGCATATTAAGGTAAGTAAAATGCACATTAATGCCATTTTTTTTGGGTGGAACTCCACTTTAACAAATGCTTAATTAGAACAAATGGCTAACACTTTTTTTTATAATATTATATATATATATATATATATATATATATATATATATATATATATATATATATATATATATATATTCAGCGATGTCATTCTTGGATAGAAAGTATGTTGATATAGTAATACCTCGGATTGCAAGTAACGTGGTTAATACGCGTATCGCAATACGAGCTATTATTTTTTCAAAATCCTGACTCGGTTTGCAAGCGTTGTCTCGCAAAACGAGCAGGCTTCAAGCCTCTAGGTGTGCAGTACCGCATTTGGCCAGAGGTGCGGGGGTGCCGGTGACGCTCGGAAACAGTTCCCGTTCCTGAGCCTCTCTGAGTGTTTCCGAGTGCATCCGAGCTTTGGGGAAACTCGCTTTGATATACGAGTGCTTTGGGTTACAAGCATTCTTCTGGAACAAATTATGCTCGTAATCCAAGGTTACGCTGTACCACTGAATACCTTTCTCCCCTTTTAATGCCCATAAGATAATAGAAAGTATTCTGTAGTTCACAGAGGTAACTTAAAGCTAAACTCCAGGCAAATATAAAAGGCACAAGATAATGCACACTGGGAAAAGTAGCACAAGGAGCCATTTAGTTTATGTGCGAACAGGAAGCATGCTGGTAGAAGAGAGCAGAGTGACAGAGAGATGAGCTTGCACTGTCTAGTCACAGGCTGGGGGTGGTTCCAGGACAACCTGGCCCCAGAGGAAGTGGGTTGAATGATGTTGGCCATCAGATTAGGGGCATCTAGTGGCATAAAAATAGTATTGCGAGTGAAAATTGCAGTTATCTGGGGACCGGTTATCATGGAGGCAGGAAGATGCATACGGTACATAAAAGCTGGCAAATATTTTAAACCTTCCTCAATTTATAAAACAAAATATTTTTGTTCCTGAGAGATTTCCCATCTTGACAGGAAGTGAGTAAAATGTGTCCAAGGGGGCCATAGTCCACAAATGAGAATGACAGATCCCCACTTTGCAAAAAAAAATCAAAATCAAAAAAAAAATCAGGCTTTAAAAGGAGTCAATATATTCTTGGAGCTGGGATTGTAAAATGTAAACTGAGGGAATAATTGTCACTCAAACTATAGAAGAAAACAAAAAAGGCCAAAAAAGGAAAACTTGAATAAAATAGTATAACCCAAAGTCAGTCTGTTGGAAATGTTCAGCAAATCTGCCATTATGCAGTGGGAAAACTAGCATGGGCCTAGGATCCAGAGAAATGGCTAAGAAATGTGATATTGTAAGGCAAGTCACTGATATTAGATCATTTTATCTTTTTTATTTTTGCCTATTCTGTTCTACAGGTTCTTGAACCATCCTTTGTAGCCAGTGAGAGATGATAACATTTCCCTTTATTGCTATGTGCGATAGCCGTCTAAAGCAGGTATGCACATCTAAAACTCAGACCTTTAAATGGGACCCCCAAAATGTGGGGTCCCCAGTTATTAGAAATAGAATAGAATAGTTATCTAGAGTTATTCCTCTAGATTTTTTGTTTGGAAATATTTTATTGCAGGATTTCAGAAAAAAATGCCACATTGATACCCAAGCAAGCTGTTCCATTGTTTACGCAAGGATGGTGTTCTTAGGGTCATAGTCAGCATTTTTCTTCCGCCAAACACGGAGTCCCCCTCCTTAAGAAGGCACATGTACAGTCATGCCAATGAACATCTAAATGATTCAGAGAAGGATTGGGAGAAAGTGCTGTGGTCAGATGAGACCAAAATTGAATTCTTTATTATCCTCGACTTGCCATGTTTGGAGGAAGAAAAATGCTGACTAATGCCCCGTACACACGGTCGGATTTTTCAACGGAAAATGTTCGATGTGAGCTTTTTAATCGGAAATTCGGACCATGTGTAGGCTCCATCGGACATTTTCCATCGGAATTTCCGTCACACAAAATTTGAGTTCTGGATCTCAAATTTTCCGTCAACAAAATCTGTTGTCAGAAATTCCGATCGTGTGTACACAATTCCAACGCACAAAGTTTCACGCATGCTCGGAATCAAGCAGAAGAGCCGCACTGGCTATTGAACTTAATTTTTCTCGGCGTGTTGTACGTCACTGTGTTCTAGACGTTCGCAATTTCTGACCAACTTTGTGTGACTGTGTGTATGCAAGACAAGTTTGAGCCAACATCCATCAGAAAGAATCCATGGATTTTGTTGTTGGAATGTCCGATCAATGTCAGATCGCGTGTACGGGGCATAAGAATATCATCCCTACAGTCAAGCACGAAGGTGGAAATAATATGCTTTGGGGCTGTTTCTCTGCTAAAGGTACAGGCCGGCTTTGTCGCATTGGGGGGGGCAATGGACGGGGTCATGTATTGTAAAATCTTGGAAGAGGACCTTCTTCCCTCAGCCAGAACACTAAAGATGGGTCTTCCATCATGACAATGAAACATACCACCAGGATTTAGAGAAGATCTCTAGAGAAAATCCCTCCTGAGATGTGTGCAAACCTGGTCACCAACTACAAGAAAAGTCTTACCTCTGTGCTTTCCAACAAGGGTTTCTCCACCAAGTACTAAGTCATGTTTTGCTTGGGGATGAAAAACTTATTTTACTCACTGAACTGCAATTTAAATTTATAGCATTTGCTTTATGTGGGTTTTTTCTGGATTTTTGGTTGATATTCTGTCTCTATCATTTAAAATATACCTATAAAAAAAAAAAAACATTATAGACCCTTAATTTCTTTGTAAGTGAGCAAACTTACAAAATCTGCAGGGGATCAAATAATTATTTTCCCATTGTATTATCTGATAATAAAATAAATTTGTGTATTACATCTTTCAAGACTGCATGCCTAATAAAGCTGTATCCTTGTTTAATGTATTCAAAAGTTAATTAAAACCAATTACAACAAAAAAATGCAGACATGGAAAATAACAGAATGCCAATTCTGAACCCCACCCAGCGGTCCGTGGATGGTGTTGGGAACTTACCCAAGGAAGCCGTTGCTTTGCCAACTACATAGACAGGTTTGGAATTCCATTTGTTTTTCAAAGAACACTCCCAAGCTGGAAAGATGCAAAACCAGGAAACACATCAGCAAAGACAAATCCAGATAAACAAATAAATTATATGTGCGGCATTCTCATCATACATTGCTTATCATAGACAGAAAAAGGCTCTGTCCATGTAGAGCTATATAGCTAGATATATATATATTTTTTTAAGTGCCAACATTTTTGTCCATTGTGAAAGAGAATTTCAGAATTAATCTCACAGGAAGTGACAAGGACTCTGCATTTTTGGTAAAGCGCGATCTGCTAATTTCTGTACTTGCCGAAAATGTCTTTAGCTCAAAAAATAAAAAACTGAATGCAAGCAGCACATTTAGTGACTGGTAAACTGCAATATTTTACATTTTTGTTCTTGGGTTTAAGTATGCTTTAAAGCGGAGCTCCACCCAAAAGTGGAGGTTCGGCCTTAAAGACTCCTCCCCAGATCCTCTTGAAGAAATGGCACTTTTGAGGAGCGGGGGGAGGGGGAGTGGATACCCATATTTTACGGGTAGCTGCTCCCACTTCCACTCCAACCGCCTAAGCGATCGGAATGGCAGTTCTCCTCCCTTCCCCCTGCAGTCCTCTGGGACACTGACAGGTCCCAGAAGACTGCAAAATACAGCGGGTGAAACTGACTGGGGTGAGCACACCGCTGGGTCGTGGGACAGGTGAGTGGTTGTTTTTTTAAAGTTCTTGTAGCTGCTGATAAAAAGAATTCACAGGAGACTGGAACTCCTCATTAAAGAGGAACTGCAGTCTGCTCACATAATTTGTAATAAAAACATCTTTGCCATTCTAAAGATTCCCTCCAACCACTTTGTATATTATTTTATATATACTGCGATTCTGTACTTGCCAAATATGCTGCAGAAATCTCCCTCCACTGAGTCTGGCTGCAACCATTTTAACTGTGGGCAGCTGAACATGCTGCCTGTTCACTTTCTGGATTTACACAGACCCATCTCCAGCTCTCATTGGCCCACTTATGACTCATCCCCTCCCTCTCTCCATGGCAAAAAAAATGTTTTACTATCCAAAAGTTAAAACAACAAGGGCAGAAGATTTAATAAATGGAAACATAAAAAAAAAGGCTGAAATTCTGCTTTAATGTCACCAAAACAGAATGTCCAGGGAAATCGTCCCATCAGGCACACAAAAAGCAATACAATTCTGTATTTTATTTATTTTTTTTTTTTTTTTAGCCATATCCAAAAAGATAAAGAATTATATATATATATATATATATATATATATATATATATATATATATATATATATATATATATATATATATATATATATATATATATATACACACACACACATATTTTTTTTAATATGTGTATATATATATTATATGCCTAGAGTTCTACTTTAATTTAAAAAAGATGAATATGTGATGTCAGGCCTTGCAATCAGTGAGCAGACCTATCTGTGGCCAGACGCTGTCGCTTGCAATCTGAGTCTTGTTGTCGCACTGACAAGCAAATTTGCATAAATGCAAAATCATGGAATCTTATTTTCATTTTCACCTCAATGTTCTTCACCTCTGCAATTCAATGCATTTTAATGGTTTATCTTCCCCTCCTCCGGTGTAATTATCTAAAAGGTACCTCTTCCCCTTTTGCCGAGTTAATGCTTTTTTATTGGTAATAAAGAAGGAAAAAATAAATACAAATGCCAGGGGCTAATTTTGTGCAAAGGTTTCTAATAACCTTCTACAACATATTAGCAATGATTAAAGATTTCACGGTGTGTGATTTTTCAGCTTAAAAATCAAAGCCCTAATTAAAAATCTAAATGAGACGGCAATATTACATTTTCCGAGGAGGTTAATTTACAATAATTTCTTGAGTGGGACACTCTAATTGAAAACAAAATGCTGTTATCTTTATTTAATTAGAAGCTGACATCACAGGCTTATTGGAAATGTCACCATAGGCAGTACAAATCGGCATTAGACAACAGAGTTTATGGGAAAGGGACTTCTTCCCCGACACAATTTACATAATGGCAAGTCCCGCAATTATGAACGGGATCTAGTGGGATTTATGTACTCGGGTCACAAATATCATCACCACGTTTGTATAGATTGACGCCCAGCTGCAGCTCATCCATGCAACCTTGGTTACTATGTAACAATAATGGTGCAAGTGGTATTATCTGCGCTGTGGCGTAGAATTTAAATATAAAAGTGAGTCTGTTGACACGAAAGGTAGTATAGCAAAAACTTCAGATCGCAAATGTGAAAACAATAGTATAGCACCTAAATATGCAATGAATACATTATAATACAGTAGAAAACCTTGTAAGGCATGTAAGTTGATGCAAAAATAGAAAACATAAAGGCCAAAAATAGCAAAATAAAGTCCCACAATGTGTGATCGGTAAAAAACAAAAAAAAACAAAGCCAGTGCTCGTGAAGATGCTTCTCTAAAGGTGCTCCACTGACCAGCCAGCAACACTGAGTGAATTAAAAACTCACCAAAGCAAATAGCTACCGTTACAGCAGCAAATGCACTTAATGCCCCGTACACACAAGCGGAATTCCGCTCAAGCTTGGCTTGCATACACACAAGTTCAATGCTTCCGAGCATGCGTCAAATTGTTTCCGAGCATATGTATGAATTTTGCACATCAGAATTGCTACAGACGATTGGAATTTCCGATCGAAAAACTTTTTCTGGCAAAAGTCCAATGGAGCATACACGCGGTCGCATTTTCCGACCAAAAGCCCTAATCGGTCTTTTGCTGGCCAAATTTCCGATCGTGTGTACACGGCGTTAGCAAACATGGAAGTCCCACAGGAACCACTGTGGTATGTGAATTCCAACAGCATCTCCTCATCTGGGGGCAGAGATTTTGGTGCGGACGTAATGCCGTTGTGTGATCCTGGGTCGGCTCGGCTCCGTTTTCTATGCAAGTTTTGACTAGATTCACTGTTCTGAACTGTATGTTGCTTTTACATGTTTGATAATAAAACCTACTGCACTATTGGAATTTTCCGTGGGCTCCTGGTGAGCTTTATTTACCCTTAGTTGGAAGCACATGCAGAGATGCCATTGTAGTTAAAGGGGTTGTAAAGGTAAATAAAAAAATAAAATAAAACTAAAAAAATAACAAACATGTCTATACTTACCTACTTTGTGCAATGGAATCACACAGAGTGGCCGGGAACCTCCTCTTTTCGGGTCCCCCGCCAGCGCTCCCGGCCCCTCCTCTCTGGCCAGTGCTCCCATGGGAAGCTGCTTCCCATGGGGGCACTTGTGTGTGCTCACACCCGAGTCCTGCTACTGCAGCAGAACTCGGCCCCACCCCCTGCTTCCTTGTCACTGGCTTTGATTGACAGCACTGGGAGCCAATGGCTCTCGATGTCCCAGCAAAGCCAGTGAGACCAGGGAGGGGAGAAAACATCTGCAGACATGCATGGTGCTGGATCAAATGAGGTCTCAGGTAAGTAAAGGGGGGCTATGGGGACAATGCTGACACCTAAACATTCTTTACCTTAATGCAAGCACTCCTCACCCCCTTACATGTCCCATTTGGCATTTTTTTTTGGGGGGGGGGGCTACCTAGTTTTGACAGATACCCAGCTCCCACGTCTACTCTCGCCACCTAGACGACTCCTCCTCTGCCCCTCCCTCCCTGAAGATTGCCCGGCCACAGAGAAGGTGCAAGCTGTCACAGCAGTGCCAGTGCCACGGAAAGGGAGAGGAGCAAAGCTTGGGGCGGTCGCTTTGCTGGATCGTGGGACAGCTGAGTGTCTGTTTATTAAAAGTCAGCAGCTACACTTTTTGTAGCTGCTGACTTTTAATAAACTTAAAGACAACTGGAACTCTGCTTTAAAGTAAAAAGCGTTTAGACTTTATAACCCTTTTAACATACCACAGTTTTTTTCTGCACAATTTTTTTTGTATTCAATTATTTTTTCATAGATGCATAGTTGATTTACACACCTTACAAGGTTTTCTACTGTATTACAATATATTCATTGCATACTTAGGCGCTACAATATTGTTTTTACATATAAAAATAATAGTACTTCAATGGCCACTCTTTCTATTATACATCAATACACGAGATTCAGGATGTCAGACCCACACTTCTAATGGTCTATAAAACTTGTGTTACATTACAGCCCCCTGTTAATCAGTTTTCCAGGCAATTGGCCTGTGCTCATCTTCCTTTCCCTAGCTCTTTGGTCAGTCTCAAGCTCCAGGTAGCTGGTTTTGACAGGAATCCAGTCCCCCACTTCTGGTCAGATCTCTGCAGCAATCCAAGCGGAAGTTCGGCCTTCCCCCCTCCTTTCCCTGCAGCCTTCTGGGACATGTCACAGGTCCTTAGGCTTTCACATTGGAGTGAGAGGAGAGGCGCTTTGCAGGTGCTATTTTTTTTTTTTTTCACCTGTAAAGATCCTCAGTGTAAAAGCAGCCTAAGGCTCGGTTCACACAGGGGCGGCACGACTTGCAGCGCCGCGACCTGCACACGATCAGCGGCGACTTGCAAAACGACTTCTGTATAGAAGTCAATGCAAGTCGTCTGAAGTCGCCCCAAAAATAGTACAGGAACCTTTTTTCTAAGTCGGAGCGACTTGAGTCGCTCCTATTAGAATGGTTCCATAGTAGAGAACGGAGCGCGCCTTGTCAGGCGACGAAGTCGCCTGGACAAGTCGCCCCTGTGTGAACCGAGCCTTAGTATGCTGACACCGAGGACCAAAGCCCAGCGAAGAAACCTGCCGGGTGAGGACATAGCTGGATCCTGGGACAGGTAAGTGTCCTATTATTACAGTATTTGTAGCTACTGACTTTAAATTTTTCCAAAAAAAGACTAAACAACCACTCAAAACATGCTTACAGTAAAATCGGACCCAAACTATTATAGTTTTCAAAATGAATTGACTAATGCAGAGATCTGAATATTCAGTTTTAACATTTTTATAATTGTGTAGGCTTGTTTTTACAGTATTTTAGTTTGGTCCCTTATTTAGATTTGCTTAGGCTTTACTATTTTGTCATACAGGTTCACTTTAAGCACCCCCCCCCCCCCCACCGAATATACTTTTTATTTTAAAAAATTGGATGTTATTTACCCACTAGACCTCGAGTCTAAATAATATATCCCCACCTTCCAGTAATATACACAATACAGTTAATACTGCGCTTGTTTGTCAATTAGTACAAACTGCGATGCTCAGTTTTTTGGCACCAACATTTGCTCTCCTGCATGAACATGAAGTGGAACCCCTGGGGCTATATGGAGACAAAAACTCTTCCCAGTGATGTGTGCTGATGTTTTGTTTTTGTTTTTTTTTATTCCTGAAAGAGTCACGGAGCTCGGCCAGCTGAGACTAGATGCCAGAACAGAGAATAATGAATTATCATGCCCAGTTAGATCAAGGGTCTTTTAGCGCTGGTGACCGTGAAAGTGAGAAGAAAGCCCACAATTCCGAGAAAGGTTTTCACACCAATTCACTTCACAGTGTGGGCTAATTGTCTGCCGAAAACACCACCTATGCCTACAAACAGTTGGCAAAACGCCACTTATGTGCACAGACATCAGCCAAGGAAGCATGGGATGGTTCAATGATAAAAATTGATATTAAATATTTATATGCATCTTGAATTCTGCAGAATCCACAACCAGATATCAGTAACAAAGTGATGGCCTCTGCTCCCACCTATAACTGGCCTTCACAGCAAGGAACACATGGAAGGGCAAAACGCATGAAAGACAAAACCAGAGAACATTCCCAGCTAAACTCACCAACCAGTTTGCTGACCAACCAAATGAACCTGTCCAACAGTCTGTATTAGAAACAGGGGTTTAGTTAGCACACATTTGCAAATGCATGCGCAAGCTGCAAGTCCTCCTTACGGCACCCTGTGTTTCTTGCAGTCCTAACACTGCTGAATTTATGAGCATCTCCATAGTGGAAGCACATGCATTCTATTGGATAGATGAGGGGCAGGTGGGCCTAGAGGTAGCCCAGTCCTCTTTTTTTTTTTTGTAAATTTTTATTTATTAACAGTTTTATCAACACACACAGTACAACACACATATACCAACCCCCCCCCCCCCCCTTAATCCCCTGTGCAGCCTTCCGACCAATACTAAATCACAGTCCATATTTCCAACTATAACAAATATTACATGTCTAAGACATCCATAACAGTACCATCCAACCCGCATACAGAAAAATATCATACTCATATCCCTCCCCCGCCCAACATAGCAAGCCTGAAATCAAAAACCCAGCCCCAACACAATGGATTAATTCACAGTACCATTAGCATCTAGCCAACATTGCCACACTTTCTCAAATTTTTTAGGGCATCCCCTGCTCAAGTAAGTAGCTTTATACATTGGTAGCGACTTGTTAATTATACTTTTCCAGAATGACACCGTGGGTGGCTCTGGACTCTTCCAACACAACAGAATAGCCTTACGGGCATAGAACAAAGAAAGAGAAATCATAATTCTTTGTGCCCTTCTGGGCGCCAACTCCTCCACCAGCCCGAGTAAACAGATCGCTACCGTAACAGGAATCGGCACCGAAAGCACCGTCTGTATAGTGTGAGTCACCCCCTTCCAGAATACCTGTATCTGCTGGCACCGCCAGAACACATGGTCGAAGTCAGCATTATTGTCCGGGCAGCGCCAGCACACCGCCGCATCCGTGCCATATATCCCAGCTATCCTTGCCGGGGTATAGTACACCCTGTGTAAAAGCTTAAATTGAATGAGCCTATCTCTGGCTGATACTAGCGTCTTAAATGGGTAATCCCACATATCATCCCAATCCTCCCCCCCCGAAATCCGTAACCAATGCACTCCATGTGTCTCTACACTTTGTAAGCATTTTAGGCCTTTCCACAAAAAGTTCTTTATAAACTGCAGAGAGGGGTTTTATCAGGTCCTCCTTTCGCAGCATGAGCCCAGTCCTCTTTAAAGGCACAGACGCTCATAAATTCTGTAGTTTTAAGACTGCAAGCAATACACAGGGTGCCATGAAGAGGCCCTGCAGCTTACGCATGCGCTTGCAAATGTGTGCTAACTAAACCCCTCTTTTTAACGCAGACTGTTGGACAGGTTACTTCGGTTGGTCAGCAGACTGGTTGGTGAGTTGAGCTGGGAATGTTCTCTGGTTTTGTCTTTCATGCGTTTGCCCTTTCATGTGCTCCTTGCTGTGAAGGACAGTTATAAGTAGGGGGCAGGGCCATCTCTTTGTTACTGACGTAATTTAGTCAGGAGACACACTGGGCACCTTTGCTGCCTTTGTTCTATGTGCTGGGTGTCCAGTGTGCCCCCTGTGCCTTTGAGGACTGGGTTACCTCCAGGCCCACCTGCCCCTCATCTATCCATTAGAATTATATGCTTCCACTGTGGAGATGCTCATAAATTCAATAATGTTAGGACTGCAAACAACACAAAGAGTGCCATGAAGAGGCATTGCAGCTTACTGATGCATTTGCAAATGTGTGCTAACTAAACCCGTTTTTAACGCAGACTGTTGGACAGCTTTCTTCTCAGAATGAACTCAGTTTCCTGAGAACTGGTACCCAGAACTGGACAGCATACTCTAGGTGTGGCCAGACCAGAGTCTTGTAGAGCCGGAGAATTATCGTTTTATTTCTGGAGTTGATCCCCTTTTTAATGCCAATATTGTTTGCTTTGTTAGCAGCAGCTTTGCATGCCGTGGCTGAGCCTATCATCTACTAGGACCCCCAGGTCCTTTTCCACCCTAGATTCCCCCAGCGGTTCTCTACCCAGTGTATTGATTGCATTCATATTTTTGCAACCCAAATGCATTATTTTACATTTTTTTTAGGTTTACATTGAAGCTCATTTGCCACGTAGTTACCCACCCCATTAATTTGTTCAGATCTTTTTGCAAGGTTTTCATATCCTGCGAGAAGTTATTGCCCTGCTTAGCTTAGCATTGTCCGCAAATACAGAGATTGAGCTGTTTACCCCATCCTCCAGAGTCACCTACACAGGGAGGTAGTAGAGCCTAAAACTTTTGGAGGGAAAAGGTGTTGGGGTTGCACACTGTGCATAGCGCACTCCTAAACCCTGCACTCTGTACACAGCATACCATTGAACCCTGCCCTCTGTAAGTAACGCAATCCTGAACCCTGCGCTCTGTACATAACCCATCTCAAAACCCTACACTCTGTACATGGCACACCCCTGAACTCTGCACGCTGTACATAATGCACTCCTGAACTCTGTGCATAGGGCACCCCTGTAACTGCACTCTGTATATAGCATAACCTGAACTCTGTACTTTTTTACATAGTGCACCCCAGATACAACC
This sequence comes from Lithobates pipiens, assembly GCF_037356315.1. Classification (NCBI taxonomy): domain Eukaryota; kingdom Metazoa; phylum Chordata; class Amphibia; order Anura; family Ranidae; genus Lithobates; species Lithobates pipiens. The sequence goes on from NW_027507787.1 coordinate 206,479,914, forward strand.
AGCCTTTTGAGGACAACCATACTGCTGATGAGGCCCACAATGAAATTGAGTTTGACACCCCAGTAATAAATAAATCGAAGCATTGTTTGAAATTAGAAGCACTACATTTATCAAGTCAGTTAGGGAAGCCATAAAAAGAGGACAGTCTGATATCTTCCTTTTCCTGAGTTATCTCACGCATACATATGGATTCCGAAAAATTCAAGATGAATATCAGTATGTAATACAATTTATATTATTGGACCGTACTTTGCTTCCTTGGCTGATGTCTGTTAACATAAGTGGAGTATTGGATTAATAGGAGCACCTTGCCAAGTGTTTGTAGACACAGGCTGTGTTTGCAGCAGACAATCATCCCACAATGTGAAATGAGTCAGTGTGAAAACAGTTCTCTGTGAATTGTTGGCTTTCCTCTCAATTTCAATCACTAGATGTAAAGACCCTTGATCTAACTAGGCATAAACATTCATGGTTAGGGACATCACGCACTGTACTAGCATTCAGTCCCAGCTAGGCAAGCTATGTAAATGGTGATCTGGGTACTACTGTGGTTTGTAATTCAGAGATTATGATTTCTGTTCCCACCAGGGACATTATAGAAACATAGAAGAGTAATGGCAGAAAAATGCCATCAAGTGTCACGTACCTGATGGTCGAGCCTGGAATGCAGGGAGCGGCCCCTCGTATCCCCTGGCTATTGAACCCCTGAAGGTGGAGACAGGTATTCAACAGTCCAGAGGGCACAAGTGCCTGGTAGACGGTATTGGTCCGGGAGGTCAGCTGGGCACAGATAACAGGCTGGTATAGCGGATGGTGCTTGACTGTCGCTGGCAGGCACAAGTGCGGGAACTGGCTGGTGAGCAGATGCTCCGTAATGCAGGAACTCAGGTAGGTAGCAGGAACAGCGGAGTCAGACACAGGCCGGGTCAGCAGGAGACGATCAGCAAGGTACAAAGGGATGAGGCAGAAAACGTGGTCAAACAGGCAGAGGTCGTAGGCAGGCAGCAATCGATCAGAGTCAAGGAACAAGCCGGATGTCAGGAATCAGATAACAGGTTCGGATACAAACAGTACGGATCACGGACACGCTGTAGACTGGACAGCACAGATGGAAGGGAGCCAATGACTAAAGAAGGCTTCAGGGCGCCAAGCGAACGTACGACGGGTCAGCGCGCCCTCGCACGTAGACGTGCACCCGTTCGTGACCTACGTGTGCGCGTGTGCGCGTTCGTGTCGACGCGAGTGCGTTCGTTAGCTTTGACGTGCGTTGACGGGAAACGACGGACTCTCCACGACAGGTTCCGACGGGTAAGGTTTCTATGTCTAGTCGAGACGTTAGGGCGATCGTGACATTGCCCCCCCCCAAGGGGCAGCCCCCGGATGCCCAACCGAGCCCACTTGTTCGGGTGAGAATTCTTGAAGGCGCGGATAAGTCTCTTGGCATGAATATTAGCCTCTGGCTCCCAGGAATTCTCCTCGGGTCCGTAGCCCTTCCACTTAACTAAGAATTGGACCTGGTTTCCTCTTTTCCTACAGTCCAGGATGGCCTCAACTTCGAACTCAATCTCTCCATCGACCAACACAGGTTCCGGAGGGCAGGAGGTCCTGTCAGAGAAAGGATCCTCAACTGCAGGCTTGAGGAGCGATACGTGGAACACCGGGTGAATTCGGAAAGACTTAGGGAGTTCCAACTCAAATGCCACGTCATTTAGTTTCCTTTTGATCGGGAAGGGACTCAGGAATTTTGGACCCAATTTCTTGGAGGGACAGGATAACTTGAGATTTAAGGTGGACAGCCAGACCCTATCCCCGGTCTTGAGATCCAGCTCCCCTCTTCTTCTTCTGTCGAAGACTTTCTTATTATGTTCCTGCGACTTAGTCAAGGTTTCCTGTAAGAGTTTATTATTCCCTTCAAAGAAAGCAAGTCTCTTCTGAAGCGCTGGTACCGGGCATTCAGGAAGATCGCCAGACAAGAACAACGGATGGTACCCGAAATTTGCATAAAAAGGGGACTGTTTGGTGGCTGAATGGACTGAATTATTGTAGGCGAACTCGGCCATAGGTAGCAGGGAGACCCAATCGTCTTGTGAGAAGGACGAGAAGCAACGCAGGTACTGCTCTAAGGTCTGATTCGTCCTCTCGGTCTGACCGTTGGTCTGCGGATGGTAGGCTGAGGACATGCAGAGGTCGATCTTCAGAGTTGCACAGAGTGCCTTCCAAAATCTAGATGTGAACTGCACCCCCCTGTCAGACGTGATATTGGCGGGAATGCCATGAAGTCTTATAACTTCCTTTATGAAGACGTTAGCTGTCTCCGCGGCAGAGGGAGTGCCCTCCATGGGCAAGAAATGAGCCATCTTCGTGAGCCTGTCGACTACGACGAAGATCGCTGTATGGTTCTCCGAAGGGGGGAGTTCGACGATAAAATCCATGGAGATCATTCTCCATGGTCTATCAGGAACAGGTAGAGGTCTTAGTAAGCCCCAGGCTCTGGACTTGTTGCCCTTACTCCGAATGCAGGTCGTGCAGGCCTGTACGTAACTCTTGCAGTCGTTCTTCATCCGCGGCCACCAGAAGTTACGCCTGAGTAATTCTAATGTTTTGAATGTTCCAAAGTGGCCAGCCATGGGATGGTCATGACAGGAAGCCAGAACCAAGGTCCGAACTGTCTGGGGGACGAAGATCCTGTTCCCATGCCACATAAGATCATCGCTGGAGGACAGCGGAATACCGGGTGGAGGTGAGGCGCCTCTGGAAGCCTGTTTAACTTGAGAGACCACATCTCCTTGGAGTAAGAGGAAGTTTCCAGCAGAAAGGATGGTGTCACTGAGAGGTGGATCTTCCGGCTGGCTAAACATACGAGATAAAGCATCTGGCTTCGTGTTCTTGGATCCGGGGCGGAAGGTTATGTGGAATACGAGCCTTGAGAAAAAGAGTGCCCACCTGGCTTGACGAGGCTTCAACCTTTTAGCTGTCTTCAGATATTCGAGGTTTTTGTGATCTGTATAAATCAGGATTGGGTGGATAGCCCCTTCTAGCAGATAGCGCCACTCCTCCAGTGCCGACTTAATTGCCAGTAGCTCACGGTCGCCCACGTCGTAGTTTCTCTCGGCTTCGGATAGTTTGCGGGAGAAGAACGCAACTGGGTGGAGTACGGACTTGGGTCCCTGCCTCTGGGACAGCACAGCTCCGACTGCCACCTCCGAAGCGTCAACCTCGAGAGTGTATGGCAGGGTAGGATCAGGATGTTTCAGAATCGAAGCTGAAATGAATAGCTTTTTCAGGGTTTCGAAGGCCTCTTGTGCCTCAGGTGTCCAGCGGAACTTGGTGCCCAGCTTGGTTAGCCCGGTAATGGGGGCGATGATGGAGGAGAATCCCTTTATAAATTTGCGATAGAAATTCGCGAAGCCCACAAACCGCTGAACTCCTTTTCTATCGGATGGGGCAGGCCAGTCCTGGATTGCAGTTATCTTCTGGGGATCCATCTCGACCCCTCGAATCGAGATAATCAGACCAAGGAACTGGATACTCTCCTTCTCGAAAACGAATTTTTCAGGCTTGGCATACAGGCCGTGAGAGCGGAGGCGAGTCAGGACCTTCTTGACATGTTCTCTGTGGGTGGCTAAAGTGGAGGAAAAGATTAGTATATCATCCAAATAAATGATAACAAACAAATCTAAATAGTCTCTGAAAATGTCGTTCACAAAATGCTGGAACGTAGCCGGGGCGTTACATAACCCGAAAGGCATCACTAAATATTCATAGTGTCCGAAGCGGGTACGAAAAGCTGTTTTCCACTCATCGCCTTTTCTGATACGGACGAGGTTGTAAGCCCCCCGAAGATCCAGCTTTGTAAATAGTTTAGCGGAACCCAGTCTCTGGAAAAGTTCAGGTACTAATGGCAGCGGGTAGCGATTTTTAACTGTGATTTTATTTAGTGCCCGATAGTCCACACACGGACGTAAGGATTGGTCCTTCTTCTCTACAAAGAAGATCCCAGCGCCGGCTGGGGAGGTGGAAGGTCGGATGAACCCTTTTCTAAGATTATCATCCAGGTAGGTCTTTAGAGTACTCAATTCGGATTCGGACAGTGGGAAGATCCTTCCGAACGGAATTTCTGCCCCCGGGAGCAGTTCAATAGGGCAATCATAAGGCCTATGAGGAGGGAGAGTTTCTGCGCCCTTCTTGCTGAAAACATCGAGAAACGCATGGTATTGCTCAGGTACAGCTTGTCGGGTTTCTTCATCCGCATCCAGACAGAGAAGGACTGACGAGTCCCCATTGGGAGTCGGACAACAATGCTGGTGGCAGTAGTCAGAGGGGAACTTGATCACTCCGGTGGCCCAGTTGATGTGTGGATTGTGTGCCTTCAGCCAAGGCATGCCTAGGATGATGGGGAACAGGGGAGACTGGATGACATCTAGGCAAAGGAGTTCTTGGTGAGACCCGGCGATGATGGCGGGTAGAGGACTGGTCTCCTGAATTACTGGTCCTGATTCCAAGGTAGACCCATCAGCCAGGTATACCGAGAGCCCCTTCTCTCGTGGTCTAAGAGGGATCCTGTTCATTCGGGCGAAAGACGAGTCAATAAAGCCACTGCATGCCCCGGAATCAATTACCGCGTGGGTTGAGATAGTCCTTCCTGGGAGCTGCAAGAGAACAGGAACAGCTAGATGGGAGATGTTATCTGGCAACATAGGAGACGAGACAGGTGGAACACGGAGGCACTTACGCATCTTCGCCGGGCAGGAACGAACAAAGTGCCCTGGTTCCCCGCAGTATAGGCATAGGTTATTGACCCGACGACGCTGGCGTTCTTCCGGGGTCAGGGACGGGCGTAGTAGCCCCAGCTGCATAGGCTCCGGAGCGTCCGATGTGGATGCAACTGGAACAGGCGGAGGTGGGTGACTAGGCACCCGTGGTAACATCCAAACCGGACGGGGAGTTGTGGTGGATCGTTCTTGGCGGCGCTCCCTCAAACGCCTGTCAATCTGGATAGCAATGTCAATCAGGGCCTCCAGGGTTTCAGGAACACCCACTCGTGCCAGCTCGTCTTTCAGGGCCTCGGAAAGCCCCATGCGGAACTGGTACCGCAGGGCCGCATTGTTCCAGTCCGTGTCTGCACTCCAACGTCGGAATTCAGAGGCGTAGTCTTCTACGGGTCTGCGACCTTGTTGTAGGGCATGTAGGGCTGCTTCGGCAGTGGCGGCTAGCTGGGGATCCTCATAAAGCCTGGACATTGCCCGGAAGAAAGTGTCCATGGAGTCTAGGGACGGATCCTTCTGTTCCAACAGTCGGTGTGCCCAGGCCTGGGGTTCATTGCTTAACAGGGAGATGACGAACCCCACCTTCGTTGCCTCAAGGGAGAAAGTTCTGGGCTGTAGGGCGAAGTAGAGTTCGCAGGAGTTGCGGAATGCCCTGAACTTGCTCCGGTCCCCTGTGAACCGTTCCGGGGTTGGGACCCTGGGTTCAGGTGGCAGCATCACGACTGACGGCGGGGCATGGGCCCCAGGAGCCGCTGGTGCAGAGGCGGATAGCGCCTGGATTTGTTCCTCCAGTCTGCCGTAGCCCTCTTGTAGGTTCTTAACTGCCTGTGTAAGGCCGGCCAGATGGTGGCAGAGTTCGTCCATGGGGGAGGCTCCCTGCGCAGGCTCGGACATGGCTGTCCAGTACTGTCACGTACCTGATGGTCGAGCCTGGAATGCAGGGAGCGGCCCCTCGTATCCCCTGGCTATTGAACCCCTGAAGGTGGAGACAGGTATTCAACAGTCCAGAGGGCACAAGTGCCTGGTAGACGGTATTGGTCCGGGAGGTCAGCTGGGCACAGATAACAGGCTGGTATAGCGGATGGTGCTTGACTGTCGCTGGCAGGCACAAGTGCGGGAACTGGCTGGTGAGCAGATGCTCCGTAATGCAGGAACTCAGGTAGGTAGCAGGAACAGCGGAGTCAGATACAGGCCGGGTCAGCAGGAGACGATCAGCAAGGTACAAAAGGGATGAGGCAGAAAACGTGGTCAAACAGGCAGAGGTCGTAGGCAGGCAGCAATCGATCAGAGTCAAGGAACAAGCCGGATGTCAGGAATCAGATAACAGGTTCGGATACAAACAGTACGGATCACGGACACGCTGTAGACTGGACAGCACAGATGGAAGGGAGCCAATGACTAAAGAAGGCTTCAGGGCGCCAAGCGAACGTACGACGGGTCAGCGCGCCCTCGCACGTAGACGTGCACCCGTTCGTGACCTACGTGTGCGCGTGTGCGCGTTCGTGTCGACGCAAGTGCGTTCGTTAGCTTTGACGCGCGTTGACGGGAAACGACGGACTCTCCACGACAGGTTCCGACGGGTAAGGTTTCTATGTCTAGTCGAGACGCTGGGCGATCGTGACATCAAGTCTGTCCTTTTTAATGTTTTTTGTTAACTTTTTGCCTGGGTATAGATCTATGTTTATCCCAAACATGTTGGAATCCATTTAGTGTTGACTGACTTGCTACCTCTGCTGGAACTACTACTTTTGGTAGAATACTACTTTCCCCCTCTAATTTGAGGTCATGTCTCCGTGTTCTTGATCAAGACCTCCTTCCTCCTGCTGGTGACCCCTTTAGTTTCACAGCCTAGAATTCTATTCCCTTTTCCCATTGCTTGGCCACACTGTTTGCTCATTTTGCATTCATCTGAAATAAGTACCCCCAAATCCCTTTCTTCTGTAATGATGGATAACAGTGTCTCCAATATTGTACTCATTCAAGGGAATTATTTTTCCGTAGGTGCATTATCTTAGAAAAACTGAACTGCAGTCTCCACTGCTTTGACCAATCTTTCAGCAATGCCAAATCATGTTCCATGTTACAGACACCTCCAGGGATATCAACCCTATTAGCCCTTGTACACACGGTCGGACAATCCGATGGACAATGTCCGTTAGGACCGTGTTGTCGGATAGTCCGACAGTATGTGGGCTCCATCGGACTGTTTCCGTTGGAGTATCCGACGGACCAAGTTTTCCAGCTGGGCTATACAATTTTCCGACAACATGATCCGATCGGACTTTGTCCGATCATGTGTAGAGAATTCCGATCGGACAATGCTCAGATCAAATTCCTAGACCAAAGCTATTGTCTACTAGCCTGAACGTAGTCCCGTCCTAATGAAATAACGTCATCACGTTAAGTACGATCGGATTTTCTGACAACTTTTCTGACTGTGTGTATGCAACAGTTTCGGACAAAATTCGTCGGACAAAATCCGACGGATTTGGTTGTCGGAATGTCCGACCGTGTGTACAAGGGCTTAGACGCCTTTGTGTCCTCTGCAAAAAGACATACCTTGCCCAACAAACCTTTAGTTATATGACTTACAGAGAGATTAAATACAACAGGACCCAGTACAGTGCCTTGCAGTAGACCACTAGTCTCTAGAGTCTCTGTTCTGAATGAACCCCATAATCTGCATGAAAGTTTATTCTTACAGATTGTATGTGCCAGACCAAGTGCAATTTTTTTTCATTTTAAGGTCATTACAAGAGACAAGGGAGCAAAGTTATTCACTTTGTTTTTTTCCTCTGGTAGCGAAAACTAGACCATGCTGTGGGGTTGTTGTTTTTTTTGCCTTCCTCTGGATCTGGAACTCTAGGTATGGGGATCTGTATATATATTTATTTGCTCATCGTTTCCTTTTATACCATGTACTAATGCCGGAACGAATCAATCGGACAATTCAATCGTGTGTGGGCTTCATCTGACCTTTTCTGTTGAAAAATCTGACAGACTTTAGAAATAGAACACGTTTCAAATCTTTGCGCCGGAACCAGTTCCTATCGGAAAAAACGCTCGTCTGTATGCAGGTCGGATGAACCAACGACGATGCAAGGACAGCTATTGGCTACTGGCTATTGAACTTCCTTTTTCTAGTCCCGTCGTACATCATTGCGTTAAACAATCGGAGTTTGGTGTGATAGTGTGTGGGCAAGTCCTGTTCAGCGGAACTCTGTTGAAAGGTCTGTCAGAGTTCATTCCAACGGAAAGTCTGGTCGTGTCTACGCGGCCTAACAGTTGTGCTAGATGGACTTGTGTCTTTTTCAACCTAACTTTTCAAAGTGTTTGTAACCCATAAAAAAAAAAAAAAAGGGAAGAAGAAGGATCATGTTCCTTTAACCACTTGACGACCAGCTGCTGTCATTATACGGCGGCAGGTCGGCTCGCTCCCGCAGATCACCATAGCTGTACGACGGCTGTTTTAAGAGCCATAGCAGGCATACGCTCACCCGCTATGCGGCGGGGACCCACTGTAAACACACAAATCCAGGTTCTGACAGGGGAGGAGAGACAGATCTACTGTTCCTAGTAATTAGGAACAGCGATCTGTCTCCTCCTCCAGTCATTCCCATCCCCCTCAGTAAGAAACACACCTAGGGAACACACTTATCCCCTTCTCTGCCAGTGACATTTATACAGTAATCAGTGCACGTTTATAGCATGTATAAATGTCCATGGTCAAAAAAAAGTGTCAAAGTGTCCGAAATGTCGCAGTCCCACAAAAAAAAAATAATAAATATTGCAGATTGCCAAATAAATGCCATAAATCTATCTCATATTTTGTAGACGCGATAACTATTTGCGCAAACCAATTAATATGCGTTTTTTGTGATTTTTTTTAACCGAAAATATGTAGAAGAATACATATCACCCTAAACAGTTGAAGACTTTTATTTATTATAGCAAAAAGTAAAAAATATTGTTTTTTTCAGAATTTTTGTCATTTTTTATTTATAGCGCAAAAAATAAAAACCACAGAGGTGATCAAATACCACCAAAAGAAAGCTTTATTTGTGGGGGGAAAAAAAGACGTAAATTTTGTTTGGGTACAACGTCGCACGACCGTGCAATTGTCAGTTAAAGTGACGCAGTGCCATATTGCAAAAAATGGCCTGTCATTAAGGGGGCAAATCCTTCCGGTCCTTAAGCGATTAAAGGATATTACACAGCACAGTTCTTGTGCTGTGTAATTGGCCCCTTCTATCACCTGAAATATCTGGCTGATCCTGCCTGGTTTTGCCCTCCCTCCTGTAAACTGACCACGCTTATCATGGCTGATGAGCCCTGACACCATGGTCAGTTTATGTGCCTCCATCATCCGCTGTCTCTCCAGAGGGCATTGTATGTGCTTTACAACGTGGCTTTACAACAACTTTAACTATGTAAGATCTTGAACCTAATTTACTGGCTGCATGCTTTTTCTGAAATCAGTTACTCAGAACAGGTATTATTTTAGATTTATAAATCGGAGCTCCACCCAAAAGGGTAAGCTCTGCTTGTTCGCACCCTCCACTGCCAAATTTGGCACTTTTATGGGGTGGGGGGGCAGGTACCTGGTTTTGACAGGTACCCTCTCACTCTTCCAGGTTAGATTGCTGTGGTGATCTCCGGGTATTTACGGCCCCTCCTCCTTCCCCCTGTTGTCTTCTGGAACACACACAGGTCCCAGAACACAGCGGGACCATTCAGAAAGCACAGCACGACTCGCACAAGCGAAGTAGGAAACCGGCGGTAAAGCATTCAGGCTTCACGGCCAGTTTCCCTTAGTGAATATGCTGGTGCCTGAACCTTAAGCCAAAGAATCGGCTCAGGGTGCTGACATCGCTGGATCCCTGGACAGGGAAGTGTGCTTATATTAAAAGTTAGCAGCTGCAGTATTTGTAGCTTCTGACGTTTAATTTTTTTTGCCCAGACTTGGGCTCTTCTTTAAGGGCAAAACAACCAGTAGCTCTCAAACCAGTAGTTCTATACTGTCGGGACAGAAATAAAGGTGCTTTTTTTTTTTTTCACAGGTGCAATTTCCAAGGCTGTAATATCAGCCTAGCTGTAAAAGTTTAAAATATATGTTGAATGATGTGTTAAAGTGACAGAAAGCAAAATCCTTATTTTCCAAAAATAATCTATACACATCCACTACATAATAGACCTGTAATCTATTTTCATGACATTTCATTTCATATTGTGTTTTTCCACCTCCTTGTAATGTCCTCCTTGAGCTCCTGAACCTCTCTCCCCCCCCCCCCCCTCAATTCTATTTGTTTGGAATGAGCACGCATGTTAGTTGTGGTCATGTGCACAACTCTATGCAATCTACATCCCATAGTCCATCTCAGGAGTGAGCAAAAGAAGCTGACTACATTCCTACAAACAGTGGGACCACTGAGAATGCACATAGCCACCCTCTATTACAGCGTTTCTCAAACCATGTGCCGTTGCACACTAGAATTGCAGGTGTGCCGTGGGATCATTCATGTTTTTCGCTGGGCCCTGCGGTGTGCCGTTACCACACCGCGAGACTCAGTGGCTCCGCCAGCATAGTGTTGTGTGTCACTCACTGAGCAAGTGTGCAGGCCTCACACAGACACGGTGATCTGTGCCAGCTAACCTGTGCGCAAATTGGATTGGTTGATGTTTGCCGCCACCAGACCCCGCCAATCCAGATCAAGAATATGATTAGGCTGCGGCCTGGCTACAGCATAAGGTGCCGTACCAGGCGCTTCCAGCTAATGAGGTGCTGAGCATGGCGCCCCTCAACGTGACATCATTCTCTCCTCTAGTCTCACCCACAACATAGCAGAGGAGCCCGCAGTCCATGGCTATCCCACACAGTGTGGAGCTGAAAAGGCAAGACGAGAGAAGAGATGGGGGGTGGACAGACCAGTGTGTGATTATATCAGCAGTAAATATAAGCAGCAGTCTTGTGTGATCCCTAACATTTTATATAGCAGTGATATAGAATAATATTGGGGGATCATGCAAGACTGCTACTTTTGTATATGTTATAATTTACTGCTGACCACAAATTTTTTTTAAATATTTTCAGGTGTGCCGCAAAAATTTTTAGATCTTTTTGTTGTGCCGCTAGGCAAAAATGTTTGAGAAACACTGATCTATCAGGAAGCTGGGGAATTTGGAGACTTGGAGGAGGCTGAGAACTTAGTGTAATTTTAACTCCATATTGTTAATAGCCATTATCAGCGAATTGTTCCATGGCCTTGGTACACTCACCTTCTTTGTTTGCGGATATCTGTAGACATATTGTAACAGCTTCTACTGCCCGGGGGCTTGTGAATATGAGACCCTCATACTTTTCTGGGTGGGAGAGCTTGAAACAGAGAAGTTATACCATTTAGAGAACACTCAGGAAAATTAAATTAGGAAAAATTACATATAAAGATTTCTCTAACAAGGAAAAAAACTCCCCCCCCCCCCCCCCGGAAAACTATTTACATTTTTCAAATTTATAAACAATTTATCATTTTCATTTTATTTTTTAATTCTTTTTTATAACATTTTTAACAATAGACATTTATAATGGTTCATTAAAGGTTTTTTTCTGCAAAGCATTTTGGGCTAATTATTTTAAATTTTGATTGCAATAAGACAGTCCCATCTCTGCTAGAAGATAGTGAGGAGATGTGTCCCTCTCCAGCGAGTCAGTTGTCCATTGTAAAGCCTCGCTCACACGGGGTCTACTAAAGCGTATGCCCATTGAGGGCTGTGTTTACCTGCACAATGACATACAAGTGTTCCATGCACCCTTGTGCAGGAAGTCCCATAGGTGTCAATTGGGATGCTGTGGCTGCAGTCCGATATATGTGCAGGTGTACAGCCCTGAAAGCACGCTGTCTTCATTAAGGACTGTGCCCCCACACCTGCACAGATGTCAGATTGGGAGCACTGTCTGTGCAGCCACAGCATCCCAACTGACATCAAAGGGACTGCCTGCACAGAGATGCATGGAACACTTATGTATCGCCATGCAGGTAAGCGTGTGACTCCATGGGCATATGCATTAGTATGCACTTTGTGAATGAGGCCTTAGCACAACAGCTCTAGTGCCATTGGGTGTCATTCAACTCAGTAGACTGAGGACATACTGTGAATGCAGGATATCATGACCATGCCCGAGTGGGCATCACCATTGCTCCCTTTTATTACAGTGTAATTATGAAGAAAGCGGTGCTCATGTCATTACATCCACAGCGCTCTCTCCGTCATTGAAGACTGTCCTATATTGGGGAAGAAGCAAAAAAGAACAGGACCCTGTATATAACGTGGCCAACCTGGAGAGATCTGGAAAAGGTAAGGATAGCAAAAAATAAAAATAAATAGAACGGTGTAAGAAAATGAGATGTCCCCTATCCTAAGGCTATTAGGCTGTATCCCTAGGGATTCAAACATAATCATAGTCATAATAAGAAAAAAAGGAATCCAGAAACCCAGTTTGAAAAAGTAACAAACGAAAAAGGAAAATGTATTAAAAATCTAAGTTTTAATCATTCTCATTAAGCAACATTCTATGTGGCTTTAAGCAGTTCAAGCCATTTTAATGAGAACAAAATTAGATTAAATTTGTTTTTGTTTGTTACTTTTTTTTTTGTACTGGGTTCCTAGATCTTTTTTTCTTATACTGACTGTCCTTAAAAAAAAAAAAAAGAATTAAAAGACTTTTGAAAAAAGTAGGACTTTTATTAAACAAAAAAAAAAAAAAAAAAAAGAAAAGATAAGTCCACTTTAAAACTGCCCATAGACTTTGTATAGGAGCAGCTTTCAAAGAGTGGCCCAAAGTAGAAGGATTTTGGTATTATCCACTAGGAAGGGGAATGTGGTAATGTGGTTTGTAGTTACTGTACTTTAATGATAACATAAATAAGGCTTTAGATCTGACTATAAAGTAGATCATTTTAAAATAAGCAGCTCTTGAACAAAAATAAAATATAGAAAATTAACAATTTTTCTTGCAACAGGAAAAAAAAAGAATCATTAAATTAGCTCAATGCAGGTTGTCTACCATGACCTGCTCAGGAGGAGACCCAACCAAACAAAAAAAAAAATCAAATAAATCAACATGGCAGTTGGATAAGCGAGGGCGCAATAAGAAGTCCTTTTATGTTCAATGAAAATGTATCATAATAATGGTATGGAAATTTTATATAAAAGTAGAGCCAAATGGAGTTCTTTATCAAACTGATTTTTTTGAAAATTTTACCAGCCTTACTAAACACCTCCTACCATTCGAGGGTAACTTTTATTTTTGGGTTGTGTGTTGGCCATGAATGTCAGGAAAAGTGGGAGCAGATTTTATTACTTGCCGAGACTCAAAGAAACCATATACAATTGAATTTTTAAAAATAGAAACCAATACGATTTGTATTCCAAGTGGAGAGCATGCGGTACAGCAAAATTGGACCAGAGTGGCTATTTACTCTTCTGATCTTTCGTACATGGTGACACTGTGGCCTTTATTCCTCTTTATATGGAGACCTTTGTCAATGCATCTGCTGTTACTTCGGTTGTACATCCCCCTACTAGTACACCGTAGCAGGCTTAATCCTTCAGAAGGGATATAGTGGCAGTAATAAACTAGATTAAGGTTGGTAATAGAATAAAGTAAGATTATACCTTGTCGAAGAGCTGCTCCAGTGACACAAATTGAAAGGATAACACAGGGATTAGTGTTGCTTGCAGTCCATAGGATGACAACTCCTAAGGAGGAAGATAAGTCACAGTAATGTATGCATATAAAGATTATAAGGAAAGGATCAAACTTAATTTGCTTTATGGCAATCTATACCCCGAGTGTGTAATTATTACACGGTGTATGCTGCTGACCCTGGCGCACTGATGACAATGGAAGAACTATTGGCAGGGCTGTACTTACTATAACAGCGATTTAATAATTTACTTTCCAGCCACTCTGTTCACCTGCGAAAGGCAAAAGGCCTGGAGTATCTGGTCAGACCTTGCATGGGGTTAAGGACTCATTTCCTTCCCCCATGTTACAGTGCTGGTGACTTATTCACTGCTCAGGAACCCAGCGCTAAATCATGAAAGGAAACGGAAGTGCTTTGTGCACTGGTCCAAATTAATTAGGGTGTCAGCATACCAAGACATTTGGACAATGTCGTGCTCCCACCTTTGTGGGAACAGTTTGGGGATGGCCCCTTCCTGTTCCAACATGACTGCCCACCAGTGCACAAAGCAAAGTCCATAAAGACATGGAGTCCTGACCTCAACCCGATAGAACACCTTTGGGATGAATTAGAGTAGAGACTGTGAGCCAGGCCTTCTGGTCCACATCAGTGCCTGACCTCACAAATGCTCTTCTGGAAGAACGGTCAAACATTCCCATAGACACACTCCTAAACCTTGTGGACAGCCTTCCCAGAAGAGTTGACGCTGTTATAACAGCAAAAGGTGGGCCAACTCAATATTGAACCCTACGGACTAAGCCCTTGTACACACGGTCGGACATTCCGACAACCAAATCCGTTGGATTTTGTGCATCGGATTTTGTCTGAAACTGTTGCATACACACGATCGGACAAAGTTGTCCGAAAATCCGATCTTTCAGAACGTGATGACGTTATTTCGTTATGACAGGACTACGTTCAGGCTAGTAGCCAATAGCTTTGATGTAGGAATTTGATCTGAGCATGCGTGGCACTTTGTCCGATCGGAATTCTCTACACATGATCGGATTATGTCCGATCGGAGCATTTTGTGGGAAAATTTTAGCAACAAGTTGGAAAACTTGGTCCGTCGGATACTCCGACGGAAACAGTCCGGTGGAGACCACACACAGTCGGATTATCTGACAAAACGGTCCGATCGGACACATTTCATCGGAATCTCCGACCGTTTGTACAAGGGCTAAGACTGGGATGTCATTAAAGTTCATGTGCGTGTAAAGGTAGGTGTCACAATACTTTTGACAATACAGTGTATAAAGCTGAAGTTTGGTTAAAAAACATTTTTTTCTCCACAACTTTAGTTACATAAACTTACCTGTAATAAAGTATATCCAACAATGTGTAGGCTGCTGGATTCCTAAAAATCTTCACAGCAGGGCTGACCTGTCCTCTTCTTGCTGCTGAACTTCCAGCATTGTGGAGGTTAAAGTGTTACTAAACCCACAACAGTAAAATCAGACTGTATATGCAGTAAAGCATGCTAGTGTTATACTCATCGTGGAACCTAAGGGTTTAATTGCCCGCATTGCGTATAAAGGCTGTTTGATCCTGTCTTCTCTGATCTTCCTCTTCTGGGCTGTCCACTGCCTCCAAAAAATAACCTGATATTTACAGAGCCAGGGGACAGGCTGCACATGTTCAGTTTGGTGTGTATTGCTGGAGAGTTGTTGTTTTTTTCTTGGGAGAGTGCATGTGATCAGCACAGGGCCAATCAGCACTGTTCAGACAAAGGGCCAGGGGAGAATGAAAACTCCTCCTATAAGCTTTACTAAGAACTGATAGAAGTCCCAAGGCTGCTAAACACTGCTGATGAGAAAAGGTATTTATCAGTTTATATTTACTAAAATAAATGCATTTTCATGTTCTGTGTACTATGAGAGACCAGATATAGTGACTGCAGGTTCTGGGATTAGTAACACTAACAGCTCAAAATCTCTGGGCTCAGCTACACTAAAAATGATCTAAAGGGGATATGCCCCCTCCTGCCCTCCCATTGAGAAAAGTTATTTCACCAACTACTTGCTATACCTGTAGCCAGGGGCGTTGCTAGATCTACAAAAGACCTGGGGCTAGAGCCCATAGCAACGTAGTAAAGAAAGTCATACGCTTGGGTGGACATACACATGTATATACAGTAATATACGTGTGTGTATATATCCCCAGAGAGCCCTCCCCCACTTGTATCAGGGCTATCAGAGAGCCCCCCTTACATTAGGGTCCCCAGAGAGCCTGCCCCTTGCATTAGGGTCCCCAGAGAGCCTCCCCTCCCCTTTTGGACCCCTGCAGAGACTCAGGGCTATGGGCCCCAGATTCGGGGCTATAGCCCCAAAAGCCACCCCCTAGCGACGCCACTGCCTGTAGCACGGTCTGTGAATGGAGGAACAGTCTGATCAGTCAGAGAAGGCAGGAGGGGGGCATGTCCCCATGGATAATCTTTGGAGATTTCTAATCTCCTGGAGATTCTGATCAGTTAACCCTCACAGTGCTGGATGTTCAGCAGCAAGAAGAGGACAGGGCAATCCCTACAGTGAAAATTTGTGCAGACCAGAACAGACCAAAAGGGGAGCCTGTTATTTGAGGTTACATACACTTGTAAAGCAGCTGTTACTTCAGAAAATTCTCTTGCCTCCTCTCACTTTCTACTTTTCAAAATCTCATTACATTATTGTTTTTAAATAGAAAGGTTTATATAGTCTACTTTATTTTGCATTGACTTTTGTTTTTTTGCCTTGCTACAGCCAATCTCAAACAGGGTTCATTAAAACCCTATGGTTTCTCCAGAGGGTGTTAGGGGTTCGTTGAGCAATGTCTGTTTCTGAGATGAACCAATGGTCTATAGCTTTATCATGTAGAATGGCGATCTTTCCCACTGACCACAAACAAAAGCATTCATCCCACTGACCCTTCCCACTAATCTAGCTTGATATGTAGAGATAGTCAATTTAAGCAGGGGCTCTCAGAGACCGGAAAATCATTTTAAAACTCTATTCACACCTCAGCATTTTGGAGCTGGAAGCTTGAAGCTCCAAAATGCTGGAGGGAAAAAAAAAAAATCAATTAATCTTCCCTTTAGTAAATCAACCACAAACAGTGCATTAAAGAAGTCATATTACTAAAACATTAAGTAGATAATAAAGGTATGAAGAGGCCCAAATTAAATAAAAAAAGTTCTGGAGCTTTTTTTGCAGCTTGAATCGCCAGATTTGAGCATTTTTGCCAAGTTTTTATTCACATAGAAATGAATATAAACACATGCCATTTACATGTTTTTGTGCGCATTTGCGTGTGCGATTTTCTGCTCACATTAAAAATTGTAAAACATAAAATAGCAGTAACATATGAATAAATAAATGTAAACTAAATTCTAAATAACTAAAAATCATCATAAATAAATAAAATAAATGAATATGCAATAATACATAAAATGAAATTAACCTCTAATCTCAACAAAAATGTTATAAATAATGATAATAATAAACACCCAAACCTGAACAAAGAAATAAATAATGGTAATTTATTTATTTATTGTTAGGGTGTTTAGTTATTATTTTATTTAACTTTTTTAAGGGTTAGGAGTTAAGGTTAAGGGTTATTTTTTTTTTATTTACTATTACTTAGTATTCATTTATTAAATGTATTTATGATTATTTTTATTTGTGTATTTATGTTAAAAAAATGTTGATCATTTATTATTAAAAAATAACCCTATGTGAGGAAGCTAGTTCAGCTAATACCAATTCTCATACAGCTAATGTGAATTCCCATACAGCTAATTCTTGTGCATGTGAACCAGCACATAGACAAACTCAGGCTAATATCCAGTGTGCACTGACACGTAGGCACCTCCTGACCACCCTGTTGTCTTACTGTGTATGACCCCGGCTCACTTTGACTACGTCCCCTGTGGCAGTCACCTGCTATCAAGCTACTGGCACCCGTGCTTTTTTGAGCCATTGTCACCACATTCAGGGGTGCTTGGACCAGAGCCGCAAGGGATGCCCTCTCGCCAACGCGGCTTTCAACCAAGGTACGTGACACCCTAACCCCTAATACTAACCCAACCTTAACTCTAACCCTTTAACCTAGCAAATAAATTAAATTAATTAATATTTAAAAAAGAAATAAAAGCTAAGTGAAAAGCTAAAAAGCTGAAATACCTAGCAACAAACGATGCAACATGTGATCGTTTTCTCTATTGGCATATAAAAAAATGGCAAAGCTCAAAAACGTGCGCAAGTCACGCATAAAAACACATGAAAAAATGTCTCAGGTGTAAATGCACCCTGATGGTAAAAAGCTTAAATTCCTACTCTGCTTTTCTCTTTTCCTCTGCAATCTTCTTGAGTGCCTTAAAATAGAAGTACAGGGAGTACTCCTACTTACGAATGGCAGGTGGCGCCGGTGGGCACATCAGAAAACAACGTTGGAAAACAGCGGAAAACATGGGAAACGCCGCTCTGCGCATGCACGTCCAGATCACGAACAAATCCAACTTCAGAACAAACGGGCAGTCCCTAACCTGTTCGTAACTCTGGGACTGCCTGTATTGTTTTTATTTTTTCAGAATTATACTTGCCTAGGTGTCCCATCTGTTCCCTGGCGCCTCTAACACTGAGAACCGAGCGATCAAACACTGTTGATCGCCCGGTTCTCACAGATCCGGTAGCAGAGAGCTGGTGACTGTTGGTCACAGCTCTCTGCTCTGCAGACAGGCTGAGCCAGGTGTCAGTCCAGGGATCTGGAGAATCCGAACTCTAAGGTCGTGATGACGCAGAGCCTGGACACACCTTCTGTGATGTCAGCAATGAGCGGACTTCAGCCTGCTCTCTGCTGAAAACGGATCACAGGAGTGCAAAATGAACTGCACTGCTGTGATTTATAGGAGGAGTACAGCCAAAATGCATGCAATAAAATGCAGAATGACACAAAGCAGGTCAAACGCAGATGGGAAGCTGCTCTGCACAGGACCTGGAACATTGTGGTTATCACTGTAGTAGCGCCAACTTCTACAAGTGATTATAATTTTTCGCCAGGGCCCATCAGGTATTAGGCAGGGGCATACATACAGTCGTAGGGGTTGTATTTGTGACCCGGCCCTATGCTCCAGGGGGCCCATGTGACCCCTGTACATCTGGATAACAGGAGGCAGTGAGGCGGCAATTGTACCGATCACTGACTCTGTTCATTCATAACTGAGGCCCTGTAAACTGTGATTACTATGCTTCAATTTATGAATGGACGGGAAGCTCTGTACAGAGCTATTCCTGGCCAGTCATTCTGTACAGCTGTGTCTTCAATCTTCTTTCTCTGTCTCAAAGGTGAAACATCAGAGGTCTGTTTAGACCCCTGATATTTTACCAAAGTACCCCAACAGGACTCCTAAAAAAGTTGTAAAAAAACACATTTGTAGAGTAATTAAATAGGCCTTTATCGGTCCGATAAAGGCAGCATCAGGCGACTGTCAGTTCATACCCATGGGTTGCAACAAAATAGAATATAAAATAAAATAAATATACAGCATATAAAATAAATCTTGACCAAAAAGATGCGTTTCATCTGGGAGAATACAGCTGCCCTTCAGGCCTGAGAAAATATGGATTATGTTATTAAATATCTCTTTTCCCCTCTGACTTGCTGCAACCAGACCAGTAATTAATTGCACATAAATTAACACACAGACTTCAGGAGCCAGTCAGCCCAATCTATATGGCAGCAGGAACTGCAGCAGGAAGGAAACATGATGTGCTTCCCTAAAAGTGGTTGTAAAGGCAGATGCAGCCCCCCTCATACTTACCTGAGCCCCATCTTGATCTAGAGAAGTTGCACCAGAGACCCGTCTGTCTGGGATTCTCCCTCCTGATTGGCTGAGACACAGCAGCAGGCACCAATTTCAAAGTCAGTGAGCCAATGAGGAGAGAGAGAGGTTCGGGGCTGAGCCACACAGAGCAGTGACTCGTCTTGTGGCTTGCTGTGGGGGCACTCAACAGGAGGGAGGGGCCAGGAGCACCAAAGAGGGACCTGAGAAGAGGAGGATCTGGGCTGCTCTGTGCAAAACCACTGCACAAAGCAGGCAAATATAACATGCTTATTATAAAAAAAAAAAAAAAAAATATGAGACATTAATATCACTTTAAAAAAAAGTCTGTGCCAATTTTTTAGGCTTGTTGTATTCCAGTGTGCTGGGGTTTGTTTAATATGGTGGAGAAGCAGAGGTGAAAGGGTGGGTGACTGTTCCACCAGCTTGGTTTCTGTGGTGATTATTGCAACCTCTGGCAACATTACACATCCTATTAAAATTGTGGATTATACCAAAACTGGTCATACATTAGTAGATCTTCAAACATTCCTACGATTCGAACCTTCATACAAAAATTCTCAGTACATTTGAAGACTTGATGGATGTCGTTCAAAAGTACTTCAGATTTTTACCGATTTTAACAATTGACTATTGGGATGAAAGTAGTTTCCCGAATAAAAACCACATGCATGGTTAGAAATTCAAGAAAAGAAAATGACATCCTGCTCCTATAAATTTTCTTGTCACTGCGGTAGAAAAATGGAATGTAGAGTTAACCCCACTACCGATTATAAAATCAAATAAACGTTTCTAAAACAAAAACATTTTTTTAAACAAAATTACTTGTGCAGGGGTCTACAAACTTTTCAAACAGAGCCAGTTTACTGTCCTTTGGACTATAGGGGTGCTGGATTGTGACCAGTGGGTGTAGAAAATATCCCATGCACAGCATCAGTGAGAATAAACATTGCCTCTGGGTTGGTGGTCAGTAGGAGGAGTGGAGCCCCATCATTGGTGTCAGTGGGAGGAACAGTGCCCCATCGTTGGTGTCAGTGGAAGGAACAGTGCCCCATCGTTGGTGTCAGCGGAAGGAACAGTGCCCCATCGTTGGTGTCAGTGGAAGGAACAGTGCCCCATCGTTGGTGTCAGCGGAAGGAACAGTGCCCCATCGTTGGTGTCAGTGGAAGGAACAGTGCCCCATCGTTGGTGTCAGTGGAAGGAACAGTGCCCCATCATTGGTGTCAGTGGAAGGAACAGTGCCCCATCTTTGATGTCATTGGAAGGAACAGTGCCCCATCTTTGATGTCATTGGAAGGAACAGTGCCCCATCGTTGGTGTCAGTGGAAGGAACAGTGCCCCATCGTTGGTGTCAGCGGAAGGAACAGTGCCCCATCGTTGGTGTCAGTGGAAGGAACAGTGCCCCATCGTTGGTGTCAGCGGAAGGAACAGTGCCCCATCGTTGGTGTCAGTGGAAGGAACAGTGCCCCATCTTTGATGTCATTGGAAGGAACAGTGCCCCATCGTTGGTGTCAGGGGAAGGAACAGTGCCCCATCTTTGATGTCATTGGAAGGAACAGTGCCCCATCTTTGGTGTCATTGGAAGGAACAGTGCCCCATCGTTGGTGTCAGTGCAAGGAACAGTGCCCCATCGTTGGTGTCAGTGCAAGGAACAGTGCCCCATCGTTGGTGTCAGTGCAAGGAACAGTGCCCCATCGTTGGTGTCAGTGCAAGGAACAGTGCCCCATCGTTGGTGTCAGTGCAAGGAACAGTGCCCCATCGTTGGTGTCAGTGCAAGGAACAGTGCCCCATCGTTGGTGTCAGTGCAAGGAACAGTGCCCCATCGTTGGTGTCAGTGCAAGGAACAGTGCCCCATCGTTGGTGTCAGTGCAAGGAACAGTGCCCCATCGTTGGTGTCAGTGCAAGGAACAGTGCCCCATCGTTGGTGTCAGTGCAAGGAACAGTGCCCCATCGTTGGTGTCAGTGCAAGGAACAGTGCCCCATCGTTGGTGTCAGTGCAAGGAACAGTGCCCCATCGTTGGTGTCAGTGCAAGGAACAGTGCCCCATCGTTGGTGTCAGTGCAAGGAACAGTGCCCCATCGTTGGTGTCAGTGCAAGGAACAGTGCCCCATCGTTGGTGTCAGTGCAAGGAACAGTGCCCCATCGTTGGTGTCAGTGCAAGGAACAGTGCCCCATCGTTGGTGTCAGTGCAAGGAACAGTGCCCCATCGTTGGTGTCAGTGCAAGGAACAGTGCCCCATCGTTGGTGTCAGTGCAAGGAACAGTGCCCCATCGTTGGTGTCAGTGGAAGGAACAGTGCCCCATCGTTGGTGTCAGTGGAAGGAATACATAGCTCCCAACTGTCCCTGATTTCGAGGGACCGTCTTTGATACAAAGTCCCTCTGTCCCCCTTTCCTCCTCATCTGTCCCTCATTTTGATATGATCTGTATAGTTGTATATAAAATGCACTTTTTATCCTTCAAAATGTGTTTCCCAGTGCTAAACCTTTCATCCAAAAATTCTAAATTGCTGCATTTGTAAATTTGAAAAGTCAATATAAAGGAATAGCAGTGGTAAAAAAAAAAAAAAAAAAAAAAACCCTTGTGGATTTAAATAACCTTTTTTTTTGGTTAATTCTCCTTTAAGGGGGTGTGATGGGGGCATGCCTACATACGTTTGCTAGTTGGTGTCCCTCATTCCCAGAATGTTGGAAGGTATTGGAATAGTGCCCCGTTGTTGGTGTCAGTGGAAGGAATAGTCCCCCGTTGTTGGTGTCAGTGGAAGGAATAGTCCCCCGTTGTTGGTGTCAGTGGAAGGAATAGTCCCCCGTTGTTGGTGTCAGTGGAAGGACTAGTCCCCCGTTGTTGGTGTCAGTGGAAGGAATAGTCCCCCGTTGTTGGTGTCAGTGGAAGGAATAGTGCCCAATCACTGATATAAGTGGGAGGATTAGTGCCTATTATTGGTGTCAGTGGAATGAATTATGCCCCACTGCTGGTGTCAGTGGAAGGAATAGTGCCCACTTGGTGTCAGTGGAAGGAATAGTGCCCAAAGGGTCGGATAAAGGCTAGCAAAGGGCTGCAGTCTGGAGAACACTGCACTAGTGAATAGCAGCTTAAGTACAGGCAAGTGAAGAAACATCTTGTGTTTTCTGCTCACCTCGACGTAGAGGTCCGAACCTTGGTCACCAGATTTTGGCTCTTTCAGTAACAAAACCTTCATTGCACCGGAGGAGTCCTGAAATCAACGGAGAAGAGTTATAACAGCCTGCACCACGTGAGGATATAAAACAATGTATAACTACATACAGGCGGTTGCTGAGGTCCTGATGAGTAAGGAGAACTGTCTGACCACCAGTGATAAGACACAGTGCTGCGTTCTTCAGATTAAACACCAAGTTCTCAGTGGGGGTCACACACAGACATACAACTAAATTACTGACAAATGGAACACTACAAAGCCAGACAAAATATTATTTTTTTTGTACACATTATTGGCTGTCTAGTCCTTACAAAACCTCTATAAAAAAACTTTCACTAAAAGGATGAGTACATTTTTCCTCCACATTTTTGAAAAGCATGGCATTTTTTATTTTTTTTTATTTAGTCTTTTAAAGAAAAACTCATCTATTGTTAATTTGATATCATTATTATTAAAACAGAAGTAAACTGCATAAGAACGATGGGAACCTCAGGAGATTTTGGTGTTTAACAAAAGGGAAATAGGTCATTTCTTTGTGTAAATATTGGCTGACACTAGATGGCGCTGATAATCGTAGTACCTGTAAATAAGTGTTTATTTCTCAGGATCATCGGCTTCATGTAGTGGTCATAGTGCAGTATTTTCCTAATACAGCCTATTCTTATGATTGAAGAACATCTGACCTAGAGAAAAATTAGCCTAGTAACATTTGATTTTACTCGCTTTTGCAGAGAATGAACGTGCATGCAGTTTTGCAGGACAAAAATATCCCTGTGAAACCCAGAGGGCTTCATTTACTATAAAGTTTACCTGCATTACAAAAATGCAGTCCACTTTATATCATCTGTCCCCAAGACCAAAATAAAAAGACATTTATCACTAGTAACAGGATTTTCAGTGGCCGATGCAGAATTCCTCACTTGCAAGCAGTGCCATTCAGTTTTACACCCCATTTACACTTGTGCGACTTGTTGTGCAACATTGGACATCAAAGTCACATGACAAGTCATACCCCATATTTTCCAATGATAACTATTCATACATGTGCGACTTAGGGCACTTTCACACTGGGGCGGGCGGCCAGGCGTCAACGGTAAAATCGCTTTTCGGGCGCTAGTGGGGCACTTTTAATCCCCCGCTAACTGGCGAAAAAGGGATAAAAGCGCCCGCAAAGTGCCGCTGCCCATTGATTTCAAGGGGCAGGGGTGCTTTAGGAGCGGTGTATACAACCCTCCTAAAACTCCTCAAAGAATCTGCTTGCAGGACTTTTCTTTAGCGTCCTGCCAGCGCACCGCCCCAGTGTGAAAGCACTCGGGGCTTTCACACTGGAGTGACAGGAAAGGCACTTTACAAGCAACTCAATGTGAAAGTAGCCTTAAAGTTGAAGTAACTTAAAACTAGTTCATGCACTACGTTTTTTCAACTTTCATGCAACTTGAGGGCCATAGACTTCAATGTTAAAGTGATATTAAAGTGATTGTAAAGTTTCGTTTTTTTTTTTAAATAAAAATAACTAACATGTTATACTTACCTGCTTTGAACAGTTGGTTTTGCACAGAACAGGCCAGATCCTCCACTTCTCAAATCCGTCTTCTGTTCTCCTGGCCCCTTCCTCCTGGCGAGTGCCCCCACAGCAAGCAGCTTGCTATGGGGGCACCTGAGTCGAGTCACAGCTCCCTGTGTCCATTCAGACACTGAGCTGTGGCCAGGCCCCACCCCCTTTCTTTCCTCATTGACTACCTGACTTTTGACAGCAGCGGGAGCCAATGGCGCCGCTGATGCGTCTCAGCCAATCAGGGGGGAGAGTCCCGGGACAGCCGATGGACATAATTGGATAGAGATGGGGCTCAGGTAAGTATTAGGGGTGCTGCTGCACACAGAAGGCTTTTTTTTTTATCTTAAAGGGGTTGTAAAGGTTAGTGTTTTTTTCATCCTATACATTGAGGTGAAAAAACACCTGTCAGTGACCGGCCTGCAGCAACCCCTGCCCCCCCCCCCCCCCCGGGTTTTACTTTCCTGAACCCTCAAACTTGTCCCACGGGGACGCGCCGTCTCTCTGCTAGGGGGTTCTCGGCTGTTGATTGGATAGTCCCATGATTAAGTCCTATGACGAAACATGTCGGGAGCGTGGCTATCTGGCAACTATCTTTGATACACTGAGCACTGCAACCGAGGCGGAAGGAGGTGTCTAACACGAGGAACAGAACTGGGAGATTGTGGCGCTGTGTTTAAACTGTGAGCTCCGCTGTGAGGTACCCAACAGCAGAAGGAAGGGTGAGAGACAGTATCTGTGCTACTAATCTAACCAGTATCCACTGTGACCACCAATGCCTTGGAGTAGAGTGCGCTGTTACTGAGGAGTGGAGTGATTTTGAAGTGCTTTCGTTCAAGCTGTGTCCATGTGAGTGCATTAACTACTTAATAACCGCCCTATAGCCAAATGACGGCTACAGGGCGGTTTCTTAACTCTGGGAGGCCATCATATGACGTCCTCCCAGAATTCCGCTCTCGCGCGCCCCCTGGGGCGCGCACTCGAGAGCATCCGTGACCGCTGGGTCCACAGGACCCAGCGCATCACGGATCACGGTAAACGGCCGTTCATATCGGCCGTTTACCACGTGATCGCTCCGTCAAATGACTGATCACTTGTAAACAAACCGGCGTCATGTTATGATGCCGGTTCCTCCCTTCCCCTCTCTGTACCGATCGGAACAGCGGAGGGGGAACAGATCGGTGTCAGCAGCGATGTGGGCTGCATCTGCAGTGCCCACATCGCTGCTCACTGAAAATTAACCCCTGAATTCCCTGCAAATACTCTGCAATACCCTGCCATTACTCTGCATTACTCTGCAATACCCTGAAATACTCTGCAATACCCTGAAATACCCTGAAATACCCTGAAATACCCTGCAATACCCTGAAATACCCTGAAATACCCTGCAACACCCTGCAACACCCTGCAACACCCTGCAACACCCTGCAACACCCTGCAACACCCTGCAACACCCTGCAACACCCTGCAACACCCTGCAACACCCTGCAACACCCTGCAACACCCTGCAACACTCTGCAACACCCTGCAATACCCTGCATTACTCTGCAACACCCTGCAATACCCTGCATTACTCTGCAATACCCTGCAATACCCTGCAATACTCTGCAATACTCTGCAATACTCTGCAATACCCTGCAATACCCTGCAATACCCTGCAATACCCTGCAATACTCTGCATTACTCTGCATTACTCTGCATTACTCTGCATTACTCTGCATTACTCTGCAATACCCTGCAACGCTCTGCAACACCCGCCAATACCCTGCAACACTCTGCAATGCTCTGCAACACCCACAAATACCCTGCAACACTCTGCAATGCTCTGCAACACCCGCCAATACCGTGCAACACTCTGCAATGCTCTGCAACACCCTCCAATATCCTGCAATGCTCTGCAACGCCATACTCTGAGATACCCAGCCATACTCTGAGATACCCAGCCATAGTCGGTGATACCCTGCAATACCCAGCCATAGACACCCCCCCTCCCACCGCCCTCCGGTGCTTCTATCGACTCGCCAATACGATCAAATCCAGAATCTTTTTTTTTTTTTCAGGCTTCCCAGTTTACAGATGAGATGCGGGGTCTTATTGACCCCATATCTCACTGTAAAGAGGACCTGTCATGCCATATTCCTATTACAAGGGATGTTTACATTCCTTGTAATAGGAATAAAAGTGATCAAAAAATTTATTTTTGGGGAAAAAAAATGTCAAACTAAAATAAATAAAGTAAAATGAACAATAAAATATATATATTTTTTTTAAAGCGCCCCTGTCCCCATGTGCTCGCATGCAGAAGCGAACCTATACGTAAGTCCCGCCCACATATGAAAACGGTGTTCAAACCACACATGTGAGGTATCGCTGCGAACGTTAGAGCGAGAGCAATAATTCTATCCCTAGACCTCCTCTGTAACTCAAAACATATAACCAGTAAAAAAAAATTCAATCGTCGCCTATGGGAATTTTTAAGTAGCGACGTTTGGCGCCATTCCACGAGCCTGTGCAATTTTGAAGAGTGACATGTTAGGTATCGATTTACTCGGTGTAACTTCATCTTTCACATTATGCAAAAATTGGGCTAACTTTACTGTGTTTTTTTTTAAGCACAAAACTGTTTTTTTTTCCAAAAAAAAAGCATTCGAAAAATTGTTGCGCAAATACCGTGCAAGATAAAAAGTTGCAACGACCACCATTGTATTCTCCAGGGTGTTTGCTAAAAAAACATATATAATGTTTTGGGATTCTATGTAATTTTCTAGCAAATAAATGATGATTTTTACATGTAGGAGAGAAATGTCAGAATTGTCCTGGGTGCTCCAGAATGCCTGATGGCGCTCCCTGCATGTTGGGCCTCTGTATGTGGCCACACTGTGTAAAAGTCTCACACATGTGGTATTGCCGTACTCGGGAGTAATAGCAGAATGTGTTTTGGGGTGTAATTTGTGGTATGCATATGCTGTGTGAGAAATAAACTGATAATATTACAATTTTGTGAAAAAAAAAAAAAGTAAAAAAAATCTTGATTTTGCAAAGAATTGTGGGAAAAAATGACAACTTCAAAAAACTCATCATGCCTCTTACTAAATACCTTGGAATGTCTTCTTTCCAAAAAGGGGTCATTTGGGGGGTATTTGTACTTTTCTGGCATGTTAGGGTCTCAAGAATTGAAATAGGCCGTCAGTCCTTCAGGTGTGATCAATTTTCAGATATTGGCACCATAGCTTGTGGACTCTATAACTTTCACAAAGACCAAATAATATCCACCAATTTGTACTTATTTTTACCAAAGATATGTAGTGGTATAAAATTTGGCCAAAATTTATGAAGAAAAAATTACTAATCTGCTAAATTTTATAACAGAAACGAAGAAAAATTCATTTTTTTACAGAATTTTCTGTATTTTATCTTTTATAGCACAAAAAATAAAAAACCCAGCGGTGATTAAATACCACCAAAAGAAAGCTCCATTTGTGTGAAAAAAAGGACAAAAATTTCATATAGGTCCAGTGTTGCATGACTGAGTAATTGTCATTCAAAATGTGAGAGCACCGAAAGCTGAAAATTGGTCTGGTTATTAAGGGTGTTTAAGTGCCCAGTGGTCAAGTGGTTAATGAGTGGATTTTAATTTTGGAATTAAAGATTTTTTACAGTGTTGCACTATGGGAGGTCTCTGTTTTTCTTTCTGAGGTACTTTGAGGGGTAGCTCTATTGAAGCCTTAAAGGAGAATATACATTGTGTGCTGAATATCTGCTGTCATCGTTTGAGAGACCTAACGCCCATCTAGCTTGGCACGAGAGTGCTGGGCGCCGTAGCTGGTGAGTGCTCCAACGAGGGGGGTCACGGACACTGATGGCGTGTGTGGTGAAGGCTATACCATTACTATATGGACACTGATAAGATTTGCACATGAAAAGGATTTTCAGATTTTTTTCCTATGGACTATTGTTTTTGTTTTAAAGGATATAAACACTTGCATTGTATTATTATTTTGAGATTATCACATTGAGTTTGTTATTCACAAATCTATATTTTCTTATATCTGGTTCTAGATATGTTTTCGTCAGAAACACAAATTATTGTTTGAGGGGTAACTTTAATGTGATTATATTTTTTACACTAATTTAGCGCTACAAGGTGATATTTTATGGTTATTTGGATGGGCAGATTTATATTCACCTTCTTATTTATTTATGGATAGATTGATAGCAGCACCACCATTGACTCCCGCTGCTGTCAATCAAATCCAATGACACCACCAGGGGGCGGGGCCAAGTCCTGCATTTAGCGTCTATTGAATGCTGGACTGAGGAGTGCACCCGCAAAGTAACCCACTAGGAGAGCGCTTTTCCCAGGGGGTTATCTGAAGCTTTAGTATAACTTTAATTAACCACTTGCCGACCAGCGCACGACGATGTACGTCGACAGAATGGCACGGGCAGGCA
The DNA here is from genome assembly GCF_037356315.1 of Lithobates pipiens. Lineage (NCBI taxonomy): Eukaryota > Metazoa > Chordata > Amphibia > Anura > Ranidae > Lithobates > Lithobates pipiens. The sequence goes on from NW_027507787.1 coordinate 206,508,420, forward strand.
AATGGGCGTACATGTACGTCCCTTTAAATTTGCCGCCCTGCCATCGGGAGCGCGCCGCCGGCGGCGCGCTCCCGCGCTGGTCGGGACACCCGTGAGTCCGGTCGCGGGACCCGCGGACTCGATCGCCGCGGGCATCCCCGCGATCATATCACGGAGCGGCCGAATGGAGAAGTGCTGTTGTAAACAATATTTCTCCATTCTGCCTAGGAACTAGTGACGCTGATCTCTGCTCCATGTGATTGGAGCAGAGATCAGTGTTCACTAAATGAAAGCCCAACCCCCCCACAGTTAGTAACACACCCCTAGGAACACTTAACCCCTACACTGCCACCCACTGGTTAACCCCTTCACTGCCAGTGTCATTTACACAGGAATCACTGCATTTATATAGCAGTGATTACTGTATAAATGACAATGGTCCCAAAAATGTGTCAAAAATGTCCGATGGGTCCCCCACAATGTCGCAGTCACAATAAAAATTGCTGATCACCGCCATTACTAGTAAAAAAAAAATAATAAAAAATTATTAATAAAAATGCTATAAAACTATCCCTATTTTGTAAACGCTATAACTTTTGCGCAAACCAATCAATAATCGTTTATTGCGATTTTTTTTCCAAAAATATGTAGAAGAATACGTATCGGCCTAAACTGAGGGGAAAAAATGTTTTTTTATATATTTTTGGGGGATATTTATTATAACAAAAAGTAAAAAATAATGCGTTTTTTTCAAAATTGTCGCTCTATTTTTGTTTATAGCGCAAAAAATAAAAACCGCAGGGGTGATCAAATACCACCAAAAGAAAGCTCTATTTGTGGGAAAAAAAGGACGTCAATTTCGTTTGGGAACCACGTCGCACGACCGCGCAATTGTCAGTTAAAACGACGCAGTGCCGAATCGCAAAAAGTGGTCTGGTCTTTGACCAGCAAATTGGTCCGGTCTGAAAGTGGTTAAGATAAACAAAACCTTCTGCCTTTACAACCACTTTAAAAAGTCTTGTTTATTTTTATTTTTTTAAATAACAAACGTGTCATACTTACCTGCTCTGTGTAGTGGTTTTGCACAGGGCAGCCCGGATCCTCCTCTTCTCTGGCCCCTCGCAAGCAGCTCGCTATGGAGCACCTGAGCCGTCCATTCAGAGATGCAGCCACGGCTTGGCTCCGCGACCCTCACTCTCTTCGCTGGTTCACTGACCTTGATTGACAACAGCGGGAGTCAATGGTGTCCGCTGCTGTGTCTCAGCCATATGCGTTCGCAGAGAGAGTGCAGGTGTGCCTGGGCACACTCTAATTACTACATGCAGTGCCAGTCCCCTACTGCCCAGGCATTACTGCTGGCATCCCGCCTCTCCTCTCACCCCATCTGCTGCGGGGGGATGTTTCAGGACGGAGAGTGGGGAAATGGGCTAGTAAATGTGTAATTTACCAGCGCTTTCCTTTTCTAAATGAACACAGCAAACACACTCACTGTGTTCATTCATAGCTGAAGCATAGTAAACCATGTTTACTATGCTTCCATTTGTGAATAAACAGGAAGCCGCTCAGCACAGAGAACTTCCCATTCATTCACTGTCCTGAAAAGCATGTGTGTTTGAGATTTGGGGCGCACACCCTAATGCTATAGGCTGCACACACCTATGGTCTCAGCCAAACAGAAGGGAGAGTCCTGGACAGCCAAGGCTTTTGTGCAACATCGTTGGTTATAGAGGAGGCTCAGGTAAGTATTAGTGAGGCTGAAGGGGGCTGCTGCACACTGAAGGTTTTTTTTTATCTTAATGCATTAAAATAAAATAAAAACGTCTGCCTTTAGAACCACTTTAACCCTCAAAAGTAGCACGAAAGGCATACCTGAATATTTTATATGCAATAGTGGTGTAACCATGGGTCTGACTTTGTAGAGGGACAAAAACTCACATCCAAGTCGCACCCATCCAAAATTGTGTCAATGTTACACTCGTGCAACTTTGGGAGCTATACAAGTGTGATTGGAGCTTCAAGATAATAGAGATACCACAGGAAGTGAGAGAAAATGTCTCCAAAGTGAGGAGAAAATCTCCACTTAGAAAGTTGCCATGAGAATATGTAGATATATAACCAACTCATCTTACATTTCTGGGGCAAATACTAAATGTCGGATTACCCATCACTTCCCTACACCTCCAGACTGACATCCATCTACCAAGTGAGAGCTTCACAGACACACAGAAATCAAAGCGATTGTCTTACCACTTGCTGACCGCGTAACGTACATGTACTGAGGCAAAGTGGCTCTATTGTGCGAAATCACATACCTGCACTTCATTTTGAGCAATAGCCTCTAGGGCAGGGGTAGGGAACCTTGGCTCTCCAGCTGTTTTGAAACTACAACTCCCATGAGACTTTGCAAGACCCTAGCATGACTGCTAGAGGCAGAGGCATGATGGGATTTGTATTTTCAAAACAGCTGGAGAGCCAAGGTTCCCTACCCCTGCTCTAGGGGAAGCCCCCGGAGACCCAATCGCGTGCTGGTTGAACAGAGGTGGAGCCAATCAGCGGGTCCCTATTTATGCTGGCCACCCGCAATCGTTCCCGAGAGAGGCAGATTGATGGTTTCCCCATGTAAACAAGACAGATCGCCATTCTGACAGGGGAGAAGATGGAGATTTTGTGTTTCTGCTAAGGAGGAAGACGGATCTCTGTCTTCCCCCAGTCATAGTAACCCCCCCCCACAGTTAGCATGCCCCCCCCCATAGGGACACATTTAATCCTTTGATCGCCCCTGATGTTAACCCCTTCCTTATCAATGTCGTTAGTATAGCAACAGTGCATATTTTTTTAGCACTGATCACAGTATTAGTGTCACTGGTCCCCAAAAGTGTGTCAGTTAGGTGTCCAATTTGTCTGCCGCAATGTTGCAGTCCTGCTATAAGTCGCTTATTGCCTCCATTACTAGTAAAAAAATAAAAAAATAAAAAATTCCATAAAAATATCCCATGGTTTGTAGATGCTATAACTTTTGCACAAACCAATCAATATACGCTTATTGGGATTTTTTTTTCCCAAAAATATGTAGCAGAAAACATATTGGCCTAAATTGATGAAGAAATTAGATTTTTTTCCATTTTCTTTATTGGATATGTTTTATAGCAGAAAGTAAAAAATAATGTTTTTATTCTTTTTTTTTTTTTAAATGGTCGCTCTTTTTTTGTTTAAAGCGCAAAAATAAAAACTGCAGAGGTAATCAAATACCACCAAAAGAAATCTCTATTTGTGGAGAAAAAAGGACATCGATTTTATTTGGGTATAGCATTGCATGACTGTGCAATTGTCAGTTAAAGTAACGCAATGCCGTATCGCATAAAATGGCCTGGTCATTACAGTAAATAGTTAAAACCTTCCGGGGTTGAAGTGTTTAATAATATATAAAACAGAATTAGACACAGAGATGGCCTTCTTTAGGGTAGGCCCGTACAAAAAGTTTTCATTAAAATAGGTGTAACCTACTTAGCAACCCACAACTGTTGAGACATGACATGATATTATATGATATGATATGTAATGTACAGCAATAAGCACAATGTCAGCAGCATGTGTCATAGTGCCGCTTATATTGCTGGTCAGCAGGAGAAAAAGATGGCCAACACCTGTGGTCAACAGGAGGAAAAAAATGGCTGATCGACATTGATGATCAGAGGAATGACTGGCATTGGTGGTCAATAAAGGGAAAAATTCGATATGAAGTGATACAATGAATGGAGATAAATCTATATGAAGTTCTATCAGAGGATACAAATGTATGGAGATAAATCTATATGAAGGTATATCAAAGGATACGATGTATGGAGATAAATCTATATGAAGTTCTATCAAAAGGATACGATGTATAGAGATAAATCTATATGAAGTTCTATCAAAGGATACAATGTATGTGGATAAACCTTCATGATGTTCTATCAGGAGATACAATGTATGGAGATAAATCTATATGAAGGTCTATCAGAGGATACAATGTATGGAGATAAATCTATATGAAGGTCTATCAGAGGATACAATGTATGGAGATAAATCTATATGAAGTTCTATCAGAGGATACAATGTATGGAGATAAATCTATATGAAGGTCTATCAAAGGATACGATGTATGTGGATAAATCTATATGAAGTTCTATGAGAGTATACAATGTATGGAGATAAATCTATATGAAGTTCTATCAGGAGATACATACATATATACGTTCTTTCGGAGATTACATTGGGGGATTTACTAAAACTGGTGCAGCTGTACATAGTAACCAGTTCAACTTGTTCAGTTAAACCTTGACAATAGGACTAGGTAGGTTCACACATGTCTGGTGTGAATTTCCCCTTACAGGGGTTGTATATCCTCAACGTTTTCCACCTCAAGGCATTCTATGCTTTAAGGTGAAAAACTTTCTTTAGCGCCGCAGTGCCCCCGAGCCCCCCTTATACTTACCTGAGGCTTGCAATTCCTGCGACAGGAACGAGCAAACCAGCTCCGGCCAATGTCTCATGTCCTGATTGGATAGATTGGTAGCAGCGCAGCCATTGGCTCCCGCTGCTGTCAATCAAATCCAATGACAAAGGTGCTGGGGGGCGGGGCCGAGTCCTGCTGTCTGTTTCAACAGACGCAGCAGCAGGACACGGAAGCGCGCCCGCACGGGTGTCCTGAAGGAGAGCACTTCTCCGATGGAGCACTCAAGAAAAGGAGGAGCCACCAGTGCCGCTGAGGGCGCCTAGAAGAGGAGGATCGGGGCCACTCTGTGCATATCCAACTGCACAGAGGAGGTAAGTATGACATGTTTGTTTAAAAAAAAAGAAAAAAAAAAAAGGAACCTTTACAACCTCTTTAATTTTCCCTGCAAATTTATTTCCAAAGTAGCTGCTCAGCTGTGATTTAGATGCAGTTCAGATGCAAACTTTTGGAGCCGGTGGCCACCTCCACCTCACAGCCCCTTGTCTCATGTTGATGGGGACAAGGGCCTCTTCCCCACAACCCTGGCTGGTGGTTGTGTGGGTCTGCAGGCGGGGGGGCTTATCGGAATCTGGAAGATCCCCCAGATCCCACCCACTCCCCCCCATGTGAATGAGTATGGGGTACATACATTGTACCCCTACTTTTATACCCCCCAAAAAAGAGAAAGTTTTTAACAATTCCTAAAAAAAAACAATGTCCCCCGGTGTAGATATGTCGTCAATCACAATGCCCGCTGCCGACCCAAGAAAAAAAAAAAACTCCGCTCCCGCCATATGCCTGCTCCACTGTTTGAGATTTCTTAAATAGCTAAGGGGCGAGGCCACACCGGTGATGTCATCCACCCAGCATTCACCCGTCAAGAGCCCCCCCCCAACGTTAAGGGCATCTGGTATGGTTAAGGAGGGGGGCACTCGCGCACCCCTCTCCCTCCTTAGATTGTCAGGCAGCATGCTTGGATAAGGGTCTGGTATGGATTTGGGGAGGGGGGCATCCCATGCTGTTGTTTTTTCACATTGTAGTATGGGGTTTCCCTTAAAATTGGTACCAGACCGGAAAGGGCCTGGTATGGTTTGGAGAGGCACCCCTCTTTTTTTTTGGATCTTATTTGTGTTCAAAACTGATCGGATGTGTGATTCAAATGTGTTCCCATAGAAGACAATGAGCCTGGAACTCGCATCTGAACCGCACTGCAGTGCTCAGAAAACGCACAGGACTCTTTTTAAATTCGCAGTGAATTTGCACTGTTGCAACACCGCATATATGTGAACCAGCTCCATAGAAAAGAACGCTACTTCACGTCATGCAAATTGGATGTGGTTCAAAATTTGCATATATGTGAATGGAGCCTAAAAGCTTGAAGCCGCTTCGTTATTATGCAGAGCTGCACCAGTTTGTGTGCATCAGTTTTAGGAAAATCTCTTCCAATGTATATAAATCTATATGGTGTATACAATGTATTTAAATGTAGATAAGGTTATACATCCTGTCACACTCACCACACATGACCCGACCTCTGTACCCTAAGTCTATGAGAAATATGGAGATAAAACTATAGGACCTTTTATTAAAGATTACATTAGGGAGGAGATTTACTAAAACTGGAGCACACAGAAACTGGTACAGTTGTGCATAGTAACCAATCAGCTTCTAACTTCAATTTGTTCCATTCAACTTTGACAATAAATCCTGGAAGCTGATTGGCTACAATGCAGAGCTGAACCAGATACTGTGTGCACCAGTTTTAGTAAATCTCCTCCAATGCACATAAATCTATATGAAGTTCTATAGGAAGTATACAATGTATATGGAGTTTTATAGGAAGTACAGTATACAATGTATATTAAGTTATATAGGAAGTATACAATGTATATAAATATATATGGAGTTCCATAGGAAGTATACAATGTATATGGAGTTCTACAGGATGTATAAAATGTATATGGAGTTCTCTAGGAAGTATACAATCTATATGAAGTTGTATAGGAAGTATACAATGTATATAAATATATATGGAGTTCTACAGGAAGTATACAATGTATATGAAGTTCTATAGCAAGGATTTAATGTATATGGAGTTCTATAGGAAGTATATAATGTATATGAAGTTCCATATGAAGTATACAATGTATATGAAGTTGTATAGGAATTATACAATGTATATAAACCTATATGAAGTTCTACAGGAAGGATACAATGTATATGGAGTTCCATAGGAAGTATACAATGTATATACATGTATATGACGTTCTATGGGAAGTATAGAATGTATATAAATCTATATGAATATATCCATCCAGTCACACTCACCACACATGACCCGGCCTCTGTATGTCTATGGGGAAGGAGGGGGAGGGTGACCTCTATTAGTAGTATACTCCGTGTCCTGTGCGGTTAGAAGGTCGGTTCTGTACCCGGTAACGTTCTCTGTCCTCGTTAATCCTTCATCACACCGCCAGTGCGAAGGACGAAGCGCTGACAAGCCAATAACCCCACCCGGGCTCCAGGAACACCCCCCATCGGTAGTGAGATGGTACAGTCCGCGGAACTTCCTGTTTACTTCCGCCTCTGCACGCTGGGCCTGGAGGAAGAAGAAGAGACAGCATGGCATCAAGTGCGAAGAGGAGAGCTGTGCTGGAAGACGAGGAGATGGAGGATGAAATGGGAGGAGAAGAGGAGGAGGACTCTGATCTCAGTGAGGATGATGATGAGGAGTCTGAGGAGGACGATGACGATATGGATGAGGTGAGCCGGTGTGGACTACAAGGCTCAGCATGTCCTGGAATGGTGTGATGAGACTTGCAGTCCTTCATAGTCTTCCTGTGTGGCCTGGTCAGTGTGTAGATGAGATTGTACGATGGATGTGACTGCTGATAGCTATATATTACTAGGAGAAGTCTGTGATCCTTAGAGTGGGGGATCAGGCAGTGTGTGGCTGTATTCTGTAGAACAGGCAGTTCATATTTCACAAGCTTAAAGTGTGGATGGTATGGGATGCAGGGCACAAGGCGGAGATCACACCCTTTCACTTCCATCACAGAACAGTGTGTGCCATTAGGGTGCAAACATGCCCTGCCCCCGATTACATGGCAAAACTCCAGTGGGGGGGTTCCTGTGATTCGCTGCGAGAGGCAATCGCACCGAAATCAATGGAAGGCTGCCAGTTCCTGCATCCATTCGCTCCCGCTCACATGTATTCGCTCATACAGGAATAATCACATGGGAGCGATCGGCCATGAACACAGGGAGTCTGCATCCAGAGCTGATCACTCACATGTGAGTGATTACATGTGGGTGGTTGCAACTGGATGTGGGAACTGGCAGCCTTCCATGACTTTCAGTGGGACTGCCTCTGGCAGTTAATCGCGGAGACCCCCGCTGGAGTTCTTAAATGTACTGGGAGGCAGGGAGTGTCCGCAGGTGTGAATGCACCCTAAGACCGGGATGAGTAATTCTCCACCGTTCAGGAGAAGCTTTGTACTTTAATTTAAAAAATACAAGGCCTCCTCTGATTGGCCAAGGCGGAGAGCGGTCAGATGTCTTGATTTCTACCATGCCCATTAGAGGAAGCTTTGTATTCATTAACAGTACAAAACCTCTCCTGAATGGTGAAGTACTCAGCCCGACTCTTTGTAATTTTGGCAGTAGGTGGGAACTCGCTGCTTATTGTATGTAGCTAATGCTACTACAGCCCATTACAGCAACATCATTCTGTATAGGATAGAGGTGTGCCAAAATCAAAAACTACAGTTTAAAAAAAATAAATGTGTGTGTGTGTGTGTGTACATATATACAATTTGAGCTGCACGATTCAAAATGAGAATCACAATTTTTTTTGCTTAGAATAAAAAGATCACGATTCTCGTGACCTAAAATCTTTCACATTATACAAAAAATGAGCTAACTTTGCTGGTTAGTTTTTTTTAATTCATTAAAATATTTTTTCCCCAAAAAATTGCATTTGAAAGACCGTTGCGCAAATACACTGTGTGACGTAAAATATTGAAACAACCACCATTTTATTCTCTAGGGGGTCTACTAAAAAAAAAAAAATGTTTGGGGGTTTTAAGTAATTTTCTTTTTTTAACTTGAAACCAACAAATGTCAGAAAAAGGTTTAGTGTATAAGTGGTTAAACTTTTTTCACTTAGGGTCCTTTCACACGGGGCGGCTCAGTTCTGATCCGCCCTGTGGATATCCGTTTGCTCAGCGGGGATCACTCCGCCGATCCCCGCTGAGCAGGGAGATGACAGGTCCGTCTCTGCATACTGCGCAGGGACGGACCTGTCACAGCGCCGCTCTCCCCTATGGGAGATCGGATGACGACGGACCGCAGTGCCCGTCGTCACCCGATCCGATCCGCAGACGGATGGAAAAATAGCTTTTTCCTCCGTTACACTTTTTCGGATCGGAGCGGGTCGGATGTCAGCGGACATGTCACCGCTGACATCCGACGCTCCATAGAGCTCTATGGAGCACCCGTTCAGGTCCGCCTGAAAAACTGACAGGCGGGCCTGAACGGGACGTCAGTGTGAAAGGGGCCTTACACACAAATTCTATTCCATTGACAAATTGTTACAATGTTTATACTTAAGTTCAACTGATAAAGAATGTTTTGATTCTTGGCAGACTGCCCGTTTTTTTTTTATTTTTTCTCTTCCTTCCTTTTGAAGGCTGCAGCTTCAGAACAGCAGAGAATTCTTTGCATAGAAAGAATTGTAAAACGCTAGTCAAGATCACGATTCTTGATGATTAATCGTGCAGCTAAAAAATAAAATAATGTGTGTGTGAGCAAAAAAAAATTATTTTAACTTGAAACCGTCAAATGTCAGAAAAAGGATTAGTGTTTAAGTGGTTAAACTTCCCTCATTTACACACCAAAGTGTATTCCTTTGATCTAAAGCCCCTTTCACACCAAGGTGACAGTGGTAAATTGTCACTATTTTTAGCGGTGCTTTACCGTAGTATTTGCAGAGGTTTTCGGCCGCCAGCGCGGCGCTCTTAACCCCCGCTAACAGCTGAAAAAAGGGTTGAAACTACCCGCAAAGACGGCTCGGTCTTTTTCGGCAGCGCTCGCTAGAGAAACAGCAGGGAGGCAGGACTACGAGCGGAGCCGAGCAATCGGCTCGGTATTTTTTGGCGGCGCTCGGTATTTTTGACTCGCAGACAGTGGGGATCGGCGTATAACACGCACCCACGACTTTCCCCCGATTTTAAGGGGGAAAAAGTGCGTGTTATACGCCGATAAATACGGTACTTTTGGTGCGTCTTGTAAAAAGATTTTTTGTTTTTTCATTTTGTTTGTTTCTGTTTTGTCTAAAGGAAGTAAAAGTGGACTTTGAAGCTCATACAATGTCTGATGGCGATCACGACGGAATAAAAAAACTGCTGAAGCAGGTAAGGAAATTTATATATAATCCTTATAAATCAATGTTTGCTTTACAGAAGGGGGGGGGTGTGCTTGACTCTTGATCTTCCCATTCTCAGAATCCTTAAATTGTTCCTAAACCCCGGACCCTGCATTCTCTACATCTGTTCTCCCAAAGTACACAGAACATGGAAATGCAATTATTTTAGTAAATATAAACTGCTAAATAGCTTTTCTCATCAGCAGTATATAGCAGCCTTGTGACTTCTATCAGTGTCTTGTTAAAGCTTGTATGGGGAGTTTTCATTGTCCTCTGACTGTCCTATGAGGCTGCAGGACCCCTGACCCTCTGGACAGTGCTGGTTGGTCCTCTGCTGATCACATGTACTCTCCCAAGAAAAAAACTCTCTAGCAATACACACCAAACTGAGCATGTGCAGAGTAGCTCTAAAGGCTCTGTACTATCATCAGATGGATTGGGAACAGTGGACAAAGGGGAGGTTCAGAAAAGACAGGATCAAACAGCCTTTTTACACAATGTGGAGGATTAACCTCTTAGGTCCCACAGTGATTATAACAAGCATGCTTTACTGCTTATACAGACAGATTTTACTGTTGTGGGTTTAGTAACACTTTAAGGAGTGTACCTACCTTCTTCATCGCATGCTAACTACTCCACACAGGTGGGACAGAGTGATCTTATCCTTTTGCTATGGAGACAGCAGTGATAAGTTGGTGATTTCTCCCTTTTTATGATCACACTGGCAAAGATTGATGATGAGTGAATACACATATTAGTTTTGACTTCATAATCCATTTTAAATTACTTTTATTTGTTTTTTTTTTTATTATTCAGCTGTTCCTCAAAGCCAAAGTAAACATTGCAGAACTGGCCAATCTTCTCATTCAGCAGAATCACATAGGAAGCGTCATTAAGGTAATTCAAGAAGAATTGTAAATTTGTATTCATGTCTGCTGAATCTTTTAATGCTGAACTCCAGTCAGCTCTGGATGACACAAGTGCAGTTCTGTGTTCAATAATAAGTCAATAATTTTTTTTTTTTTTTTACACTAATGTACCTGAATGTGACTCGGTGTCAGCTTCTTACAAATGCCTGTATGGCAGCACTCAGACTGGAAGAGGGTGGGCCGGGACAGGACTGGTAGCCACACACTGGGGGTTATTTATGAAGGGCCAATCCACATTGCATTACAAGTGCACTTGAAATTGCACTGAAAGTGCACTTGGAAGCGCAGTCGCTGTAGATCCGTGGGGGATATGTAAGGCAAATAAAATAAAAAAACAGCATTTTAGCTTGCATATGATTGGATGATAAAATCAGCAGAGCTTCCACTCATTTCAGATCTACCCCTCAAACTTAGAGTGACTGCACTTCCAGTGCAATTTCAATTAGTGAATAGTGGATTTGCCTTCCATAAATAACCCCCAGTGTGCTGTATGCAAAAGTGGAGGAGTGAGCAGAGGGCTGACCACATCCGTCTGTCACTATTTAGTCAGCTGGCTGGGGGTGTAGAGAGGACACCATTGTGTCTCTTCTATAGTCTGCAGCTGTAACAGAGAAAGTAATCCTTCTCACTGTACTGTGTGACATGGCAGTTTTATTTCAGGACTGGATGGAAATGGGGCTTATCCACAAAATCCCTTCTCAAAAACACTTTAACATTGAGTGATAACCAAATCACAAGACTCAGAATTCAGATTTCAAAGTGGTATAGGGGGAATAAACAAAGTAAAGGGTCTTGCCGGAAACGAGCAAATTTTAAATAAAAACCTTTTTTATTGTGCACAATCAATGCAAAATAACACATATACAGTAAGGCTGGTCATACATTATACAATATCCTTGTACAATTTTCATTTAAGATTTACAAAAACCATAAAATATGTAGGTCACACCTAAACACTTTCAATTTGTATGCAATCAGGCAGGCCCTTGCACTACATAGTTGAAGGTAAATCTAAAGGAAATTGGATAAGAATATTGTATAATGTATGGCCAAGCTTTAGTCTCAATGCTAAAAATATTAAAAAGACCATGGTGACATCTCAGTCTCATGTTTACTGAAACCGCAAAATGTTTGCAAGGTCTATTTCCGGGATATGTAATTAGCGGACCTCTCGCATTTTATATCTCTGGACCATATGGACAGAACTACAAATGTTTTGGCAGCTACCTTTTTTATATATATTTGGCGTGTATATTTAGCCCTTGGCCTACAGCTCAGCTTTAAGCTTTTGCATTCTGCAGTTGTATTGGGGTGATGTTTTAGTTCAATACCGCCATAGTGGGACTCCATATCCCTTTTTTAATGTTTATACAGTAAAACCTTGGATTGCGATCATAATTTGTTTCAGAAGCATGCTTGTAATCCAAAACACTTGTATCTCAAAGCAAATTTCCCCATAAGAAATAATGGAAACTCAAATGATTTGTTCCACAACCATTTATTCATAATTCCTTCAGTTTATAGTCTATATAAAAAGATTATAGCAATGTGACCAGGTTGTGTAACCATAAAATGTCCATCCACAAGGGGATTAGAAGCAAAATCCAGCAGTAGCTCCAGAGCAGGAATCTTCAAACTATGGCTTTCCAGCTGTTGCGGAACTACACATCCCATGAGGCATTGTAAAACTCTGACATTCACAGACATGACTAGGCATGATGGGAATTATAGTTCCTGAACAACTGGAGGGCCGTAGTTTGAAGACCCCTGCTCTAGAGTATAAGGCTGGATTCATACCTATGTATTTTTAGCGCATTTTGCAGATTTGCACTACAGTCCATGGTTTCCTATGGAACACGTTCTGCAGTGCAAATCTGCAAAATGCAAAAAAGCACTAAAAAAGCATAGGTGTTAATCCAGTCTAAAAGAGAAGAGCTGAGTGTAGCAATATGTTGCTAAATGTTGTACCTTCATTAAATGTAACCATATTGCTACACTTAGAGGCGCCTCTCTTCTCTCTCTCATACTTTGTTGTGACTTGACACTACTTGTATATCAAGACATCGCTTGTTTATCAAGACAAAATTTTATTAAAGAATTTTGCTTGTCTTGCAAAACACTCTCAAACCAAGGTTTTACTGTACTGACAAAAGGTTGCATGTGATATTTTTGACATCTGAACATACACAGGTGAGATGATCTCCTGTCCATAGTTGGACTCCCCAATTATTTTATTTTATTCTATACAAGAGAATACATGGAGGGGGGGAGAGTGACACCCTCCACAAATGGGCAGGACATGGAATTTGGTTAAGGGATCTTTATACGAGATCCTCAACTGCCAATCAGATGTTGTCTTTTATTGCACGACTACTGTAACCTGAAACATAATTTGTTGCTCTTTGGACTATTGGACTTTGTGTATAGTTGTTGCTGTCTTCTGGGTACCCTTGGTTTATGCCTCGTACACACGATCTGAAAATCAGACGACAGATCACTTTACTTTTTTCGCGTACTAGTCACAAGTAGAGATTGAATAGGTTGCTAAAGTCACAAATTCTCGTACGACAGAAAAAAAAATCGGACGTGATGTCATGTGTTTTAGTGTATTTGTATTGTATTTTTGGACAACTGTACTGATTAAATGAGTTGTACGATCTGGTATCATACGAGAAAAATTTCCATGCTCGTTCAATCGAATATTATCGGATGAACGGTTGTGATCTGCTCTAGAAAGCTGTGTATCAATGATCCGATTATCGTACGATCGAGTCAAAAGCGAAATTTTTCATCCGATTTTTGGATCGTGTGTACCGGCCATAAGGCTTGCCATTTCTATGTTTGTATACAGTTTTACTCTACCAATCTTGCATTTTATTTTTTTTTCCCTCCTACTGGGCCCTCCAGCCTCAACACCTAACCCTCATCCACTACACCAAGCCATTGCTGGTATAAATTGCCTTTAAAGCATCTTCCCAGTGGACTGCTAACAAGGAAGATGGCAGGGATGGTTGTCAGGGCTTGCTCATCCTTGCTGTGTGGAGGATGACGTGACCTCTTTATGCTAATGAACAGCGATCATAAAGAGATACCAGCTGCATATCCGAGCATGGGGATAAAATCAATGTTCTGGACTAGTGGCTTAGTTTATAGGGGGCATTTATTATAACTTTAATGCTGCTAGGGGAGGCATTCTCTTTAATGTGTTGCTACCTGGAGCAAGAGTTATTGCTGTCTTTGGGGAGATTATAGTAATTGATGCTTAGAGCAAATTATAATTTTACTTCCTTTTGGGGAAGAGTATTATAATTGAAGCTTGTAGCATGGGTTGCCAATGGGGGAGGTTTTTGTAATTTACAGCAAGAAATGAGCCAGATTTTTATGTCTTCATGCAGGTTAACTACTTCAATACAGGGCACTTAAACACCTTCCTGCCCAGACCAATTTTGAGCTTTCAGCGCCATCGCACTTTGAATGACAATTGCGCGGTCATGCTACACTGTACCCAAATGAATTTTTATCATTTTTTTTTCCCACAAATAGAGCTTTCTTTTGGTGGTATTTGATCACCTCTACGGTTTTTATTTTTTGCGCTACAAATAAAAAAAATACCGAAAATTTTGAAAAAAAAATGTTTTTTTTGTTTCAGTTTCAAAACTTTGTAAATAAGTACGTTTTCTCCTTCACTGATGGGGCACCAATGATGGGGCACCAATGATGGGGCACCAATGATGGGGCACCAATGATGGGGCACCAATGATGGGGCACCAATGATGGGGCACCAATGATGGGGCACCAATGATGGGGCACTGATGAGGTGGCATTGATGGACACAGATATGTGGCACGGATGGGCACTGATAGGCGGCACGGATGGGCACTGATAGGCGGCACGGATGGGCACTGATAGGCGGCACAGGTGGGCACTGATAGGCGGCACCCCCGTGGGGGATGCGGAGGTCACGCTATTTAAATTAAGCGCAGGTGCCGTGAACGTCCACAAGGACACACGGTAGGCTAAAAGCAGATAAATACCGCTATGACAGTCTCTCCTCTGCTGCTGAGGAGGAAACAAGCTGCCTGCACACAGGGGGACACGAGCTATGGGGCACGTATGGGTTGCAAAACTGGCATTCCTGAATCGGGAAGGACCTTTTTTTTTTTTTTCTTTTTTTTTTCTTTTTTTTTTTTTTCAGCACTAGGCTGAACTTTATAGCGGTTTTAAGTCATGACTATCTTCAGCGATTTAGTGCAATTTGTATAGCGCCTCTGTTTTTGTACTTGGGACTATGCCTGCCAAAAAAGTAAAGGTTTCACCCCCAGGCATTAGGATCTCGAGCTGTATTTCCATGCTGTCATCCTCATCTGAATTACCAGTTATGGCAACTCAGGGTGAGCCATTGGAACAAGTTGATGGTGCAGCTGCCTCTCACATCTCAACACCTGTATACGTGACTGAAGATGCCCTTTCCTCCTCCCTCCAGGGTCTGGAAGAAAGATTAGCAGCTTTAATCACATCCTCAAATGAACAGAAAGCATACTAGGTCCCCTTCCCCCAATTCAGCTTTGCAAGGGGAACAGTGGCGCACGCGATGAGGTGTTACCCTTAATCGGTCAGGAAGAAAAGCAAACCGATTCCTCTGCAGAAGAAACAACGGTAGTTGAACCTTTTTCAGCTTCTAAATCTGAGAAATTGCTGATACAATCTCTTACAGAAATGGTTCGTTCCACTTTCATGGTGCCTCTAACAAAGTCTCATGAAAACTCGGTCTCTTCCTTGGGTTCTTTAAAACCTTCCCATCCTTTGCATGTGTTTTCAGCACATGCATTACTAGAACAGCTTATTTTTGCTGCATGGGATCATCCCGATTTAAACATTTTCTCCCTCGTAAAAGGTTTTCGATTCTCTATCCTCTAGAGGAGAAATTCTCCAAAAGATGGAAAGTACCAGCAATTGACGCTGCAATTTCCAATGTGAATAATAACTTGTCCTGTAGACAATGCACAGATGCTTAAGGATCCAACGGATAAGAAGTTTGAATCCCTGCTAAAATCTGCCTTTTTCCATAGCAGTTGCCGTCACTCAGCCCGCAGTCACCACAATAGGCGTCTGCCAATCCCTAAAGGACCAATTTAATTGGGTCCTTAGTTAGCTTCCTACACAACAAGCTCGAGATTTGGCTGAACTACCTAAGTCATTATGTTTTGCCATAGATGCCGTTAAAGATTTTATGCACCAGGCATCCCGCCTTACGCTTATGCTTGTATGTATATGCGTAGAATCCTGTGGTTGAAAAATTGGTCAGCTGAAACACCATGTAACCTCCAAACTGGGTTCACTTTTCATGGGGTGCGACTATTTGGAGAAGACTTGAATAAATATATCAAGACAATTTCTAGTGGGAAAAGTACTCTTTTACCAGTCAAGACAATATAAACGCCCTTAATTTAAACGGGCTCTTTCCCCTGCACCAGGGGCTTCTGCCTCTAGGCAGTGGCGACGGCCTCCGCCGCCAGATTCTAGAAAAAAACCTCAGGGTCAGAACCAGGCTTAAAATAAGTCCTGGGGTCGGAAATCTGCAAAACAGAATCCTAAAGCCTCATCATGAAGAAGAAATCCCCCCTCGCCAAGGTGGGGGGGGGGGGGGATAGACTTCTGCAATTTTTCAGACGTCTGGAAAAGGGAAATTCAGGACAGATGGGTCATCTCCACGGTAACGCTAGGGTACAAGCTGGAATTTCGGGATTTTCCACCGTCTTGCTTCCTGGGATCAAGTGTTCCCAACGATTCAGAGAATAAAGATCTTTGTTTTAGGCACTAGACCGCTTAATATCTCAAGGGGTGATCATACAGATCCCCACAAAAGAGCAAGGTCTGGGGTTTTATTCAAATCTTTTCATGGTACCAAAACCAAATGGAGACGTCAGACCCATTCTGGATCTAAGAAAGCTAAATCAATTCCTTAAGATCCGCTCCTTTCGCATGGAGACAATCAGGTCGGTAGTTTCTATCCTTCTAGGAATCACATATTATGAGTATCGCCTCTGGTATAAATCTTTATAAGTATTGTATAATGTACCATCATCCAGAATTTGTAGTTAAAGGAAAGAGGGCTTAATTGGGAATACCGGGTAGTCGCTCACACCAACCCCATATGTAGTTCCATTCGGCCATATAATGAATTGGACTATACCGGTACTTTGTAATGGAAAAACACTAATAAAATTTAAAATCAATATAATGTTTAATAAAGATATAAAACAAAACAACACTGAAATATCACTTGAAGGAGTACAATAATATGCACATCACAGTTGAGGTATTCCTGACGGGTTCTCCATAGGGAACATTCAACCGTAGAGAGTGCACAATAAATTTCCTCGACTAGTTTCGCGGGAAAAGGCCCGCTTCTTCAGGAGGATATCTATATAAAAGTATCACAGTCATTAGATAATACACACATGTAAAGATATAAGCAATACAGTTATAATGTTATTGATTTTACATACACAAATTCCCTATATGTTTAAAAGAGGAGGTCAGCTCACCCTACTTCAAGGAACAGGCTGCAGGTAAGGAGATCCGCAAAGTCCCCCCACGGTGAACATGGGGGATTGGTAAACGCCGGCTCTGGATAAATAATATTATAATAATTTATCAATTAGGTAGGGGTATATCTTGAATTAAGGAAGAAAGGGGAAGGGGGGGAGAGAGAAAGAAAAGGAAGAAAGACCTCGTGAGGGTGCAACCGTGATATTAGGTGACTAGAAAAGTGGGGAGGGGGGGGGGGGGAAAGGAAGGGGGAAGGGAGAGGGGAAGGGAGGGAAAAAAGGGGGGGGAGGGGGGGGAGTGAAGGTGAAATGCTCCAGGTGACTACATATAATTACCAGAGGTATAAGGTCAAAAGTGATTAAACCATCCTATTTAATATAAATGTGTGAAAATTATTAGCAAACCAAACGTGGATAGTCAAGTGTATCCATGTGGATTGAGCAGTGTGAAAGGGGGAAAAGAGAGAAACCCTTCACCCCAATAAGGGTCCTTAATTCCAGAGCGGGTTACAATAAGAACGAATCGGCTTACCAACAAGCCAATCAAGAAATCGTGTAAAGACAGGACATCAAGGTTGAGCTGGTTAAACAAGCTTGTAAGGATATTGTACCGTTCGCTGAGTATCAGATACCAGGTCCACTGTTAGATAGCTTAATGGCCATCAATACTGCAAAAGGTATATAAAACATTTGAATATAGACAGGGTAAAAGGCCGACGGGCATTATAAAGCCAAAGCGTCAGAGGAAAAATTGGATAAATTCATAAGTAAGTAACATCATATAAAGTGGTTACCTGTCAGCGGGGACAATATCCTAATACAGCCCTGATGGAGTCCGTGCGAACCTGTCCATTCGGCGGTCAAACAGACCGTTAAATAGACTCCCCAACACACATATCGTCTGACGTCCGCCGGAAATCGGCGGCGTCCGACGTCATGTGGTCCACCTCTCCGTAGCGCGCAGGCGTACTAAACGGTCGCTACTGCGCAGGTGCGTCCGTTCGGCGGTCTGATAGAGCGCCAGAACAGATTGCCTAGCAACCACTACGTCGGACGTACGTCAAATCCCGGCGGCGTCCGAACGTCATGTGGTCTGTTACCCCACACTGCGCAGGTGCAGTACTATACTGTTACTGCGCCAGTGCGCAAGGGAAACACTGACGGATCAATGATCCAAAGGTTAACCCTTGCAAGTCGGGCGAATAGTTCGTCCAGACCAGGGGGAACACATGTCCACCGGGGGGAAAAAGTTAAGGACACTCCATACCACCCGCAAAACATTGTCCCTCAACCCTAGGGATCAAAGCACATCTCCCCACATACAAGGGAAATTATAACATGGGAAACAAAAAACATATCCATAAAATATAACATAATATACATCATTTTTAATATACAGAAAAAAATATATATATATATATAACCAGGGGATATAGTCCCCCAGAAAAAAGAAGAAACGTACACCAGAGAATTATTTAGGTAACCATATTTAAAGGTATATATAAGGAAGGGGGGGGGGGAGGGGGAAGGGGGGAGGGGGAAGGGAAGGGAGAAAAAAAAAAGGGGGGGGGGGGGGGTTTTGGGTGGTATGTTAAACATCATCTATAAGTGTTTAGTGCGTTCTGTAAGTTCACGTTCTAAATTCAAATTGGTGCGATCTTTGTCAAATAAAAACTTAAATGTGAGATTCCGTGCAAACAAATATAAATCTTTTATGGTTTCATTAACTTTTAGTCTGTCCAATGGGCAAAACCCTAGGCCCAAGTGAAGTACTGACATTTCTTCGTCTGACAAACGATAGGGGGTCAGATTTAGGATATTACGGTTGGTGTCGGGTTGGGAATATGTGGTGGTGCTGGTGCTGTTTTGAGAATATAGGAATCCAGATTCCCTTGTTGTTTTTTTAGGTCTAAAAAAAATCATGTCCTCATTTATTTTTGTGTGTTTGTTAGTCATTAATGTTGAATTCAAAACCTTTGGAATAGTACCATGAAGTGTGGGATGGCCCATAGCCCCCTCTATTGAGGGAGTAGCCTCAATAGGTATTTGTGTGGCAGGAGTACATGCCGGTTTAGGGGGTTTTGAACCCTTTTTATCTTTTTTAGGATTCACAGGTGGAGTGCTACCACCATAACGTAGTCTTTTATGGGTAGAATTTACTGTTGGGGTAACCGAAGGTCTAGGGTTACTTGGTAATGAATAGGTTGATGTCAGAGAGGAGTCAGATTCTATCTCCATTGTTGGATTTCTAAAGGTATTAAATCGAAGAGGAGGCTTTCTCCCCAAATTCCTATTTGACCAACGGTATGCATAGCCTTCAGTGAAGGAGGATTTATCTCTATTAAGTATAGTAATTAACAGTATAGTACTGCACCTGCGCAGTGTGGGGTAACAGACCACATGACGTTCGGACGCCGCCGGGATTTGACGTACGTCCGACGTAGTGGTTGCTAGGCAATCTGTTCTGGCGCTCTATCAGACCGCCGAACGGACGCACCTGCGCAGTAGCGACCGTTTAGTACGCCTGCGCGGTACGGAGAGGTGGACCACATGACGTCGGACGCCGCCGATTTCCGGCGGACGTCAGACGCTATGTGTGTTGGGGAGTCTATTTAACGGTCTGTTTGACCGCCGAATGGACAGGTTCGCACGGACTCCATCAGGGCTGTATTAGGATATTGTCCCCGCTGACAGGTAACCACTTTATATGATGTTACTTACTTATGAATTTATCCAATTTTTCCTCTGACGCTTTGGCTTTATAATGCCCGTCGGCCTTTTACCCTGTCTATATTCAAATGTTTTATATACCTTTTGCAGTATTGATGGCCATTAAGCTATCTAACAGTGGACCTGGTATCTGATACTCAGCGAACGGTACAATATCCTTACAAGCTTGTTTAACCAGCTCAACCTTGATGTCCTGTCTTTACACGATTTCTTGATTGGCTTGTTGGTAAGCCGATTCGTTCTTATTGTAACCCGCTCTGGAATTAAGGACCCTTATTGGGGTGAAGGGTTTCTCTCTTTTCCCCCTTTCACACTGCTCAATCCACATGGATACACTTGACTATCCACGTTTGGTTTGCTAATAATTTTCACACATTTATATTAAATAGGATGGTTTAATCACTTTTGACCTTATACCTCTGGTAATTATATGTAGTCACCTGGAGCATTTCACCTTCACTCCCCCCCCTCCCCCCCCTTTTTTCCCTCCCTTCCCCTCTCCCTTCCCCCTTCCCTCTTCCTTTCCCCCCCCCACTTTTCTAGTCACCTAATATCACGGTTGCACCCTCACGAGGTCTTTCTTCCTTTTCTTTCTCTCTCCCCCCCTTCCCCTTTCTTCCTTAATTCAAGATATACCCCTACCTAATTGATAAATTATTATAATATTATTTATCCAGAGCCGGCGTTTACCAATCCCCCATGTTCACCGTGGGGGGACTTTGCGGATCTCCTTACCTGCAGCCTGTTCCTTGAAGTAGGGTGAGCTGACCTCCTCTTTTAAACATATAGGGAATTTGTGTATGTAAAATCAATAACATTATGATAACTGTATTGCTTATATCTTTACATGTGTGTATTATCTAATGACTGTGATACTTTTATATAGATATCCTCCTGAAGAAGCGGGCCTTTTCCCGCGAAACTAGTCGAGGAAATTTATTGTGCACTCTCTACGGTTGAATGTTCCCTATGGAGAACCCGTCAGGAATACCTCAACTGTGATGTGCATATTATTGTACTCCTTCAAGTGATATTTCAGTGTTGTTTTGTTTTATATCTTTATTAAACATTATATTGATTTTAAATTTTATTAGTGTTTTTCCATTACCAAGTACCGGTATAGTCCAATTCATTATATGGCTGAATGGAACTACATATGGGGTTGGTGTGAGCGACTACCCGGTATTCCCATTTAAGCCCTCTTTCCTTTAACTATCCTTCTAGGAAGAGAAGTTCTGGTGTCAATCAACATCAGGGATGCATATCTGCATGTCCCTATATTTCCTGCTCCTCCAAAGTTTCTGCGGTTCGAGTTAGAACAGCAGAATTTACAGTTTGTAGCCCTGCCCTTCGGGCTAGCCACAGCACCTCGGGTGTTCACCAAAGTGCCGGCCCCACCTCTAGCCAGGTTAAGGCCACAGTGCATAACAGTCGTAGAGTGCCTAGAAGATCTATTACTTGTAGATCAATCAGTGACTCGTTTGGAGCAAAGCGTGCGCACTACAACCAACTATGCACTAATAAAAGTTTGGGTTGGATTCTCAACCTAGAGAAATCTTCTTTTATTAACGCTAAAAAGGCTGGAGTACTTGGGTCTGATCATAGACACAGCCCAGGAAAGGGTGTTCTTGCCTCAAGCAAAGATCAACTCCATAAGAGAGCTGGTGCGGAGGGTCAGGTCAAATGGCAATCCCTCCATTCGCCTCTGCATGAGATTGCCATGGTGGTTTTCATTTGAAGCAATTCTCTGCCCAGTTCCATTCAAGACTGTTGCAAAACAGTATCCTGTTTGCTTGGAACAAAACCGTTTAAGCTTTAGACTTGCCAATGCAGCTGTCTCCAAGAGTGGCCCAAAGCCTCACTTGGTGGTTATTAACCCAGAATCTGCTGAAAGGAAAATACTTCAGACCAGTCATCTGGAAAGTGTTAACAATGGATGCCAGCCTTTCAGGCTGGGGAGCAGTACTAGAAAAGACAACTGTCCAAGGACAGTGGTCAGGAACCAAAAAAATCTTGCCCATCAATATCCTAGAGATTCGGGCAGTACGTTTTGGCTCTAAAGGCCTGGACTTTCAGGTTACAGGATTGTCCTGTCACAGCTGTGGCCCTATGTCATTTACCAAGGGGTCACCAAAATTGAACCATATTCTAACTTGGGCATGCCTTCCTGCCATCTTCATTCCGGGGGGGGTAGAGAATTGGCAGGCGGACTACTTAAGTCGCCAGCAGTTATTCCCAGGGAATGGTCTCTTCACCTCGACATATTTCGGGCTGTTTGTCAAAGATGGAGGACTCCGGACATGGATATTCTAGCATCCAGGTTCAACACAAAGTTGGTCAACTTTGCGGTCAGAAAAAGGGATCAGTTTGCATGCGAAACAGATGCGTTATTGACCCCATGGGATCAGTTCTCACTGATCTATGCATTCCCCCCCCCCCTCCCCCCCTATTCAGTTGCTGCCTCTTCTTCTTTGCATGATCAAGCTGGAAAGGGAGACAATAATTCTGGTGGTACCAGCATGGCCCAGAAGGTCATTGTACGCAGAAATCGTAAAGATGGCAGTGGAGGGCCCATGGTCCCTCCCACTACGGCCAGATCTGCTCTCTCAGGGACCGATATTCCATCCTTCCTTACGGTCTCTAAATTTAATGGCTCTGCTATTGAAACTCACTTTCTAAAGATACGTAGGCTTTCCGAGTCAGTTATCTCTACCCTGATTAATGCTAGGAAGCCAGCTTCCAGAACTATACATATGAGTTTGGAAGGCTTATGTTTCCTGGTGTGAATCCAAGGGTTGGCACCCTCAGAGATATATCTTAGGCAGAATTCTTGCCTTTATACAATTTAGGGGTAGAAATGAAATTGCCCTTAAGTACTATTAAAGTGCAAGTCTCAGCTTTATCTGTCTTATTTCAAAGACCACTTGCTACACATTCTTTAGTCCGGGGCTTTATACAAGGGGTGACATGATTTAATCCGCCCATCAAACCTCCCTTGAACCCTTGGGACTTAAACATAGTTTTGTCTGTGTTACAAAAACAGCCATTTGAACAGATACAACCTATTCCCCTAGTCCTTCTGACAAGGAAGTTGGTATTTGTGGTTGCTATATCCTCAGCAAGGAGGGTTTTAGAATTGGCTGTTCTTGTAAAGAGCCATATTTGATTTTTGTTTTTTATGAGGACAGAGTGGTGTTACGCCCTCGTCCAGGCTTTTTGCCAAAAGTAAATTTCAAGTTTTCACCTGAACCAAGATATTGTCCTGTCGTGTTTTCCAAAACCATTTTCCAGGGAAGAAAAGTCACTACATTGTCTTGAGGTGGTGAGAGCAGTGAAAATCTATTTTAAAGAAAACTGCTCAGATTCATAAGACTGATGTCTTATTTATTCTGCTGGAAAGGACAGGCAGCATCAAAATCCACTGTCTCTAAGTGGATTCGGCAAGTGATAATTCAAACTTATGAGTTAAGGGGTATGATTCCCCCATTTTTCAAGTTAAGGTGCATTTTACCAGGTCGGTTAGTGCTTCTTGGGCAGTGCATCATCAGGCCTCCATGGCTCAGATCTGTAAGGCTGCAACTTTGGTCTTCAATGCATACATTCACAAAGTTTTATCTGGTGGATGTAATGAGGTATGAGGATATCCCCTTCGGGGGGCAGTGTACTGCAGGCAGCAGTATAGAACCTCAAGTCTGGGTATACCCTGCGTGTTGTTACTTCCACCCCACAAGTGGCATTGCTATGGGACATTCCATTAAGTAATTGTATCCCATGATGTATGAAAATTAATTTTTTTTTTTTTATTACAGCTTACCTGTAAAATGCTTTTCTTGGAGTACATCATGGCACACAGAGGTCCCTCCCCTCTCTTTTGGGATTTAACTATATTGCTTTGTTACGAAAACTGATGCGCTCCTGGAAGGAGGGAGGGTTTATATAGGGAGTAAACTTCCTTTAATTGGGTTTACCAGTGTCAACAACTGAAGGTGGCATATAACCCATTAAAGCGGGAGTCCACCGGGACTCCGCGTTTTTTTTTTTTTTTTTTTTTTAAAAGCCAGCAGCTACAAATACTGCAGCTGCTGACTTTTAAATAGTGACACTTACCTGTCCAGCGCGCCCGCGATGTCGGCACCCGAAGCCGATCGCTCGCTCGTGCCGCCGCCATCTTGGGTATGGGAATCAGGAAATGGAGCCTTTCGGCTTCATTTCCCGGTTCCCTACTGCGCATGCGCGAGCCGCGCGGCGCAATCCGGACGGTCCCCGCTGCCTCTGGGAGCTGTGTGTTTCCCAGCAGGCAGCGGGGCACTTGCTGAAGGGGGCGGGCGCTTGCGGAAAGGGGCGTAACGTACGCCCCTTTCCGCAGAGAGCTAGCCCGGAAGTGGGTGCAGTTACCTGGATTATCCAGGTAACTGCATCCCCCTCCCTCTGAAAGGTGCCGATTGTGGCGCCGGAGGGGGGGGGGATTCCGATGAGCGGAGGTCCATTTTAGGGTGGACCTCCGCTTTAAGTAATTACTTGAGGCTCTGTGTCCCATGATGTACTCAAAGAAAAGGATTTTACAGGTAAGCTGTAATAAAAATCCTATTTCTCCCACTCTAGAAGACTCTGGTCCAGCCGCATCTTGAGTATGCCATCCAGTTCTGGGCACCAGTCCTCAGGAAGGATGTGCTGGAACTGGAGAGAGTCCAGAGAAGGGAAACAAAGCTAATAAAGGGACTAGAGGACCTCCACTATGGGGAAAGGCTGCTTTGAACTTATTCTCTCTGGAGTGGAGGCGCTGGACGTGCTGTCTCTCTGCTAGGGGTTTCTCGGCTGCTGATTGGATAAATTAATAGCAGCGCAGCCATTGGCTCCTGCTGCTGTCAATTAAATCCAATGACCCAGAGGGCGGGGGCAAGTCCTGTATTCGGTGTCTGTGGATGCTGAATGCTGGACTCGGGATTACACCCGCAAGGTAAGCCCTCCGAAGAGCGCTTCTCCCAGGGGGTTATCTGATAGGGGGAGGAGCTGAGAGAGCTGTCGGGGGACCCCAAAAGAGCAAGTTCGGGGTTACTCTGTGCAAAACGGGCTGCACAGTGGAGGGAAGTATATGTTTGTTATTAAAAAAAAAAAAAAAAAAATGAACCTTTTAGTGTCACTTTAAACCCCTTAGAGGGTTCTTTACTGTCAGAGTGGTAAGGATGTGGAATTCTCTTCCTCAAGCTATGGTATCAGCAGGGAGCATTGACGGTTTTAAAAACAATTAGATGGGCACTTTAATGATTGCAACATACAGGGATATGGGAATTTACTATTGACACACACATACCACAGATTGAACTGGATGGGCTGGCGTCTTTATTCAGCCTCACCCACTATGTAATAAGGCACCCAAGTAAACTGGTTCTCTGTTCTCCCTCCTCAACCAACAAAAAGTTTTTAAGTTTACTTATTTGGTACTTTAATTTGGTTTGATTGTATATCACTTATGGCCTTATCTAGTATGTGATAAATTTAGCAGTTTGCAATCGTTATTAAATAAGAATGTTAGTAGTAGAGGAGCCTCAGAACTTTTGTTTCCTCATTTTGCGATGTCTACTTTTACCTTTCTCCATGTTATAATGACAACTGATTTTTATTTTTTTATTTTTATCTGTTTGTCCAATATCACAGCAAGCTGAAGGTACGGATGATGACGATGATGATGACGATGATGAACACCATGTTTTTGGTTTCATAAGTCTTTTGAACTTAACAGAGAGGAAGGTGAGTACTGGTGGAGTTCCTCAAATGGGTGTGTGTCTGTTTTATTCCTCTGATGGTAGAATGTTGTCATAGTAAACACACTTGTTGTTTGTCTGGGGATTGTACAGCTGCAGTTCGGTGTAAATATTAATTTGGGACACAAAAAACGCCATTCCCCGGTGTAGCCAATACCTTAATGGATCCAGGAAGACATCCAATGATATTGGGCATTGTGGTCTGATCTGTTAAAATGACAAATTGCTGGACTTGGCTAAAGCAGACCTATACTTACTTACAAAATACATTTGGGCTACAAAAACAATGCTGTTGCATTACAAAACAAATGAGGTTCGCAGCTGGAAAACGTCCACGTTTTTTGCATCCTCTGTTGGCCAGAGGCTAGACAAATCTAGAGCTGAAGTTTAGTGGGAATTATAATTGTTCAGGCAAAGCTGCTAATTGGCTTGTCCTGGCAGAGATCACACGAGCAGTGGCTCATTCTCAAACTACCTCCTAGATGAAACCAGAGATGTGTATACAGAGAGGAATGTTGGTGGCCATTGTTGACCTACTTCTGAAAATGCTGGTTGCCTGGATGCCTCTGGCTATATTTCCTTGAGACACTGACCTGGGACAAGCATGCAGATTGGAAAGTCGGAGTAAGGCAGAGCTCTAAAGCTGCATATTTTTCTAGGTCAGTGTGTCTACAATTATTGAAACTTCTGGATCAATAGAACATCCAGATAACGAGCCTCTCAAAAGGAAATGTATGCAGTGGCAGCCTTCATTATCTCTCGGTAATAGGAATTATGTTGAAGAAAACCTGCAAGCCATACAAGTTTAGATTTGAACAGAAATATTCTTGTAGCAATGGGTTTTTTTTTTTTTTTTTTTTTGGGGAGGCATATAGAAATTGTACTGCAGAGTAAATGCATAAAACCGTAAAGTTATACAAATCTTAAAATTGTATATGGCAAGATATCCAGTGATCACAAAGTTGAAGTTTACAAATCTTATTTCAAATCAACGTGTTATCTCAACGTGTTTTGAATGCTTTAAACATCTTCATTAGGAGCACATGTGTATAGTATCCATAGAGGAAAAACCACAAGTGTAAATTAAAAAGTTTTCATACAGTTTGGAGTGGAAATTCTCAAATCCAGAAGGGGACAGCCGAGGGACATGAAGCTAGTAGTCCAAAATTGTAATAATTCATTGTATATATCTATATCTATCTTCATGCAAGAATCCAAATCGGTTCTGGTCCGGCGTTCAATCATGGGACTGATTGTGGTACAAACTTCTCCATTTGAACCTGAGTGAGTCCCTTGTTGGTTCTTGTGTACCAGGTGGTGTTTTTCGGGTTGCTATTACTTCAACTTGTAGAGTCTCTGAGCTTCATGCCAAGTGTTTTCCCCTGTTCTGTTTTAGGTTAGTGTCTTTGGTCTGTTTTTGGGTAATTGGCTTTGTAGCGGCATTGCCCACTATTCATGTTCAGTGCTTTGGTAATGAATATGAAGATGCTCTGTGGCCTCCGATATAAAAATTAAGAAATTAGGATGTTGGGTTTACTTATAAAATAATTTTCTTTGAGGACACAGGGATCCCTCGCTTTGTGTTTTGTCCTTACATTACTTGTTAGCTGAGCTATAGGAGGGATTATGCTTATTTTTTGCCAGTGTCCTTTCCTTCCGAAGAAAGACTCATAAGTAATCGGGAATATGGAGATGTCTTGTGTCATATACTCCATAAAAAGTTATTGTGTGGAGGCTGTATGCCCAGAGCATTTTAGAGGTTGATGCCCAAAATGTTTGTATAACATATCATGGACTTTATAAAATAAACATTATAGTCACTTGACTTACTCTTTTACTGATGTGTGCTTCATTTAAAGTCCCAATTCTGTTCTCTCCCTTTCCATAAAAAGTATGTTTACTGCCCAGTAATACAGGAATTCAGGCTGGGGGTAACTCATATTTTACATGAGCTTGCCTTCCTGCTGGTTCTGTTGATAATACTGGCCTGCCTTTTGGGTTTGATTGAAGATCTGGCGCCAACTAGGGCGCAGAGAACGCTCCTGTCTATTACCCTATTGTATGCTCCTAAATCCTTTTATACTGGAAAAAGCCAGAGGCTCCTTCCCAATCATTTTTGGAAAGGCCTAATTAATAAAGTTCTGCCATTGTATAAGGCAGTGTACTTGAGATGGGGGCGCCTAAAAAATTTTTTAAAAGGTATGGCAGTGCTGGTTGGCTGACCACATTCACTATTGGATGAAAAAACAAAAAGGTAACGGCGCTCTCTGCAGGGACAACCCAATCCATACACAAGGTCCACTAACAGGTGCCAAGGCTCGATGTATCCCAACACACTCCAATGCAACAATAGTAAGAAAAGCTGGCAAGACTATAATCCTTGAAGTGTCATTTATTGGGACATCAGAGTGACAGTAAAACAATAATGGGGACTCCTTTTGGCAATGGCCTTAGTCGCTACTAAAAGTAAATGGATAAATGAATGTAATCATAAATAAATAAAAATGTTAATTTTTAATATTTTGTTGCGAATTCTTTACTTTCAATGACTACCTGAACTCTGCAGCCCATGGACATTACCAAAGACTGGGTTTCCTTCTTTCTGGTGCTTTGCCAGGCTCTAACTGCAGCTGTCTTCAGTTGTTCTTTGAGGGTTGTTCTGCCTTCAGCAAGTGAAATGCATGATCAATTGGGTTGAGATCAGGTGATTGACTCAGCCATTGCAGAACATTCCACTTCTGTTCATTCAAAAGCTCCTGGGTTGGTTTTGCAGTGTGTTTTGGATCATTATCTATATACTGTGAAGCTGGGCTGACAGTATATCTTTAAACACTGCAGAATTCATCTGGCTGCTTCTGTCCCGTCATATCATCAATAAACTCCAATGACCCGGTGCCATTGGAAGCCATGCATGCCCATGCTATGAGACTGCCTCCACCTTGTTTTACAGATGACGTTATGTGCTTTGGATCACGAGCTGTTCCAAGCCTTCTTCACACTTTTTTCTTCCTGTCATTCTGGTACAGATTAATCTTAGTTTCATCCGTTCAAAGAATGCTTTTCCAGAGCTGGTCTGGCTTTTTTAGATGTTTGGCAAAATCTGGCTTTTCTATTCTTCAGGCTTATGAATGGTTGGCACCTTGTGAGGAACCCCTCTGTATTTGCTCTTCTGAAGTCTTCTCTTGATTGTAGACTTTGACAATGATACGCCCAATTCCTGGAGAGTGTCCTTCACTTGTCTGGATGTTGTGAATAGGTTTTTCTTTACCATACAGAGGATCCTGAGATCCTCCACCACTGTTGTCTTCAGTGGACATCCAGTCTTTTTATGCTGCTGAGCTCACCAGTGCGTCATTCTTTCCTCCAGAATGTACCAAACTATTGGTTTGGCCACTCCTAATCTTGCTGCTATCTCTCTGATGGATTTGTTTCATTTTTGAAGCCTTACAATGGCCTGTATCACTTGCATGGACAGCTCCTTTGATCGCATGATGTAGGTTCACCGCAACAGATTCCAAATGCAAATACCACACATCTCCAGACCTTTTACCTGCTTAATTTATGAATACATAATGGAGTAGCTCACACTGCCCTTGAAACTTTTTTTATTTTTTTATTTTTTTTATTCAATTGTCCCATTACTTTTGGTTCCTTTGAAAAACACAGAATTTTCGAAAAAAAAAATGAATTTCATAGAAGTCAAAAATCCTAATCCCAACTATGGCTTAAAATTAGTACTTTCTGAAAACATGCTGTAATTTCCTTAATGAGGACACTATTTTGTTTTCTTAGGATACCCCATGTGCCGAGCAAGTAAAAGAACTGGTTCTGAGCCAATGTGAGAACACCTGCGATCAGAGCATAGTCGAACAGTTGGATAAAGTTTTTAATGACAACAGCAAACCTGTAGGCCTTCTCCTCAGCGAGAGATTCATTAATGTTCCTGCACAGATTGCTCTGCCCATGCACCAGCAGCTCCAGTAAGTCTAATTTCCAGCTTTTTTTTTTTTTTCTCATTTTCCTTCAGTCACCATCAAAGATGTTATTTAAATGTAAATGTGTTGAAGTGCAAAGACTAAAAACTGTAACAATGTGACAATGAATTTGATATGATTAGTAGAGGCAGGATATGTTCTGTCTTTGTTTTCCTATGAAAAGTAGAACTGTAATTGTTTCTCATATGTTTGGAGCACAAAAACCACAGTGCTTCTCGTTAAGATTCATTTATAA
The DNA here is from genome assembly GCF_037356315.1 of Lithobates pipiens. Lineage (NCBI taxonomy): Eukaryota > Metazoa > Chordata > Amphibia > Anura > Ranidae > Lithobates > Lithobates pipiens. The sequence goes on from NW_027507787.1 coordinate 206,538,500, forward strand.
TCTGTACAGCTTTCAAATTGGGAAAATGCTGTTTTAATGAATTTTGTACTGCAACTATTTCTGCTTCGCTGTCACAAGTAAAAAAATGATTGTGTACAATTCAGAAAGCCTCTGCGCTGATGTGAACTGCCTGTATACTGATCATCAGATGGGCTAGGTAATCTAAGATCTCATTTACTGATGTCTAGGTGGGGAAACATACTTCCCATTCAGTATTGTGCTTGTCCTCAAATGGATAGGATGGTAAGGTTTAAAGCCCATCTCTGGACTGGTCAGTACCTCCATCCGTCCATGTCCCCACCCATCCATGTGTTTTGTCCCCAGAGCTCTACACACATTTGTCCATTCTTCCTCCATGTTGCAGTGTCCTCCTATCTTGGCTAGCACACTGGATGGATGGCTTGACTTGGGTCCAGCTATAGATGGAGATTTATTTGTGATGTGGCACAAAATTGGGGATCCCAGGGCATACTTTGAACCAGGCGTGCAGCATCTAACAAAAATACCTAGGAAGCAAAAGAGCTAGAGTAAGAAACCATAGTTCAAGGCTGTAGCTTATCCCCAATACTTGGACGTGATATCCAAGAAGCATCACTAAGAATGCTGTCAGTGTAGATCCCTTGTGATGCATGTAAATGTGAACCCTTAAAGTGGCTGTAAACCCGAGTCAAGAAATCTGACCTAAGCACATACAGTATCTCACAAAAGTGAGTACACCCCTCACATTTTTATAAAAATGTTGTTATATCTTTTCATGTGACAACACTGAAGAAATGACTCTTTGCTACAATGTACTGTAGTGAGTGTACAGCTTTTATAACAGTGTACATTTGCTGTCCCCTCAAAATAACTCAACACACAGCCATTAACGTCGAAACCGCTGGCAAAAAAAGTGAGTACGCTCCTAGGTGAAAATGTCCAAATTGGGTCCAATTAGCCATTTTCCCTCCCCGGTGTCATGCCATTATTGTCTAAACTGCAGGCAACAAAAGTGAGTACACCCCTAAGTGAATCAGAGTCAATATTTTGTGTGGCCACCATTATTTTTCCAGCACTAACTTAACCCTCTTGGGCATGGAGTTCACCATAACTTCACATGTTTCCACTGGAGTCTTCTTCTACTCCTCCATGAAGACATCACGGAGCTGATGGATGTTAGAGACCTTGCGCTCCTCCACCTTCCATTTTGGGGGATGTCCCACAGATGCTCAATAGGGTTTAGGTCTGGAGAAATGCTTGGCCAGTTCATCACTCTTACTCTCAGCTTCTTTAGCAAGGCAGTGGTTGTCTTGGAGGTGTGTTTGGGGTCATTATGTTGGAATACTGCCCTGCAGCCCAGTCTCTGAATGAAGGGGATCATGCTCTGTTTCAGTATGTCACAGTACATGTTGGCATTCATGGTTCCTAAAGGGAACTGTAGCTCCCCAGTGACAGCAGCCTCAGACCATGACACTAATTGCAAAGTGTCATTTCTTCAGTGTTGTCACATGAAAAGATAGAATAAAATATTTACAAGAATGTGTGGGATGTACTCACTTTTGTGTGTGTGTGTGTGTGTGTGTGTGTGTGTTTATTTAAGCGACCACATAATCTTTGTCCTCAGTAGAGATTGAGTGGTTGTGGGGGGGACATGTCAGCAGAAGTCTTGATTTATTGGAGAACAGGCAGGCTGAGCTCCCAGCACAGTTAGAAAACTGACCAAGGCTTTTTATTAAAAAATAAAAATGTCCCGTGATAAAAATCCATCTCGTGCTGCCCGATGGACCGAAAAAAAGCCGCAACAACTCAGCCTCCATGGGAAGGTACCGCATGCTTCTCGCTTTGACAGCTGTTACATAGCTGAGGGCTGGGCCACTCTGTTACATAAACGGGGTCACCCATTTACGTCACAGCGTGGCCCCGCCCTCAGCTATATAAGAGCTGTCATTGAGAAGAAGCATCACTGTGCGGGAGCCTCCCATGGAGGTGGAGCTGTTGCGCGCGTGCGCCCCCCCCCCCCCCCTTCCTATTTTCAGTCCATCGGGCCGCGTTAGATGGAGTTACATCATGGGACAATTTTATTTTTTAATAAAGGACTTGTCCCAAAGTGTCTCTTGTCATTTTTACTATTTTTTACACTTCTTTCTGTGAGTTGGCAGGGGTACCATGTACCCATTACCAATACACATAAGGGGGGGTCCGGGTGTCACCTTGTTGTTTAACGGGGGATTTCTAGATTCCGATGCGGTGTTTGGCTCATCCTTTTATGTATTTTATCCTTGAATTTTGCTGTTTGGCTGGAGTTCAGCTTTAAGCTTTTAAACAAAAACCTTTAAAAATGGAATGCTTCATATTAAGTTGGAAAATTAAAGTCTTCACCTGCCCTCTCCAATTATACAATAATACCACAGCGATAACGGTATAAAATAAAAACTGCGTAAATGCATTTTCCATAAGAAGATGCATGGTGCTCGGGCTTTCCTTGTTAACCTGCCATGAACTATGAATTCCATTATTAATTCCGGCACAGAGTGGCGTTTGGGTCTGGCGGCTGTAAATTGTTAATTGCGGAGTAGTGGGTGTCGCGCAGGAGAAGGGTCACCCCTAGATATGGAGAAATTACTGGTTTTCGCACTGACATGACTGCAGTAAATCTAGTTAAGATTGCAGCACAAATGAAGTAGCGAGCCTCCGGGTCAGACTAGCAGTAATGGCTGTAAATGGCGCTGCACGCTATGAGCAGATCCCAGGATAAATGAGCTGGCTCCGGGCCTGTAATTTAATAGTAAACTGTCAGCGATATGTTGTGTTTCTGTTTACACAGCACACTTCTCATTTAACCAACGCTCATTTGCATAACGTTTATTGTTATTGCCAAATTTTAGGGAGAATTTATTCCTCTACATTGAGAAGTTATAAATCACTGATTGGACTCTTTTATATTACATCTCAGGATTGAGGTGGAATTTATGACCTAATTAGAGCTTGGTCATCTGCAAAGAGCTGCTGGAGACCGTGGCAGCTATGAGAAGGGTCCAGTGTTTAAAGCTGAACTCCGGGGAGATCTAAAATGCACACATTCATGCAAGAATACTCAGTGTTTCTTAAAGCGGAACTAAACCGCTGAATGAGTTTTTCTTCCTCTACTGCGCCGCCATCTTTTAAAACAAAGGTATGCGCTTATATGTGCTGCTGGTGTCTTCCAGGTATCGAAGACTAGGCAGAGGCCCGTGGTGCATATGCGCACGTGTAGAGAGGGATTTCTGTACATGCTTCTGGCAGATTGGCACTATATAATACCTGGCAGCGGTCACACAAATCTTCCATGCATGCGCCGCACAGTGGCCTCTTAGTAACACACTGCCTCCTGGGATAGCTGTGATGTAGCTATTCCAGGAGGCAGCGGGGCCCGGCTGTGGCTGGAAACCCAGAAGTGCTGCTTTATGGCACAAAAATAAATACATATAATACTGTAAACAAATATAATAAAAAAAATTGTATGCTGTGTGTGTGTGTATGTGTATGTATGTATGTATGTATGTGTGTATGTATATATATATATATATATATATATATATATATATATTTTTTTTTTTTTTTTTTTTTGACACACAAGTTATAAATGCCTGGTTTGACTTGATATTAACTCTTTTGCATGCCCATGTACAGCAGAGTACACGGAACATGCTGACGAGAGGAAAGAAAGCACAGTGTGCTCAACAGGGTTCTGCTTCTCTTTTCACTGTCCAGTCACAGGCTGGGGTAGTGACAAGACCTGCAAGTGTTGCTTAACCACTTACAGACCGGACCATTTTGCTGGTCAAAGACCAGACCACTTTTTGCGATTCAGCACTGCATCGCTTTAACTGACAATGGCTCCCAAACAAAATTGGCGTCCTCTTTTCCCACAAACAGCTTTCTTTTGGTGGTATTTGATCACCCCTGTGGTTTTAATTTTTTGCGCCATAAACAAAAATAGAGCAACAATTTTGAAAAAAACGCATTATTTTTTACTTTTTGTTATAATAAATATCCCCCAAAAATATATATAAAAAAAAAAAAAAAAATTTCCCTCAGTTTAGGCCGATACGTATTCTTCTACATATTTTTGGTTAAAAAAAATCGCAATCAGAGATTATTGATTGGTTTGCGCAAAAGTTTTATAGCGTTTACAAAATAGGGATAGTTTTATGGCATTTTTATTACATTTTTTTTACTAGTAAAGGCGGCGATCAGCGTTTTTTATTTTTTATTGACCAAAAATATATATTTTTGGCATGAGTCTAGTTGTGACTGCTTCTCAATAAGGTCCAATGCACATAGGATATTTTTTTTTAATGCTGCTGTTATGGACATCTGGCCTTTTATTTTATTTTTGTGTGTTTGTTCCTTTAAAATGCTCCTGCATGTTATCCTCTGTGTCTTTGTACACATAGGGGTTTAGAGGCTTATGAAAAACAAGTTGCCAGTGTGTTCAGGAGCGGCAGCATTTTGGCAGAAGACACACTTGTAGAAAGACATCTAAACGCACATTAATGCTAGGTGTCTGCAGACCTGGAGCATTCACTTGTTTCAGTGGGCAGAATAAATTTTTAGTAAGTACGTTTTATATGGTTTCCAATGGCATAGTTTACACCAGTGAGGTCCGTTCCAGGACAACAAAAGTAGAAATGCTGCATTTTTTCTACACTGGAATGTGGTGAAATCCATCAAAATCTCACTGGACCCCCTGTATAGTCGAAAGAAAAAATTTGTTCCCGTGAATCGCTGTTTGGGTAGATCGGCTACTTTTTAAGAACCATAGCAGGCGCACCGCTCCGTGGCCGGCAGGTGCGATGGCCACCCGCGATCGCAGGCACAAGAACCGCAACAGGGGTGTGTGTAAACATACAAATCCCTGTTCTGACAGAGAAGGAAAGACTGAGCTGCTGTTTTGTAGTAATTTCCGAACAGCGATATGTCTCCTACTCCTGTCAGTCCCACCCAACAACCCCCCCCCCCCCCCCAGTAAGATACACACTCACCAAGGAACACATTTAACCCCTTGATCGCCCCATGGTGTTACCCCTTCTCTACCAGTGAGATTTACACAGTATTTAGTGCATTATTATAGCACTGATCATTGTATAAATGTCAATGGCCCGTAAATAGTGTCAAAAGTGACTGATCTGTCTGCCGCAATGTCACAGTCCCCCTAAAAATCCCAGATCACCGCCATTACTAGTTAAAAATAAAAAAAATCCATAATAAAAATGCCATAAACCTTTCTTCTATTTTGTAGACACTATAACTCTTGCGCAAATCAGTCAATATACGCAATTTTTTTTTTTTTTTTTTTTACCAAAAATATGTAGAAAAATTACATATTGGCCTAAACTGAGATATATATTTTTGAATTTGGGTATATTATAGCAAAAAGTTAGGTGTGTTTTTTTTTTTTTTTTTTTTTTTTCTTTTTATAGCACAAAAAATAAAACCACAGAGTTGATGAAATACCACCAAAAGAAAGATGTATTTTTTACCCACAAATAGAGCAATTTTGTTTGGGTACAGCATCGCACGACCGCACAATTTTCAGTTAAATCGACGCAGTTCCGTATCGCAAAAAATCGCCTGGTCATTAAAGTGGTTGTAAACAACCACTTTAACCTACAGGTACGCCTAGATTAAGGCTTACCTGTAAGTGCTTTAAATCTACCAGAACTGCGCGGTATAGGAGATATTTGCAAATCGCCGTATGGCGAATTTCTTCTGCGCATGCGCCGGAGTTAGGGCGCGCTGTGGTATTTATAGCTCAGGCCATGCGCGGGAGTGATGTCACGCAACTCCGGACAGTCACAGAGCCGGAGTTTGTGGTCCCCGGAAGGAAGAGGGGTGAAGAATGGATGCTCGCTACTAGTGAGGAAGACGGGGACATTGCGGTCTTCTCCTGCAGGTAAGTGTCACATAATGGGCTACTATGCAATGTGTAGTAGCCCGTTATGCTTTACTTTTTCAGGGAAACGGATCAAGTAACACCCATCAGGGTTTACTTACTCTTTAAATCTCCAGGTTTTTATTTTTTTCCTGGTAAAATTTGCTCTCCTTGTGAGTGGGGAAAAGGAGAAGTTCAGTAGCTCACTGGGAAAGTTACATTAAGGCGGAAAAACACAGGAAGGATTCAATGAAAAGCAGATTACGGGACAATTGGGCTGCATTCACACACGATTGCAGGCGGAATCGATTCTGCCCCACGATTTCAAATGGCTGCAAAACATGGGACGTGTTTTCAATGCAATTACTTCTAATGGCACCGTAATTGCACCACAATTTTGCAGTCGCAGCACTTACGCTCGAAAAAGGAACATAAGCTGCTTTTGGGCAACAGCGTCACGATTTGCAAGCACGTCCCTTGTTTTGCAGCCATTCGTAAATGCGGCGATTCCGCCCATGATCATATGTGAATGCAGCCTTAAGCAGTGGATGTGTATGGATTGTTTTTTTTTTTTTGTTTTGTTTTTAAGAATAAAGGATATCATTTAGTGTCACTTTAACTGTTCCCCCTTGTACTTCCAAACAGGAAGGAGCTTGCAGAAGCCCAGCGAACCAACAAGCCATGTGGAAAATGCTATTACTATCTCATTATCAGCAAAACTTTAATGGAACCGGAGAAATCCATTGGAAGCGGAGGACCTCAGGGCAAGGAGGAGATGATGTTTGCAAACGCTGAAGATGAGTTTTTTTATGAGGTAAGTTCTGGTTTGGTTCCATCCACCTTATGACTTTTGCCAAGAACAATCGGTTGCTCTTTGACTTTCTACAGCGCCCTATTGGTTATGAAAGTAATGGGCAACTTCATTGTCCAGTAAGTGGGCAACTTTAGTCCACCAGGCTGCATTACTGAAATATCGCTCATGGGTAAGTTGCCTATTTAAAGGGGTTCGAAACCCAAGAACAAAAATGTATTCTTATTATTTATACAGGATTTATATAGCGCCAACAGTTTACGCAGCACTTTACAATTATAAAAGGGAGACAATACAGATACAATAAAATACAAGAGGATTAAGAGCTCAGAAGAGCTTACAATCAAATAGGATGGGGTAGGTGGTACAAAAAGGTTGTAACTGTGGGGAATGAGCTGATGGAAGTGGATAAAGTGGAAGTAAACCCATGGATTTAAACAGTTAAAAAAAAAAAAAAAGGCCATGCCGGGAATGCTAACTGCACATTGGCTGTGCTCTCAGGCAAACTATCAAACCATCCAATGGCTGGTGTCATAACGAATCACATGTGCAGCACCATAGCAGTTGAAGATTAAACAGGGGCAAAGATGGCAGCTTCCTTGGCTGAAAATGATAGGGGAGTTTACTTCCACTTTAAAGAGTAGATGGAGGTGTGAGGCTTCCCTGCAGAAACGAGTTCTCAGGTATTGGCTGAAGGCAGCTAGTAGGAGATAACCAGACAGGTTGAGGTAGAGAGGATGGGAGAGGCTCTGGAGACAAGCATGGGAGGAGATGAGGGAGCTTGAGAGTAGGAGGTCTTGAGAGGAACGTAGAGGACAGTTTGGGTGATATTTGGAGCAAAGATTGGTGTTGTAGCTCAGGGCAGAGTTGTGAATGGCTTTGTTTAGTATTTTGAATTGAATTGGCTGGGTGATTGGGAGCCAGTGTAGGGACTGGAGGAGAGAGTTGGCAGACACTGAGTGGTTGGTAAGGTAGATGGCAGCAGCATTCATGATAGACTGAAGAGGGGATAGCCTATGGAGAGGTAGGCCACTGAGAAGGGAGTTGCAATATTAGAGGTGAGAGATAACAAGGGAGTGAAATGGTTTCATTAGTTTAAAAAGGAATGTATTTTAGAGGTGTTGAGGTGAAGTCCACAAGCTTTTGACAATTGGATCTGGGGCTGAAAGGACAGGTCAGTGTCGGTACCCTGGCATGAGGGGAGGTTGCATTATTTATAGAAAAGTTATGAAGGGGGGGAATATTATCAGCTCAGTTTGAGATATTTAGTTTAACCACTTCAGCCCCGGACCATTTTGCTGGCCAAAGACCAGACCACTTTTTTCGATTCGGCACTGCGTCGCTTTAACTGACAATTGCGCGGTCATGTGACGTGGCTCCCAAACAAAACTGAGGTCCTTTTTCCCACAAATAGAGCTTTCTTTTGGTGGTATTTGATCACCCCTGCGGTTTTTATTTTTTGCGCTATAAACCAAAATAGAGCGACATTTTTGAAAAAACGCATAATTTTTACTTTTTGTTATAATAAATATCCCCCAAAAATATATAAAAAAAACATTTTTTCCCTCAGCTTAGGCTGATACGTATTCTTCTACATATTTTTGGTAAAAAAAATCGCAATAAGCGATTGATTGGTTTGCACAAAAGTTATAGCGTTTACAAAATAGGGGATAGTTTTATGGCATTTTTATAAAAAAAATTTTTTTTTACTAGTAATGGCGGCGATCAGCGATTTTTATTGTGACTGCGACATTATGGCGGACACATCGGACATTTTTGACACATTTTTGGGACCATTGTCATTTTATACAGCAATCACTGCTATATAAATGCAGTGATTCCTGTGTAAATGACACTGGCAGTGAAGGGATTAACCTGTGGGTGGCAGTGTAGGGGTTAAGTGTTCCTAGGGGTGTGTTACTAACTGTTGGGGGCTGGGCTTTAATTTAGTGAACACTGATCTCTGCTCCAATCACATGGAGCAGAGATCAGCATCACTAGTTGCTAGGCAGAACGGGGAAATGCTGTTTACAATGATATTTCCTCGTTCAGCCGCCCCGTGAGACGATCGCAGGTATGCCCATGGCGATGGAGTCCGCGGGACCCATGACCGGACTCACAGGGGTCCCGACTAGCACGCGAGGGCGCCACCGGTGGTGCGCTTGCGATGGCAGGGCGGCATTAAAGATTGGATGTACCTGTACACCAATATGCCCGTGCCATTCTGCCGACTTACATCGGCATGCGCTGGTCAGGAACCGGTTAAGGGAGTGGTGCGACATCCATGCTGATATGTAAGTTAGTAATGCAAGAGGAGACTGAAGGAGTGAGGTGAGGAGTAGAGATTTGGGTGTTGTCGGCGTATAGATGGTATTGGAAGCTGTGGGCAGTTATCAAGTGACCAAGGGAGGAGTTGTAGATGGAAAGAGAAGGGGTCCAAGAACAGTCTTGGGGGGACCTCTACAGAAAGGGGCAATGGAGAGGAGGAGACAGTTGTTGGTAACTCTGAAGGAGCGCTGTGATGGGTAGGAGGAGAACCAGGATAGAGCAAAATCTTGGAGGCCATAGGAACGGAGTTTATTGAGCAGGAGGTCAAGCGTATCAAATGCCGCAGAGAGGGCAAGCAGTAGGAGTATGGAGTAGTGGCCATTGGTTTTAGCAGTCAGGAAATGGCGAATTAGTAATTCATACCCCTTGTTACAACCAAAAACGTATATGTATTTTAGTGGGAATTTATGTGATAGACCAACACACAAAGTGGCACATATATTTGACATGAAAGGAAAATATTTAGTTGAAAGTGTGGTGTGCATTTTTATTCAGCCTCCTTGAGTCAATACTTTGTAGAACCACCTTTTTGCTACAGGTTTTTTTTGGGGATGTCTCTACCAACTTTGCACATCTAGAGAGTGAAACTTTTGGGCAATCTTCTTTGAAAAATCTCAAGCTCTTTCCAATTGGATGGAGAGCGTCTGAACAGCAATTCAAGTCTTGCCACAGATTCTCAATTGGATTTAGGTCTGGACTTTGACTGGGCCATTCTAACACATGAATAGGTTTTGATCAAAACCATTTCATTGTAGCTCTGGCTGTATGTTTAGGGTCGTTGTCCTGCTGGAAAGTGAACCTCCACCCAATTCTCAAGTTTTTTGCAGACTCTAACAGGTTTTCTTCTAAGATTGCCCTGTATTTGGCTCCATCCATCTTCTTATCAACTCTGACCAGCTTCCCTGTCCCTCCTGAAGAAAAGCATTGCTGCAACATGATGCTGCCACCACCATGTTTCATGGTGGGGATGGTGTGTTCAGGGTTATGTGCCGTGTTCGTTTTCCGCCACACATAGCGTTTTGCTTTTAGGCCAAAGAGCTCAATTTTGGTCTCATCTGACCAGAGCACCTTCTTCCACATGCTTGCTGTGTCCCCCACGTGGCTTCTCGCAAACTTCAAATGTGAATTCCTATGGCTTTCTTTCAACAATGGCTTTCTTCTTGCCACTCTTCCATAAAGGTCAGATTTGTGGAGTGCACGACTAATAGTTGTCCTGTGGACAGATTTCCCCACCTGAGCTGTGGATCTCTGCAGCTCCTCCAGAGTTGCCATGGGCCTCTTGGCTGCTTCTCTGATTAATGCTCTCCATGCGCCTGTCAGTTTAGGTGGACGGCCATGTCTTGGTAGGTTTGCAGTTGTGCCATACTCTTTCCATTTTCACATGATGGATTGAACAGTGCTCTGTGAGATGTTCAAAGCTTGGGATATTTTTGTTTAAATAACCTAACCCTGCTTCAAACTTCTCCACAACTTTATCCCTGACCTGTCTGGTGTGTTCCTTGGCCTTCATAATGCTGTTTGTTCACCAAGGTTCTCTAACAAACCTGAGGGCTTCACAGAACAGCTGTATTTATACTGAGATTAAATTAAACAAAGGTGGACTATATTTACTAATTGGGTGACTTCTGAAGTTAATTGGATCAACTAGATTTTAGTTAGGGGTATCAGAGTAAATGATGTGCCATTTTGTGTTGGTCTATCACATGATACCCCAATAAAATACATTTACGTTTTTGGTTGTAACATGACAAAATGTGGAGAATTTCAAGGGGTATGAATACTTTTTCAAGACGCTGTACATTGCAGCATTCCAGTCATTGGACATGGTGAGGTACCAAATTTTTCTTTTTTCAGCCTAAGAACACTTTTTAGCAAGAATAGGAAATAACCGGTTACCCGGGCCAGAAATGCCATGTCCTTATCACTGTGTTGGAACTGATATCAAACAGTTCTCTTCCTTCAAGCTATCCTCTAAACTATGAATTCCCCTGTCCCCGCACCCACGTAGTAGACCTGAAATGGAAAGGAAGCCATGTTTGTTGTCTATCCTGGGTGACAACCATGTATCCTGAATGGATACAGTGGAGAAGTGAGTGTAGTCACCCAGAGACAGGGCAAGTGTTCTATTCAGAGGATTATCAGGCAAAATGAAAAGAAAAACATTGCAGCCGCCACATCTAAGGTCTGGTAAACTGCAATATATTACATTTTTGTGGATTTAATTACCCTTTAAAATTTTTTAAAGGGCCGCAAACCTCAGATTACAAATCTGATACATTGCCCTATGGGAAACCTGCTGTTACCACAAATGAAAATAAAATATAAAATGGTTTCAGGAAAAAGGAGGATCTTTCCAACCACTATGGAGAAATGTTTATTTTGTGTAGATTGCTGGCCTATCACTTTTTTCTTTTGCTCACCAATGTAAAACGGTGATCATTTGGTTGTAGTAAACCCATTTTTAATAGTCGGCCTCAGATAAATTTCTTGCTGTTAAACTACATTTTAATGTGGTCATAAAATATGTTTTACAGCAGATTCTAGGTGTAAAATGAGCCTCGTATCCAATCCACGCTCAATTACATTTAATTAAAATATGTATTTGAATGCTCTGTGCTTTCCCCTGGATGTGGAGGCGAGGGAGCAGATGCATGTGGAGCTCGGGGATAGCCGCATGTCTCAATAATGAGGTTACTAGTCGGAGATAACGTTTAAACAGTAGGAGATTTAGAAAAATCCGATGTGGGCCATTGTGCAGCCATTTTGCTGCTGGGGAGCGAAAAATCCAGCCAGGGACACGTCCAGGCCTAAACTCTGCGGGTCTCATCTATCAACAAATGATAGGAAAAAACAGAGAGCTAGCGCTTCCCAGCTGTCACAAGAAGTAACTGGGTTGCCATCTTGTTTAGGAGAAACCAGCCCAACCAGAGCGTTGCCCAGGCCTGAATTAAATGGGCCTAATTTCCCAAATCCAGACAGATGAATAAGAGCACCACATCAAAGCAACGAGAGTCTGAAACTTGTTGTTGTTTTTTGTTTTGTTTTTTATCATAAGTATCCAAGTCATTAGGTGCTGCGGCAATTTTATGAATGTCTATTAACATTTTTTTTTTCTTACACATTTTGATATTTAAAGGATAAGTTCACTTTTTAGAGAATAAATGCAGATTTTTTTTTTTTTTGCAGGTAAAAAAAAAAAAAAGTGCATTATCATTATTTTTTTGAGCCTCTGAAGCATTGCACCAGTGATTAGCAGATCGCTGGTACCATGTAGATCTGTCAGTGTATCTGTACATCCCCGTATGGGCAAGCAGATCCAATCTGACAGGAAGAGAGAATGAACTACGCCGGGGCTCCACAGCGCCATGGTAGTTCATTGAGAACTACAAGCTGACAGCCAAAAAGGCTGCCGGACTTTGTATTGTAGTTTTCCATTCACAGGGCAATTAAAATTATTCTTATCTTATACAGCATTTTAGGCACTGATAAAAGGGGGTACAATCTGGCCCCCAAAATAGATTGGATTGTAATTTTGGAGACATATTGTGGAATAAAGAGGTGGATCTGTCACCATGTTGGGTTCTAGAAGGGATCAGTCAAAAAATATTATATATAAAAATGTTCTTCAGTAACAAATGGTCATGAAAATGGCATTTCAAAATAATAAAAGTAAAAAACCTTCACCCTTTAGAACCACTTTATGTATTGTATGCATGACTGTAAAAAACTTCAGTGTGAAACTCCCCCTTCTTCAGACCTGATCCAGCAATTCAGAGCAGCAGCTCTCCCAGGTCTCTATCTCTCTCTCTCTCTCATTGGCTGAGATGCAGGAGCCATTGGTAATCACAGCTGGGGGTCTGAGTCACCTTCTCTCTGTCTTATGGACACAGCCAGCTTGGGAGCCAAGGGGAGGATCAGGGATGCTCTGTGCACAAAGTAGGCAAGTATGTTTTGTTATTTAAAAAATAATAATTACTTTACACACCCGTATAATACTTGACTAACATCTGTGTGCACAGTAATGTGCAATAAAACCTGCATTCTCACAGGTGCTACCAAACCATGTTAACATGCATTTATATATGGGCATGGCCATTTCTTCACATTGGCACCCTAAAAGGCAAGCATGTAAATCTGTGTAGTGTTGAGCTTTGTGTTGCCCAAAAGTAGTGCAGATGCCTTTCTTGCTTTAAGGCTGGGTTCACACTGCTGCGGGGGGAGATCCGGATGTGATTCGCACCGCACTGCAGTGCAAATCACATCCGATCTCCGTAGCGATGCGAGTTCAGCCATACAGATAGTATGGCTGAATTCGCATCGCTCCCGCAGCAAACTCGCACGGGACCCTTTTTTTGGTCCGCAGCAGAATCGGATCGCATGGGTGTTCACACCATGCGATCCGATTCCTGTGCGAGTGTGCAGATCGCACTGCGATATGCGGACGGATCTGGGGGTGTCATTAACATTTCATTGACACTCCCAGCAGTCCGCATAGGGCAGTGTGAACTGCCGGCGGGTGGCATGCGATGCGGGAAAACGCCGCGGATTCGCGGCGTTCCCGCATCGCTATAGTGTGAACCCAGCCTAAAGGAGTTGTAAAGGCAGAAGATTTTTTTTATCTTAACCATTTTATGCATTAAGATAAAAAAAAAACACCTGTGTGTAGAAGCCTCTCCTAATTACCTACCTGAGCCCCTTCTCTCTCCAGCAATGTCCACATTCCCCTCAGTCATCCAGGACAGGCTTCCTGATTGGCTGACTGACAGCTGTGGGAGCCAATGGCACCTCTGCTCTGTCGCAGCCAATCAGAGGAAGTGTCTGAATGGATATACAGAGCTCTGACTCAGCTTGGGTACACCCTGTAGCTGCAGCAAAGAGGGACCCAAGAAGAGAAGGATCTGTGCAAAACCAACTGCACAGAGGAGTTAAGTATAACATGTTTGTTTTTACACAAGCCTTTACAATCACTCTAAGGGCCCATTCCAGGTGTGTCTTGTGTGGAAAGGCATACATAGGTGTGAATTGAGCCATAACCTTCAATTATGGAGATACAATTAGTCATTCAGGGATCTGTTTTCTATATCACTGTAAGCAAGTAAAAGCTGACAGTTTTTTCTTTTGTATCTTTGCAGCAAGCAATCCTGAAATTCAACTATTCAGTACAGAAAGAGACCGACTCGCAGCTAGGAGGAAAGTGGTCTTTTGACGACGTCCCCATGAAGCCTCTGAGGACAGTCATGTTGGTCCCAGCTGACAGAATGAACTCCATCATTGAGAAGTTCAAAGAATATCTCTCCGTGTAAGGAAGGGCTGAATTTCCAGAATGAACCAGTGACTTTTTTTTTCTCTACGCACTGCCAATGTTCCAACAATTTATGGGCTTTCCTTCCAGCTGCTTCAGAAGGGGAAAACATTTCACAAGGGAACACGCTGCAGCAACAGAGTGCTATAAACGGGATTTTTATTTTTTTATCAAGACAAAATTCTGCAAGAAAAATATACAAAAGTCTATGAAATCCTGAATGTGTAACATCTGTCTGTTGTCAAGTTCACAGTTCATTAAAACTAGTTTGTGTTTGGAACACGTATTGCACTTCTATTGCCTTTTTTTTTTACCAGGCGAGTTTATTGTATGAGACATCTCTGTTCAGATGCACTAGATGTTTCTTCTTCCGCGGCTTTTCCCTGATTTTCTGGCGGATCTTCCGGTGTAGCGATATTAGTTGTACACACCAGAGCCTTTTCCAGAATTTCTTTGCTTTCACTGGGGGGCAGATTGCTAAAGTAATACTGGGGCACCATCTGCATGAACCTAAAAAAAAAAAAAAAAAACACAAGTTGAATGAATTTCAGTCTGATTGCTTTACATGCATTTAGGCCCGATTCACACCTGTGCTTTTTGCATTTTGCAGTCCATTTAACATGGTTTCCTATGCGTTCTGTAGTGCAAATTTGAAAAATGCATAGGTGTGAATCAAACCTTATACTTCAAGCACTTTCCTGGACAGTTGGTAAAAATGGCCAATTTGTCACAAGGAGCACAGTAAGGCTATTTGCCTGGTGGTTGAGAACTGCTGGTCTACAACCACCAAAGTCCTGGTAGTTGGTAGCTACATTTGTACCTGTTCACGGGGCACTGAGCAGACATGGTCAAGTTAAGCTTTCAATTCTTCACTGGTACAGAAAGATGGCCAGGAGGATCAGAATATGGAGTACAGATAATCCCTGAGAACAAGAGAAGAGAGTATGGGGTGCCTCCCTGCATGTCAGACAACAGTACACCCCAGCAGCCCATTATTACTCTGTGCTCCCTCATTGGTCAGCAGTGTGCCCTTACCAATGACTGACAGTGATGGTTACATGGTCTGTGGCAGCCCATAGGGGACTGGTAATGGTGATAGGTAAGCTTGGTGAGATCAGTGCTAATTTAGAGGCCCCTGGTTAGTGGCTGTGTGATGTACAGCTCTCTTGTTGTAGCAATATGGGTTATATGCAAGGGTCCTGCCAAGACTTATAAAATGCACTGACATCACCTGTCTTAGTTCTAATGCTCCCCCTCCCCATGTCTGGCCACGTTGGGGTGCCTCTTGCACCTGTGCATTGTGTTGTGTAACCCCTTGGGAATTCCCACCAAATACTGGCTTCTACAGCTGACATCTCACAAACATTAATGGAGGGGGGATAATCTTACTGATATTAAAGGAGATGTTCACTGTATCTTACACCCATGTGTAACATGTTAACCACTTGCCGACCGCCGCACGACGATATACGTCGGCAGAATGGCACGGGCAGGCATATGGGCGTATATATAAGTCCCTGCCTGCCCGCGGGTGGGGGGCCCGATCGGGCCCCCCCCCGGTGCCTGCGGCGGTCGGCATTCCTTCGAGAGCGATCCGGGATGAGGGGGCGGCCATTCATTCATGGCCACCCCCTCGCGATCGCTCTCGACGAATGGAAATCCCCGGTGACATCACTTCCTCTCCTGTAATGTAAACACAGGAGAGGAAGTGATGTATTCTCTCCTCCGTGTCGGTATTTTCCGTTCCGACACGGAGGAGAGCGGATCGGTGAGTTGCACCAACACTCTACACACACAGTAGAACATGCCAGGCACACTCACACCCCCCCTTTACCCCCCGATCACCCCCCCAATTACCCCTGCCCCCCAGTCACAGTGACACCAATGTCATTTTTTTTTTTTTTTTTGCATTGGTGTCATTTGTGACTGTAATAACTGTTAGGGCAGTTAGAGTTAGCCCCCTTTAGTTCTAATGTACCCCCCTAACCCCCCCAATAAAGGTTTAACCCCGTGATCACCCCCCGTCGCCAGTGTCACTAAGGCTGGGTTCACATTGCAGCGGTTTATGAGAACGAATGTGATTCGCACCGCACTGCAGTGCAAATCACATCCGATCTCTGTGCGATTCGAGTTCAGCCATTCGCCGCACCCGCCGCACCCGCCACACCCGCCGCAAATTCGCACGGGACCCTTTTTTTGGCCCGCAGCAGAATCGGATCGCATGGGTGTTCACACCATGCGATCCGAGTTTGCAGATCGCACTGCGATATGCGAACTGATCTGGGGGTGTCAGTAACATTTCACTGACACTCCCAGCAGTTCGCATAGGGCAGTGTGAACTGCCGCCGGGAGGCATGCGATGCGGGAACCCGCCGCGGATTCGCGGCGTTTCCGCATCGCTCCAGTGTGAACCCAGCCTAATAAGCGATCATTTTTCTGATCGCCGTATTAGTGTCACAGGTGACGCTAGTTAGGCAGGTAGGTATTTAGGTTCGCCGCAGCTTTTTATAGCGCCAGGGACCCCCATATACTACCGCATAAAGCCCCCTGATTGCCCCCTAGTTAACCCTTTCACCAGTGATCACCATATAACTGTTACAGGTGACGCTGGTTGGTTAGTTATTTTTTTATAGTTTCAGGGTACCCGCCATTTATTACCTAATAAAGGTTTAACCCCCTGATCACCCGGCGGGTGTCATTTGTGACTAATAACTGTTAGGGCAGTTAGGGTTAGCCCCCTTTAGTTCTAAGGTACCCCCCTAACCCCCCCAATAAAGGTTTAACCCCGTGATCACCCCCCGTCGCCAGTGTCACTAAGGCTGGGTTCAGATTGCAGCGGTTTGAGAACGGATGTGATTCGCACCGCACTGCAGTGCAAATCACATCTGATCTCTGTGCGATTCGAGTTCAGCCATTCGCCGCACCCGCCACACCCGCCGCACCCGCTGCAAATTCGCACGGGACCCTTTTTTTGGCCCGCAGCAGAATCGGATCGCATGGGTGTTCACACCATGCGATCCGAGTTTGCAGATCGCACTGCGATATGCGAACTGATCTGGGGGTGTCAGTAACATTTCACTGACACTCCCAGCAGTTCGCATAGGGCAGTGTGAACTGCCGCCGGGAGGCATGCGATGCGGGAACCCGCCGCGCATTCGTGGCGTTCCCGCATCGCTCCAGTGTGAACCCAGCCTAATAAGCGATCGTTTTTCTGATCGCTGTATTAGTGTCACAGGTGACGCTAGTTAGGCAGGTAGGTATTTAGGTTCGCCGCAGCTTTTTATAGCGCCAGGGACCCCCATATACTACCGCATAAAGCCCCCTGATTGCCCCCTAGTTAACCCTTTCACCAGTGATCACCATATAACTGTTACAGGTGACGCTGGTTGGTTAGTTATTTTTTTATAGTTTCAGGGCACCCGCCATTTATTACCTAGTCTCACTAGTGTACCCCTAAATTTAGGGGTGTCTACTTTCCAAAATGGGGTCATTTGGGGGGGGTTTGTGCCATCTTGGCATTTTATGGCCTTCAAAACTGTAACGCCCTTAGAAAGCCTGAAGGCGGTGCTTGGTTTTCGGGGCCCCGTACGCGGCTAGGCTCCCAAAAAGTCCCACATATGTGGTATCCCCGTACTCAGGAGAAGCAGCAGAATTTATTTTGGGGTGTCATTTCACATATGCCCATGGCATGTGTGAGCAATATATCATTTAGTGACAACTTTGTGAAAAAAAAAAAAAAAAAAAAAAAGTTTGTAATTTTCCCGCAACTTGTGGCAAAATATAAAATATTCCATGAACTCAACATGCCTCTCAGCAAATAGCTTGGGGTGTCTACTTTATAAAATGGGGTCATTTGTGGGGGTTTTGTGCCATCTTGGCATTTTATGGCCTTCAAAACTGTAATAGGTAGTGAGAAGTGAACTCAAAAATTTACGCCCTTAGAAAGCCTGAAGGCGGTGCTTGGTTTTCGGGGCCCCGTACGCGGCTAGGCTCCCAAAAAGTCCCACATATGTGGTATCCCCGTACTCAGGAGAAGCAGCAGAATTTATTTTGGGGTGTCATTTCACATACGCCCATAGCATGTGTGAGCAATATATCATTTAGTGACAACTTTGTGTAAAAAAAAAAAAAAAAAAATTTTTTTGTCATTATTCAATCGCTTGAGGCAAAAAAATAAAATATTCAATGGGCTCAACATGCCTCTTATCAATTTCCTTAGGGGGTCTACTTTCCAAAATGGGGTCATTTGGGGGGGTTTTGTACTGCCCTGCCATTTTAGCACCTCAAGAAATGAGATAGGCAGTCGTAAACTAAAAGCTGCGTAAATTCCAGAAAACGTACCTTAGTTTGTAGATGTGACAACTTTTGCGCAAACCAATAAATATACAATTATTGACTTTTTTTTTACCAAAGACATGTGGCTGAATACATTTTGGCCTAAATGTATGACTAAAATTGAGTTTATTGGATTTTTCTAATAACAAAAAGTAGAAAATATCATTTTTTTTCAAAATTTGCGGTCTTTTTACGTTTATATCGCAAAAAATAAAAATCGCAGAGGCAATCAAATACCATCAAAAGAAAGCTCTATTTGTGGGAAGAAAAGGACGCAAATTTTGTTTGGGTACAACATTGCATGACCGCGCAATTACCAGTTAAAGCAGCGCAGTGCCAAAGTGTAAAAAGACCTCTGGTCATTTACCAGCAAAATGGTCCGGTCTGAAAGTGGTTAAATACACCCAACCCCCAAAATCCCAGTTTCCACAGTGAGCGCAGGATCTTCTTCCCTGCTCACTGTTGCAATCTATCCTTTGTAGTTGTCGGCTTGTAGTTCTCAATGAGCTACCAGGGTGCTGTTGATTTACTCTTGGTAGGAAAATGAGATTCCTGTCAATCAGTAGCTGCCTGCCCTAATTGGAGGTAAGGCTTTGTACCAGGTCCTGGTCTCACCAAGGTTCAGAACCGCTGCTGTAGACAACATGACTGAGATACTTCAGAATTCACTGACGGGTGCATTTGGAATTGTTCTGGTGTGCTTTAAGCGGGTTTTGGATTCCCAAATGCTTGTATGGGAATGCAGAATTTGTCTGACATGAAAAAAGCCTATCGCCACAGGCCTTTAGTATACAGTAGCTGTGTACAACCAACACTGCAAAGATTTGGGTGCGGTAGCAATGGCCAGCTGGCTCAAAAGTCACAATGCAGATATTTGCCAGCACACCATGAATCAACAGAATCTAATTCCAAATGTTTTTTTTAGTGCAGGATCATATGAGTGGTGCAACGTGAAGGGGCCCTGCGTGGCTCAAACACCGCACCACTCTGATGTGATCATGCAATAAAAAAACAGTTTGGACGCTATTCTGTTAATCCATGGTGTGCTGGCAAATATCCGCCTAGTTGTGGCTTTAGGCACACAGCAGCTTATTTGTTTGTGGCGAATACATAAAACACCCCGTGCAATCCCCCTTTCATCATTGACGTTTTACTGAAACAATAACTGCAATGACAGACGTCCCCACAGCTAGCTAGGGAAATTAAAAAAGGAGGAACAAAAATAGATTACAGTGGTCCTTTTATTTGGTACTAAAGCAATTTATTTTCTTACAGCGGTTGGAAAAAAAGTCCATTGCTGTAAGCGTACTATGCAATCTGATTATACCACCTCCCATATCTACCAATTATATAGTACTAGGGCCTGTCTGCTGGAGATACAAATTAATTCGATTGTTTGTCTGTTCTTACTTATTACATGGTTTTGGTAAATCTGATGGAGATTTTACAGTCAGTCTGAAACATGTATGGCTTTAAACATTGTGATCCGTTCAGTCTACTTTTTTAGGGCTCAGGAACACATTCCCTTTGAAAAACGAATACACCGATTGGTAGGTTTCCTTCAGATAGTCAAAGCCAGTGGTGGCTTAAATCTACAATATCTATTTATATAAAAGGTTCCCAGTAAGAAATTGAGGTCTGGCTAATATGGTCATAGAATGGAAGAGAGTTATAGAGAAATTCTAGGTATGAAGTCTCTACATGGTCCAATGTAACTATGTATTTACCATAACTGACACCTCTACTCCAGTGATCTTGCACTTGCTATTGGGCCTGGAGCATCTTCCTTGCTGCATTCTGAACACAGGAGTTTAGCCGCTTGGCACAGGCACCATTCAGAGAATGCTTAGCACTTTTTGAATGAATGCAAAGCTTTCTCTGATTGGATGAGGCAGGGAACATGACATCACTGTGCCACCTCATTCAGTCGGAGGAACAATTTGGTCATTTAATGTGAACAGTTAAAGCAATTTGGACTCCTTCACCTTTCCCAGGGCACATGTGTCAAACACGAGGCCCACCCAGGCCATTTCATGGGGCCCCCACACCTCCCCTTCATCTCTGCCCCGCTCCTTGTTCCAGCAGTTGGCAGCAGCGAGAACAGAACTCCTCAGCCAGATCCTGCACTTCTGTGCATCCACGGAGATGCCAGCAAAGGAGTGACTTCCATTAGGTAAAGTAGAAGCTGCATCTTGCCTTTGAATTGCTATTCTAACATAGGCTTTTCTGATGAAATGCATCACCCTGGCACCATATAAAAAAGTGAGATTTTAATTACAGGGCAGCACAATGACCTGCTGGTGGGGCAACATACATTTCTTAATAATATAGTACAGTATATCGAATTTTGGAACCTGAATTAATTTTGGTGATATTACTTTTCCTAACTGTAATTTGTTGATGGATGCAATAGAAAATGAGTGCTGATCTTGGATGCAGAATAAAAGCCATTTATCAGGGAGCCCCCAAGTAAGAGGGGGGGGGGGGGGTCTTATAGCAGAGCAGTTAATCCAGCCTCCCTTCCTTTAAAGTAATAACATGCTTCCCCTGTTGTTTATACTGGGATTTACAGGCAGAGGTACATGGGAAGGAAACGGTCTCTGCTTTTTGTGATCTCAATAAAACACAGATTATCCAGCCAGCCACTGCAGCAAGTGACATCTTCCTCCACAGTGGGGGCAGATGGGAACCTCGCCGCTTTTTGTTCTCTCTCGCCGCCCACACAATTTCTTTTTTTTCCCCTCTAATCACAGTTCTGCGTATGGAGGGAATCAGTAGCGCAGAGTTTTATGGATATAGAATGCAGCTCTGCTAATCCCAGGGGTAACCGATGCATGTTCATACACTCCAGCACTAGTTTCTGATTGGCTGAAGAAAAAAAATGATCACATTCCAGCAATGCCGATATCTTTAATTTACTGCACGTTGAAGGTGTAGGGATGAGTAGTGATTTGAGGAATACAATAAACATCTTCAGATAAATGCACCACCTCTAATGACTGCAATGGAATACCAACCTCTTATTCTGAAAAAGTCAGCTGCCTGGCTGTCATGCTGATGCTTCGGCTTCAATACTTTGCGTTTCTAACCCAAAACAAGTGTAGAGATCCGGAGTTGTGAGCTTCAATAATGAACACTTGCACCTAGTCTGGGACTTGGAAGTAATGAAGCCAGGCCACTAGCATTTTAGAAGAGCAACAGTGGCTGCCCAGATATGTCTAAAGGTTTAAGCAAAAGGTTATTTAAAGGACACCTCCACCAAAACCTATAACTGTGCCTTGGATAGCGTAGGGAAGTGTTTGGAATTACTAGAATTTGGTGCCATCTGTGTGTCTACTGGGGGGATTTCCCCTCACTTCCCTTCAGGACAGTAAGAGATGAACCTTATATTTGTAGAATGGAAAGGATTGCAAGTAAAGATTTCCCTTCACTTCCTGTCCCCAGGAACACCAGAACAGGAAGTGAACGGCTGTCCCCTCAACAGACACAGGCAACAACAGCATGGTAGGGGTTAAGCTCTCCCCACTGTATTTAAACCTAAAAGGAGTTTTGGTTGAAGTGGGGTTTGAAAAGCAGGTCTTAGGAAACATCGGGGGGGGGATTTCAATACTTACAGTTCTGGGGAAATTTCTGTGGCAATCCTGATACAGCTCCTATCTGCCACACTGAATTCATGGAAGAGGACCCATTCTGGGAAAATGTGATTGAGGCGATACCCCGAAGTGGGATGTAGCTGGCCTACTTGTTTGTGTATCAGCATGATGTAATTCCCCAATCCATCAACATCCCGAGCGATCTGCAAGATAAGGTTGCATTATACCAAGAATACATCTGACAGTTTGCGCAATATTAGAATATTTTACCAAAGTCCAAGACATTAGATGGCAGTCAATTATGCAGACATGATTGGACTGCCCCTAAGATTTTTGCAGTGCTGAAAGCTAAAGTCGGGTTGGTGTGAGTTACTGCACCATGTATACTGTATTCATCACCATTTACTTCATTATGGCCTCGTTTGCCCACATGGGAATGGACAGGTATTCCATGCAGGCAGTCCCATGGATGTCTATTGGGACACAGCACCTGCTCACAATTTGACACCCAGGTGTGCGTGTCCCTGAACACAGTGTGCATTAGGGGACACCCACCCACATGGATGTCAAATTTGGAGCAGCAGCAGCTGTCTGTGCAACCACTGCATCCCAATAGACATCAATGGGACTGTCTGCACAGGGATGCACAGAACATCTGTGTATTTCCACATGGGCAATCCCAGCCTTCACATGGGTGTATGCTTATGTGTCCATGTGAACAAGGCTTAAGTACATTTGAACCCAAAAAAGTTAATTTCTGCTTTATGGAGTACATCTGGAAAAGTTAGCTGTGCCCAACATATTATCCATGTATAACAGGGGTGCTCAACCTGTGGCTCTCCAGCTGTTTGCGGAACTACAAGTCCCATGAGGCATAGCAAGACTCCGACAGCCACAAGCATGACACCCAGAGGCAGAGGCATGATGGGACCTGTAGTTTTGCAACAGCTGGAGAGCCACAGGTTGAGCACCCCTGATGTATAATCTCATGAGATTTGGAGTGGAGATGTCACCACTGTGCTGACTGCCAGTTTAGTTGCTGGAGTAGAAGCTGTACCCGAGGACCAAAAGTGCAAGAATATGCCTATTTCTGCTTCATTCATTCTGTGTATGTGATTCTTACACAGTGATGGCACTTATCTGGCCTGTACAAGGCCTAGAACTCAACCCTATGGGACACCTCTGGGATGAATTGGAGTGCTGACTGCAAATCAGGTCTCCTCACATATCAGAAGATGACCTCAAAAATAAATGGGTACAAATTCCCACAGACACAATCCAAAGCCTTCCCAGGTGAGTGGAGAGCATTACAAATGCAAAGGGGTGGGTGACCCCAAATGAATCCCCCCCATGGTTGAGGAATGAGATTTCTATTAAGCTCATATAGGTGTGTTGGTTAGGTTACATAGTTAGTCGGGTTGAAAAAAGACCCAAGTTCATCTAGTTTAACCATTAAAATAAATAATATCTTACAATCCCATATACCCAATCCTATACCCAGTTGACCCAGAGGAAGGCAAAAAATAAAAACAGCAAAGCATGATCCAATTTGCTAAAGATGGGGAAAACATTCCTTCCTGATCCCCGAGAGGCAATCGGATTTTTCCTGGATAAATTTTACCTATAAATGTTAGTACCCAGTTATATTTTGTGCATTTAGGAAAGAATCCATGCCTTTCTTAAAGCAATCTACTGAGTTGGCCAGAACCACCTCTGGAGGGAGTCTATTCCACATTTTCACAGCTCTTACTGTGAAGAAACCTTTCCGTATTTGGAGATGAAATCTCTTTTCCTCTAGACGTAAAGAGTGCCCCCTTGTCCTCTGTGTTGACTGTAAAGTGAATAACAACACCAAGTTCACTATATGGACCCCTTATATATTTGTACATGCTGATATGTCCCCTTAATCTCCTCTTCTCAAGAGAGAATAAATTCAGTTCCTCTAATCTTTCCTCATAGCTGAGCTCCTTCATGCTTCTTATCAATTTGGTTGCCCTTCTTTGCACTTTCTCCAGTTCTCCGATATCCTTTTTGAGAACTGGTGCCCAAAACTCAACTGCATATTCCAGATGAGGTCTTACTAATGATTTGTACAAGGGTAAAATTATCTCTCTCTCTCTCTGGAGTCCATACCTCTCTTAATATAAGAAATAACTTTGCTCGCTTTGAAATCCACAGCTTGGCATTACATGATATTATTGAGCTTATGATCTACCAAAACCCCCAGATCCTTCTCCACCATTGATTCCCTCAGTTGTACTCCCACTAGTATGTATGACACATGCATATTCTTAGCCCCCAAGTGCATAACTTCACATTTATCAACATGAAACCTCATTTGCCACATAGTTGCCCAATTAGACAGAGCGTTGAGGTCGGCTTGTAAATTGGACGTTATTCCACTGCATAGCATCTGCAAACACTGAAATTTTACTTTTAATCCCAGTATCATTTATAAAGATATTAAAAAGTAAGGATCCCAACACTGAACCTTGAGGTACACCACTAATAACCTCAACAATAATAAAAAGTTCTTACAAATGTGGATTCTCTTTGTCCCCAGTTACCCAGATTATTTTGTAAAGGACCTACATGGTCAGACTTGACCTTTTTACTATTAATATATTTTAAGAATTTTGGGGGTTTTGTCCTACTATCTTGTGCAATCCGTCGTTTGTTTTGAATGTTTGCATCCTTGATTTCCTTTTAACATATTCTGTTATATTCTTTGAAACATTTAAACGATGATAGCAATCCTTGATTTTTTTTTATTTTTTAAAGGCTCTTTTTTTATTTATAGCCATTTTAACTTTGGCCTTGAGCCACACAGGTTTTATTTTTTAGCCTTTTAAACGTATTGCCCATGGGAATATACTTTGCAGTGAGTTCACAAACAGTCTTTTTGAAGGTTTCCCATTTCTGCTCTGTGTTCATCAATGCCAATATTCCCTCCCAGTCTAAGTCCTGGAGAGCAGCCCCCATCCTTGGAAAATTTGCTCTCTTGAAGTTAAGTGTTTTTATCTTTCCCGTATGTGTTTTTTGCTTACAGCTAACATTAAATTAAATCATATTATGGTCGCTGCTACCCAAATATTCCTTTATATGGACATTGGTAATAAGCTCTGCATAGTTTAAGATTACCAGGTCTAACAAAGCATCATTCCTAGTTGGGACCTCAATAAACTGGACCATAAAATTGTCCTGTAATGGGTTTATAATTTTTTTTCCCTTTAAATGTTCCAGCAGTGCCATTACTCCAGGCAATTTACGGGTAGTTACAATCCCACATTATTATCACCGTCCCCCCCCTTGCAGCCCTTTCCATCTGTGCAAAGAGCTGAGTCTCCACCTCCTCATTAACATAACAAACCCCAATGATCAACTTTGATCTATGCACATCTATATGCAGTTCCACCCATAATGCTTCAGCCACAAACCATTGGCTGTATAGTGTATAATGCTTTAAAAAAGGTTCTTGTGGTATTACTAACTGACCCCAGGGGGCTTCTTACCTGCATAAAATATCCAGAGAGAAGGGATTTTTTTATGTTCAAGATATTCTCATCAGTGCCGACAGCCGGTTCTGAAACTGGTAGTTCCAGTCTCTTCATTATATCCAACAGTTCCTCTCGTATGACACACGCCATCTCTAGTGCAGAATAGCTCAACAGGTGATCCTGACACCACCTCTCAATGACGTCTGTAAGAGAGAAAGGTTATGTTATAAAGCTGCCATGTTTATAAAACATTTTTTACATGGGGTAAATATGAAATACTGCACATAAATCGATCATATTTACCACTTCCAGCCAGCAGATGGCAGCAAGTTCTAAGCAAGAGCGCCTGTATTACAGAGGATCAGATTGTGATTGGACCTGAATAGCTGGAAGGTCAGATTACAAACACTGCAGAGTGATTCAGAGGAGGGCCATTACCCCCCCCCCCTCCCCCCCAACCACCTCTCCTTGTCTAAGGCTATTTATCATGATAATTGTATGCCCTGGGCATTCTATTTTCACAATAAAACTTTGGTCCAGGATCATGTGAACATGTTTAGTATGTACCCAGGCAAGGCTGGGGATCCTGCTGTGGAAGTAATGCTGGCCATACACATATACAGTAGATTTCTAACAGATTCCTCTATCCAAGCTTTGCAGCATGAATGGGCGAATCTCCCGTTGCGGCTTTTTTATATCGACAATTGGCCCCAACGCCAGTCAGAATACCAACTGCATCTGAATGGATGCATAACTATTTGGCCAATCACTTACGGCCTAGCTCCTTCAGTGTTTCAATTAAAGGATGTCCGGCCATGACAGCACTAATTCCATTTATCAGAAACCAGACAAAATCCAAACAGCTTATAGCTAGATTCAGATTTAGATGGCCTCCCTTTGCAGCAGAGATTTGTCCTCACGTCTCTGCCAACCGTGCATCTTTACTGAATTCCAATACTCCAAACTGCAATAGGAATGTTAAAGGGGAACTGCAGTCTAATTACATAATCTGTAATAAAAACATCTTTACCATTCTGAAGCTTCCCTCCAACCACTTTGCATCTTATTTTATAATATATATATATACTGTGATTGTGTACTTGCCAAATATGCTGCAGAAATCTCCCTCCACTGAGTCTGGCTGCATCCAACTGTGGGCAGCTTAAGCTGCTGTGTTCACTTCCTGGATTTACAGAGGCTCGCCTCCAGCTCTGCAGCTCTCATTGGCCCTCTTATGACTCCTCCCCTTCCTGGTAAACTCTCTCTCTTACGCGCCGGCGGCATGACATAACCCCGCCCTCCGGCTTGGTCGGATGGGTCTGCGCCGCAAGCCGTGATGCCGGGGGACTCGAGGAGAAAAACATGGCACAATATGTTCACATCTTCTCCTCTTCCTCCCTCTGTACCAGATTGTGATTAGTTCCCAGTACACATTCTCATAAACCGGCCCCAGGTCTTTTTGAAAGAACGTTCGGTGATAAGCAGACGGTTGTCCTGTGTAAGGTTAGTTATGTAATTCACTATTGGGCAATTTTTGGCACTCGACCCACAGATTGGTTGTGACAAGGGCCGTACCTGCCTAGCTACAATATTTGTTTATTGTTTATCGGACATACATGGACACTTTATTTTTGTATTGATTTAGAACTGACAATACGGTTCCAGAGTGTGGTGCTGGTTCTCACATCTTCCATCATACACGAGTCCTCGCAGTGACACGCATTTCGGTCTTTAAAAGGATTGGCCCACTGGTGTCTGAGTGGTGTGTGACCAACTGATCAACGAAATTCTCCATCGGTCAAAATTCCCTCTATTAATTGATCCATGTTTTTTGGTTTACCATGTAAGTAGGCCTTTGCATGTGTCGGTTACCACATATATGTCTTACATTGGTGGCTACTTTGTTGACCAGTTTACTGATATTTCTATTTATGTGTATTATTACTTATACGTTGTTCTTTTCTTATTGTAGAAACCGTATACCCAACTTTTTGATTCCATAACATTAAACCTCTGAAGAAGGACAATGTGTCCGTAACATGTAAGGTGTTATTTATATTGTATTGACCCTCGCCAATCCTTTGCACCAGGATGGTGTACCGTTCTCGACACGTTAAATCATCAGGGTATTATTTATGGTTTTTATGCATTGTATGGAATGTTTGTACTTGTTTAATCTATGTAATAAAATTTATACTTATATACTAATTGCTTGACCTGTCTATTAACCTCTCTGGCGGTATTCCTGAGTCTGGCTCGGGGTGCGATTTCAGTACCAAAAGCGGTAACCCTGAGCCAGACTCGGGATCCATGTAGAGGTTACTTACCTTGTCCCCTGGATCCTGCGATGTCTCCCCGATGTGATCTGCGAACCCCCGTGTCTCACTCCATTCACAGTACCGGGGCTCCGTTCCCTGCGAGCGTTGCAACGCACGTGGACGGAGTTCGGTGCCAAATTCAAAAAGTAAAAAACACAGTATAGATACAGTACTGTAATCTGTAAGATTACAGTATACTGTATCAAATAATTACACATCCCCTTTGTCCCTAGTGGTTTGTCCAGTGTTCTGCATGCAATTTTATATTATAAATACTATTCTTCTGCCAGGAAACTGGAGATTGTCCATAGCAACCAAAAAATGTACGTTTACATCAAAAGTGCTTTTAGACCAGCTAGAAAACAGCGATAATAAACTAGAATCACTTGCAGAATTGAGCGATAGTAATTTGTGGGGAAATTCGTCATCAAACACTAAAAGTAATGACAGCGACAATTCTGCAACTGAGCAAATTTCATTGTTTTTGATTTGATTACATTATTGAATCATTTTTATCATTATTATTTGTTATAATTATTTATAGTTATTTATTATAATTTATGATTTTGTGTTTCAAACTTTATCATACCCAGAATGTCTTCTAGACTCTTGTTTGGACAGATTTAACCTCCCTGGCGGTACGATTATTTCGGATTTTAGGTGCTGAAAGCGGTACAATTATTTTGCATGAAAATGTGGTGTTTTATATTGTAGTCCTGTAATTCTTAGGAATAACTCACTTAAATCTGTCAAAACCAGAGTCTAGCAGACATCCCGGGTATGATAAAGTTTGAAAAATGAAATCATAAATTATAATATAATAAATAACTATAAATAATTATACCAAATAATAATATAACAATAATAAAAATTATTCAATAATGTAATCAAATCAAAAACACTGAAATTTGCTCGGTTGCAGAATTGTCACTGTCATTACTTTTCAATATTTGATGACAGATCTCCCCACAATTCACTATCGCTCAATTCTGCGAGTGATTTCAATTTATTATCGCTGTTTTCTAGCTGGTCTAAAATAATTTTTGATGTAAAGGGACAGTTTTGGTTGCTATGGACAATCTCCAGTTTCCTGCCATAAAGAACAGTTTTTATATTATAAAACTGCATGCAGGACACTGGACAGACCACTAGGGAAATAATTACATACAGCAATGTAATCTGTAAGATTACATTATACTGTATGTAATGTGTGGGTTTCACTTTTTGAATTTGGCGCCGTTCTCCGTCCCCGTGCGTCACAGCGCTCGCAGGGAATGGAGATCGGCTCTGTGATAGATCGAGCGGAGGACGAGCCGCTCGTACAGCGCGGGGACATCGCTGGATCCAGGGGAGAAGGTAAGTAAACCTCCTCCTGCATACAGCGATGTGGTCCCGAGTCTGGCTTGGAGTTACCGCTTTTGGTACAAAACTTCCACCCCGAGCCAGGCTCGGGAACACCGCCATAATGGTACCGCTTTCAGCACCTAAAATCTGAAATCATCATACCGCCAGGGAGGTTAACGACCCTAAGGGGTTCTTTCATCGTACCTTTGGTACCAGGTTGTTTTCTATGTTTGCTATTATTGGGTCAGACAGATCAAGCATTGTTCACACAACCACACTCCTCCCCTCCCTTTTTTTTTTAATGTTGATCTAATGGTTGTCTTTTGTAAAAAAGGAATGCCCCCACATGGATCGAAATTCATCCAGTTCCAGCTGAACCAACTGAATTTTTCAATCCATTCATGGCCAACCTAACAGTGTATGGCCAGTATTAAAGTGTTACTAAATGCTGAATTCACTATATCTGGTCTCCCACAGTACACAGAACATGGAAAATATAAACTGCTATATACCTTTTCTCATTAGTAGTATATAACAGTCCTGTGACTTCTATCAGTGTCTGGCCGAGCACTGGTTAAAGCTTGTAGGAGGAGTTTTCATTCTCCTCTGACTGTCCTATGAAGCTGTGTGACCCCTAATCCTCTGTATGGACAGTGCTGATTGGTCCTGTGCTGATCACATGCACTCTCCCAAGAATTTTTTTTTTCTTTCTAACGATGCACACCAAACTGAGCATGTGCAGAGTGACTCCATGACCATCAGGAGATAATGTGGGGACTCTGGAAGAAGGGGAGGGTCAGAGAAGACAGGATCAAACCGCCTTTTCACACATGCACATGATTAACCCCTTAGGTTCCACAGTGAGTATAACAAGCATGCTTTACTGCTTATACAGACTGATTTTACTGTTGTGGGTTTAGTAATGCATTAAAGGTGAAAAACCTCCTGTGATGCAACAGCCCCCAGGAGCCCCCCTTTTACTTGCCTGAGCCCAGTCTTTCCGACAACTGGGACGAGCGCTCCAGCCTGTGTCTCGGGTCCTAAATGGATAGATTGATAACAGTGCAGCCAGTTGGCTCCCGCTGCCGACAATCAATTCCAAGGATTTGGGAGCTAGGGGTGGGGCGGAGTCCTGCTGTCTGTGTCAACAGATGCAGCAGCAGGACACAGGAGCACGCTCGCATGTGTGCCCGAGGGGGAGCGGCTCTCCAAAGGGGCACTTGAGAAGAGACGGAGCCAGGAGCACCACTGAGGGACCCCAGAAGAGGAGGACCAGGACCACTCTGTGCATAACCAACTGCACAGAGGAGGCAAGTATGACATGTTCATTTTTAAAAACAAAAACAAACCTTTAGATATCCTTTAAGTCAGTGGTCATCAACCCTGTCCTTGGGGCCCACTAACAGGCCAGGTTTTATGTATTACCTAGGGGGAGATGCAGGCTAGAATACTGCAATCACTGAGCAGCAAATTATATCACCTGTGATGTATTTCAGTTATCTTGCAAACCTGGTCTGTTAGTGGGCCCTGACGACCGGGTTGATGACCACTGCTTTCATAGTTGCCAAATATCCCAAATTTCCCAGGACATTCCCGGGATTAGGACATTTGTCCCGAATTAATTTTGTCCCGGGAAATTCAAATTCCCCATTTTTTGCCGCCGGCCGCTAGAGGTCCGTGGCCGGCGGAGACAATGTCTCCGCCGGCCGCCATTTTTAAGACGACCAGAAGCTGGTCTAAAATAGAGAACCTGTGGCGCACAGTTCAAAGTCAGCGCAGCAATGACGGCTGCCGCTTGGAGGACAGGAAATCATATGTCCTGTCGGGGCCAGTCCGTGCAGTGAGTATGTTGGGGCCAGTCTGTGCGAGATGTGGGGGCCAGTCTGTGCGAGATGTGGGGGCCAGTCTGTGCGAGATGTGGGGGCCAGTCTGTGCGAGATGTGGGGGCCAGTCTGTGCGAGATGTGGGGGGGGCCAGTCTGGATGTCAGAGGGGCACCAGATGTAAGGAGGGGCTCCGCTGATGGACACAGATGTGAGGAAGGTACCTCTGATGGGGCACCTGATGTAAGGACAGACTCCGCTTGGGACACCTGATGGAATCTGGTGGCAGGCAGCGTGGCTAGTGACGTGCTCATGGCTCCCACTGATTCTGCATTATGGCGAGTTGAATGATTTCATTTCATATTACAATGTAATAATAGAAATAATGTGCTTCAATCATCCTGACAACATAACAATCATGGTGCCGGGATGATTGAAGCGCTAACACCAGGTATTTGGAGTATCTGCTGATTGTCAAACTCTGGAAAACACATATTGCTATTGTGGTGTAGGATCAGGGGGCTGCTGTCTCTCCTTTCCCTGTCCCCCCCGCATTAATCTCAGACTCTAACCACACCCCTTTGAGCCATGCCCCAATGTAAGCCATGCCCCCTATTTTACGTAAACCACGCCCATATTTTGGCGCGGCGCACAACGCATTTTCACCTTTTCTATGCCACACCTATAACCGCATGCCCCGCCCCCTAATAATAATACAACTCCGCCTACTGCCAAAAAAGTGTCCCGAATGTTTTTTTTACAATGTTGGCCACTATGTGCTTTAAGTGATCACCAGCGTACATGTGAGGCGTCAGTGTTCATCATCAGGACCACAGTAACAACCCAATGAATATTTCTGCCACTTACATGGTCTGAAATTGCTCCTCCTCCTTTGGTTATATTCTCTGTAGATGTTGATCAGAGTGAAGTGATCCCCAGCAGGGTGTAGGAACTTCATTCTGCTGCTTAGCTTGGCTGCATCATCATTGGTGGGCGAATCCAGGAAACAGCTCGGTGCTGTCAATGTAAAGAACACAGACCACAATTAATAATCATTTACTAGCCTGAAAATTCTTAATCGTAGAAAGGCATGCTGGGAAATTTATAGCTCAGGTTCCATGTGGACTGTTTGGGGTCATTATCCTGCAGGGTCAGTGTAGTTGTGGTGAAGGCCTACAGAGCTACCATGGTGGTCTATGGCAGACACATGCTTCTGATTGATTCCGCAATGACCACGCCCGTTGTACACATGTCCACTGGTTTTATTTTTATTATGTAAATAATATTCCATATGGGCCTGTTCAGAAGTGTGGCTGAGATTGGGGAGGGAGTTTGGTAAAAGCAGGTGGCTTAGCTATAGTTTTTCTGCCCTCCTAATCGCCATACCTCCCAACTTTCTGAGATGGGAATGAGGGACACCTATTAGCAAAAGTATGTAGGCATAGGACACTGTCACGCCCCCTTAAAGGAGAATTGTCCAAAAAATGATTGGTTGCAGCAATTTAGAAATCAGATGAAAGGTTTAGCGCTGGACACCTTTTTATGTCGCACCGCAAGAGCAGGTTTTTCTTTCCAGCAAGGCTGACACTGGGGAGGTACCTGAGCCTGTATGGGCGGATTTTTTCGCTCAGGCACGGATGCCTCCCTTCTTTTGCCACGCCCACGTGATGCTGGGCGGGACACATTGTATCAGCTGGGAGCATTTAAATCTGCCTCACTTGGTGTTTGTCTTTCTGACAACATCTCCTATGCAAGCATTCACCTGCTGATTCTGGTTCCCCATTTCCTTGTGAACTAACAAGGTATATCACCATAGGTTTCACTTATACTTTCAGCACTTTGTTCTTTGGTTCCTTCACCATTTCACTCAGGATATTATTTTCTTCTTCTTTTCTACATCTTTCTTTCCTTTTTTTTTTTCTTTCCCATTTGGTGGTTTTTGAGTATATGTTTTTTTTTCATCTATGCTTAGTTCTTCCCTTCATCTGACCTGGTGTATGGGCTTTTCACACCATCAATACGATACCATACATTCAATATATATTACTGATCTCAATTCACAGAAGTTTTGGCTCATCATCACCCACAATAGCACATTTACCCTGGTGAATCTACAGTGCTCCCTGCTTGTCTACGTCTCTCTATCTCAGCTCCCAGGCCAGCAGGGCTGGACTGGGACAAAAATTTGGCCCTGGACTTCATAATGACTGGCCCACTTTAATTTTGAGTGTCTCCATCAGCACTTCTCTTACATCAGAGTGTCCTCCCTTTCCTCCCCCTCCCACGTGTACTCAGTTTTTAAGGCAGCTTCTCGTTCCTCTCTCCAGTCATGTGATAAGTGACAAGTGATAAGGGGAGAGAGAATGGAACGTCTGCCAGCTGTCTATCTCCCCCTGCAGGCTGGAGGAAGCAGAAGGCCTAATGCTCTCTCCAGCAAGTGACGGCAGCTGCTCCACCTAACAGGAGTGAAATCGCGATCACTCACTGAGGAGCGGCACCAGGACTGCACCTGACCGGCCCACTGAGCCATCGGCCCACCGGGAAACTCCCTGTAGTCCCAATGGCCAGTACATGCCTGCAGGCCAGACCCGTCTAACGGCTCTGATCCTCTGTTCACATCTATGCAGCTGACGTGAGTACCTATAGGGGTGTCCATCCTGTCCCTTACACATTATTTATTTTTATTACTCAGTTACAATATTACACCATATGGTTATGTTTCTTTATAGATCACCATTGCATCTGCCCCTGAAGAGTTGGTATACCCCAACGAAACGCGTCAGTTTACATGTGCATGATGTCCATACAGATGATTTTATGTCTCTTATTTTGTTTTACTCTAGACTTTTTAACATCATTCAGCCCTTCCAGTGGCCCACGATGTGCAGGACTTGTTTTTACTTTGTTATGCCTATTACCATGGTGTCAAATTTTATATGCAGTTTTCAGCATACCCTGCGTATATGCGATTCTGTAAATACATTTTTGTGGTATTCAATATGTTATACATTATTTCAGATGGTATAATAAAATGTTCTTTACCAAGACTGCTTCTTGGTATACATCTCTCACTCAAATTCCCCCCCCCCCTTTTTTTTTTGTTGGAACCCATAAAAGCAACACTGTTTTATATCCCACATGTTTACTTTATATAGTCATTGACCTCATTTAAAGTCCCGCTGACCACTTTCCTTTCTCTGTCTAAAATTTGGGATGGAGGTAAATTACTTTTGGTGCCTTGGACCCAGGGGCGGACTGACAACTCATTGGGCCCCTGGGCAATCAGAGATTATGGCGCCGCACAGTATACAATCACACAGTATACACAGACATGTTTCTATTGGCTGAGAAGGTACTGGAGAGGTGGGGCAGCTATAATCTCAGGATTTTTAGACCAAAAGGATGTCGGTAAGGGACATTTCAGAGACCGATGTAAAAAACAAAACAAAAAAAACACACACATTTTTACATACTGTCCCTGGTTTTACTGATGCTGGCAATCCTGATGGGACCCCTAGTGGCATGGTGCCCTTGGGCAGTGCCCGAGTGACCCAATGGTCAGTCCGCCCCTGCTTGGACCACATCATTCTTTATAGCACTGGAAGACACTTTTTTTTAATAGATAAACGGTGCATTGTATATACAGCTATATAGATCAGACCAAAATGAGGGACACATGAGGAGGAAAGAGGGACAGAGGGACTTTGGTCCAAATCAGGGACAGACCCTCAAAATCAGGGACAATTGGGAGCTATGTAATCACCCACCTGAATAAGTAGTAGGGTTGCACACATGCCACAGCACAAACTAAACAACGTGCCTCGTTTGGTGGTGGTACCACTGCTGATTGCGACCCATTCAGATGAATAGGGCCACACTGCAACCGCAGATCTGGAGCAGTGGGTTGGCCTTCTCATTGTTAAAACCGGCAACGAGGAGACGCTTCCTGACCACCTGTTAAACACCTCTGAAAAGTGATCCACTGCGGGTTAGTTTTAAGAGGGGTGACAAAGGCTGCCGCATGTATGAATAAGCCCAAAGTGTGCGGCCCTCTGCAGGGCAAAGTAACAGGTTCTCTTTAATGTCCTCCAGTAACACATACTTGTCCTTACTATACTTTTAACCACTTAAAGAACACCTACCACATATATACTGCCGCAGGGCGGCTCCATTGTGCGAAATCACTCAGCACTTTATGCCCTTATTATCACTATTACATTATTGCTTTATAGGAGGCTGTGCACTATAGTAGAAAGTTAATTGCAGCGCACCATTGTTTGATTTATATTATTCACGTACCTGTATGTCATTAGATACTGTGGG
This sequence comes from Lithobates pipiens, assembly GCF_037356315.1. Lineage (NCBI taxonomy): Eukaryota > Metazoa > Chordata > Amphibia > Anura > Ranidae > Lithobates > Lithobates pipiens. The sequence goes on from NW_027507787.1 coordinate 206,574,066, forward strand.
TGTGCATGCGCATTGGACATAGGGGGAGCCAATCAGCTGCTCCGGCAAACCCGATGTCCGCCGGCCACCCGCGATCGCTCCCCAGAAAGGCAGAAGGGTGACCTCATGTAAAGAAGGCAGATCACTATTCTGACACAGGAGGACATGGATCTTCTGTTCTGCTAAGCAGGGACACGGATCTCTGTGTGTTCCCCCGGTCAGTCCAGCCCCCTAGGGCAGTTTCTCTCAACTCCAGTCCTCAACGCGCTCCAACAGGTCATGTTTTCAGGATTTCCATTATTTTGCACAGGTGATTTGATCTGTTTCACTTCCTTAGTAATTACCACAGCCGGTGCATCTGAGGGAAATCCTGAAGACATGACCTGTTGGGGCGCCTTGAGGACTGGAGTTGAGAAACAATGCCCTAGGGACAGACTTAAACCCTTTGGTGTTAGCCCCCTTCCCTGCCAGTGTCATTAGTACAGTAACAGTGCAGATTTTTCTTAGCACCGATCACTGTAATATATGCCACTGGTTTCCAATAAAGTGTCAGATTTGTCAGCCGCAATTTCGCAGTCCTGCTAAAAATCGCTGATCACCGCCATTACTAGTAAAAAAATTAAAATTAAATAAAAAAATTCCATAAAAATTTCCCATAGTTTGTAGGCGCTATACCTTTTGCGCAAAGCAATCAATACACACTTATTGGAATTTTTTTTTTTTTAACCAAACAATATGTAGCAGAATACATATTGTCCTAAACTGATTAAGAAATTTAATTTTAACTTTTTTTTATTGGGAATGTTTTATAGTAGAAAGTAAAAAAATATATATATTTTTTTCAAAATTGTCAATCTTTTTCTGTTTATAGCACAAAAAATAAAAACCGCAGAGGTTATCGAATACCACCAAAAGAAAGCTCTATTCGTGGGAAAAAAAAGGACATCCGTTTTATTTGGGTACAGTGTCGCACGACCGTGCAATTGTCAGTTAAAATAAAGCAGTGTTGTATCGCAAAAAAAATGGCCTGGTCATAGTTACATAGTAGGTGAGGTTGAAAAAAGACACAAGTCCATCAAGTCCAACCTATGTGTGTGATTATGTGTCATGAAGTGGGTAAAACCTTCGGGGGCTGAAGTGGTTAAAGAAACTTAAAAACGAACCTCGTCAGATATTGTCTAGCCTGGGAACACGTGCCATAGCTATGAAAAAAATATAAATATATATTTACTTGTGCAAGAAGTGAAATTATTGAGCAGCTGCTGTACACAAAGTGCTATATACACGTGACAAAATGAAAAAATATATATAAATGATGACAGCGTTCACAATAATGTAATCATCACAACAAATCAAAAAATCTGTGAAAAAAAACGTCCATATATTTTGTGCAAATAATCAGAAAATCAAAAAAAGAAAATAAAATCACAACAAACGTTATTGATTGGAGTACATTTGCATAACATATATGGATTTTTTTTTTACAGATTTTTTGATTTGTTGTGATGTTTACATTATAGTGAACGCTCTAATCATTTATATATTTTTTTTCACATGTCATAGCCAAGCTTGCTGACTCAGGTTGGCCTGTCAGTGTAATGCCCTGTACACACGGTCGCACTTTCCAATGGAAAATGTGCGATCGGATCTTGTTGTCGGAAAATCCGATCGGGTGTAGGCTCCATCGGACTTTTTCCATCGGAATTTTCGACACACAAAGTTTGAGAGCAGGATTTAAAATTTTCCGACAACAAAATCCGATCGTTTAAATTCCGATCGTGTGTAGACAATTCCGACGGACAAAGTGTCACATATGCTCAGAATAAATTAGCAGATGAAAGCTATTGGCTACTGGCCCGTTTATATTCCCGTCGTACGTGTTCTACATCACTTCGTTCAGAACAATCGGATTTTCCAACAAGTTTGTGAGACCGTGTGTATGCAAGACAAGTTTGGGCCAAAATCCGTCAGAAAAAAATCCGAGGGATTTTGTCACACCGTGTATACAGGGCATCAGTGCTAATAGGGTTTTGGCAAGGACAATGCAGCTGAATGGCAGGCACATCGGTAGGAATGGACCCTAAGACCCCTTTCACACTGGGGCATTTTTCAGGCTTTTTCAGGCGCTTTAGCATTAACAAAAAAAAGCACCTGTAAAAGTGCTTGAAAGAAGCCTCATCTGCAATCCCAATGTGAAAGCCCGAGTGCTTTAAGAGCCCTTTCACACTGCCAGCACCCGAAAAACGCTGGTAAAGCGCAAATTAAACGGCGCTTTACCAGCCTTTTTAGAGCGCTAGCGGGGCACTTTTGACCCCCGCTAGTGGCCAAATAAAGGGTTAAAAGAGCCCACAAAGCTCTGCTGCCAAAAGAGCTTTGCAGGCGCTTTTCAGGAGGTTTGCAGGCTCTTCCCATTGTTTTCAATGGGAAGGGGCACTTTAGGAGTGGTGTATTCTCCGCTCCAAAAGCGATGCAAAGAAGCTGCTTGTAGGACTTTTTTTGATGCCCTGCCAGCGCAGCGCCTCGGTGTGAAAGCACTCTGGCTTTCACATTGGGATTGCAGCGGAGGCTTCTTTCAGGCGCTTTACAGGTGCTTTTTTTTTTAATGCTAAAGCGCCTGAAAAATGCCCCAGTGTAAAAGGGGTCTAAAGTAAATATATCTCTTGTAAAATAAAAAATAAAAAAAATCATATTGACATATTGGTTATAAATAAAAAACACATGTTGTAAATGCGTTTTGTCTTTGCAGAGTAATCGGCTGTAGTAAAATCGGTGTTTTCTCCACCTTCCATTATCCAGCACCCCAACAGAAGTTGAATAGAATGGCGATTGTATAGGACAAAAAAACACAGCGAAATCCAGGGTTGCCAACTGCCAGTAAATTTACTGACAGTTTGTAAAAATCTGTGATTTTTTTTTTACAACTGCCAGTAAATATAAGGGGCTGATAGTTTCATGATTTGTTGACTTTTTAAGTGTAAATCAAGAAATGACGACTTTGAAATAGGTATTGTCAGTGTTTCCATATCATGTTCATACTGTTTACATATTCACTGTGTTAGTTTTCAATAGGAGTTTTGTAATTTCTCAGGTTGCTAGTAAAATGTGCTCCACTAGTAAATTTTCCATGTTTTTTCAGTAAAAAAAAATGTTGCGGGAAGTTGGCAACTCTGGCGGCAACGAGAATGTATTTAGTGTGTCATTGCATTATTGATCCAAATATTGGCAGACCTGGGAGGAGGCGTGTCTCTTGATCCAATTAGTGAAGTGCTGTGAGCGCCCTTCTCCTTCATGTCAATTCCCTGGACAGTTCTGCTCTAGCTGTGATCACAAGCTGCAGGTGCAATTGTTGCTTGTTATCACTAGGTGGCACTAGTCCATGGCCAGACACCACCATACATCACATAGAGCTGTCCTGTCTGCCCCCACTTGCTCTAATAACCCCACATACAGGCAGACAACTGCAGAATTATTAATAGAGAATTCCAGAACTATACCACCATATACGTCTCTGAGTACATCTAAGATTCTGACCTTTCCCCTCCTTTCATGGAATCACATTATATCCAGCCACCACCTTTGCAATGAAAGCCAAGCAACCCGCTGCTTCCATTATATATGTTGGCATACAAGTGTGAATATACAGTATAGAGGTGAAGTCACCATTAGGAATATACCCTCCATCCTTAAATAGGAGCTGCAGTCTGCTCACATTTATAATAAAATCATCTCTGCCATTCTGAAGCTTCCCTCCAACCACTTTGCATATTTTATATATACTGTGATTCTGTACTTGCCAAATATGCTGCAGGAATCTCCCTCCACTGAGTCTGGCTGCAGCCATTTTAACTGTGGGCAGCTGAAGCTGCTGCCTGTTCGCTTCCTGGATTTACAGAGAGACACACCTGCAGCTTCCCCTCTCCTTTCCTGCCAAACTCTCACGAGAGTGAGGGAGAGAGCTGTGAATGAGGTCATAAACCTAGGCCAGCAATGGCAAACCTCGGCACCCCAGATGTTTTGGAACTACATTTCCCTTGATGCTCAAGTACACTGCTGAGTGCATGAGCATCATGGGAAATGTAGTTCCAAAACATCTGGGGTGCCGAGGTTCACCATCACTGGCCTAGGCTAATAACCAGACAACAAACAGAAAGTGGGCTGTATAAGGGATTTACTGGGAGACCTTTTTTTTTTTACTATCCAAAGTTAAAACAAGAGCAGAAGATTTAATAGATGGAAAGATGAAAAAATGACTCAAGGGCCGCTTAAAAGTGGAGCTAAAGGCAGGGTTTTTTTTCCACTTTGGATAGAGTAAGGGAGGGTTATAACCCCCGTCACTTTTTTTTTTCCCTGTGTCCCCATTGTGGAGTTTTCCTTTCACTTCCTGTCCCCTAGCCAAAACAGGAAAATGAGAGGAACGTCCTCCAAAGTGGCGCATCATTTCAAAATACCGCTACCCATCAGAAAATGTAATGGAAGTGACGTTCTGTGCAAAAAAAATGTGTTCCAAAAGGTTTCCTAATCTGACAGAACACAAAGGCGGCAGAGGACATCTTACACCCACACAAGTCTTCAATTTCACACTTATTTTATCAGTAAACTCACCTTACTGAAATACAGTATTATATTATTATTACATTATTATAGTTTTATTAGTATTATAGTAAATACAGCGACAAGCCTGCAGGCAGAAGGTGGCGACGGGCATCTCGGTACACCCCGCACTGCTCAGCATCAAACTGATTATATAGTGAAATTGTCTATTTCAATATATAAGGTGAGATAACTGCTAAAATACGTGTGAAACTGAAGACTTGCCAGGGTGTAAGAAGATGGCCGCTGCCGCCTTTGTGTTCTGTCAGATTAGGAAACCAACCATGCGCAAGAAGAAATTTATTTCGCAATGTCACTTCCGTTGCATTTTCTGATGGGTAGCGGTATTCTGATAGAAGAGGGGCAATCCCTGGTTGTCACCAGAACTAGTGTCCCCCGTTGGAAGATTTCTCCCTTATTCCTATTCTGGTGACAACCCAAAATTTGGAATTTTCTTTCACTTTTAGTTGTAGCTGTAGACAAGACAAATAAGTGAGTGAATCTCCCTAAAGCCAAGTCTACACCATTGTTTCTCAACTCCAGTCCTCAAGGAGCCCCAACAGGTCATGTTTTCAGGATTTCCCTTCAGATGAAACAGCTGTGGTAATTACTAAGGCAGTGAAAAATGATCAAATCCCCTGTGCAAAATAATGGAAAGCCTGAAAACATGACCTGTTAGAGTAGACCAGTGTTTCTCAACTCCAGTCCTCAAGGTGCACCAACTGGTCATGTTCAACTGGCTGAGGTTGTCTCTCTCATACCCCCATAGGACTCCGTGGATGTGCGGCACCAGGGATCCTTGGGCCTGTGTATAGTAGGCATAAAGAGGGCACAGATAGCAATAAAAACCTGACAGGGGTTCTCGTCCAAAACTAAAAAAAAAATTGCCCTTCGTTATACTTTAACATGAAAAGAGGTTTCTCTTTGCTATTAAGGCCCTGGCACACAAACCAGCTGAGCCCATTCAGTGTAATTCCCGGTGTACTGTGTGGATGGAGGAATCTAATTGTGTATGGCCAGCTTTAGCGGGGATTTCCCTTCACTCTTTAAAGAAGAAGTAAACTTCCTTTACTGCCTTTTACCTACAGCTAAGTCTATAATAAGGCTTACCTATAGGTAGTGTATATATCCCCTAAATGTGCACCATTCAGGAGATATTTACATTAGAGGCAGCTGGTGACATCACTGGGGCATGCACTCTGAAGGAACGGCCACCCATGCTAACTCTTCAGAGCTCTGTACTGTGACGTCATCGAGGCTCTGACCAGTCACAGAGCCGGAACCAGCGAATCTGGAAGCAAGACGGGTGAAGATGAAAGCAGCTGCAGCGCTTACATTGTGGTGCTAGAACAGCTTTGTTTTAAAGGAAGTTTCACATAATGTGCTAGTATGCGATGCATACTAGCACATTATGACTTTACCTTGCAGGGGCAAAAAAAAACACAAACAAAAAAAAAAAAAGGCCAGCGGTAAACAACCACTTAAAGAAATGTTATTTCTCACTTTCTGTTGTGTTTCTAGAACAGGAAGAGCAATGAATTCTCTCCAGGCAGCACATGAGGAAAAAAACAGACAGGGGTTTTAACACTTCCTTCAAGTGGAACTTAACCCCCCTATCCGTTACAGCCAAGGAAGCTGCCATCTTAGCCTCTGTTTGATCTACAACTGCATGTGTGATCAGTTATGACATCAGCTTTTTGATGGCTTGACAGTTCTGTTGAGAGCACAAGCAACTGTAGATTGAAATTGGGCCGGTCCCGGCCTGCTGTACTGGACAACTTTCGATCCATATATGACCAGCCTTAGGGCTCTAACACACAGGCAGAAAAAAAAAAAATGCTGCATCTTTCTTCACAAAAAATCCTGCGTAAAAATACGCACCTAAAGCACTTACATAAAATTTGCATATCTACATGTCTAAAATCTGCAGAAGTCTCCTACTTTTTTATGTGCAATGAAACGCAGCGCACATTTTTGTAGGTAGATGTAGCTGTGTATATGGAATCATTGTGCTTGCTTTTGATGCACACAGAGCTATCTGCTCTACACATCTAAACGCAGTGTTTTTTCTGCCTGTGTGAATGAGCCCTTACCCTCCTTTAGGGCCAGTTCACACAATAGAAGCGCAGTCCGGATCCACAGTAAAGTGAGGGCCAGTTCACACCACATGCAGTCCAGTGCGTTTTTTTTTCTGCATCAAAAATGCAAGGAAAGTAGGTTATATGGTTTTCAATGGCATAGTTCACACTAGTTTGCTCAGTTCCAGGGCTTTCCAGTGGCAGAAAAAAAAAAGTAGAAAATGATGCTTTTTTCCTGCACCGGACTATACTGGAATGCAGTAAAAACACATCAAAAATGCAAGTTACAAACCTACATGGAAAAGCCGGCACCACTGGAAATTCAGTCTTCAATTTTATTGTTATAAGACCATGATAAAGAACATGCATACACTGGAACGCAGTAAAACACATAAAAAATGCACTGGAATGCTATGGAATGCATTAAAAACACATCAAAAAGGCGGCAGACGCCAGTACAGTGAAAAAAAAAAAATCTAATAAAAAGCATCTGGAGTGCATCCGCAAACGCATAAAAAAAGCACGGAAACGCACCAAAAATGCATCTGTAACAGATCTGGAGTATGTTTTTGTGGTGGGAATTAGCCCTAAAGTATAACTAAAGGCAAAACTTACTTTTGTTTTGTTTTTTTGTTTTGGAGGGGGATTAGAACACCTGTCAGCTTTTATTGCTGTCTGGGTCCTCGTTATGGAGATTCCCCCTCTCTATTTGTCCTGTTTACCTTCATCATTGAATGTAAAAGAAATGACCCAAATTTTGGGTTGTCCCCAGAAAAGTAATAGAGGGGAAATCTTCCAATGGGGACACAAGTTCTGGTGACCTGGGGGGGTGGGGGTCCCCTAGAAATTCCCTTGATTTAGTTTGGCTATGGGACAGGAAATGAAGAGAAATCTCTGCAATGGTGCAATGGGACACAGATGGCGTTTGCGCGCCCCCCCCCACCAAAAAAAATTAAATAATTGGCCGCCACTGGTTCTAACCCTCCCTGACTCTATTCAACATGAAAAAATAAAGTTTTGCCTATAGTTCTATATTAACCCTTTGTTTTCTTTATAAACAAACTCGCTGGGTGTCGCAGCCGAGTACAGTAAAACCTTGGATTGCGAGCATAATTCGTTCCAGAAACAGGGTTGTAATCCAAAGCACTCGTATATCAAAGCAATTTTCCCCATAAAAAATAATGGAAACTCAAATGATTTGTTCCACAACCATTTATTCATAGGTCCTTCAGTTTATAGTCCATATAAAAAGATTATAGCAATGTGACCAGGGGGTGTATTCATAAAATGTCCATCCACAAATGGAAGCCTCCACAAGGGGATTAGAAGAAAAATCCAGGAGGAGCTCCAGAGTATAAAGAAGAGAGGCGCCTCAAAGTGTATCAATATGTTGCTAAATGTTGTACCTTCATTAAATGTAACCATATTGCTACACTTAGAGGCGCCTCTCTTCTCTTTTATACCAAGTTGTGACTTGACGCTACTTGTATATCAAGTCCACATTTATTAAAAAAAATTGCTTGCCTTGCAAAACGCTCTCAAACCAAGTTACTCTCAAACCAAGGTTTTAATGTACTGTTGAATCTTGCTTTTGCTTTATTGGGGCTGCAATGAAAATCAATAGACCTGCATTATCCCATGGCTTCCAATACCACCTCTACACCAATGACGCCCAGATCTATCTCTCCGCTCCTCAACTCACCCCCTCGATCTCCTCACGACTCTCAAAATTACTGAATGACATATCAGTATGGATGTCACACCCCTTCCTCAAACGCAATCTTTTTAAAACTGAGCTTGTTATATTTCCTCCTTCACGATCCCCCCCCGTGACTTCCCCATTAATACCAACACCACAATCATTGGTCCCTCCACACATGCCAGGGTCCTGGGTGTAATCCTTCACTCTGACCTCTCCTTCAGCCCCCACATCCAATCACTGGATAAATCCTGCTGCCTTCACATCCGCAACATCTCCAGAATTCCACCCTTCCTAATGACACCACAAAGCAACTCGCTTACTCCATTATTTCCCGCCTTGACTACTGCAACCAGGGCAGGATTTAGGGTGGTGGGGGCCCCTGGGCTTGAGTCACTTTCGGGCCCTACCTTCTATATATTACCTTATTTATCAGCATATAACACACGCTGGCACATAATATGCACCCCAAGTTTAGGAGGGAAGTTTAAGGAAAAAACTTACATTTAAATGCCCATCAATGCAGCCTTATCAGTGTCCATCTGCAGCCTTGCCCACCCATCTGCAGCCTTGTCCAGTGTCATTTGCAGCCTTGTCATTGCAGTCTTGAAGTTTAAAAATGGTGCCACCGAGATACAGAGTCCTCTGTATCTCGGTGGCTCTCGGGTCCTCTCGGCGGTTCTCGGATCCTCTGGCAGTCCCAAGCGGAGCCGAGAGTAGCCGAGTGTACGCGGCTCGGCTCGCAGTCATGCCCAGTCCCTGTGTTATGTTCATCATAGGGCGGGACTGGGCATGACTGTGAGCTGAGCCGAGTACACCTGGCTAAGTATCTTGGCGGGGCCCCCTATTGGGCTGGGCCCATGGGCTTGAGCCCAGTCAAGCCCAATGGTAAGTCCAGCCCTGACTGCAACTCTCTCCTTAATTGCCTACCCTTAAGCAGGCTATCCCTCCTTCAGTCTATTATGAATTCTGCTGCTAGACTAATACACCTTACTAATCGTTCCGTGACTGCTGCCCCTCTCTGCCAATCTCTTCACTGGCTTCCCCTACCCCACCATGTAAAATTCACAACATCGCCCCCATCTACATCACTAACCTCATCTGCAGATATCACCCAAATCGTCCCCTCCGCTCCTCCCAGGACCTCCTACTTTCTAGCTCCCTTGTTACCTCCTCCCATGCTCGCCTTCAAGACTTCTCCAGAGCCTCTCCCATCCTCTGGAACTCCCTGCCCCAGTATATCCGATCAGCCCCTACCCTGTCCACCTTTAGAAGATCCCTGAACTCATTTATTCAGGAAAGCCTATCCCACACCCACCAAACGTTCCCCGAGCCCCCCCCATCAAATCATTCTCTGCAGCTATTACCTTTTATACCACCACCCCCCCCCCCCCCTTTAGAATGTAAGCTCTACGAGCAGGGCCCTCCTGTACCTTTTGTATTGAACTGTACTGTAATTGTGTTGTCCCCCTTATACATTGCAAAGCGCTGCATAAACTGTTGGTGCTATATAAATCGTGAATGATAATAATAATTGTTGGAGTTGGACCAAGTGTACTGGGCGATGATCAAAGCGTATGTTTCGCTGATGTACAGCTTCGACTCACTACCGCTTTTGGCCCCAAGGTTTGTGGGGGGAAGGGAGGGGATGGATGGGAGAGAGAGGAGGGAGAGAGAGGAGGGAGAGAGAGGAGGGAGAGAGAGGAGGGAGAGAGAGGAGGGAGAGAGAGGAGGGAGGGGAGGGAGGGAGAGGAGGGAGGGGAGGGAGAGGAGGGAGAGAGAGAGGAGGGGAGAGAGGGAGAGGAGGGGAGAGAGGGAGAGGAGGGGAGAGAGGGAGAGGAGGGGAGAGAGGGAGAGGAGGGGAGAGAGGGAGGGGAGAGAGGGAGGGAGGAGGGAGGAGAGAGAGAGGGAGGAGAGGACGGAGGGAGGAGAGAGAGAGAGGGAGGAGAGGACGGAGGGAGGAAAGGACGGAGGGAGGAGAGGACGGAGGGAGGAGAGGACGGAGGGAGGGAGGGAGGGAGGAGAGGACGGAGGGAGGGAGGGAGGGAGGGAGGGAGGAAGGAGGGGAGGGGAGGGGAGGGGAGGGGAGGGGAGGGGAGGGGAGGAGAGGGCAGGAAAGGGCAGGGAACTTGGCAGGTTGCCGGGGCACATGCTGAGCCATACTTTTAATTCCCAGTTATGAACCCGGCGGCACTTATTGCAGTTCTTTTTGCCACCTTGTTATTGGTTTTGTTCATTCCCCCCACCCCCCATACTGCAATATTTACAGCACCAGATAGCAGCAGGACAAAGCAATCTCACCGACGATCTGCGCCGCCACATTTCCCGCACAAAGTGATTCTTATTTTACGGCGTGCTAAAATTGCTATATCGGTGTCAACTGTTCTATGGAAACCACATTGGTCTTGCCGTACCTTTTAATTTGCATACAAATATGTTTTTAGAGGCCGTGTTTTGCGCGGTCCCATTCTGGAGGCAGACGCTGGCCTGGGGATCGGTGGGCACCCCCCTCCCAGCTCTCCCCCATGCTCGGGGCGGAAAAGTCCGCTGTTTAGCATGCACAGTAGGAGTCTCTATTGTTTTTCTTGTACAATACCTGTAACCATGGCAGCCAGCGTGAGCATTTCATCCACGCAGTCAAACTCGCAGGCTGCTAAAATAGATTTTGACAGCTGTGGATCCAGTGGAAATTCGGACATAATTATTCCAAATTCAGAGAGATTTCCATCATTGTCGAGGGCTGCCAGGTAATCCAGATCTTCCAATGCCTGCATTAAGCTCTCGGGGTCTAGGAGAAAGAAAAATGTACAAGAATTGTTAGCTTGTCATTTACTGCAATTGTAGACAGCTTCTATAGGAGGCCGCAGTGCCCAATTCTACTTATATGGATCCAATATTAGAAGTTGTTTGTATGCAACCTGCCCAATTTTCCTGACGGTCATTCCTACGATGGTCAGATCTCCTCTTATAAGTCCCATTCATATATGATCATTCTACTCCCATCTATAGGAAGTGCGACCCACGTGGGATTACCGGGAGATTCAGCATCACTAAATTAGTAATAGTTCAACTCCTAGATTATAAATGCACGGGCTGTTTTATATGTCCACTGGGGCTTTAAAAAGACCAGATACAACATTAACCTCTTCAGCCCTGGAACATTTACTCCCCCCCGCCTTCCTGACCAGGCCATTTTTTGCAATAAGGCACTGTGTTATTTTAACTGACAATTGAGCGGTCGAGCAACGCTGTACCCAAATAAAACACATGTCTTTATTTCTCCACAAATAGAGCTTTATTTTGGTGGTATTTTATCACTTCTGCGGTTTTTATTTTTTGAGCTATAAAACAAAAAATAGAGTGACAATAAAAAAAAAATAAAAAAATCTAAACTTTCTGGTATAAAACATACCCAATAATAAAAAAATAAAAAAAATCTACATTTATTCAGCAATGTAGACCAATATGTATTTTGCTACATGTTTTTGGTTAAAAAAATCCCAGTAAGCGTATATTAATTGGTTTGTACAAATGTTATAACGTGTACAAACTATGGGTTTTTTTTATGGAATTTTTACTAGTAATGATCTCAAGCAGCGATTTTTTTTTTAGAGGAACTGCGTCATTGCGCCGTACAAATCTTATACCCAACTGACACTTCTTTGGGTATCAGCGACACCAATACAGTGCTCCATGTTAAAAAAATTAAAATAAAAAATATGCACTCTCATTGTACTAATGACACTGGCAGGGAAGGGCTTAACATGAGGAGCGATCAAAGGGTTAAATGTGTTCCTAGGGAGTGCTTTCTAGCTGTGTGGGGGAGGTGCTCTGACTGAAGGAAGACAGACATCCGTGTTCCTGCCTAGCAGAAACACAAGCTCTCCCTCTTCCCCTCTCACAGAACAGCACTCTGCCTTGTTTATATAGGCAGACCGCCTTTCTGCCTCTCCCGAGAATGATCGCAGGGTGCTGGCGAACGTTGGGTCCGTTGGGAACGCTGGACCTGCTGATTGGCTCCCGCTGTGTTCAATCACAGCGAAAGCGGGTTGCCGGCGGCACCCACCCTAGACCCAGTGCACAAAATCAGCCAATTTTTCTAGGAACCAGAGAGGGAAGGGGGGGGGGGGGGGGGTGGTGATATTCACAGAGTCTGTCCTTGGCCCCCCTTTACAGCACAGTCCCCCCTTTATATCAGTGTCATCAGTTCCCCTTCACATCACAGTACCCCTTTACATTACAGTGCACCCTTTACAGAGCAGTCCCCTTTACATTCATGGAATGGGGACTTCTCTGTAAAAGGGGTTCTATAATGTAATGGGGGGCTGCTCTGTAAAGGGGGCACTGTAATGTTAAGGGGGGTGCACTTTAATGTTAAGGGGGGGTGCTCTGTAAAGAGGCTTTGTAATTATTACAGTGCAGTCCCCTTCATATTACAGTGTCCCTAGCAATCACAGCCTCCCCCATGACAGTGTCCCTGCAGTCTTTTAATGTAATAGGGACGTCTCTGTAAAGGGGGCTCTGTAATGTAATGGGGGGGGGGCTGCTCTGTCATTTAAAGGAGGGCTGCTCTGTAAAGAACAGCCCCCCCCCCCACTACGTTCCTCTCTAACATGACACTTTCTTATTCTAATGTCTGCCTCTCCTGCACAGGACTCCTGCCTTGGACAGAGCAGAGGCTATGATCAGTCCGGGTGTCCTCCCCTGGCTCCCCTGCCAGCCTGACAATGTGATCCTATTAGCAGGGCAGGGGGTGGGAGGAGCTCTCCATTCCGATCTGCAGCTTCTCCCACCCCCTACCCTGCTGATTGGATGACATTGTCGGACGCGTGGGTGGGAGGAGCCGGAAGAGGACAAATAGCTGCACAGCAGCAGGTGAGCGGCAACCGCAGTCCGCTCATCTACTGCTGTGTGGCATGGTCATTCCGTTTTACAACAACCCAGTTACTTCTGTAATTCACATAGACGAGCCACCCTGTAAATTAACGTTAACGTGCAACGTCACTTCTCTCCTGCTTTTACTTTTTCCTCATCCCTTCTTATCTGTCCACACCGCCATCTTGGTGTCCTCAGCTGGCTTTTTTTCCAGGTTCAGTAATGAATGGACACTGACGATGACACGTGTTTACTGGTTGTCCTTGGATTATGTGTATGTCTTTTGCTTTTTGAATTTTTAATGGCATTACCCAATAAAGAAGCCTTTTTTTTTTTTTTTTTTTAAATCTTGGATTGCCGTGACTTTCACTTTTTATCTTTATCCAGGTTCAGGCAGCCTGCCCCTCAATGAAACGACCAAGCTCCTCCCTTTGGCAGGCAGAGACAAGGTCTTAAAGTTCACTTGTAGAGTGAAGTTCCACTTTAAATACTTACCTTTTATTGGTTGTTGCATTTAAATCTCTCACCCGTGGAGAGCTTTGGAGCAGCGTTCATTTTGATGTCAAATTTCAATTTAATTATAGTCTCGACAAAAATGCAGACCTCCCAACTGTCCCCGATTCACCGGGACCGTCCCGGAGAAACAGGGCTGAGTCCCGGGAATGCCCGCAGCATGTGTGAGTCTTTATGGTTCCCGCATGCAGCGAGCTACACTTGCATGGCAGCCAGCATCTCTCCCTGGCTGCCTCTGATACAAGCACCTTGAGACAATTCAGTTTGCAGTTGTAGCGCTATACAAGTCTTTCATTCATTCATTCATTCATGACACACGATGCAGAGCGGAGTGCACTGAACCCGCCCCTCATCCTCCTGTGTTGTCCTGTACACAAAGGAGGAGGTGGGAGCAGCACACCACTCTGCCAGAAAGCAGCTTACCTGAGGTCTGTGATGATTTCTGTGTACATGAGACTTGCAGAGGAGGGAGGAATGGGGAAAGAGGGTGGGGGGGGGTGGAGCTGGGATGGTATCAGGGGAAAGGATAGAGTTGGGAAGGGATCGGGAGATGGATAGAGTTGTGATGGGATTGGGGGGAACGGATGGAGCCGAGATGGGATCGGGGGGAACGGATGAAGCCAAGATGGGATTGGGGGGAATGGATGGAGCTAAGATAGGATCGGGGGGGAATGGATGAAGCCAAGATGCGTTCGGGGAATGGATGGAGATGGGATCGGCGGGAATGGATGAGACGGGATGGGATCGGCGGGAATGGATGAGACGGGATGGGATCAGGAATGGATGGAGCCAGGATGGGATTGGGGGGAATGGATGGAGACAGGATGGAATCAGTGGAATGGATAGAGTTGGGATAGGATCTGGGGAATGGATGGAGCCAGGATTGCATTGGGGTGGTGGATGGAGCTGGAATGGGATTGGGGTGGTTGATGGAGCAGGAATGGGATCAGGGGGAATAGATGGAGACTGGATGGGATTGTGGGAATGGAAGTAGCCGGGATGGGATCGGGGGAATAGATGGAGCTGGGATGGGATCGGGGTGGTTGATGGAGCCAGAATAGAGAGGAGTAGATTGAGCTGGGATGGGATCAGGGCAACAGATGGAGCTGGGATGAGATCATGGGAATGGGTTTTGTTTAACCACATCCCTTAAGCATCCCACTGCCAAGGGATTAGCCACGCTCACATTTTATCACCGCAGGCTAGGCGCGCCGCAGCTCTTGTCCCTCCTCCAATGTCCCTCATTCTGAAGTTCAAATGTTGGGAAGTATGAAAATGCCATTTTACTTTTAGTGGTATTTTAGTCATCTGAATTGTTTTAGTGGTATTTTAGTAGACTAAAAACGAACGGGTTTAAATTGTAATGCATGGTTTATGCATTTCTCTAGCCACTTCAGCTCTGGAGGGTTCCCCCCCCCCCCCCCCCCCCCATGACCAGGCCATTTTTTGCTATGCGGCACTGCGCTACTTTAACTGATAATTGCGCAGTCATGCAACGCTGTACCAAAACAAAATGTATAGATTTTTTCCCCACACAAATAGAGCTTTCTTTTGATGGTATTTGACCACCTGTGGGTTTGTTTTTTTAATTATAGAAACGAGAAAAAAAAAGACAGAATTTTGAAAAAAAAAAAAGCAATATTTTTTTACTTTCCGCTATAAAAAATATCCCATAAAAAAATCAAAAAAAAAATCATCTCTTCATCCATTTTGGCTAAATTGCATTGTTACATGTCTTTGGTTTGTGTGAACGTTATAACATTTACAAACTACAGGATATATACTGGAATATTTATTTATTTAGTCTTATTTTTTATACTAGTAAATAGCGGCGATCAGCGACTTATAGCGGGACAGCGAGATAACTGACACTTTGTGGGAACTGCCACTGACATCATTACAGTGCTAATAATATGCACGGTCACTGTAATAATGACACTGGGCAGCAAAGTTAATGTCTAGGGGGATCAAGGGGTTAAATATATGCCTAACAAGTTTGTGTGCATGGTGTGCTGCTTTTACTGGGGATCTAGTTGCTTAGCAGGGAATGAAAAAACAACTATATCTCCTGTCACTGAATACAGCTCTGTGCTGCTTACACTCACAGAGCTGTGTTCTGTGAGACTCAGAGCCGATCACCGGCGGTCAATCACTGGCCAGGACCCGGTGATCGGCATGAGCCGCACCCCCCCCCCCCAGCTTGCACCATCTGTGTGGCCGTGCACTGTGCGGGGCACCGGACCAATAGATTTCTACAAGGTCCGTCACCCCCTCACAGGCACATGACCACATCCCAAGGCCCCAATTGGCCAGTTTTATATTGTCCTTGGGGCGCAGAGCACTGCGACCCCCTGAGCCCTCCCACTCTCCAATGCCAGCGAATTGGAATTGGCTTCCGGCCATTAAAAACCCAGAAAGAAGACAGAAACCGCGGTGTTGGACAGTCAATGGGAGCTCCACCGTAGGGTGAAATCCTCCAGCACCAGCTGCCACTGGCTGTCGCAGTATATGTACAGTGCACGATCAGCAAATGCCTAGAATTTCCAAACTCATTATATACTCCTGAAGTAAAAATCTTAGAACATGTAGTGGGGATAGTGAAGTAAATTGGAGTGAGTGCACAGGGCAGAGAACTGATCTGGGGAGGCTGTTATTTTAGATAATGCTAAGCACTGCTACCTTGCTGGGAGGGGAAACACTCACCATGTGGTTTGCAGGACATTGTTCCAGAACTGGCAGGCAGACAGAGGCAATACAGCTTCATCAGGGGGCCGGGCGTTAACAGACAGGCGGATTTCAGAGGAAAGTGGAAGTTCTCGACGTGGACGAGCCCAGCAGCTCCAGCCGCTGTCTGGAGTCCCAATTGTATAGATTGATAGCAGCAGATATAAAACGATAATTCTCTCGCTCTACAAGACTCTGGTTCGGCCGCACCTGGAGTATGCTGTCCAGTTCTGGGCACCAGTCCTCAGGAAGGATGCACTGGAAACGGAGCGAGTACAAAGAAGGGCAACAAAACTAATAAAGGGTCTGGAGGATATTAGTTATGAGGAAAGATTGTGAGCACTGAATGTATCCTATCTGGAGAAGAGACGATTGAGAGAGGATATAATTTCAATATACAAATAACGTACTGGTGACCCTACAATAGGGAAAAAACTTTTTCGTGGGAGGGAGTTTAACAAGACTCGTGGCCACTCATTAAAATTAGAAGAAAAGAGGTTTAACCTTAAACTACTTAGAGGGTTCTTTACTGTAAGAGTGGCAAGGATGTGAAATTCCCTTCCACAGGCGGTGGTCTCAGCGAGGGGCATTGATGGTTTCAATAAACTATTAGATGAACACCTGAACGACCACAACATAAAGGGATACACAATGCAATACTGACATATAATCACACACATAGGTTGGACTTGATGGACTTGTGTCTTTTTTCAACCTCACCTACTATGTAACTACGTATGTAGCAGGAGCCATTTGCTCCCACTGTGGTCAATCAAATCCAGTGACACAGAAGTCGGGGGCAGGGCCGAGTCCTGCTGTCTGTGTCCATGGATGCAGCAGAACTCGAGAGAGCGCCCGCACGGGTGCCCCCATGGAAAGCGGCTCTCCGTGGGGGCACCCGATGAAGACTGCCGCCGGGGGACCCCAATAAAAGGAGAATTTACAAAACCCTTGCACAGAGCAGGTAAGTATAACATGTTTGTTATTTAAAATGCCAAAAAAACCTTTACAATCACTTAAAAAAAAAAACTAAAATATATATCTTGAATCTTACTGTGTTTTGGCCAGTCTGGAGACCTCACACAGCCTTCTCCTATTCCTCCAGCAGTTCTTACTCCTGCAGAGAGTAGTGTTAATGTACCACTCTTCCAGGAGTCCTGTGAGCTCAGTCTGGCAATATGACACTCCCAGGGGACATTGCCCATGATGGCCTGAGCCCACAGGAATTAAGTTGGGTGCCATTAAACCCAGAAGAACAGTGGCACTGGATTGTAGAGCTTTGCTTTAAGTGGTTGTACAGCCTGAAGGCTTTTTACCTTTATGATGAAGGTAAAAAACCATTGTGTTGCTCCCCCTAATACTCATCTGAGCCCCCTCTCAATCCAGCAATGTGCACAGGAGCCTCGGCTGTCCAGTTCTCTCTATCCTTATTGGCTGAAACAGCAGATGGGGCCATTGGCACCCACTGTTGTCAATCACAACCAGGGAGTCAATGGGGGAAGAACAGGGGGGCAGGACCGAGACCTGGCTCTATACATCTTATGGATGCATAGAGCAGGGCTCAGGAGTGAGCATGCACCAGTCAAGGGAAAGAAGGGGGAGAAGGGGGACCTGGAGAAGAAGAGGATCGGGGCTACTTTGTGCAAAACCGCTGCACAGAGCAGGTAAGTATGACTTTTTTTGTTATTTTTTTTTCTTTTTAAAGCTGAAGCCTTAATGCCACTTGAAGACGTCAATAATCCCTGGTTATTAAATGCTGCTACATGGTAAGGAGTCTCTTTAAATTTCAAATGTCTGTAAATTACTGTCCAAGTAATAACCACATCCAGGGACGCCATAGGGGCAGGAAGCAAATGAAACCTCTCCACATGTGGGTCACAGAATTTAAAACGCAACAGAAATGGAAGATCTTTCTTACCCTATCCAACCCCCCCCCCCCAAAAAAAAAAAATAAATAAATAAAAAAAAAACATTGGCTAGAGTTGTTCTATAGGACATCTTGTTGTGGGATATTTTCAGAATTTCCTTTCACATGGCAGATCCAGAAACCAATAACTGTCAAGCCAACTAGACTGGGAACCTAACTCTATGGCGGGCCGTATTTGTGACGATTTGTAAACTTTGCTTACCCCAGACAAGCAATATTTGGACAGGCAGATAATGCATTGTAAACGAAATATGTATTATCTATAGAGAATTTTGCCATAGTGATAACAAATTGCTTTTCAGGGCTGAGCACCCCTCAGGGGCTCCCGCTATCCCATGGTACTTTCAAATCCAACAGCCCTTCTAGGCAATGACAAAACTTTCACCTTCCCACTATGTGCCAGGAAATAAAAAGACAGCTGCAATATTTATGGCTCATGAATAAATAAGGAAAGAAAATAAATCAACAGCCCAATCTATTGATATGCAAATAAGAATGGTAAACAGCTTATGCAATAAATATATATATATATATATATTTTGTTTATTTACGAAATCGAATACTCTTAGCGGTTAGATGAGAAGGGATTTACTTCCTCCTAGTAATCTACAGACAAGGTGCAGAAAAGCTCATCCATCACAGTAATCTGGGAGCACTGCTTCTACCCGATCAGCATTTTATTGTGTAGAGTTAATGGTGATTCATGTGTAGATACTGTACACTACATGACTATGTAACACTCAGGCTTCACAGTAAGTGGAAATATTTATTAGGCAGTGTGGAAGGTTTAATGCCGGGAGAAGTGAGACCTTGTAAAGTTAAAGCAGTCAGGCGGAAACAACGCGGGCTATGGAAGTGTCGCGGCAGTCAGCCATGAAATGAAAACCTACAGCTTCTACAAAGGACAGACGAGGAGGGAAACCAGCAAGAAGGCAAGATCAACAATGAAAATTAGTAAATTAGAGGCCCACTCCTCTCAAACATGAACATGGTATATTTAAAGTGGCCCAGTGGGTACTAAAACTTGGGAGCTACCATCACACATCATTCCACACAACAACTGGCCCATCACCAGGTCCCAGAAGAGATGGTGGTGGGCGCTCACATGCCTAAGCCTACACTGGTCTTTCTCAATGCCAGTTCCATGAAACCTTAGGTTTCTTCTTGATTTTCCTATGGGTTCCTTTGGCTTGGAGTAATTTCTCCCTGTCGGATATGTAACCACAGAAACCAGTTTTCATTTTAGCTATCTGTAAGGGGTATTCTTCCTACTGACCACAAACGTATGGAGCAATCTTACCACTGACCATCATGCTAATGAATCACGAGCTGTAGATATAGAAATGATTAGCAGAACCCTGAGACCCTGAAATTTTATCAAGGGTTCCTCCATGTTGCAAAGGTTGAGAATGACTGGCCTACAAAATAAGCAACCTTAGGGATGAGTATTTGTATAGAAAAGTCTGGGGTTTGTCAGCATAGTATAGTAGTTTTAGTTTATGACAAAGTTCACTTTTTTCTGAATTCCAGCTCCCCTATGTACAACTATACCATGAATGCACTTTTTCTTTTGCAGAAAAGCCACTGCTTGTTGCCCTGGTGAAAATTCTTTTTTAGCCAACTTGAATCTGGTATTTAGGATGGAAGAATTGGTAGAAGAAATAAGCTGACCAACTGACCTCATTACCACACACCCTACACCCACCTCTGCCCCCTTTCCTCCAGGAGATCGCGCTTGCCCACTTCTGCATTTTCATGGATTTCCAATGCAATCGGTGATTACCATTCCCAGATTATGTACAGAGTATGGCCGCCTTTATACACCTAAAATGAACTAGTTGCATTTTAGGTGCTATTGTTAATGACATCCCAAATGCAGAAGCATTTTGCTGCATGAAGAAACAAGTGGCAAAACGCAGCAAAAAATGTGAAAACAGCAACATGCCAAAATGTCCCATGAGCTACTTTGTTACATGTAGGGTAGCCCATTGAAATCAAATTCAAGTGAATGGGTTTCCCTATGTGTGGCGATCAGAAACACTCCAAAAAGTCCCCCCAAAAAACGTGTGGGGACATGAATTCCCACTGTGCAGAGATGTGAATGGGTCCTAACAGCTGCATGTCTCCATTCACTCCTGCCTATGTACCTGTATTAAGCAGGATGTGCAGGCTTGAAAATTTTTGTCTGATGTGACCACACGTCCGATTTTCTTTTCATTAGTACAGTTTTCTGACAAAAAAAATAAATCTGAAGAGCAAGACTAGGCATGCTCAGAAGTGAAAAAACACATACAAAACAATTCAGCACATTACGTCACTTCTGGACGTTGAATTCAGTCGTCAGAAAATTTTCTGATGGAGAGTACCCTCTTCACTTTCGAATTTGAGACTAGCATCAAACAAAAAACTGACGAAAATTCGTCCAATAAACTGACCGTGTGTACAAGGCTTTAGTCCAAACCCCAACTTGTCTGACTATACAGTAACAAAATGATATGCTGGTTATTGGAAAATACTCAAGAATAGACTGATCCATAACCCCACACTGGTTGCTCGATGATGCCAATATCTATGTTCCGCCATTTTCTAGCATGCTGGGTATGGAAGGTGTTAATGTAAAGACGCATCGAGCAAAAACCCTGCGTGTTCAATGATGGGCCTTCAGCTCCGTCATGTCCAATTCATTTTTCTGCAGTTCACAGAGCCTGAAAAGGGTAACAAGTTAGCTGCCTTTGTTCATTTCAATTACGACTTCAAATTAAATGTGATACAATTTGTAAGCATGAAGCATCTAGAGGTTTTCATGACTTAACCATAACCCCTATTACTGTTCCTTTCAGCTAAAAAGCAGAAATAAACCACAGCACTATTTGTGAAAGCACTCATCAATAGGGAGAGAACAGAAAGCAATGACCTCTGTTAACTTATTATGATTTTACACTTTCGCTATCCTAGCCTCATCTTTATTAATGTATTTACTGCCTGGAGGGCCAGCCCCGTTCCCTACAGTTCAAGGAGAGATTTTAGGAGAAGCAAGTTCAGTAACAGATCCCTACATCTATTCTACATTACTGGCCATAAAAACGTAGGATGGAACGGTCCCTGGACTCCCGAGTCTGAAAGGCTACCAGCCCAAAACATTTCTTTTCATATCACCTTCCTACTAAATGTTAAAACCAGCCTCAAAATGACCATATTTGGACAAGCCACACCCATTGCCAACAAGTACCACCCAATCAGAACCCAAAAGCAGATCATAACGATTCCACTAATGCAGGCCATACATGGTCGAATATCGAACAAATTTTCTTTTCAAAATCAGAAAATTCGTTTTTTTTGTGATCCGATGATGCCACCATTGATTTTCGAAATTCGGCCGACCAAGCCTTCAATTTCACCTCATGTTGCTACAGAAAAGAATTTTCTTGGCTGGGAATCTTCTTTTCTTTCCGTAAATTTTCTTTTATCTCCGTACATTTTCTTTTCTTATTAGGTTTCTCGCACGATTCTCCCATCATTGATTAGAAAATCGTTTGTTTTTCTAAAAATTTCCAACATGTCCAATTTCTCAAATTTTATTTCCGCATGAAAATCGGCTGTTGCTGCAGCCCACTAATGGTGCGAAATTCATACGAAAATTCTTAGATACGATTTTCGAAAGAAAATTCTTTCTAAATTCGAACCGTGTATGGCCGGCATAAAATTTAGACTTCTGGGAGATATAGCCAACAATCCCTTTGCCATCTGTCCCCTCTTAGAAGTTGCTACTAGCCTTCGATTAAGAATTGTGGGTGTAATATAGACCTAAAGAATCAATCTGGACTGTATTTGAATAGCATGAAGTAGCTGCAAATACTGAAAAAAGCTTTTGGTGGGCAAGCCAAATTCCACCTGCAGAGTATAAAAGTCTTTCAAAAGTTGATCGCAATATAAATTGCGGGATATACATTAGACCCTGCTCAGGGGCGGACTGACCATTCAGTCACTCGGGCACTGCCCAAGGGCCCCATGCCACTAAGGGTCCCCATCAGGGTTGCCAGCCTCAATAAAACCAGGGACAGTATGTACAAATCTGTGTTTTAAAAAAAAAAAAAAAATCTATTTATTACCTGGGGGCCCCATAATCTCCTATTGCCCAGGGGCCCCATAAGTTGTCAGTCCGTCCTGACCCTGCTCCAAACAATGATGAAATCTCTGCAATTTTAACAACTCAGCATCAGAGTTGCCAACTTCCTGCAGCATTTTTTACTGACAAAACATGGAAAATTTACTGGCGGAGCACATTTTTTACTGGCAACCTGAGAAATTACAAAACTCCTATTGAAAACACAGTGAATATTTAAACACTATGAACATGATATGGAAACACCTATAACAAAGTAATTTGCTTGATTTACACTTAAAAAGTCAACAAAGAATGAAATTATCAGCCCTTGATATTTACTGGCAGTTGTAAAAAAAAAAAACACTGATTTTTACAAACTGTCAGTAAATTTACTAGCAGTTGGCAACCCTGCTCAGCATAATTAGAATTCTGAAAGATTCGGGTGTAATTAGTATACCCCTTATAATGACAGTGATCTTTAATCCTGTTCTAGCTATCATACCTAATGTGTGATACTGCCTAGCCATTCTAAATGTATGGAAATTAGAAGAAACATATCAATATTTCATATACAAAATAAATATTAGCATCCAAAAAGTCCCAACCATAGAGAAATTTAAATTGAATAAAATGTGCATGATTGTTAGGGCCTATTTGGACAATATCAATTATATATATTGGTATATATTTATGTACAATTCATATATTTTAGGCACTGAGGAATGTAAGAAAGCACTGCATCAATTTCATCATTTTATTTATTTTGTCTGAATTGGCCTGTAGCTATAGCATCACATTATTTTCATCATAGTGAAGGATTTTTTTTTTTCTAGTAGAGCATAAGCCTAGGGTACATTCAAAGTAGATGTAAACCCGAATTACTACAATGTCATATTACAGTGAGCTTTAACAGATGAGCGTATTTTTAAAAGTTAATTTTAATATGTCTGCAGCTTTCAGTTCAAAAATACGTTACGGTCCTGCCATGAAGTTCCTTGTTCAGGCACTTCCAGTAAGGTGACAACATTCTTTCCCTCTCCCCTCCTGTGTTGTCACCCTGTCACACAGGCTTCCCATGCACAAGCATATGGGAAAATCAGGGGTCCAAACCTGATGAAGTCACACATAGGCTGACGAACAGGCGTTGGGTGGTGTTTGAGATATGTAATTTCCGGTCAGGCGATATACGTTGTTTCCGGTCAGCTGGAATGCAGGTGGTGCACAAACCCTGCGATTCCTATACAATACATGCCGATCCTTGTCTTCTTTGATTTAAGCGCAATACAACCTTTTTTAAATAAATGATTTACAAAGTTACATAGTAGGCGAGATTGAAAAAAGACAAGTCCATCAAGTCCAACCCATGTGTGTGATTATATGTCAGTATTACTTTGTATATCCCTGTATGTTGGGGTCATTCAGGTGCTTATCGAATAGTTTCTTGAAACTATCAATGCCCCTCCGCCATTGAGACCACTGCCTTTGGAAGGGAATTCCACATCCTTGCCACTCTTACAGTAAAGAACCCTCTATGTAGTTTAAGGTTAAACCTCTTTTCTGCTCATTTTAAATGAGTGGCCACGAGTCTTGTTAAACTCCCTTCTGCAAAAGAGTTTTATGCCTATTGTGGGTCCCCAGTACGGTATTTGTATATTGAAATCATATCCCTTCTCAAGCGCCTCTTCTCCAGAGAGAATAAGTTCAGTGCTCGCAAATTTTCCTCATAACGAATATCCTCCAGACCCTTTATTAGCTTTGTTGCCTTTCTTTGTACTCGCTCCATTTCCAGTACATCCTTCATGAAGACTGGTGCCCAGAACTGGACAGCATATTCCATGTGTGACCAATCTACTAACCTTCTATGAGGAGGTGAGCTGCCATCTAGATAAAGGAAGGCCCGTAGACGTGGTGTATCTGGATTTTGCAAAAACATTTGACACAGTTCCCCCTAAACGTTTACTGTACAAAGTAAGGTCTGTTGGCATGGACCATAGGGTGAGTACATGGATTGAAAACTGGCTACAAAGGAGAGTTCAGAGGGTGGTGATAAATGAGGAGTACTCGGAATGGTCAGGGGTGGGTAGTGGGGTCCCCCATGGTTCTGTGCTGGGACCAATCCTATTTAATTTGTTCATAAATGACCTGGAGGATGGGATAAACAGTTCAATCTCTGTATTTGCGGACGATACTAAGCTAAGCAGGGCAAGAACTTCTCTGCAGGATGTGGAAACCTTGCAAAAAGATCTGAACAAATTAATGGAGTGGGCAACTACATGACGGTTGAATGTAGAAAAATGTAAAATAATGCATTTGGGTGGCAAAAATAGGAATGCAATCTATACACTGGGGGGAGAACCTCTGGGGGGGGGGAATCTAGGATGGAAAAGGATCTGGGGATCCTAGTAGATGATAGGCTCAGCAATGGCATGCAATGCTAAGCTGCTGATAACAAAGCAAACAGAATATTGGCATGCATTAAAAAGTGGATCAACTCCAGAGATAAAACGATAATTCTCCTGCTCTACAAGACTCTGGTCCGGCCACACCTGGAGTATACTGTCCAGTTCTGGGCACCAGTCCTCAGGAAAGATGTACTAGAAATGGAGCGAGTACAAAGAAGGGCAACAAAGCCGATAAAGGGTCTGGAGGATATTAGTTATGAGGAAAGGTTGTGAGCACTGAACTTATTCTCTCTGGAGAAGAGACGCTTGAGAGGGGATACGATTTCAATATACAAATACCATACTGGTAACCCCACAATAGGGATAAAACATTTTTGCAAAAGGGAGTTTAACAAGACTCGTGACCACTCATTAAAATTAGAATAAAAGAGGTTTAACTTTAAACTACGTAGAGGATTCTTTACTGTAAGAGCGGCAAGGATGTGGAATTCCCTTCCACAGGTGGTGGTCTCAGTGGGGAGCATCGATAGTTTCAAGAAACTATTAGATAAGCACCTGAATGACCATAACATACAGGGATATAAAATGTAATACCGACATATAATCACACCACACACATAGATTGGACTTTATGGACTTGTGTCTTTTTTCAACCTCACCTACTATGCAACTATGAATTCATTCCTGTGACCTCACGTATGACATCTTCGATTTTCCCATATGCACAATTTGACTCCCTGTAATATGGGTTCATAGTGTGTCTGCATGCTGGAGAGGAAACTTTCCTATACTCACTAAGGACGTTATTCATGTTTGGAATTTATATATGGACTTCACAATTTTTATTTACTTTCTATTAATTTTAAATGAAGATATATTTACTTCTTTATTTGTTTCACTATGGTGATGTGTAATTTATGATATACGAGCGCAGTTTTTGTTTTTTCACATTTTAGATGTTTTTACATTTTACAATATGCAGATCTTTATTCTACTTTGGCTTTTGGTGAAATTTCAATTTGTGTGGGTTTGGAATCTATTGGTTCCTAGATTTTCTTTCATCAGGAAACCCGCCCTGAGAAATTTAATGCAGCCGTTGTTGGAGTGCATGTAGACAAGAAGTGGATAAAAGTCTGCAGGAGATCAACAGCACTGAGATGTAACATAGGTTGAAAAAAAAATGTAAAAATAGGAATTTCACAGAAATAAATTGCTAATAACTTAGGGTTTACATCTACTTAAGGCTAAACTTCATGGACAAAAGCTTTCATAGCCACAAAAGATATAAATCCTATTTGTGTACACCAAATGCTTTTGAAAATCCAGTTATTACCTTGTAAATGCAGTGCTGACATCACCACTGTGCTATGCATGGCCTGTGCAGAGAGAAGTGTGGGAGGGACCCAGCAGCCCCACCCACCACAGGGTGCCTGCAGAGGGGCGGAGACAAGACCAGCATAGGGAGAGAACAGCAGGGAGTGGGTCTTTATTACAAACTGAAAAGTTGTAAAGTGCAGGGGTTGTTTCTTACTGGAAAAAATACACCAAAGGACACCAAGATTTAAGTACGAATACACATTGCTATCGTCTTTGGTCAATATTTGCTTATCCCAGCATTCGGCTTTAAAACCACCAGTGCCTACCAATACTGAAATACCGGTTTAGCAAGGCGTTGCTCTCTATTCAAAGATTTAGGTTAATGATGGAAATGTATTACACTCCTATCACTATTACTCTGCTTCTCTAAATTTATATTATTTTTTTTCTTTGTAAAATAATGATTGGAGTTGAGGAAAAGTGGAAATCCCCAAACACATTAATACCTATAAGCTTAGAGAGAAATCCATTGGTGCGGACTCAAAGTCTGGGCTGCATTGGAAGTGACAGGTGCGAGGAGCACGCGTTAACAATAATGCATTTTGCTTAAAGCTTTGTGGGTGGAAATTCCAGCACTAACCAGATCAATATTCCACTAATGAACTTTTTTTGCCTAGAGAGCCCAGCCGTTGTTTATCCATGCAATGCTGGAGCAATGTTTGTCCAGAAAGATATTTAACCCCTTCAAATTGAGCCTGTGTTTCTTTTTAAAAACTTTTAAAAATTCAAAGTTTTGCCTATAAAAAAAAAAGTATATTATAAAACACCCATTGTTATCTTAAAGTCAATGTCAAGACAATTTTTTTTTTTCGTTTTAAAGTATATCTAAACCCAACATTTTATTGGATTATACTGCAGCTTACTAGTCCTTGGTGTGGTGGAGTTGTTTTAAACTTTTATGAAGTGAATTGCCATAAAGTCAACATCAAGTTTCTTTTTTTATAAACCAAAAAACAACCCACCTTAAAATATAAACCAAAAAACAACCCCACCTTAAAATATATAAACCAAAAAACAACCCCACCTTAAAATATATAAACCAAAAAACAACCCCACCTTAAAATATATAAACCAAAAAACAACACCACCTTAAAATACAAACCAAAAAACAACCCACCTTAAAATATAAACCATTATTTTTAGAAAAGTTTTTTTTTTTTAGTTATAAAGTATATTTAAAACCAAATAAAAAAAAAAAATCTATTATACAACAGTTCACAAGTCCTTGGTGTAGTGACTGCATTTGTTTTCTTTCTTTTTTTTTTTTTTTTTTTTAAAGCTTCTTTTGCTTAATATTCATATATGAGGGTTCTTCAAAAGGTTTCCATTAGGGATGCACTGAAATTTCGGCCGCCGAAACATATCGGCCGAAAATGGTGTTTTCGGCAAATTGCCGAAAGGAAAATCTTGCCGATAATGGGGCTGAAAATGGGGACGGGGCCTGTGCGGGGCTCCTCCCCCTGGTGCCACCCATTGCACGGGTGTTTTCCTGGCTTGCCCCCAGTCCTCTGTCCTCCCTCCTCCCTCCTCCCTCCTCCCTCCTCCTTTCCTCCCGCCCGACAGTGCGGTGATCTCCATGTGTCACGGAGCTGTGCATTGAATTGCCTGGGCGGCTGCAGTAACAATGTCCCACCTCCTGTGACAGACGGTACACTGATCCAATGGCGGGACATTGAATCAGCGTGACGTGATTACAGGAGGCGGGACATTGTTACTGCAGCCGCCCAGGCATTTCAATGCACAGCTCCGTGACACACGGAGATCACTGCACAGATCCGGGCATGGGTAAAGCTGCATTTAGACACTGGCAAGCTGCATGAGGGGGAAAGAGTGTGCCCAGGGCAAGCATTGCAGAGTTTTGTCCGCAGCTAAATCAAGTTTTTTGTGCCCACAGTGCTGCTGCATCCAAAAGTAATTTTTTGCCTCTGAAACTATCTACCTCTGGCCACTTGTGTGAATGTAGCCATGCTATATAAACCAGGTCACAGGACAAAGGCTGTACTCCCTTTATTGGCCATATAAAATAATAATAATAATAATCTTGATTTTGACCCAGCTAGGTTTTCATCGCCATGTGATAGAATGGGGAAGGGTTAAGTTATTGCTAGTAGAGGTAACGATATGAGCATTCCCAATAGAAGTCTGTTGCAACGGAACCAGGTAGCTTGCTTGGGGCCAGTTCACACCAGATCCAGTTCCGTGTGCTTTTTTTTTTTTGCACAAAATGCATGCACAGTGTTTTCCATGTATTCCAATGGCTCTAGTTCACACCATGCAGTCAGTTTCCGCACCGGAAACTGACTGCATGGTGTGAACTAAAGCCATTGGAATACATGGAAAACACTGTGCATGTATTTTTATCAGGCAGGCTGCATCTAAGGGGGAACTGGTGAGGCTGCTTTGATCTCCTGTACCATGCCTGCAGTCTCTGACCAGCTCCTGTACCATGTCCGCAGTCTCTGACCATCTCCTATACCATGTCCGCAGTCTCTGACCATCGCCTGTACCATGCCTGCAGTCTCTGACCATCTCCTGTACCATGCCTGCAGTCTCTGACCATCTCCTGTACCATGCCTGCAGTCTCTGACCATCTCCTGTACCATGTCTGCAGTCTCTGACCATCTCCTGTACCATGTCTGCAGTCTCTGACCATCTCCTGTACCATGCCTGCAGTCTCTGACCATCTCCTGTACCATGCCTGCAGTCTCTGACCATCTCCTGTACCATGCCTGCAGTCTCTGACCATCTCCTGTACCATGCCTGCAGTCTCTGACCATCTCCTGTACCATGCCTGCAGTCTCTGACCATCTCCTGTACTATGCCTGCAGTCCCTGACTATCTGCTGTATGAAAATATTTTTTAAAAACAGTCATTTTCGGTATCGGTGCTGTTTCGGTATCGGTTTCGGCCTAGTGTATTTTTCATTTTCGGTATCGGTGCCGTTTCGGTATCGGTTTCGGCCTAGTGTATTTTTCATTTTCGGTATCGGTGCTGTTTCGGTATCGGTTTCGGCCTAGTGTATTTTTCATTTTCGGTATCGGTTTCGGCACCAAAAAACCCATTCGGTGCACCCCTAGTTTCCATGCCTTTTATTTTATTTTATTAGCTATAAAAAAAGTGCAGAAAATTTTAGAGATAGAGATAGAGATATATATACACACACACACATACATAGGGGGTAGGAAAATAGGTAGTTTATAGAAGATAGCTGGACCGAAGACATTCTTCAGTGCACCTCACAGAAATGAACAAGGACACTGCATTTCTGGCTAAATCAGATATTTTCTGTAATTTAATGAAAATGTTATCTAAAAAAAAAAAAAAAAGTTCGCTAATGCAGCCACCACATTTAAGGACTGTAAACTTCAATATTATACATTTTTGCCGTTTGGATAGTTGTCCTTCAAATACAGTAGGAAAGCACTAAAACACCTATCAGGTGTCAAACAGTAGAGCATGAAAGAGGTTGTAAAATCTCCTTCTGCAAGTTGTACCTATAGATACGTCTATAATAAGGTTTACCTATGGGTACTGTAAATATCTCCTAAACGTGCGCCGTTTAGGAGAGGTTTACTGCACCAATGTTGTCATCGGCACATGTGCTCTAAAGGAACAGCTGTTTCTTCAGGCGAGTGTGCCGCGACCAGCGGCACACTCGTTACGCGGCTCTGGCCAGTCACAGAGCAGGAGTCCGTGGCCCCGGAAGGAAGACGGGAGAAGGTGGATGCGGCCTGCAGTGGGGACGGCGCAGGCTTCGTTTGCAGGTAAGTGCCACATAATGTGCTTATGCGATGCATACTAGCACATTATGCCTTTACTTTGCAGGGAAGAAGAAATTAAGGAAAATCCCCCAGGGTTTACTTCCTCTTTGAGGACGCTAGCCACTAGCTTACTTTTTAAGGCTTTTCTTCCCTGATTTTCTAAAAGTTAAAAACAAAGTTCCAAAAATCTAAATCAAAGAGTGTCCCTTGCAGTAGTTTTCAGCATTGCTCTTCCATCCAAAAACACCTGCAAAACTGCAACCTGGCCCTACACTTCAGGCTCTTGTCTCTCATACAGACAGTCCTTTCACAAAAGCTTGGTCCGTACAGCTAGCAGCCCATTGCTGCTCTTGGCTTTCACTTGTCTCCTAGGTGGAACCCTCCTGACTCCTGGGCAGAGACCCCCTCTGTCGGCAGGGGTGGAGCCCAGAACCATAGTCGGGTCTCTTTTAAAAGCCCAGCACACACCTGCCCAATTAGATTTCATTCCACGCAAGTCTCTATGAAATCAACAGACCCCAACCCAGGTCTTACAATCAATTTAGGATACTGATAAACCAGTTTCCTATGAAACCCTGGAGCCACTCAACCTGCATGGATGAGAATCCCAAGTGAGAGAAAGCCCTTTTCCTGGTACCTCCATGGCAGCATACAGATGAGAGCTCTGCCTCGACTCCTCCCTCGGGACTAGTGAATAGCATAAATTAGAGACATAGTCCCTCCCGCAACATTCTTCTCCTTTATTGCCTCATACCTCTTGAGCTGCTGAAGAGTAGCAGTATGTACATACCTCTGCCTTTGGCAGCTTCCGCCGGGTTCAACCTCTCCCAAGCGCAGTCCCCGTGCTTGGGCCGCTCACAGCGCTGATAAGACTGGGAACCTCTTCTGTATATCTTTTGGGGTCAGCTTGCAGTTTCCTCACAGGAACGCAGTCTGCCATTACATATCAGGATCTATTCAGGAGGATTTGCGGAAGGATCAGCTTTCATGCCCCAGGCCTTGTGTTTTTTCCTCTTTTCTTTTATTTTTCGTTCTTCCCTTGTGTTTATCTTAGATTTTGGATTTGGTGTAATTTCCATTTAATTTTCACACATGCGTGGTGGGGATCAGCCTGTTCCCAATGGGCTCTTAGGAGTAGCTGTTAGTCTTGGGGGGCTGGAGCTCCCCTTGGGCGTTTGTGTGCCCCTCTCTAGAGCTACATTGTCCAGCTGCCAGCACCGTCACGTTTCCACAATGTGTCCCTGCCAACATAGTGCCATCTGGCAGTATTGGCCGGCATGCATGTCGTGCTAGCCAGCAAGAACTGCTGACAGCAGTAGCCAGTGCATATGTGCGGGCGCACACACTATGGCATGGTGGTCTGATGGCAATTTTACTTGCTGGAAGGGACCCTATTTTTGCCCTTACTATGGTTCCTAATTAGGTGGGTGGATACAAAATTAACCCACCCACCTCCTTTAGCTTAAAAATGTCAGAATCCTCAGGGCTCTGAGGTTCCAGCAGTGTTCAGCCATACCCTGCAGAATCCCTCAAGTATTCTTAGTGGTAGGTTTAAAAAAAAAAAAAAGGAAGGAGAAAGGAGGAAGAAGAGGGAGGAGGGAAGAGGGAGGAGGAAGGAGAAGGAGGAAGGAGGAGGAGGAAAGAGAAGGAGGAAAGAGAAGGAGGAAAGAGGAAGGAGGAAGGAGGAGGAAGGAGGAGAAAGGAGGAGAAAGGAGGAGAAAGGAGGAAGGAGGAGGAAGGAGGAGGCCATCTCCAGGGTGACAGGGGGTAAACCTGGTATGCTTCCCCAAGACACGTGTGAGAACGGTGAGAAGATCTAGAGTCTATTTGTTTAGATTCTGTCAATCAAACTCAAGGGATTACAGGCAGTTTAGGTAGTTCAGAGACAACAGAAGGCCTTGGAAGGGCACTCAGGCATCCTTTCGGAGCACCCGGAAGAATAAGGCTCTTACTACTCTACAAGAGCAAAGTCTTTTTGACGCCAGGTTAACCCGGACAGGGGCCACACTAAGGTATTATGCACTGTTCTCGGCTTCCCGTTGCCAGGACCCCTGGGTTCTGTCAACAATCCAGTGGGGACACTTTTTGGAATTTTTCGCATCCTCCTCGGACATCTTTCAAAATAACAGATTCCAGCCTCTCCGCTAAAGGCTATAGGACTAACACAGTTAGTCACTCCAACTTCAGGGAGCAGCCGTACCAGTTCCCTTAGCAGAATGCTTCACAGGTTTCTACTCCACCCTGTTCCTGGTGCAAAAAAAAAAAAAAAAAAAGATAGGTGGACAGAGGCCTGTGATGGACCTAAAAAGGCTCAACCAGTACATCCACCTCGAGAGCTTCAAGATGGAATCTCTGCAGACAATTATTCAGGCAGTCCAGCCAACAGATTGGATGATCTTAGTCGATCAGCAGGATGCTTACCTGCACGTTCCAATACCCCCTTCATTTCAAAAGTACTTGAGGTTTGTGGTGGGACAGGTCCACCTACAGTTTCAAGCCCTGCCTTTCAGTCTGTGCTCCTCTCCCTGGGTATTCACCAAGGTACTGATATCCGTTCTAGCCTCCCTGCGAGAGAAGAGCTTAAGGATATACCCTTACCTGGACGATATCCTCCTCCTGGCAAGCAATCCAGATCAGTTGATTTAACACCGAGAGACACAACTGCAGTCCCTGATGGAACTGGGGTGGCTTATAAACCTCGACAAGAGTCAACTAGTGCCGTCAGAGCAGATGGTCTACCTGGGTGCAATGTTCGACACGCAACAAGGGACAGTGTCATTACAACCTCCGAATGCAAGGATTGTTATTCAGGGGATGATCAGGGTCATCCAGAGCTCTCATCTGCTCTCATATTTCCAGACAGGTTTCTTGGCGCAGTGGAGAAGACCGAAACTCTCTCAGACAATCCTACTAACAATAGTGATGCGCAGGAGTCTACACTGGTGGACAGTTCCAGAAAATCTCTCTAAACCTCGTCACCTGGACTCGCTCTCTTGGACCATAATTACGTCCGATGTAAGTGGACAAGGCTGGGGAGTCCATTGCGAGGAAACCAGAATACAGGGGAGATGGTCTTGTTCCACCCAGGGAGTGGTATCCAATGTCCTGTAAATGAGAGTGGCATTCCTAGCACCAACGTCATTGGCAGCCCAGATCAGAGGGCAGAGTACTACTACGCCTAGACAACAGGGCAGCAATCACAGAAGCAGAACGCTCCTTAGGGAGGTAGAGCCGAATATGCTCTGGGCAGAGAAGAACCTCTTGGACCTCAAGGCAGTATATCTTCCAGGCAGAGTGAACATGAAGGTAGACACGTTGATGAAAAAGTTTCCTGGACAACGAGTGGGCCCTTCATCCACATATTTTTCACCAGATTGTCAGCCTTTGGGATCCCCCAATTTTTTGCCACACCGGAGAATGCCAAACTAACCAGGTTCTTCTCTCATCTATCGCATCCATAAGCGGAGGTAGTAGATGCTCTGTCATGCCCCTGGAGGTTCACCACAGCATATGCTTTCCCTCGTCCATCAATATTGAAGTTCCTCCTGAGACTAATCAGAGAGTCAGTCCAAGCGTTGGCAGTTCTACCGTATTGGCTCAAGAGACCATGGTTTCCTCTAGCCATGCGCCTCAGTTTGAGCCAGGTCAGGATCCCTCCTTTTCCTCAGCTTCTGTCTCAGGGCAGATTAACTCATCCAAACCCTCAGAAGTTGGAGTTTTGAATTTCGAGGTTGAGAGGCGAAGGTTCGAGGCCCTAGGTTGTTCTCCAGGGGTCATTTCTACCCTTCTAAGAGCCAGAAAACCTGCAACAAATGCAGTATATACAAGGGTCTTGAACAAGTTTTTGTCATTTGCTGCCGGGAATGACTTTAAGCCAATCTTCCCCTCTACATCCAATATTCTTGGATTTCTTCAGACTGGTCTTGATCTAGGACTTAGCCTGAACTCCCTCATGGTGCAGGTAGCAGAAATTTCTGCCGCAACAAATAGATGAGCAAAATATTCTTTGGTGGTCACTTTCCTCAGAGGAGTGTTAAAGATTCATCCACCTGTCAGATGCTCATTTCGGGCAGCAAGGGCTGTTTCTTTGAAGACGGTTTGCAGTGCCGCCACCTGGTCTTCTCGCCACGTTTCTCAGACACTACCATATTGATCTAGGGGGTCTCACGACTGTAGAGTTCAGAAGGAGGACAGTTCAGGCTGCAATGACCTTTTCTAATTAAAAATTATTACTGCCATTATTCCATCCATGTCAGCTAGTTATTTATCATCTGTATGCTGCCATGGAGGCACCAGGAAAACAGAAAATTGTATCATAATTACCATAGTTTTCCTTTACTGGTGCCCATCCATGGCAGCCCTCGGTGTTCTTCCTCAACCTCAGTTTTCAAGAACCCCACCCCCCCCCAAAGAGCCATGTTGTGTGAGCTTCGATGGTATTGATAAGCGTTATTTTATCTAAAGGAAGCTCCCAAAACACGGCCCCGTTATGCAAGTAGAAAAAAAAAAATGTTTTTAAATTGTAAAAAATTACAGTTACACCCAAGGAAATACAACTCCCCCCCCCCCCCCACTTTTACACATGTACAAATGTAAAGGCACGTGGTAGGGCACCTACACCTGAAAACGTTGATTACAATACACATGCTACATATTGACATGCACGCTGGAATAAGCGCAATAATTCTAGCACCAGGCCTCCCTTCATAACGCTAAACTGATGACCTATAGGGGCCTTTTAAAGCTTTTAAAGGTAAATATAGGGTACTAACATGTTTAAGGTTTGACATGTTGGGTATCTATTTACTCGGTGCAACGTCTGCTTTTATATTTTACCAAACATTGGCTAATAAATTTGCATTTTTGTACCCCCTAAAACGAACTTTTAATGTGTTTTTTTTTTTTTTTTTTACAAAAATTTTGTGGTAATATTGTGGGACATAAAAAATTGGAACTACCACTACCACATTTTACTCTCTAGGGTGTCTGCTTTCAGAAAATATATCATTTTTGGGGTTTTATGTAATCTTCAGGCCCAAAATTATTTTTTGAACGTGTGCAAAAAACTCAAAAAAGTTCACCTTCAGGAACATATTACATGTTCCACCCGTAAGATTTGCTAAATGAAAAATAAGAAAAAAACTGGCTCCCAACTTTAAAGCAAGTTTGTCAAGCCCTGACCTAGCCTAACACATACAGTCTGCCCCATCAGCATGCTGCTGTGCCTGCACAGAAATACATTAGCAAGTCCTATACTACAGAACTCTTGCTCTGTCAAGTCTCTTTTGGAGTGAGAAAAGATTATCGATATTTCAGCACATGATTTTCCGAGGACACTAGGCAGTACAGCAAGCAATCTGTATAATACCCCCCTCTGCCAAGATGGATAACTAACATCAAAGTGGTGACATTAAAGAGTTCAGAAGTATTTCTTCCCAATATATGTTGGATGGCATGCTAGGACTTTCTAGTGTTAAGCCAAGCTATTGCTGAAACTCATAAATTATTCATTACTAGTAGGTGACAGGAAAATATAATTATGATTATAAATGCACATTTTTTATAGGAGAAGCTGGGAAATGAATCAATGTTAAATAACCAGCTGTTTTTTGCAGGGCTCTTGTATATTGTTGGGACAATTTTTTCATTAGCTGATCACCTTGGCGCAGCAAAATGACAAAAATCCCCAGCATTGGATAAAACAAGGAAAACCTTAGCTGGTGAGTAGGTCCACCAATAGCAGTATTGATTATTTATTTTATATATATACACATTATATATATATAGATATATATATATATATATATATATAAAAAAAATGTCTTCCTCAACCAGGGATCTATGGCACTCCAAGGTTCCTCCAGAAGTTACTAGGAATTCCTTCAGCAATTTCTGCTTCAGTTAAAAGTACTAGTAAACTCTGTACTACCACTTGTACCTACAGGCAAGGCTTACCTGTAGGTACTATGAATATCTCCTAAACTCGTTTAAGAGATATTCAAAATGCATGCAGCCAATGACCTCACCGGCAAACCTTCAGAGCCCGTGCTGGAAATGGCAGCTCCCGTTCGCATGCACGGAAGTGACTTCATCACTCCCCTGGCCACTTAGGAAACACGAAGGCCACAAACCAGGAGGGAAGACTGGGGGAAGATGTCAGCTGTCTCAGTGGTGACATCGTGGTGCTGGAAGGCTTCATTCTCAGGTAAGTTTATCATTATGTGCTAGTATCCCATGTATACTAGCACATTATGACATTGCCTTGCAGTTTTTAAATTTTTTTAATCACCTGTGGTTTACAACCACTTTAAGTAATCACCGACAACAATGATCTTTATGGCTGTCTGTAAGGGGGAAGGAAATTTTCCCAATGACCAAAAATGTAAGGGTCAACCTTTCAAGTGGCCATCACACTAATGTACTGAGTGCTGTAAATTTTGTAATTATTGGTAGGCGTTCCCTAAGGAAAGTTATTGAAAAGGTTTCTTCAAGTTCAAAAGGTTGCAAAAGACTGGGTTTAGTGGCAGTGATATAACAGGTTCACCTTAATCAGTGTAAGTCATAGCTTATGCAGGGCTATGGTCTCAGATGACGTGCTTTTTGATTGACCCAGCACCCTCAAGGAGTAAGTCACATGCTCCTTGACACCTGCAAGTATCGGGTATTTTCTTGGTTCCTGGAAAACCCAAAAGGAGCAGTAGGGGAATGAAGGAAAGGTGATTACAAACCGCTGAGGATGGGGTGATAAAAGAAAACTAGGTTATCTGCACCGAACAGACAAAGCACAAGTTACCAAAAGCACTAAATTACTAGAGAGACTGAAGCCACTCAACTTCAACATCAAGGACACAGTGGAAGCATTTGTATTGTTACCCTTCTTAAAACCCAAACATGCCTATAGATGACTTGGTGAGTGCCTGCCATGCAGATGAGTGTGAACTTGGGCTTCAAAGGCTAAGGGGTGGACACCAAGGGAGGAGGTACCCTTTGAAGCATGGAACCAACCTATGGGTGCGTACCCTCACACCAAAGGCTGAACCTCCAGGTTAGAGTTTAAATAGGCCTAAGTGGGACAGGAAAATACCTCTCTAGAAACCAGCTTGTATTAAAAGCCAGGTGAGAAAACAACCACAATCACGATCATGGTTAAGTAGTAAGGAATATGGAATGAATTTAATGTGAAAAGGCTGGGAGCTCTGAGAAAACAAAGAACTGATGAGTAAACATAGGAAATGCATTTTAGCTCTACAGAAAATCCAATGGAAAGGAGAGAAAGTAATCAAATCACCAGAATTCCCATTACTGTAGAATGACGGAAGTTCAAGTACAGGTTTTATAGTACACGAGGATTGTAAACCATCAGTTATTGACTTTAGCCCTGTCAACATGTAAATGTGTACGCTCAGAATGAAAGGACATTTTAATGCCTACATAATTAGTGTGCATAGAGGTCAATGATGAGTTTTATGAAAAACTGGAAGAGACAAATAGCAAAGCTCCCATAAATATAAACATAATATTAGATTAAATGCAATTAGTGGCTGGGAAGAAATATACAGCTGACACATACACTAAAGGGTACTGTTAATGCTAGCACACACAGACATTTGAGAGAATTGTGCAACCTTGTGGCAACAGTTTGGTGAAGGCCTTTTTCTATTTTAGCATGACTGTGCTACAGACCTGGTTTTACCAGATTGGTATTTAAAATTTGAATCCACTAGCATGATCAACAGGTAATAAAACTGCTAAGCTTCTGAGTCACCGCTTGGAGGTGGGAGCAAGATGAACTGAGCTGGGGAGCCACTGCTCGGGGGTGGGAGCAAAGAGAGCTGAGCTGCTGTGAGAATGACTTGAACATCATCAGTGCTTTTACTGTGAATTGGAGGATGAATTGTTCCACAGTGCTACAGCTACAGAGGTCACTAAGAGCTTGCTTAAAGTTAATTTACTCCTTGTTAGAAGTATGTAAATACTTGAATGACTATAGTATGGTCACAGTTTTCCTTTAACCAATTGCTGCCGGGCGATGTACCTGCAGGCAAACAAGCCCGGGAGGTGGTCTCCCCTGTCCCCCATGCTCACACACAAAGGTGAATGCATGTGTCGGTCTCTTGTTGGTATGTAAACAGCGATCGCGCCACACATGTGATGTTATATCACCATGAATGATAGATCGGGAGCAATAATTCTAACACAGATCTCCTGTGTAAATCTTAAGTGGTAAGCTGTTAAGGCTTTTAAAGGGTCACCTATATAATGCAAGTTGTCGTTTCACAGGCGTAACATCATCTTTTATATTTTAGCAAACATTCTAATGTGTTCTGTGCATTAAAATTCATTAAAGTGTATTTTTTTTCCAAAACCATCGCATTTGAAAAACTTCTGCACATATACCGTGAAACATAAAAAAATTGCGACCCCCACCATTTTATTCTCTAGGGCCTTTACTTTAAAAAATATATGATGTTTGTTTTCTAGCAAAAATTTTGATTTTTACATGTATGTGAGCAGTGCCAGAAAAAAGCCTGGTCTTCAAATGGTTGTTAAAGTGTTACTAAACCCACAACAGTAAAATCAGTCTATATATGCAGTAAAGCATGCTCGTTATACTCACTGTAGAACCTAAGGGGTTAATCCCGTACATTGTGTAAAAAGGCTGTTTGTCTATTTCCACAGTCCCCAACCCATCTGCTGATAGAACAGAGCCTTGGAGGCACTCAGTTTGGTGTGTATTGCTAGAGAGTTTTTTTTTTATTCTTGGGACGGTGCATGTAATCAGCATAGGGCCAATCAGCACTGTCCAGACAGAGGGTCAGGGGTCCTGCAGCCTCATAGGACAGTCAGAGGAGAATGAAAACTCCTCCTACAAGATTTAACCAGACACTGATAGAAGTCACAAGACTGCTATATACTGATTATGAAAAAAAGTACTTAGCCGTTTATATTTACTAGAATAATTGCATTTTCATGGTCGTTGTACTGTGGGAGAACGAATATAGTGAATGCAGGCTCCTGGGTTTAGTAACAGATAGGAAAGTAGTTATACAGGGCATGATGGGAACCTTTGCTATGAATAGAAGACTAAAACAAGGAAATAATTACTTTTCTCCTCAACTTCAAATGCAATAAAATAGATAACCAATAACCCTGAAGACACCATACAAAAAGAACTGTACAATGAAAAATGAGAATAAAGAATTAAGCAACAACTATGAACATCCACATATAGTAGCAACTAATCAGCATCTTAGATGGCTTGTCCTTGTTATACGAACAGGGAAAGAATCTCAAACAAATCCAGGGAAGAAGAAGCAAGAGAACACAAAGGAAAAAATA
Source organism: Lithobates pipiens (assembly GCF_037356315.1). Lineage (NCBI taxonomy): Eukaryota > Metazoa > Chordata > Amphibia > Anura > Ranidae > Lithobates > Lithobates pipiens. Next base: position 206,613,435 of record NW_027507787.1, read on the forward strand.
AAACAGTGATGTGGAAAGGGGCTGAGGAGAGCTCAGAGAGCCAGAAGACAGAGATAAAAAGGAATAGAATAGGATGGGCTATAATTATGGAGAAAGCATTTTTAAGTATGAAAACATACATGCATTCGCTATATCCCAGTAGCTCATTATGCATGCATTTTCAAGGCTGATAGTTTGCTGTATTGTAAACAAGCAGCAAAGTTTTATTGCCTGACAGTTTCATTGTGTTCCTATTTTTGCAGTTACTATTGCCATGATAATAAACTATTTTTTGACACCCAATAAAGGCATGGTCACTTACTGACGCCTAAACCCAACCCTTAAGCTGGGTACACACAGATCAAAAATAGTCTGGTGCAGCAGGAACCATTCACTTTTTAAACTGCGTACCTCCCCGTTTTGCTGGAAAACTCCTATCAATGGCTTGCAGCCGATTGGCTGCAGAGCTGACCAGTGTACTCTGACAGCAGGGAGTCTTTGCTTTCAGATTACAATGTCCCAACGGCGGGGATTTATGCATCCACCTCGCTTGTGGAGATTTTTCCTTTTAACATTCAGCCTATCAGCTGAACAAAAAAAAACAGTTTTGTGTGTACGCAGCTTTAGTCAATTCTTCAAATATATACTTTCACAGTGACAAATACCATTTCTGGAGAGTGATAAATTAATTCTTCATGTATGAAAATTGTGTAACATGTGAGAAACATTCCAAAAATCATTTGTACTACATTTCTCATACCAAATTTCCAATGCCAAAAGCAAGCCTTCAGAAGCCGTCATTTTCTCATAGCTGTTGCTCGACAAGGAAACCGACTATGCTGTCTGACATAAAGACAACCACTAGAGGGAGTATATACCACTCTGTGTGTATACTCAGTCATGGAATTACATTACAAGCATGTATAAATGTGAATTTTGCTTTTAAAGTGGTAGTAAACTCTGTTGCACCACTTATACCTACAGCTAAGCCTATAATAAAGCTTACCTGTAGGCACTGTGAATATCTTCTAAACTTGCACTGTTTAGGAGATCGTCACACTGCATGCAGCTGTTGACATCACGAGTGCATGCGCTCTAAAGGTCTGGACCTTCAGAGCCCATGCCCTAAACAGCAGCTCCCACACACATGCATGGAAGTGACGTCATCGCGTCCCCGGCCACTCATGTAGCAGGAGGCCACGAACTCGGAAGGAAGACCGGAGGAAGATGAAAACCCTTCTCAATGGTGACAGCGCAGCTTTCCGCACGCCCCCTGGGGCACACTCCCGGAAGCATCCATGATCGCTGGGTTCTCCGGACCTTGACAACGGGCCTTTACCATGTGATCACTCAGTCCAATGATGGAGCGATCACTTGTCAACAAACCGGCGCATGCCCGGTTCAGCTCTCTCCTCACAATGGAGCGATACAGCTTGTGAGGAGAGGGAGCCGGTGCAACAGCATGAGTGGGCTGTCTCTGGAATGCCCACAGCGCTGATCGGTGCCGATTCATGCCTCATCTGTGCCTCAAACATGCCTATCCGTGCTTCATCCGTGCCCATCAATGCCTCATCCGTGCATATCCATAACTCATCTGTGCCCATCCATGCTTCAGCCATGCACCACATACCACATAGTACTCATCTGTGCCTCATCCATGCCACATCTGTGCCACATCCATACCACATTAGTGCTCATCCTGACGGTGCTCCTTGCAGGTGTAAAAGTCTTACACATGTGGTATGGGCATACTCGGGAGGAGTAGCAGAATGTATTTTGGGGTGTAATTTTTTCTATCTACATGCTATGTGTTAGAATTATCTTATCAATTGACCACTTTGTGCAAAAAAAAAAAAAAAAAAAGCGTTTTCATTCTCTTTCCACATTTTCCAAAAACTTGTGGAAAAAAATGACACGTTCAAAAGACTCATTATGCCTCCTAGATTATATGTTGGGGTGTTTGCTTTCCAAAATAGGGTCATTTTGCTGGCTTTTTCATTGTCCTGGTGCTCCAGGGCCTTCAAAAGTGTAATAGGTAGTCAAGAAATTAGATGTGTAATTTATGGTCCTACAAACGCCTGACGGTGCTCCCTGCATGTTGGGCCTCTATATGTGAAAAAGTCTCACAGATGTGGTATTACCATACTCAGGAGGAGTAGCACAATGTATTTGGACATGCTGGCCATTGGGCATGCGTGGGCACAATGCGCGAACGTGCGTATGCGAGTACGCGCCCATTAGGATTGGCGCCCAAATGCCATAATCAAGGATGGCAGATGCACTAGAACCTTGCTGTCTGATCTGCAGCTTTCTCCTGTATCCTGTACCTGCCTTTGATCTGATTGTGACCCAGCTTCCTGACTACTCTGGTTCGCTCCACTCCTGACCCTGGCTTGCATGACCTTGATTCTCTTTTCTCTGCTTGATTCTCTGTTGCCAAACCTCTGGCTGAACTTTGACTATTCTTTGACTATTCTTTGACTGATGTATCTGATCTTCCGTGTATAACCTGGCTTGTCTGACTCTGCACCACTCTCCTCCATTTGCTACAGCCTCTACATACTTGCATTTGCAGTACCCCGGCACCTGCAACCTACCAGCATCTACAGCATCCCTGCATCCACAGCCATACCCCGCAGCTCCACTACTGCGGCTTCACCTGCTACAGAGAACATCGCAGGCACTCCTACCTCACTGTGCTCTTGTGGCCACTGTTGCAATCTCAGTGGTCTGTGAACCGGGCCTGCAGGAGAGGCCTTCCTCTGCTCATCAGTCTCTACCTGAAGGTACGTGACAAATAACCTGTTAATATGACCATTCGGAAAAAAAAAAAAAAAAATACAAAATCGTCATTTTGCAAAGAATTGTGAGGAAAAATTAAGATTTTTTTCCCCACAAAATGGTCATATTAACAGGTTAACAAAAAACACAATGCCTCTTACTAAATACCCTAGTATGTCTACTTTCCAAAAAGGGGTCATTTGGGGGCTATTTGTACTTTCCTGGCTTGTGTGATCAATTTTCAGTGATTGGCACCACAGCCTGTAGACGCTATAACTTTCACAAAAAACAAATATACACTTATGTTGGTTATTTTTACAAAAGATATGTAGCAGTATAAATTTTGGCCAAAATGTATGAAGAAAAATTACCAATTTTCTAAATTTATAACAGAAACGAAGACAATGCATTTTTTTTATAACAAAATTTTCAGTTTTTTTCATTTATAGTGCAAAAAATAAAAAACCCAGTGGTGAATAAACACCAGCAAAAGAAAGCTCTATTTGTGTGAAAAAAGTTCAAACATTTTATAAGGGCACAGTGTTGTATGACTAAGTAATTGTCATTCAAAATATGAGAGCACTGAAAGCTGAAAACTGGCCTGGTTAGGAAGGGGGTATTGGTGCCCAGTGGGCAAGAGGTTAAGTAACATCTAAAACATTCAAAAAGATATTACAGTATTGTAATTGCTTTAAATAAAATATACCTGGCCTGTTAATAAATTCACAGTGGCCCAGACCGGCAATGTCCATCCTCTTCAGAAACAGGACCATGGATGTCAAGTTAGACTCCTGGACCTTTGGAGTCAGGAGGGTTTTCATTTCGGTTTGGGTGACCTCCTCGGGGTAGAGACAGAACATTTTCCCTGTAGAGAAAATCATATTATGTGGTCACACTGTGGACACTATCAGGAGACACACAGCGGTCAGGAGGAATACATTTGGTACAAATAATAAAATAATAGTAGTAAAATATACATAAAGAAATTTAACACATGGGAGATACAAGAGAGCGTGCAAGACAAATCAACCAGGAATTGTACCATGGTGTCCCCGGTGAATTTAATGAGCTACAAATCTGAAAAAGCATTTGCTCGCCGAACTGCTACAGGCCACATACACAGGTCCACTGGAAGTCAATGAATGAACTACTGTATAAACTTGGCACCCTAACTCTTTTCCCTCTACTTTGGCTTGTTGTTCTTTCGATAGGTAATTTTGGGTTGGTGTGTTTGAGTCATGGTGGCTAGCCGAGTCTTTAGGTTAGTGATAGTATAGGACACAAATGTACAGTGTAGGGACCCATCTGAGGTACGGCTCTCAGTAGTTGGTATGGTTGTATCTGCATTTGTTGTCTCTCACTCTGCGGTTGTTGCAGCTAGAAGCCTATTTATGTTGGCTGCAGGTACTCTCCTTTGATGCCCACTAGGACCTTGTTATTCCATGATTTACATGGTTATTAACATGTTACAGTTGGTTAATAAAGGCTGCTATGGCTATTTAATGTTAAGCATAAATATTATTGTCACTCCTAAGCCACATCCGTATACTAACGTTTTGAACTAAAAAGAGGGAGAACCACTAAATCAGAATTTAAAGGGAGATTGGACCAACACATTTTTAAAAGGAAAATCACATTTTATTGTACATAGAAAATGAATAATACATAGACATACAAAATCTAGTAAAAAAAAAAAAACATATACACACAATCAATCAACCACAAAAAGGGCCAGAAATACCCAAATTATGCGTAATATTGCATCATCACAAAATGTGTGAGCCCCTGTGCGTCTACGTGTTTCGCTGATCCACTTCCTCAGGACACACATGGGGGGGGTCGGAATTATAAAAATAGATCTCACTGGCCTAGGCGTGTGAGCACCTACACTGGCCTAGGCATGTGAGCATCTCCCTGGGCGGGCACCGGAGCAAAAAGTAACCGAGCAGTATGTATCCTAAGTCATCTGATCTAATCAGAGAGTTGCTATTCTAAGGAAAACGTGTGTTGAAAGCTGCATAAAGAAGTGTGTCAACAGGTTTGCTGCACAAATAGCAGCCAGATCATAGTGGCAAAATATCCATTGCATAATTTTAAATAGGGGATTAGATATGAAGTGAATTCCCATATCGACAGAAGAGCCAAAGCCAACCCCTGCAGTCATATGGTGACCCAGGGAGCTACAATGATGGACATCAAAGTCTGACTTAGTGGCTACTTAATGCTGTTGTGTGGTTACTTAGATGTGGTTGGGGGGGGGGGGGGTGATGGGCTGAGCAGAAGGAGGACAAGCAATCTTTATTACCCTAATCAAGATTCTTCAGCTGCTGGAGCCTGGATGAGGGATCCATAGGTACAAATGTGGCCAGAGAGATATGCAGCAGAATAGGAAGAGTTATTTAAGGCAGGCATAGCTTGCATGCGCTGCACCAGCTTCCACCTCTGGTCTCTGCCCAATGATGCCAGAGGTAACGGTGAAGACACCAGTCTCCCTGCTCAAAGGAAGCAAGCAGCAGTGACCTGGGCACTACCATCATGATGGGACCATTACTAACCCAAAAGGTTGCATTTTTAATTGGTGCTTTGACACGCAGGAACAATTATTGATACAGTGAAAACTATTTTTGTGCCAGGTATCCTGGAATTTTTGTGCATGCTTTAATACAGTGCCATCATATTCCAAAGCCCACTCTAGTAATAGTATAAGCACGTGACCAAACAAAGCATAACAGAATGCATGCTCTGTTGGGGCCTTGCTTGTTATAGCTTACACCTAATAATGATCAGCGGCTGATACAAAAGGCTTATAAAATCTGGAGGGTGAAGGACCTGTAATAAAAGTATACTGGAACACATCAAAAGTTTACAGCAGCCAAGAATGCACATGCGATGCAGCCAGTATCTATTACAAATACATGATTACAGTGCATAGGGGAGAACTTACTACTAAAAAAACACATCAAATACACGTTTCACTGCTGCAAACTTAGACAATTCCTTTGCAAAGGTTTTACCTGCAGGACCAGAAACCAGAATCTGCTTCCTCATCTCCGCTTGAACCTTGCTGATTGGCTGAGTGATGACAGACTCGGCACGAATCCTGGTGTTGTAAACCTTAAATTAATAAGATACAACGATGGAAGAGCATAAAAACCTGGTTTCCAGGAATGTAGCTGTCAGTATATCCCTTAAAGGGAAACTATCAGAATAAAACAAAGCATAACTAAGAGGCAATTATTTTTTTTCATAGTGTAAGAGTTTTTTTTTTTTTTTGCATCTGTGTCCCATAGGGGAGATTTCCCTCGACTTTCTGCCCCATAGTCAATACATGAAGTAAGAGAAATCCCTTCAGAGCAATCCTGGGGTAGCACCTAGGTCACCAGAACTGGCATCCCCATTGGAAGATTTCCCCTTTATTACTGTTCCAGTGTCAACCCAAAATTTGGAATTTTCTTCTACTGTTGATGAGAATGGTAAATAGAGGGTGAATCTTCCCAACGGGGGCACAGACAGCAATGAAAACTGGTGCTCTAGTCCTTCTCTACTCCATCCAAAACTAAAAACGAAAAGTTTGCCTTTAATTACACTTTAACACTGCCATTGCTGACTGTATTTGAAGCTGCAATCTTTTGGGTTGTGACATTACCAGGTACATTTGTTGTTGTGGGTGAAGCAAGGACGAGAATGAAAGACCCAGATCGAATACCTTAAAGATCACCAATGGCAACGCCTATATTTCTGCCCTGGGGTAGGTTAAAACAGCTTTTTACCCTAGGATGGGAGAGACATAGTTTCTATACACACAGACACATCTGTATCTAACTGTATTCTGAATTACTGACACATGCAAGGTCCTACTCTAATCAAGCAGACACATTTTTGTAAATACGAATACATAAGGGAACAGCTTGCCTGCAGGATGTTCCAGTTGTCTTGTGAATGAGCACTAACCTCAAACCAAAGGTTGGAGTGAAGTGCTAGACACAAGTAATTTTGTGGAAAGTGGAAAGTCTCTAGTTGGGCTTATAATGGCCATAGTGCAGCAGTTCTCCCCAAAGCAAGGGTCTTTCGAACCGGGGGGGGGGGGGGGGGGAGAATCTCCAGGCTTGAGTAACGTGTATTTGAATTGGAAAGAAAGCCAGACACTTGTGATAAGCGTCCAAGTATGCATTTTAATTTATTCGTAAATGGAAAAGAAATAACAAGAAAGCAACAAATTTCAGAGGACAAACAATACCTCTTCATCAGGGCTTTAACATCTATCTACTGAACTAAGGCCCCTTCCACGGGAGGGGGGGGGGGTCCCATTGGAGTGCGCCTGCTCAGAGGGGAACCCTTGCAGATGAGGTGGAATCACTTAAGGCACGTAATCTAAGCACTAAACAGTCTTTACCAGAGCTCCTGATGGGGAGATGGGATTTTCTGCATGCTAGTGCCAGGTCGTGGTCCTCAGGATCAGCCCACCAGGAGGTAAGCAAGCTGGGGTCCGGTAACAGATGTAGCAGATAAGGATGAGCGGAAGTGTAGTCAGTAAACAAGCCAAAGGTTGGTAACAAGTAGTTGCAAGTTGGCATCAATCAACAAGCCAAGCGTAGATACGAGTAGCAGTGAAGAGAAGGACAGCTGTAGGTATGCAAGGAAGCAAAATATCAGCTGGAAAGAGCACAATAATATGGCAAACGTGAAGTGCAGAGACACGGTTTAAATCAGGAGGTTCATGGGAGGAGCAGAGTTCCAGGTTTTACAATAAAAAAAAAGATCCAAGACAAGGATGTCCCAGGAATCAGGTAAGGAACAATCCAGCATATCCTGTGGCACAGCAAGAAGAGCTAGAGCCAGACACCGCAGAGGTCCCAGGTTCAGATCTGGACCCTGACGACACTTTCTGTCTTCATCTATTCATTTTTATTGTGCTTGGCGGTCTTCAGGCCCCAAAGCCAGCAAAGCGCAAAGAACATTGTATACTTTATATGTGCAGTGTAGCCATGATGCTGCTTTTTAAATGCACCCCTTAGTGCTAAAAGCTCCTACCCCTGTTTAGGGACAGTTGCTTCAGTCAGATAGTTTCTTGCACTTCTATTGTCAAGCACTTTTGAAATTCTCACATTTCTTGTCGTCTTTTAGGAAAACTGCCATTTGCTTTTGATATATTTCATGATACCATAGCGCTTGAATTAAGGAGACTGAGTTATCCATTTGGGTATAAATGCTGGGGTATGACCCATTCCAATTGCCATGAGTGGTAAAACATCTTCAATATTACTAAACAGGTCCAGTTTAATGTGACCAACCACTAGCAAGTAATTAGTAATACAGCTGTGTTCTTCCCATTTTTTCATGGGTTACTCTGGGTCCAGGATTCCACCCAAAGCCCAAATACATGCTGCAAATTTTTTTGTAACGATAGGTTATATTGCATTTTCAACACACAAAAAAATGCATGGGTGGAGAACAGGCTCCCCCATGAAGTGTTTCACTAAGATATCGGGAGAAAAGCAACATTACAAGTAAGGTAAACAGCGAACCGTGTACTCTAAAAATGGGACTGTACAAATAGGCAATCAAGATTCTACAAGTGATTAGGGGGCTGTCAATCTCAGCACTGTACCAAGACAGTGAAGTGGAAATCAGGCAGAGAGAAAAGGCCAGTGAGCAGGAGAAGGAGAGGAAGGAAGGAGAGGAAGGAAGGAAGGAGAGGAAGGAAGGAAGGAGAGGAAGGAAGGAAGGAAGGAAGGAAGGAAGGAAGGAAGGAAGGAAGGACGAGTCAAATACGCTGGATCAAAGATAAGGTTGTAGATGAGAAGAATGAGAGCATGTCATGCATGTACACATTTCAACAAAATTCAGATATCGGTCCTGCAGGTAAACAGTTGGTTTTTCCATTTTCATTATATTTTGTTTATTTGTCCACTCCCTGACCATTGGCATAATGGTCAACTTCTAGTGCCTAGGGATCTGTGCCCTACCTGCAGAAAGGAGAAATTGTAATATGCCCTTGATCACTATTTCTGGGGATTCTAGACAAATCAAGCCCCTAATTTGATTATATACTGTAGACAGGAGTTAAGTGAATTTTGCCTATATCGGCATGCCATAAATCATACGCCTTTCTGAAACAGGGGCTGATGTGAACAGTTTGGCATTCTATGTATAATAAATATGGCAAATAGCAACAACTGGATGGTAACAACGGCTACCCTAGCAACTTCTTCCATGTTATTGTAAGCCCCAAAGGGCTACTAGGCTCCAAATGCATGTCACAATCTGTCCATGGAAGTTTTTATTACATTGGATGGTCTGTAATTTTATACAAGTAAATATTAGTCACAAAATCCAGCTGGTGATGGGCTCATTTTCCACATAATGCCAATAAGCAGCGGGAGGAATGCTGCAAACCTGAAATATAAACGACTGTGTGGGCAGACCAACCACAGCTAGGGGAAATCCCAATTCAATCTTCCCTGTACAGAGTAAGTAAAAGAACACTGAGTAGGCCTGTATTGTCGAACAGTGTGCGTGTACAATTACCTTCTCCGTGATTGATCACACACAGGCCAGCCAGAGATCGATATGCACTAATGTAAATGAGCAGAGCTACATCGCAGGCTCTCCTGTGAGGTCTTTCGATAGGGAGGACGCCAATGGCTCGCTCTCTCATCAGGATGTAACCCGCTGAGCTTCAGGAACAGTGCCACTCTCAGTCATTAGTGTCCTGGAGTTCAATGCTCTCCAGCACTCATTAGTCTCACAGTTATTTGCAGAGCCTTGTGCACTTCATTTCATGAGCCACAAGATGTTACATGGAAATACACACCACAAACAATTGTTTACTGTCAGCATAGCAGACACCAATGGCAAGATGGATAAAAAATATTATATTATTCTTTCACGAGCATAAGGGACTACTCCATCCGTAGCAAAAAAAAAAATCATACCATCATATTTTCCTGCCAAAAAGTTTGTCAAATATGTTATTATTGGCTTCACAACATAAAAAGAGTGACATTTTAACAGTGTGCAAATCTGTGGATGCCTCCCACCTGCTCTTTGTACAACTGAACACTAATGATGAACACCTTGAGATGTAAACCCACCTAATTGTTCTTGAACTCCAGGATTGTGACAAAACTGACCCGTGCAGAAGGCTCGTGCCCGGCACTGCTAAAACTCACCCACCCACATGCAAGCATTAAAAGCTCATTTAGTCTAGGGGTGCACAAATATGGTTAAATGCTTACTTTACTCACATCACTGCCAGGCTCCCACCATCCATGCAACCGATCCCTCGCAGCCTCCTCTCTAAGGTGCTTTGGGCTGCGGTTGCATGCTTGTCTCCACCACCTACAATGCAAAGTTAATAGCCCTGCATTGCATGTGAGGATGCTTGGGGGGAGGGTGGAGGAAGGTAAATATCACAGCCTGATCAGCTCCACCTAGTGCTGGTGGAACCACAGCAAGGGTCCTTTTTGCCACATACCTGAAGTTGGACTTTCAAGAGCAGGCACTCAGGCAGAAAACTTGATGTAAAAATTCTGCTGGTGTCTAGAAATTCATTAAGGCAGAGCTCAGTTAGTTACCATTAACTAAAATGGTAAAAGGTTACATTCGTAAATCAAAAGGATTTTGGCAATTTTTTTCTTCATGATGTATAGTAGTTCCTCAGCCATTTTACTTCTCTGGAACCCTGGGTTCAAATTGCACTGGACAAACAACTTGCTATAGTCACTGAGGCATTACTGCTGCAAGATCTCACAGCAGGGACTTCAAGGATTTAGCAGTGGACACTGTTAGCATTAATAAACCAATTATAAAGTTTTAGGTCTTAAAGTAAACTTGTGCTTTACTCATGCTCTAGACTACGTCTTGTTAGTTATGAAAACAAATTCTGTCCCACAAGACACAGATTTGGCATGCTTTCTTATACACGTTATACTACACAATTTTGAGTGTTACAATGTAATGTGCCATAGTTTGCTGTCTCTCTGCATATACTGGGTTCCATGGCAGTAGTAGAAACACGTTATGCTTTCTAGTATGACATTTGAGCGACAGATGGTTCACATCTTTCTGAGGAGGGTTAGGAAGGACCCCCGCTGTGTTGTGGCTCCCCCACCTAGCCCGTACCATTTTTTCCTGTCCCCCTCCCCCCTTTTTTTCAGGTTACACCCAACAGGCTGCCCGATATACTCCTTACTGGGAGGGCTTCATTGGCAATAGTAATCAATAGAATCCTAAAACCTCTTTTTTTAGCACATTTTGTTCTCCCGCTACACTTCTTCTAGACAGCTGTGCTCTTTTGCTTTGATCCGCTCCTCTCTCTCTTTTTTTATTTATTTTTTTTGGACCTTTCAAATACGCCTTCCGTTGTGCCACTGGAGTACTCTCAGTTGATAGGTACTAGCATACAACAGACCACTGATCCTCACTATTACCGTGTCTCTGACAACAGCATTATTGACTCATGTTTCGTTACTCATGTAATATCTGCCAGACTGATCTTTATACCATATCCAAACGACTGTTTTGTTTTTGCATTGTTTGAAACATTTTCTTCTTTCAATTACATTTTTTTGGGAAAAAAAAAAAAAAAGAAGGAGTTGTGCTACTTATGGTGGAACTCAATAAAGAAATCATTAAGTTAAGGGGTGAATTCTGTTGGTGATTAGGAGCTTTAGAAGCCTCACCACATAAAGACTTACTATGGTCTCTTGCCAAGGGCTAGGATACAACCTGTTCAGTCGTACAAAACCCACATCGGTAGGACACCACAAAGTCATGGATGCCCAAGAGTTTAGGCAGAAAAAAGCCTGTAGCTCTGTAGAGGAATCTGATATATACAGCATGACAGAAGACACAAGGGAAGAACCACAGATACTGGTGGCAACATGAGAAATGAAGGGAGGCAAGGGCAAAGATTACAAGGCCTACCATGGGCATATAATGGAAGGTGTCACAAACCATTCTTCTGCACAGAGCCATTGAGCAGTCTATGCCCATCACTTAATTTATATACGAGACTGAAGACGCTACCCGATACCCAATGGCTGTCTACACATTTCTCAATGCATTTTTCTTTGAAAAGTGTGAATGTTAATCCTGTGGCAGGTTCTTAACAGTGATGGGAACAAATAGCTTAAATTGTAAATACCTAAAGAGTTATGACTTTAGCGAGTTGTGTGTCTCTCACAGAGAAAGATTTCCTGCCATCATAAGGATTTTATGGGAGGTGAGTGATATCTGTAGTGACCCAGGGATTCCAAATTCAGTAGAAAAAGATGGTTGTTTTTTGGGGAAAATTAGGGCAATGTAAAGTGGTGAGATAAAAGCCCCCCCCCCCCCCCCCAAGGTATATTATTGTTCCAACACTTGAGAATGGAGAATTTTGGGGTTTTGAAAAGCCACCCTATAGCTAGGAGATAGCCAGAGTAGGCTGACCACACAGAAGGGGTCACAATCTATTTAATCCAGGGCCACCCATAAAGGAGTCTCTGTATGGGCTTGATATTTAGCGAGAATAGCAACAGTAGTTGTGCAGTCTGATAATATTTTATTAGGTGTCCTAGTATTCTGTTAAGTTTGGACTGATAGAGGGTATGCCTAGTTAGTAGTGGTCTGCCACCTGTCAATATCAATTGCAGAACTTGCTGTAGGATTTTTATAGCGTGGGAAGGAATCAAAGTGGGGTAAGCCCTGAAACAGGTAAAGTATCTTAGTAGGTAGGTAATTTTGATTGTGGCTAGTTTGCCTACCCCCGAAGGGTGGCAATCATTCCAGGCACGTGAAAGGATCCCTAAAACTGAACACTGAGCACAAAAATGCCATTAAAATATATCTCAACAGCCACAAAGGATGTAAAACCCACTTTGTAAGCAAAGCAACAGGCACTATACCTAAAACATCCAGCCGGGGGCATTATATCATGGGACCCAATGGATAGTCTGTCCTGGATGGTCATAGCTGGGTAAGTATGCCAAGAAGTACTGTAGTTTCTCATAGGATGGGAACCAGGGAAAACCCACATTGGTGTGTGTGTAGGATTAGAGCTCTGGCTGCAAGTTTCAGTTATCTTGCTGGTGGCTTTAGTTACTATATGTGAGTGCATTTTTATCATTTATCTTTTTATTTCATAAACTACTACTACACTTAGAGCAGCACACTCTCTTTGGTTATTTGTTTTATGCCACTGTATTTTTAAATCCACTGATGAGACCATCCACCAGGAGCAGCTCCCTATCCACCCTCTATACATTTCCATTGGGGACCATCAGAGGGACGCCACCTGCTGGAGACATTGAGTAATGTCTGTGTTACTCTACCTTCATGTGAGTGCATCTTTTACTTCTTGTACATTGCCTTTATTATTACTACACTGAGAGTCATGTGCTTCCCCTCTCTCCGTTTTCCTATTGTTTTATATCCAGAGTATTCTTAAGTAGCTACCATCCATTGATGTCTCCACTGTACAGATTGATACTCTGACTTTTACCCATGTGTACACAAGTGCAATACTTATCATTCTGTTTTTTTTATCAATTTTCCTAATACTACAATGCTTAAACATTGGCACTCTCTCTACCCCTCACGGTTTTCTGTTTTTAGATGATTATTGGCAGGAGAACTGGTTTGAAGGAGAGCCTGCTGACACTGTAACCATTTATTCCCTCTATTGGATTCTTTATAATATATGGACTTTATTTTTATGAACATTGCCTTGAGATTTACTACTAATCACCCCTTGTCCATTTATCTCTGAGGGTTGAATACTGGTCTTGCTCCTTTTGCACTGGGCTTAAAGTACATATATCCCATTCCGGGGCTATATTTGACATTGCTTTTAAAAAGGCAGAACACACATGGCTAGTTTTTTGATAAAATTTGCTCATCACAGAAGAAGTGCTTTAGGCTGGACTGGGCTACCTCCAGGCCCGCCTATCCTCTAGCTATTAGAAAGCACATGCTCCCACTGTTGGAGACTCTCAAATTTACAAGGGTTAGCACTGTAGGCAATATAGGGTACTGTGAAGGGGCCCTGCAGCTTATGCATGTGTTTGCAAATATGTACTAACTAAACCCCAGTTTTTGACACATACTGCTAGACAGGTTAATTCAGTTGGTAAGCAAACTGGATGGCAAGTTGAGCTGGGAATTGTCTCTGGTTTGGTCTTGCATGCGCTGCCCTTCCATGCGCTCCTTGCTTTGAAGGCCAGTTAAAGATGGGGGCAGGGGCCATTTGTTTGTTACTGATGTAATATTGGTGAGGGGACACGCTGGACACCTTTGCTGCCATTGTGCTAAGTGCTGGGTGTCCAGTGTGCCGTGTGCCTTTAAGGAGGACTGGACTAACTCCAGGCCCACCTGTCATCGATCTATCCATTAGAATGCATGCTCTCCCACTGTTGAAGACTCTCATAAATTTACAAGGGTTAGGACTGCAGGTAATACAAGGTGCCGTAAAGTGGCCCTGCAGATTGCGCATGCATTTGCATATTTGTGCAAATTAAACCCCTGTTTTTAACGCATACTGTTAGACAGGTTAAATCAGTTGGTAAGCAGACTGGTTGGTGAGTTGAGCTGGGGATTTTCTCTGGTTTTGTCTTGTTTATAACAGACATTCACCATGAAGTTTGCAAAAGAGGATGGTAGTTTGCAGAGCAGATGTTATGATAAAAGTTACTGAAGTAGATTCCTACATAGGAGAGGCATATGGTGATTTCAACCTCTGACGCTGACCAACACGGTCTTTATCATCTTCATTGTTACCTTTTATATCCGATTGGCCAATCAAAGTCGATTAAAGAGAATGATAACTAGCCATATGGCTGTCTAACAAAAATGACTCCAGTGTAAATCGTCACACTCCGTGAAGCTACACATTTGTGTGTGTGATTAGCACCTCATTTAAAGGAATGCTTCAGGGTTGTACTTTAGGTTTAGTGGTCTTTTATGTGTTAACAAGGAAAGTGACAAAGCCAATTAGCTGTGACTTTGTGTAATGAAAAGTAGCTGGCACTAATGATCTCCATGGCTATAAATTACACAGCAATTTACTAATTGAACTAATTGTACCCTTTCTTCCTTAGGCTTGGCAATCAGAGTGTATGCTGATACTTGGCTGGGTAATCCAAGGAATAATATTCTTTCTTCCACAACAGGCTTCGACAGCCCCTACTGCTCTGAGGAAACTACAGATGCCAAGACTTAGACTTCCTCAGGAGCTCTATGGACCTTTGTTCCTAATCCTTAGAAGCAGTTTATAGTTTTCTTCTCTATGCTGGCTCTCTGAGGAATATTTTTACTATCCATTGACTATGAACTGCCCCACCCATGAGCTCTGTGTTGCTTACAAACTGATTGTGTGTCTGCCATATTCAGGTTTTGCTATACGATCATGGCTGCCAATGCCAAATCTCATAATAAGATTTATTTTCTCTCTTTGCAGCAATATAATAAAAAGCTGACCGCTAGTTGCTTGGCTGGCATTTCAAGCTCAGCATGCCATAGTACAGCCAAAGCGGTTTTCTTTTCACAGAAGCAGAGCATTATGGTAAAGGATACATAGGCAGCTATGTTGTTTTTGCAACTTTCTCCTACTGTAGTGTGCTCTTAAACCTAGTACACATGATGAGATTATTGAGACAATGGGACGAATGATCGTCCATTTTTTTTTTTTTTAATTGCATGCTAGTCTCCATATCCAAAATGAAGAGGTACGAAAATTCTCTTACTAAACAATAAAAATTCAGAAGTGATGTAAGGTATTGTATTTGTATTGCATTTTCAGATGAAAACTGTACTAGAACAAATTTCACATTTGTCCCTTTGGAAAAGCAGTGTACTAAAATTCAGATTATCGTACGATCACTTCGAAAGTGGTATTTTTTGTACGATTTTCTGATTGTGTGTACAGGCTTTTAGGACTACCAGAGGATTTGGTACTTTTGTGAAGCAATGAAGGTGGATTGTTTTTGTCAGTTAAGCCGGGTACACACTACAGCTTTTTTCATCCAATCCAGCTGGTTGCACAAGCAAAAAAAATGGTCAGCTCTGGTTGAAGCCGTTGCACTAACCATGCGAGGTTAGAACAGCAATCTTCCCCCGCTGAGCTGTTATGTTCTGACAGGGGGACGCCCCCCCAGAACACTCTGATCAGCGCTCTCTGCCATTGGCTGAAAGCGTTGATCAGGAGTTGTTTGGCTGCTGGTTTTTCAGCATGCACATCCGATAGAAGTCGCGCAGAACAGCCGGCTTTTGTTGGACAAACCGACACAGGCCGAATGACGGCTGTTTTTTTTTTTTTTTTAAACCGACCGTTGTCTCCTGACATTCGACTCGTGTGTACAGGGCTTTAGGCTAGCCTTAAATGGCCTCATTCTCTCTTTGAACAAGGAAAAATCAAAATGATTCTCCCCTCCAAGCTAAACAGGGTACATGGTGGAATCTTCACTGCTGCCTATTGTATTATGTATACAGTGACGCCTCCTAAAAGCAGCCGCTTCTGATAGGAGGCAGTAGCTGTTCATCTGATAATTCTGCACTTGACTTTGACAGTTCTTAAATTGACCTTTCAAATTTTGTCTGAATCCTTTGCTGGGATCAAAATAAAAATGCAAGTCACATACAAAGGCATTATGGCCAGACTAAAGCAGCTATTGTGTACAGTGAATCTTCACTTCTGTGTCATCTTAGTATGTGCAGTAGCGAAGGTGGTCTTTCTCCCTCCTAGACTAAGAACTCATTGGTAAAAACAAGAGTTCTTGCTAAGTGCGCACTATTACAGTGGCCCCCAATTCAGATTAAAGCACCTTTATTTACGAGAATGCTGGCTGCAGCTTCACCCCAGTCTGAAGCCCAATTTATGGGCATTCCTAAAAGGGAGGTACACCTAGCACTAATCCCCTGTCCCCTCACTAAGCTGGCTGTTTTTATACTAATATGAATATCTAATCAGTGCCGTAGGGCTGTTTGATAGAGCTGCAGTTTGCTAGTAAATGTAGAGGACATTAGCAGCTCCAGCCCAAAGACACGACTTGTTCATTCGTAATAAAAAAAAGATGATTCAGGACTGCTAGGCTGTGTAATCCATCTGCCAGGGCTGTGCATGTTTAAAAGCAGTAAGTAAATCACACAACCTTCAGTCTTCAGGCTGTGTGATCTGTGGTGCTCGGCAGCTCTGAGAGCAAATTCTACTGTCAGGGACCAAAGCTGACACTCACCAATCTGTGTCCTTGTTAGCAGTGTGATCGGACAGCAGGGGGGTTGCAAACTTTCCGACCAAACTGAACGTCAAAATGGAATTAAAACGCAACCAAGTGGGGGATTAAATAAAAGTTAAAACATTTTTTCTTGGGACTTCTTCTTTAAGATTACAGTTTAGGAATTGACATTCACTAAATGATCAAAAACTTTGTCAAGTTTAATAAGAGTATTAGCCTTGCAATAAAAACAATTTGGGCCAATATTTCCTATGCTAACATTTCTTGCACTAAAACGTCCATGCCAAAAACAACCAAGCAAATTTTGAAGATCAGCAGAAATCTATATATACACACACAAATATTATATGCACAGATTCCAAGAGCTCTCATAATGAAATAAAATATATGGTAATTTAGTAGTAGTGATCCCCATTTCTCTCAGTATTACCAACTCCTCTTCTTAATACAGCCCTCCCCACTAGAGATGAGCTTGTTCATCCTCTGAACTCATCTCTAACCAAAACTTACAACATTTAGCAATCCAATGAGCTGTGGGTTTGTGTCATTCCCCACCCTGCATGTCACGGAAGCGTTGGGGAATGACTCGAAGTACAAAAAAGTGGGAATACAGAATTCAGGTTAGAAATGAGTTAGGAGGATGTCTAAGCTCATCTCTATTCTACACAGAAGGCCAACTGCTTAGCATGGTACATTTTAGCATACGAGTTGGTGAAAATGGACATTAATTTAAGTCATAGAAATCAATGATCGGTTTCATGGAGATCTGTTGAATTACCTCTGTCCGTTAATATTAAGTAATTACTAGCACTAAAAATACTGTATGGATGAGATTTTCAAACTGCTCCGTCTGCCGAACAGCCAAGGGAGAAAGGACCAACTCCGGAGAGTGATTACATCAACTACAATGCCTTTGAGGTTTGGGAGTACCTGAAGTTTTCTTTCCTTACTTTTAAGGCCTCGTGCACACAGGACATCTGTTTAGCCCTTCAGAATGCCGGAACTCTGGACAGGAGAAAAACTGCTTAAAAAAAAGGGTTTAAAACTGCGTATTGCACATGCAAATGGATGTGTCAAGCATTTGAGTTTTAATGGATTTCACTGAATAAATTCATATTCTGTCCAGTGAAATTAACACGCAATACACAGTTTTGGATGCTTTTCTAAGCAGGTTTGAAATGCATTTAAAGCTCAAACGTGCCCAGCATTTAGGAGCGTTTACAATTGTTTAGCCAATTGCTGTTTTTCTTCTGCTCTTCCTCTCATGAACGCAACTTCTGATTTTTTCCAGGCTGTAAATACTCTTCTAAAACGCCTGTGAACGTCTACATGTGCATGGACATATAAGTTACCATAGAAGTGCTTTTACAGGTTGGAAAAAAATAAATAAATAAATCGCCAAACGCCCATAAAAGAGTTTTTTTTTTTTTTTTTAAACTGTGTGCATGAGGCCTAAGCAACAGGTTCCCTTTGTCAAAAAAGGGAACACTTGTAATTTGAGAATAATTCCTTTTCAAAGTGGTTTTATTTATTTTACAATGAGTCAGAAGAACATAGCAACACGCTAATGTCCGATATAACAAATACATTCTCACACAATTATACACCTGGAGTACACAGAATATCATCTTACCAAAAGCTATTGGCCACAAATAGTGTAGATACATCGTACAAATAAACGTCTTCCATTTTCTCCCTTTGATCCGTTAACTAGAACATGTATAGCCTTTTGTTAGATCTGTTAGATAAGTGCAAAAACTTCCTGTGCTTTCTCAGACTTATTCGTTATACTGTCCCCAACTATTTTTTGTAAAACCACGAGACACCTCCCCTAAAGTTATGAGAGGAGAAGGAGGTTTTCTGTAGTCCTGTCCGACGACAACATTGCTCCTCCATAATTTTAGAAAAGAGAAGCAGTACTCTCCAATTAATCATAAACCTCAGTAAAGTGATAATCTATAGTGCTGAAACCAACAAATATCCTGGTGTGAATATTATAAACCTACAATTTACCAATTTACAGGCTGACATGTAAACAGACGTGCACCATGCAAACAGTGAGTGATGAACCCCCCCCCCCCCCCCCCAATATTTGCACACCAAATTTCCCTCTGTTAAAGTGTGCCTGTAATGGCTTTCACCTTACTCTACTGCACTATAATCCCAACTCGCGCTGTCTCTGCTGGTGGACTACAGATTCCCCATTCATCTTCATAGCATGAAGAGGGGAAGTATTGTAGTCAAGCATAAGAGAACAGTAGAAGCAGCATTACTAGCTCACTGCAGCCAATTAAGAGCCCACTGGTCAATGGGTATTTTTCTGCACTTACATTTTTAAGAGAAAACATAGTAGTTTTTGCTTTCCTGTAAAATCCTTTACTTGGAGTACATTATAAGACACAGAAGACTTCATATTGAAGACTACTTGGGTTATGCTGCCCCCTTCAGGTGGATGGACACTGGGCAAAAAAAAGCCGGAATATCAGGTCTACCCAGGGCATAATGCCACTCAGCTCAACTAGCCTACGTTTGATAGTAAGAAATTAAGAACGGCCAAGATGTACTTGAAGAAAAGCTTCATATGAGGGCTTCATATTCATGACTAATTTGGATTCCCCAAAGCATTGAACATGAGGGTCGGGCAACACAGCAACAAGGCCCAACACATTCAAACCCAGAAACAGAATAGAACTGTGGGGAACCCCTCAACAAGCCACCTGCAAAATGTTTCCAATAAAGATCGCATCTACAGAGGAGTGAATATCTACCTGGTAGAACTTCGTAAACAGAAGACCAGGCAACAGCCTTACTAAGCTGAACAACAGAAGCACCAACACTCCTGGTGGAATGGACCTTCATCGGAAAAAGGAAGCACCATGCCCTTGACCCCAAAGCCTTGAGACAAGAGCAGATGAATCCACTTAGAAATAGTGGATCGAGAAGCAGGCCGACCATTGCGAGGACCCTCAAGCATTTTTTTTTTTGTTTTCCTTGCACATGATTGGGTAATCTTTGCTAAGTGAAGCTTTAGCTCATTTGAAGCGACTGCACTTGCCTTTAGTATATTAACCCCTAAGGTGGCAAAGCAATGTTCTGATTCATGTGGAATGAAGAAACCACCTTAGGTAAGGAGGAGGACCAAGGCCTCCACACCACTTTATCCTGATGAAGGACCAGGAATAGTTCCTTGCTTGAAAGCACATCCAACTCTTGGACCCTGTAATCCAATGTAACAGCAACTAGAAGAAAAACAAGCTTGCACACGAGTGGCAAGAGCATAATTTGGAGATGCTCAAAAGAACCCTGCAAAACACAGAAGACGCTAAATTGAAGTCCAATTGGGGACTGCATAGGCAGAACAATCTGTGTGAATTATGGGCTGTCCTCCACAGCAGGTGAGGAAGAACCTGCAGAGGTGGGAAGGCATGGATTAGGGAAAATGGTTGCTTGAATTGGATACAGAGACTAACTGGATGCCTTCAGCTGTCATTTGTGCTGTTGCTGGGTGTTCCTGTGCCTTTAAGGAGGGGTGGGCGCCCTCCAGGTAAACCTGTCCTTAATCTATCCACTGCTATATATGGTTCAACTTGGGAGACTCTGAAAATGATAAAGTTAAGACACAGAGCAGCCTTGACATGGGCACTGCAGCTTACGCATATATTTGCAGACACGTGCAACTAAACCCTCTGCTTTAAACGTGAATTGTTAGACAGGGTCAAATTGGGTTGTTTTGCAGGCTAGCTGGTAAGTGTGCTGTGAAACCTTTGAGAGGAGGGACAGCAGACAGTGGATGCCCTATAATAAGTCTACTCTATGGCATCTCCCAGGCATTTGCTGCCGTTGTCAGCGATCTCTCTTCTAAACAGAAGCAACCACTGGAGAGATCATGTAACCGGACCAGAGCAGCTTCAGAATAGGCAAGTATACAAACCTTTTTCTTGCAGGGTTAGATAAAATAGGCTTATAATAGAGGTGGGAGTAGGTTTAGCCTTAGTTAGATTTTGACTGAAATTCCACTTTAAGTTATGGATAGGGAGGTGAAGGGGTTAGAACCCTGTTAGGCTTTTACTGTTATAAGGGGCTCATTTAGAGTGCTCAACAGATTTACAAGACAGGAAGTGAAGGAAAAAATTCACAAACAGCAACACAGAAAAAAAAAAAAAAAATTACCCCTGTCAGCTTTTTATTGATGTCTGTAGATTTCTCTCACTTCCCTCATACTGTCTGCTGAACCCATTGTCATGGTTTTAATAAAGAAGTAAAAACCTCTCCGGAAAACAGTAAAAATCTGACAGTTGTTCTATACTTTCTCCATTCTATCCAAAAACAAAAGTTTTGGCTTGACATATACTTTAATACTGAGACATATTTTGGGAGAATCAGTAATATAGAATGAAACAAATAATTTACCTTCCTTCTCTCCAGTCCAATATCAATGACAAAGTGCACATTGCTTATCCAGACCAGAGCTTCACCATGGCTGCTTGTTAACACCACATTCCTCCCATGGTCAGTGCCGCCATGGGCCAGCCCATCGTACGGCGTGCAATAAGGCATACTGTGATGAGGATAGATTGGAAGGGGATGCAGTTCTCCCAGTGCTGGATTCATGTGTAAGTTTTCCTGATGGATCATTTCAAAGGCCTTTCGTATTTCCTGAAAAGAAGCACAAATTGTGCAACAAGATACATGACTTGGGTCACCCATATAAATCCTACACAACCCTCTAAACTCCACACCCCTTAACTACAATAAAAGACTTAACACAAGGTGGCGTTAAATGGTCGTCAGGATTTTTATTAAACAAAATAACATTAACCAACCAATAAATAACAAGAGCATTAAAACAAACTATACATGCCCCCAGCCGCAAAACACCACCCCAGGGACACGCTTGCCAGAGACCTTAGAGGTCTACCAATACCTGGTCCTTTTATTGGATCTCACCCAACCTGAGGACACCATGCCAACCGATGGTTCCCTACTTGTATAGAGGGCTGTTCATCTGATGGCTTCCAGACTTGACTGTTACTGTCCCACCACTTCCTGCAGTCTACTCTTCTACACTCCTCCCCATCACCTCAACCAATCACTTAAGTAAACTTCACGCATCTCTTTTGAACAAGTTAACTCTATGCTTTATGGTTCCCCTTCCACCCTGCCATGCCATGCCAGCCCTACACTTCATTCGTTCCCCATAGCTCCGGCCCTTCCTTAACCATTGAAACAAACCGTGTCCTTCCTAAGTAACTGCCTACCCTTCATAAGCAGTTCCAGTCAACAAGCGGAAGCGATAAGTAATTTAATAATGATAACCAGCAAATACTACAGATGTGTTAAGATAAAAAAAATTCACTCCATTTACAACAGGGGGCTGAACAAGTGAAAATCAGTCAGTCAATTCCCCCAACCATGCCAACAGCATGAATAAAGGAATCTCCACTACCAGCTACTGAATTCAGACAGCCACAGTATCCTGAATACAATGGGGCTGCCAAACAGTGACTGCATCTGAGAGGATGTGGTCACCGTTAAGCCAGTCATTTTCCACCTGGCCCAGTCAATTTTTTAAATCGACTTTTCTCGAGTTGGGTGGTGCTTGCAGGGCCTCCCACAGCTTAAATTCCTGCTGAATGGTCCAAAATTTAAAACAGTCTACAGGGGCCTTACATTTTCAACAATTCATTGATGCCAGAATCCAGACAGCATCTCAAACGTAGGTCACACCCACAGTGGAAAAAAAATGATATATATTTTGGTAAAAAACATATTTTCTAGAAAAAAAAATTCAATAAAATCTAAAAATGTAATTAAAATTATAGGTTCCTTCTAAAATAAAAATAAAATGATAATAAACCATACAAGATACATAAAAATCACTGTGCACAGGCACTCATATATTTTGCAGCTTGAATGTGCCACTGCAAGTAGTCAGAAGGTTTGAGAAACCTCTGATGGCAGAAAAAGCAGCCCTGACAGACGGTGTTTTGACATCCACTAATTTCTATTTATTTAGCTCACAGTAATTTGTTCTGGAAAGCATTGAATGTGCAGAAAAAGACCAAAACTCACACCTACTTACTTGTTCGCAAGCCAGGAAGACAACAATGTCTCCTTTCTCCTGAGAGTGATGTATCTCGAACAGAAGCCGGATGGCTGCGAGGAAAGGGTCCCTCTGAATGCCAGGGGCGTAGACTACCTCCATTGAATGTGAGCACTCCACCTCAATGAGGGGGACACCACCATAGTAAGTCACTAGCTTGTTAGACAGTTCAGGAGGGGTGATGAGCACAATTTTCAGCTTAGGCCTTGCCAAGAGTATGTTTTTAAGGAATGCGAGGAGAACGTCCGATGATACCGATCGCTCGTAAATATCATCAATAACTATGACTCCATAACAGGATAGGAGAGGGTTGGACATCATCTCCTTTAGTAACATGTCATCTGTGCAATACCTGCAACACAGCACACAGTATGAACATGTCAGGATGTTACACATACACTACTACAAGAATATGTAATTGCCTGCTTTCATGGATTAGGGTTAGAGCTATTCACAATAACATGGCCATAGCAGATGCATTTCTTTCAGGGTTAAACTTTGAAAATCGGACAGCCAGTGAAATTCTGCTCGATAGCCAGGGGCAGTCTCCTGTAGCCTTTATCAATCTTTTTACCATAAAGCAAGGGTGCTCAACTGGTGGCCCATGGAGCCCTCTGATGTGGCCCGCGAACTCCTGCTCTGGGATGGTGGATCGGTAAGCCCAGATTGCGGGTTGCCGGCCCGCCATGTCAAACAAAACCAAAGAAATTTCCCAGCTCAACTCACCTACCAGCCTGCAAACCACCAAATTATCCTGTCCAACAGTTTGCTTTAAAAACTGAGGTTTAGTTTGCACACATTTGGAAATACATGTGTATGCTGCAGAGCCACTTCCCAGCACCCCAGTATTATCTGCAGTCCCAACTCTATACATTTTTGAGAGCCTCCACAGTGGAAGCGCATGCATACTAATGGATAGTTTGAGGGCAGGTAAGCCTGGAGGGGGCCCACTCCTCCTTAAAGACACAGGGGCACATTGGATACCCAGGACATGGCACAATGTGAGTGAAGGTGTCCAATGCATTCCCTCACCAGTATTCCAACAGTACAAACAAGCAGCAAGGCCAGTTGTAGATGGGGCAGTGGCCATTTGTTTGTATTGTCAGAATACTGGTGAGGGAACACACTGGACACCTTTGCTGCCATTGTGCTACATGCTGGGTGTCCAGTTCGCCCCTGTGCCTTTAAGGAGGGATGAGCTTCCGGGCTTAACTGCCCTATATCGATCCATTATGATGCATGTACTTTCACTGTGGAGGCTCTCTAAAATGTATAGAGTTAGGACTGCAGAGAATACTGGGGTGCTGTGAAGTGGCTCTACAACTTACACACGTATTTGCAAATGTGTGCAAACTAAACCCCTGTTTTTAACACAAACTGTTAGGATAATTTGGTTGCTTGTAGGCTGGTTGGTGAGATGAGCTGGGAATTTTCTTTGGTTTTGTTTGATATGCGTCACCCTTCCATGCAGAGGCCAGTTAAAGTTGGGCGAGGTGGCCATTTGTTTGTACTGCCAACCTGCCATCCCAGAGCATCAGAGTGGATGGAGCCGGAGCCAGAGGAAGCAAGCAGCTGAAGAGGGAGCAGGTGCCAATGCTTCCTCTACAGTGCTGTCTCATGTCCCAGGCAAATTGTATTTGGTATCACTCCACCTGGGATAGCAACCTAACAGCCAGCAAGGCCATCAGAAACTGAAAGATAAAAGTTCAGTTATTTGAAGTGGTAGTTGAGTCTACTGTAATTTCTTCATTTTAGGTGCCCCTATGTGGGTTATGCAATAATGTGCTAGTATGCACAGCATATTATGGCATACTTACCTGTCAAACCGAGCCCTCCAGCGCTGCAATCGATCCAGCTGGTCCCGGGCGCTTACATTCTCACCTGGTCTTCCTTGCAGGTTCCGTGCTTTCAGCCATTTGAATGGCCAGGTCGCGATGACATCCCTCCCGTGAATGTGCACCGGAGTCAGATCACAGCGGCTCAGATCAGGGCTGAAATGTTTACTGAGCTGAGCTGCGCATGTACAGCTCAGTGAACATGACGATTGACAGGCAGGAGGAAGCATTTATAACGTAAGAGACCAATAGAGTCTCTTCTATCATAAATACGCTGCCTGTCAGCAACTTTTCAATAAACCAAGTTTACTGCCCCTTTAACATCACAGTTTAGCAATGGGCATATATGAGCACTAATGAAAAAAAAAAAAAAAAAAAGGTTATTATTATACAATATTTATATAGCGTCAACTGTTTGCACAGCGCTTTACAACATGGGGGCAGATAGTACACTTACAATACAAATCAATACAGGAGGGATAAGTGGGCCCTCATTGTTAGAGCTTACAATCTAGAAGGGAGGGTCAAGTGGAAACAAAAAAGGTAATAACTGTGGGGGGTGACCTGATGGAGAAAATGAAAAAACTGATCTGCAGGTGCAGTACAGTGCTCCTGCAGCTTTCCTGTAGGTTAGCTGCACTGAGCCACAGACTTATTATATCCTGCAGGTTTGGTTTGATTACAAAAAGTGTACAGCACCTGCAAGATATAAGAAACGTCTACGGCAAAGCACAGCTAACCTGCAGGAAAGTCACAGGTGTACTGCACTGCACCCGCGGTGCGGGTAAACTGCAGCGCATCAGTTTGAAAGCAGCCATAAGCCCCTTTCATAGGATTGGTCCCATCAGGTCATTTTCCTTTTTTTTTTTATGACTGTGATTAAACAGTGGGTAAACATCCAACGGGGATTGGTCCCACAGAAAATGATGATCCCGATTGTTGTATACAATCTTCATTATGCTATTCAAAATAATAAATTTGAAACTCTGAACCATTTCATTTCATTGTGGCACACGACCAGTTACCAAATCATTTAAGTGGCCCTCAGGGGTTGAACACCCCCTAATATAAAAAACGTACAGTAAAAGCATAGGGAAAATGTGATTAGGTGAATATGCTGGCCTTCAACAAAGCCGGTTCATTGTGACGAATGCCAACAAATAATGATTTACAATTATACTTCTTAAAATGACATTAATTAGCTTTAGCTGCCAATGCACGCATTAAAACATAATCAGGCTGTGCAGAGTAACTGCCTTTGCTGTATAACTGATGTACAAGACACAAATTTCCCAGTGAATGGGCTGCTGCTTTTCCACGACAGCGACTTGCTGGCCACAGAGCGGTTATCTCGTCATCCTTCTTCTTCGGCGTGAACTGACAGCTGGACAAGGCACAGGGATGAAATAAAGGATCAGCACTAACCTTAAGATAGTCTCGTTAGTACAACAATTCTCAAAAGGCACCACGTAGCCAACTTCATGTCCAATGTTGACATCCATTTCATCTGCCACCCTCATCGCGAGCCAGACAGCGGTCTGTTTTTGAACCTGGGTACATAGGACAGTCCCATGTTGATTGTGAACAGATAGGCAGTATTCTGCACACCACTGTGGGATCTATAGGAGACAAAAAGGAGAGAGGTAAGTGGGTACCATAATACAATCCAGATGTAACAGTTAAAAGCAAATATAACATCTTCCAATCGGTATACAAAAGAATCAACCCCCTTTAACCACTTTAGCCCCAAAAGGATTTACCCCCTTCCTGACCAGAGCACTTTTTGCGATTCGGCACTGCGTCGCTTTAACCGACAATTGTGCGTGCGACATGGCTCCCAAACAAAATTGACGTCCATTTTTTCCCAACAAATAGAGCTTTCTTTTGGTGGTATTCGATCACCTCTGCGGTTATTTTTTGTGCTATAAAGCAAAAAAAGAGCGTCAATTTTGAAAAAAAAAGCATTATTTTTTACTTTTTGCTATAATAAATATCCCCCAAAAATATACAAAAAAAAAACGTTTTTTTCCTCAGTTTAGGCCGATACATATTCTTCTACATATTTTTGGTAAAAAATAAATAAACCGCAATAAGCGTTTATTGATTGGTTTGCGCAAAAGTTATAGTGTCTACAAAATAGGGCAGAGTAATGGCAGCGATCAGCGATTTTTATCGTGACTGTGACATTATGGCGGACACATTGGACAATTTTGACAAATTTTTGGGACCATTGGCATCAATACACGATCAATGCTATAAAATTGCATTGATTACTGTAAAAATTTCACTGGCAGTGAAGGGGTTAACCACTAGGGGTCAGGGAGGGGTTAAGTGTGTCCTAGGGGAGTGTTTCTAACTGTCTGGGGGATGGGCAGTGTGCGACGAGGACACCGATAGCTGCTCCCGATGACAGGGAGCAGACGATCAGTGTCCTGTCAGTAGGCAGAATGGGGAGATGTTTACATTGGCGTCTCCCCATTCTTCAGCTCCGCGATATGATCACGGGTATCCCCGCAGCGATCGAGTCCGCGGGCATGGAGCTCGCGCACACGGCGGGAAATTCAAAGTAACGCACAGGTATGTTACTTTGCCCAGCCGTGCCAATGTGCCGACGTAGATTTGCTGACAGCAGTCGGCAAGTGGTTAAAATAATACCATTTTGTAGCTTTGCAGCCTGAAATGAAAACGGACACAGTTTTTGTTTTATGCAGCTGTATTTACTAAAGTAACTTAAAACATCCAAGTGAAAGCTATAACACCAACATGTCAGAAAGCAATTAAAAACAGAATCACTGATTGGGCTACTGAAGTGGACTGCATTAGGGACCTTGAACTTCTACTGGCTGAGGAATATGGTAAAAAACGAAGAGTTTCCTCTCACTTGGACTTGGTGGTCCATGTTCTGATGCTCCTCGGAGTTCATCTCCTGGGCTAAGAGTAGACTAGACAACATCAACTCATGACTAGGCTGGAGTGCTTCTTGTCCCTAATCTTTCTGCCCCCTCTTTTCTACCCCTATTCCTTTTCCTCTATGTCTATATACACCCTTAGGAATCCATTGAGCAAATGTACCATGTCTTTGACTTACCCAGTGTTACCGATTCAGAGTGTGACCCCCTACAACATATTTTTTAGGACAGTTTCTCAATATAACCTGTACTGATGCACTACGTATGGGACACCTATGGTTTCCTTCTCTGAAATGATGGTGAATGTTCCTTTAACCTGTAATGTTTTCAGGTGTTGCTCTCACAGGTGGACTCCTGATGTGCCTTATTAACAGGTTTTCATTTTTTTGTAACCTGGATATGCATTATATTTCCCGATGGAATAATTATTGTTGGTGCACCTTACCAATGTATGTAATGTTTACTCCCCCCCCCCCCCTTTCTTGTTCTCTGGATGAATAAAATAAAATTGAATTAAAAAACAGAATCACAGAGTTTGAAAATGGCATCACTCCCTTATGTCGGTATTTTGTTGGACCACATTTTGCTTTAATTACAGCCTTTAGTCTGTTGGGATATGGCTCTACTAAGTTGCACATGTAGACTTTGCAATATTTGCCCACTCTTCTATGCAGAGCTGCTCAAGTTTAGCTAAATTTGATGGTGACTGTTTGTGGACTGCAGTGTTTAAATCCTTCCATGGATTTTCAATGGGATTTAAGTCTGGACTCTAAGCTGTGCAAGAACATTCACCTTTTTCTCCTTCAAACACTGTGTGGTCACTTTTGCCGTGTGCTTTGGGTCATTGTCATGTTGGAATGTAAACCTTCTTCCCATTGACAACTTACTGGCAGAGGGGAGCAGATTTTCCCCAAGAATTTGAGGGCATTTTGCCCCATCCATTTTGCTTCTATCCTGACAAGTGCTCCAGTCCCTACTGCAGAGAAACACCCCCATACCAGGATATTACTACCTCCATGCTTTACAGTAGGAATGGTGTTACTTGGATGGTGAGCTGTATTGGATTTTTACCAGACATATTGCTGGTGGTTGAGGCCAAATAATTCAATATTAGTCTCATTATTATTTTTTTTCGGCCATGTTGGTGTTATATCTTTCACTTGAATGTTATAAGTTGGTGTTATAATGCCGCGTACACACGGGCGGACTGTAAGGCGTACTTAGTCCGTCGAAACACATTTCAGCGGACAGTCCGCTCGTGTGTGGGCTTCAGCTGACTTTTTCAGCGTGCAGTCTGGCGTACTAAGTATTTCGGATTTTTCAAAATTCTGTCCGTCGTACTTGGGTTTCAGCGGACAATCCGCTCGTCAGTAGGCTAGTTCGACGGACTAAGAATGGCGCATGCTCAGAAAGGATTTACACGGCGGAAGGGTGCTTTGCTGTGTATTGGACTTCCTATTTCTAGTCCCGTCGTACGTGCTGTACACGTCATCGCGCAAGCTTTCGACGGACTGTTTGTGCATCCGTGTGTGGTCAAGTCCGTTCAGTCGAAAGTATGACGGACTGTCCGTTGGATTGTATGATGGACTAAGTACGCCATACAGTCCGCCCGTGTGTACGCGGCATAAGTTGCACTGAGTAAATAAAGCTGGATAAATAAAAATGTAATGTAAAAATTTAATAAAATGTCTTCATTTCAGGCTGCAAAACAACAAAATGTGATTCATTTTAAAGTGGGGTGATTCTTTTCTATACCTACTGTATATGCAAAAGTGTGCATAAGAAAAAAAAAATGCTGAAAACATACTTTAGCAGGCAGCAATGGAATACAGAGAGTATGACAGCAAATGTTCTGTGCAAAAGAGGAGGGTGAGGGGTATGACAGCGGGCAGTGTGTGCAGGAGAGGAGTGCCAAAGGTATGACAGCGTGCAGTATGTGCAGGACAGGCGTGCCAAGGGTATACCAGCATGCAGTATGTGCAGGAGAGGAGTGCCTAAGGTATGACAGCGTGCAGTATGTGCAGGAGAGGAGTTCCTAAGGTATGACAGCGTGCAGTATGTGCAGGAGAGGAGTTCCTAAGGTATGACAGCGTGCAGTATGTGCAGGACAGGAGTGCCAAGGGTATGCCAGCATGCAGTATGTGCAGGAGAGGAGTGCCAAGGGTATGACAGCGTGCAGTAGTTGCAGAAGAGGATTGCCTAAGGTATGACAGCATGCAGTATGTGCAGGAGAGGAGTGCCTAAGGTATGACAGCATGCAGTATGTGCAGGAGGAGAGGAGTGCCAAGGGTATACAACTCTCCAAATGTCCAATTGGACTTTCAAGGCACCCAGATATAACTACAAATGTATAACATTATATATTATATATTTTTTAATTACAAAAGCAGCATGAAATCATAAGATTAAAAAACAAGGCTGACACATTTCTAGACAAACATCACCCATCATAACATGACCCAGCATATTAAACCACTCTAATTTCTGCCTCAGATATAGTACACAGTGCAGTCTTGTGACGATTCATGATAAGTCTTAGGTGAGATAATCCAATGTGCTTCAATGTTTCTTTTCCTCAGGGGTTGGCATAGCCATGTATATATACACAGGTTACATACACAAGTTGTATAAGGAATTAGTCAACCATGACATAAAAACATGCTCCATCTCCTAACCCAGGCCCTATTTGGCCAGCAGCTACGTGGGGGGCAATAAAGCATACAAGAGATCATGGGAGTGACCCCCAATAGATAACTGACTGGTTCCCAAAATCCACAAATGTGTGTTCAATTTATGATGAGCCTTTTCGAATTATAATTGTTTTATCTATACATTGTAGTTATTTCTGGGTGCCTTGAAAGTAAAATTACAAAATTGTGGAAAGTTCTGTGTTACTGGGGATATTGGCAACATCCAGGATATGCATCTTCAGGAGATATTAATAAAGAACGCTGAGGGTATAACAGCGGGCAGTATGTGGGGGAGAGCAGTGCAGAGGGTATCAAAGTGGGCAGTACGTGTAGAAGAAGAGTGTGGCAGGTATTATGGCAAGCAATATATGCAGGGGAGAAGAAGTGTGGAGGGTATGACAATGGCAGTATGTGTTCGGGAGTGGTGTAGAGGGTAGGACCTTGGGCAATATATGCAGGAAGAGAGTATGGCAGGTATGATGGCAAGTCGTATATGCAAGAGAGGAGTGCGGAGGTTATGACAGGAAGTGGTATGTGCAGGAGAGGAGTGTGAAGGGTAGGACAGGAAGCGGGATGTGCAGGAGAGAATTGCGGAGGGTATAAGAAAGGATAGTATGTGCAGAAGAAGAGAGCTGAGGGTATTAGAGTAGACAGTATGTGCAGGAAAGGAGTGGGAAGGGTGACAGGAGTTTGAAGGGTACAATAATAGGCAGTATGTAGAGGAGTGCAGCAGGTATGAGTGTGGAGGTTATAAGAGCCGGCGATATATGGAGGCTGGAGGGTATGACAGCGGGCAGCATATGCAAGACAGGAGTGCTGGCAGTATGACGACAGGCAGTATTTGTAGGAGATTAGTAAAGTGGGTATGACAGGGAGCAGTATATATGTGAGAATTGTACAAAGGGTATGAACAGGACCTGTATGTTAATGAGAGAAGTGCAGAGGGTATGACAGCAAGCAGCGGCAATTAATCCCCTGCACATAAGATTTTACATAATTTGGAATATAGCTCAAGCTGGCCAATGGCATCAAAATGATCCTTCTCTGGTCAAGCTTCACTTCCCTGCAAAATGTTGCAATAAGCTAGTTATGGGCTTGACTAATTATGGGCCTTCAGCTGTTTAAAAGTCAATGAACTAAACAGATTTTGAAGAAAATAAGATATAGATATAGATTATATATAGGGAGCAGCCTATTCTCCAACATCTGAAATTCTGGTTTCCCAGCCCAGCCATTTGGGGCACTTTTTATATAAATGCAAGCCTGGCCCGGTAGCTTGAGAAGCCAAGATTTAACAGGAGGTTTTATTTAAGTTGGATTTGACTTTGAACACAAAAAAACATTACAGAGTCACAGTCTTTATAAAGGAGTTGCTCCGATCTTAAGACCTGGCCACTGTCAGCCTGGGGGAAAACAGAACACCCATTGACTGGTCCAGGAATATATTACATGGTCCAAGAACAGACAGACATGAGCTCAGGAGACCACATGGAAGCCTCATTCCTGGGAGGTAAAAACACACAACTAGATGCTGACAGACCTCACCAGTATAAGGATGACTTCACTCCTAATCCCATCTAACAGGTGTTTTATAATTCAAAACCGGAAAATAAGATGACAGACTCAGCATGAGTATATACATGTCGTATGAAAAGCAGGAAAAGAGCAGAAAATAATATGCAGGTGATGGAGCACTCATAAGCTCACCTAATAATAGAGCGTAGAGCAATGCGGTACAGAAACCCACAGGGATTAAACTGAAAACTTCTCTGGTCTCTCCACTCCATGCTACGAAGTGCATGCTTCTAATTGGGTTGCTGCCTACCATTGTTCTATGTACAATATTATTACAGGACGTAAACGGATTCTGAAAGCTATCTGCATTTGTAAAGCATATTAAATTAGCTTTAAAACAAACTTTTTAGTTTCAATAGGTTTTTAAACACACAGTACATAGTAGACAGGGCAGTACAAAACAGTTTGACATTATTCTTAAGTGGGGTACACAATATAAGAAATGTGGGCGAATGATTACATTTTCCACATTGTTTCTCATACGACAAAGGCTTTTTTTTGTTGTCGTTTATCGTTTCTGATCATGCGCAGTCTTTCGCTTCTGATATTTTTCAGATGATAATCTTACAAAAAAACTGTACACATTGTGTACCCGTACCCAATATTTTTTGGGGGGAATTTTTGTTCGAAAATCTCAGAATCGGCTGTCGAAGTGGTGTACACACGATCAGAAAATGGTAGATCATTCCTCGGACGAAAATGTTCGCCCAATTTTCTTATAGTTTGTACAAGCCTGTACAGTGCATTTTAAAAATAGAGTCAGAGACGTATTTTATGCATTTCTCACGTATAGGGCAGCCCGTTCAAATTACAGTAATAGGCTGCCAGATGCATTTAAAATACACAAACGCGCCCATGCTCAGTCACAGCTGTAGGTGTGAACCAAGCCTTATGGCCCATACACACGCTCAGAAAATCATAAGAAAAATACAGATTTTGAAGCGATCGTACAATAATCTGATCGTTCGTACACAGTTTTCGAGATCCGATCACAATTCATGCAAAAGTATCCAATGGGAAAAGCACAAAAAATTTCTTGTAGGATACCAGATTGTACTATTCTCGTTTAATCGCTACAGTTGTCCTTTGAAAATGCGATGTATTACATCACTCCTGAATTTTAATTCAATCTTATTTTATTCAGGAAAAAAGGTTGAGAAAGAGAAGGTAACCATCATAAGCAGTAACAAGATACACCAACAGTATGCTTCGTATGTGCCTGTACAAAAACATGTCTATGATATATATAAACGGATTGAAAGCATATACCGTATATACTCGAGTATAGGCCGACCCGAATATAAGCCGAGGCCCCCAATTTACCCCCAAAAAAACTGGCAAACTTATTGACTCGTGTATAAGCCGAGGGTGAGATATGCCTGTCCATCCCTGTGTGTGTGTCCGTCCCTGTGTGTCCGTCCATCCCTGTGTGTGTGTGTGTCCATCCATCCATCCATCCCTGTGTGTGTGTGTGTCCATCCATCCATCCATCCCTGTGTGTGTGTGTGTCCATCCATCCATCCATCCCTGTGTGTGTGTGTCTCCATCCATCCATCCCTGTGTGTGTGTGTCTCCATCCATCCATCCATCCCTGTGTGTGTGTGTCTCCATCCATCCATCCATCCCTGTGTGTGTGTGTCTCCATCCATCCATCCCTGTGTGTGTGTGTCCATGTGTGTGTGTCCGTGTGTGTGTGTGTGTGTGTGTGTGTGTGTGTGTGTGTGTGTGTGTGTGTGTGTGTGTGTGTGTGTGTGTGTGTGTGTGTGTGTGTGTGTGTGTCCAGCCTACCTGTGTCCCGAGCCTCCGTCCCGTGCCTTGCCTCCTTGCCTCCGTCCCGTGCCGTGCCTTGCCTCCTTGCCTCCGTCCCGTGCCGTGCCTTGCCTCCTTGCCTCCGTCCCGTGTCGTGTCGTGCCTTGCCTCCGTCCCGTCCCGTCCCGTGCCTTGCCTTGCCTTGCCTCCGTCCCGTGCCTTGCCAGGATCGCCTCGGCGGCCATTCTAAAATTCAAAAGCCCCGCCTCCGCCTCCGCCTGTGATAGGCGGAACACTGAATTTCCCAGCAGCCTGTGTTCCGCCTATCACCGATATCGTCTCATCCTCGTACTACGGACGAGGATGAGACGATGTCCGTGATAGGCGGAACACAGGCTGCTGGGAAATTCAGTGTTCCGCCTATCACAGGCGGAGGCGGAGAAGGAGGCGCGGCTTTCAAATTGTAGTATGTCCGCCGTCTGTCTGCTCGATACGCTGATCGAGCAGTCAGACGGCGATGACTCGAGTATAAGCCGAGGGGGGCACTTTCAGCCTCAAAAAAGAGGCTGAAAATCTCGGCTTATACTCGAGTATATACGGTAAATAAAGCCTACTAGGAAACCGTTAATGATAGTAATCCTTGTGTGGGGGAGAAGGGGGGAGGGAGAAGAGAGAGAGAGAGGAAAAAAAAAAAAAGGGGGGGGATAATAAACACAAACATATAGACACATACAAACATATAGAGTAAAATGAATACAGCGTATAAGCCAAAGAACCTTTCGTCTTCAGCACTGCCAGGGGGGATCAAAGCTGACCCCTGCGCAGAACTCCAGACAAAATTATATATAAATCTGTGGCTAAGATATTCCGTAGGGTTCTTACACCAGTTCAGGGACACTAGATAAGTTGGAGCCATGGTACATTAGCTAGATGTATTCCTAAGGGTGTATGGAAATATATAAAAAAAGGAAAAAGAATCAGGGACAAATAAGAGGGGGCATAGAGACAGGGGACGAGAACCACTCCATCATGGACCCAGGGCGACGCCGTCCAGGCCATGTTCAGCCCAGGAGATAAACTCAGAGGAATAACGGAACATGGACCATGATGTCCAGGTGAGAGCAAACTGTTCATTTTTACCACATTCCTCTGCCAACAGACGTTCCAGGTCCCTTATGCGGTCCACCTCCATAGCCCAGTCCCCAAGGGAAGGCATGATCGTCGATCTCCAGTGACGGGGGATCACTACCCTGGCCGCCGCCAGGAAGTGTCGTAAAATATATTTTTTGATGGATTTGAATGTACCAGGGAGCATAGATAAGAGAGCCACCTCAGGTGAGGGGTGTATAGAGGTCGCCATCAGCTTACAGTAAAGTTTGAATATCTGTTGCCAATACTTTTGCACCGGAGGGCATTCCCACCATATGTGTAGCATGGTTCCCCGGGAGCTAAGACACCGCCAGCAGGTATCTGGTACTCCCGGGTTGAAATGGCACTCCTGAATTTTCACTAAGGTGTACAAGAATTTTCGTAACTTTAGTAACCACTTAATTTCCGATATGGGACTAACATGAAAAAAAAAATTGAAAAAATGAAACATTTATCCAATAATCTCATCACATGTACGAGGCATTAAGGTGTTAACCTTTATCATTGTATGGATCTGTTCACTGGGTTTCAAACATCAGTTAACTAATGTTCAATGGAAGAAGGAGGGAGGAATTGTCTAGAGATCTACGGCTCCTCGTCAAGAATCAGTGTAGACAAAACTGAAAAGTCTGAATAAAATAACAGGAAATAATGAGGAGATATAGAGGGTCCATGGAAGAAAGGTTAGAAACTAGGGGGGGGGGGGGGGGTGGGGGAAGGGGGCAGAGGAGGGTCAGGGTTAGGTCCTTGTGAACTGCTGTTGTGGTTAACTACTATTTCAATATTTATTTCACTTCCAAACAATGTACTGTTGAAATTGGAGATCGTGGGCGATTCAAGGTGTCCAAATTAACTTAAGTATTTGAGGAACACTTTCTCATTGAGGAGAAATTGACTTTTTGTTTCCCTTAGTCAATGTTTGGACCCTGTGAAATAATAAAGGTATTTGTATAGTACTTAAAATATATGCAGTACCTTACATATTGTAGATTCACATCAGTCCCTTCCCTCAAGGAGCTTACAATCTAAGGTCTCTATCTCACATGCATGCATACATACACAAACTACAGCCAATTTAGTCAGGCGACAATCAAGCTACCAGAATGCATTTGGAGCGTGGGTAGAAATCCACACCAGAACATGGAGAACAAGCAAACTCTATGCAGATAGTGTTAAGGTTGGGACTTGAACTAAGGACCTTAGTGTTGCAAGGTAGGAGTGCTAACCACCACTGTGCTGCTCTTTATTGTGTGTGCAAATTGCAAAATACACATTTGAAGATCATACTCCAGTGCAGATGTTTCAGACAGGTTTTAGAATAGCCCCTAGCCAACAGTCTATTTTGCAGAGCATCTGCCTCAATTTTGAAGGAACTGTCACTAGAGCAGTTCCTTCAGATGTGTGAATATTGGTTATATGGGAAGGAATGCACCAAAGGTTGTCCTGCTGGAAGGTGAGCCTCTGCCCCAGTCTCAAGTCTTTTGCAGACTCAAGTTTTCTATTAATATTGCCCTGTATTTGGCATCATCCATCTTTCCATCAACTCTGACCAGCTTCCCTGTTTCTTATGAAGAAAAGCCTCCCCACGACATGATGTTGCCCTCACCATGTTTCATGGTGGGGATGGTGTGTTCAGGGTGATGTGCAGTGTTAGCTTTCTGCCACACATAGCATTTTATTTTTAAGCAAAAAAGTTCAACTTTGGTCTCATCTGACCAGAGCACCTTCTTCCACATGTTTGCTGTGTCCCCCACGTGACTTCTCGCAAACTGCAAAATGTGACTTCTTATAGCTTTCTATAAACAATATTTTTCTTCTTGCCACTCTTCCATAAAGGCCAGATTTGTGGCGTGCACAACTAATAGTGGACAGATTCTCCCACCTGAGCTGTGGATCTCTGCAGCTCTTCCAGAGTTCCCATGGGCCTCTTGGCTGCTTCTCTGATGAATGCTCTCCTTGCCCGGCCTGTCAGTTTAGGTGGACGGCCATGTCTTGATAGGTTTGCAGTTGTGCCACACGCTTTCCATTTTTGGATGATGGATTGAACAGTGCTCCGTGAGATGTTCAAAGCTTGGGATATTTTTTTTTATAACCTAACCCAGCTTTCAACTTCACAACTTTATTCCTGACCTGTCTGGTGTATTCCTTGACCTTCATGATGCGATTTGTTCACTAAGGTATACTGAGATTAAATTACACACAGGTGGACACTATTTACTAATTAGGTGATTTCTGAAGGCAATTGGTTCCACTAGATGTTAGGGGTATCAGAGTAAAAGGGGGCTGAATACAAATGCACACCGCACTTTTCACATATTTAAAAAAAAAAAAAAAAAATTTAAACCATTTATCATTTTCCTTTCACTTCCCAATTATGTGCCACTTTGTATTGGTCTATCACATAAAATCTCAATAAAATAAATTTACGTTTTTGGTTTTTATGTGACAAAATGTGGAAAATTGCAAGGGGTGTGAATACTTTAAGGCACTGTACACAATCCTATACCCACAGTTGATCCAGAGGAAGGTGAAAACCCCAGCAAAGCATAATACAATTTGCTCCAGCAGGGGAAAAAAATCCTTCCTGAACCCCCGAGAGGCAATCGGATATTCCCTGGATCAACTTTACCTATAAATGTTAATATCCAGTTATATTATGTACATTTAGCAAAGAATCCAGGCCTTTCTTAAAGCAATCTACTGAGCTGGCCAGAACCAACTCTGGAGGGAGTCTATTCCAGCATTAATTTTGGCAGCAAAATTTGAATTTAGTTTTAGTTTTAGAACTAAAGTGGCATTTTAGTTTTAGTCCCATTTTAGTCTTGTGCAAGACTTCTGCAAGCGTTTTAGTTTTAGTCATATTTAGTCGACAAAATCTCCAGTACATTTTGGTCGACTAAAATCAAATGGGTTTAGTAACATTGTAATGCATTATTTAAAAGTGTTTCTCTACAATTTCCAAACACCTTATATACTCCTGGAGTAAAAAATCTAATAAATTGATATTTATGGTATTAAGGTTTATCATTGTTATATAAAGGTCCTTAACTGCTTAAGGACTGCCTCACACGATATGCGTAGGCAGAATGGCACGGCTGGGCACAATCACTTACCGGTACGCGATTCTTTAAGTGCCCAGCCGTGGCGTGCTCCTGACCCAGTCCTGAGCTCCGTGACCATGGCCGCGGGACCAGCGGACCCGAACGCTGCTGGTGTCCCGCGATCGGTTCACAGAGCTGAAGAACGAGGAGAGGTCTGTGTAAACAAACCTCTCCCCATGCTTCCCTGTGTGGCTGTCACGATCATCTGTTCCCTTTTATAGGGAAGGACGATCAGTGATGTCACATGCCAGGCCACGCCCCCTACAATAGAAAAAACCACATAACGTCATACATAACACCTACACTGCCCCCTAGTGGTTAACTCCTTCACTGCCAGCATCATTTACACAGGAATCAGTGCATTTAAATAGCACCGATTGCTGTATAAATGACAATGGTCCCAAAATGTGTCAAAAATGTCCCATGTGTCCGCCATAAAGTCGCAGTCAATAAAAAAAAAAAAAAAAAAAAAAAAAAAAAAAAAAAAAAAAAAAAAAAAAAAAAAATCGCTGATCGCTGCCATTACTAGTAAAAAAAAAATTATTAAAAATGCTATAAAACTATCCCCTATTTTGTAAACGCTATAACTTTTGTGCAAACCAATCAATCGCTAATTTTTTTTACCAAAAATATGTAGAAGAATACGTATCGGCCTAAAGCAAGGAAAAAATGTGTTTTTTTTATATATTTTTGGGGGATATTTATTATAGCAAAAAGTAAAAAATATTACGCAGAGGTGATCAAATACCACCAAAAGAAAGCTCTATTTGTGGGAAAAAAAGGAAGCCAATTTTGTTTGGAAAAACCAACGTCGCACGACCGCGCAATTGTCAGTTAAAGCGATGCAGTGCCGAATCGCAAAAAGAGGCCTGGTCCTTTGGCTGCAAATTGGTCTGGGGCTTAAGTGGTTAAAGTGGATGTAGACCGATTCATGAAATTTGAGCTTTGCACATATATCTGTAGTGTTTTCTTATCTCTCTTCAAAGCACTATGTCCTGTAGCTTTCTCATCTCATTATCTGTTACCAGCCTGATAACTTCTGACAAGCTCTTCGAGAAGGCAGCCTGAAGTTTGTGTCCTGGGAGGTTGCTATAAATAGATTAGCAGAGAGCTTCCCATCTCAGAGGAGAGCTCTGCACAGGAGTGGGGGTGTGGGTGTGTGTACCTTTCCTCCAATCAGCTGCAGTGTTAATTTGGCAGCAAATTTCGATTTAGTTTTAGTCTTAGGACTAAAATGGCATTTTAGTCTTGGTCCCATTTTAGTTGACTAAATCTCCAGGACTTTTTTGTTGACTAAAATGTCCTACATTTTAGTCGACTAAAACTCATTTTAGTCATGTCATATCTAATGGGTGTAGTTAAACTGTAGTGCATTATTTAAGCATTTCTCTACAATTTCCAAACTCATACACTGCTGGAGTGAAAAATCGAATATGTTATTATTTATGTTATTGAGGTATGAACATGCACTACAGACCAGTGTTAATTTTTTATGTCAAATTTCTATTTTAGTCTTTTCACTAAAATGCCATTTTAGTTTCAGTTGTATTTTACTGAAAACAAAGAGGAAAGAAATACGAGATATCAAAAACACTAAAGTGGCTAGTTAGAGGATATCTCAAATATGACCAGGTCAAAATGGTGCCATCATCCTTAGTGAGTAGCAATTGCAAAAAAGGACTGGATGGGGACTTTAGGATTTTAAAGTCACCAGTAATAAATTTGAAAGAAATTTCTTTCTAATCAATCGGTATTGGTTTTATATAAATTTATTCCAAAAATAAGAAATCATACAGATAGAAGAGGTTAAAAAGACTGTTAGACATAAGAAATGGATCTATACACATAGGAAGGCTGCATCAGTATACATATCGAGGTACAAATAATACTGAGATTCCATATCTATACAGGGGAACTAGTCACCCACAGTAGAACAAAGATAGGTCAATAGGTATTATGATGAAAGACTGATGCAGGATCCATAGGAAGTATTTTAGTTGAATAAAATGGTATTAAGTTAGTTGACTAAAATGTTTTAGTTGACAAAAGTAACACTGATCAGCTGTCTTAGCTTGTATGGCAATTATCCACTCCCAGTGTTGAGCAGGAAGAGAAAATCTCTAACACAAAGAGCAATTTCTAAAGGATATATACAGATGAAGACAGCAGATATACATGTAAACGTTATATAGGGAAAATTGGTTTCATCTCTGTGTATCATCTGAGGCTGTTCACTTCATTGGTTATATGGTAGGGTTTATATCCACTTTAAGGTAAATCAAGTTTCATTACAAACAAGAATATTGCTTTTTTAATAAAAGTGTAATGTTAAAAAACAAAACCTTTCTTGCGTGATGATGCAACCATGCAGTGCACATTTAAATGAACTTGTCTGCATATGCACATACATATACATATACATATACATATATATATATATATATATATATATATATATATATATATATATATATATATATATATATATATATATATATATATATATATATATATATATATATATATATATATATATATATATATATATATATATATATACACACACACACACATATACTGTTTGGGGGAGGGGGGGGGGTGTTTATGTAATCTTCAGGTCTAAACTGATTTTTTTAACCACTTGCCGCCCGCCCTATAGGGAATTGACGGCGGCAAAGTGGTTTCATAATCCTAACCGGACGTCATATGACGTGATTAGGATTATGAGCCGCTGCGCGCCCCCGGGGACGCGCATCGCGGCGATCGTTGTTGTGGGGTGTCAGTCTGACACCCAGCAACTACGATCTCGGTAAAGAGTCTCCGACGGAGACTCTTTACCATGTGATCAGCCGTGTCAAATCACGGCTGATCACAGTGTAAATGGGAAGAGCCGGTGATCGGCTTTCCCTCACTCGCGTCTGTCAGACGCGAGTAGAGGAGAGCCGATCGGCTGCTCCTCTGACGGGGGGGTCTGTGCTGATCGATTATCAGCACAGCCCCCCCGAGGATGCCCACACTGGACCACCAGGGACACCACTAGACCACCAGGGAAAAGGTAATAAAATCCATAATCCTCCCTAGACCACCAGGGATGCCAGTCAGCACAATGGGTGCCAATCAGTGCCCATAATGGATGCCAATCAGTGCCCACAATGGGCATCACTGATTGGCATGCATTATTGTTTGGCACTGATTGGCATCCATTACTATAACACCGATGCCGCCTATGAGTGCCCACCTGTGCCGCCTATGAGTGCCCACCTGTGCCGCCTATCCATGCCCACCTGTGCCGCCTATCCATGGCCACCTGTGCCGCCTATCCATGGCCATCCGTGCCAGCTATCAGTGCCAATTTGTGCCACCTATCAGTGTCCGTCCGTGTTGCCCATCCGTGTCGCCCATCAGTGCCGCCTATCAGTGCCACTTCATTGGTGCCACATTGGTGCCCATCAGTGCCACCTTATCAGTGCCCATCAGTGTAGCCCCATCAGTGCCCATCAGTGAAGGAGAAAACGTACTTATTTACAAAGTTTTGAAACTGAAACAAAAAAAAACATTTTTTTTTTCAAAATTTTCGGTATTTTTTTATTTGTAGCGCAAAAAATAAAAACCGTAGAGGTGATCAAATACCACCAAAAGAAAGCTCTATTTGTGGGAAAAAAATGATAAAAATTTCATTTGGGTACAGTGTAGCATGACCGCGCAATTGTCATTCAAAGTGCGACAGCGCTGAAAGCTCAAAATTGGTCTGGGCAGGAAGGTGTTTAAGTGCCCTGTATTGAAGTGGTTAAGCATGGGTGCAAAAACAGCACCGGCAGCAAAAGGGTAAATCCTGCATAGATCAAACAGTGTGCTGCTCTCCCGTAGTGGACAATCTGTGAAGCCTATTGACAAGGAGCAGGTCTCCTTCAGGGGGCCTCGATATATCAGTATGAGGCGTGAGTGGGTTAACTACACAGCCAAGCTCCGCCATCCTAATAGAACATCCCCCTTCAGGCTACACATGGCCATTGATAGGAGGCCGTCCACAGAAAGGTTAGACTACAAAGTACTACTATCTACAAATGCCAGGCTCCATCCAGGTTCTAGAAAAAGTCCAAGTACCTAAAAGTGTTGGTGCTATATTTAAGCTCCTCTACAAAAGAGAGGTACATTGGATTTTTCATTTCAAAACACGCATACCATTTGGAATGAATTTTCAGTGGGATAACACAAATTTTTACAATTAAATAATTATGTATCATTCCAGTTTGCATCTTCTGTTTTTTCATTGGTAGGACGGGGTCAATCTTTGGGTGTCATACTTTGATTTTTCTAGCCAAACTGAAGCAATACATTATTTTTGTTTGATATAGTGCTCAGCCAGCATTCCATATATGTTTTATCAATATCGTATAAACAGAATGATTACATTGTATTTTAGAGGTCCTTTGGATGCATATCGCTTACAAATATGTGCGTGCGTGCGTGTGCGTATGCACTATCACAGGTTTACCCACACGTGTATATCGTTTGTGAGGAATACTTGTTTGGACTGTCCTGTATTCCAAGTAGTGTGTTCTGGTCCAGGTCCTCACTTATTACATATACACGCATGTGTGCCCATGACATTTATGAGTAGTAGCCTTTTTTTGGGGGTTTAATTACCATTATTATTGTTATCGTTTTTCTCTTGTTTTTTTATTACATTAGGTTATTTAATGTGTAATATTTTGGTAATCTCTATTTTAAACACTTGAAATGTTCCTAAACTCATCGGTGGAGATGTTTTAATGTGTGCATGAGCTGCTCTCTTGTGCAGGTGTGTCTGGGTGTGCCCCGATTCAGGGTAACTAAATAGCCTGCCGAGGTGATCAGTTCAAAGTTGTGATCAAGCAAGATATATCTTGTGAAACGCGTCAATGGCATTCCCTGTGACTTGTCTGGCTTTTAACAATGAAGTATTCACACAGCAATCAAAGAATCCAGTGTGCTACCATTTTGTTGATATCCTATCCATCCAGAGGAAGCAGGAGCTCCGTGGAAACCGGAAGTTCTGGGGGAAAAGGTCCCTGCCTCATATTTTCGCTTAGTTTTCATTCGTTAACGAAAACATAGTTTTTGTCAGAGGAAGAAAACTATGGATTAGAGCTGCAACTAACGATTAATTTGTCTGTCGACTAATCTATCGATTATTTCTTCGATTAGTCAACGACTATCTGATTATTTTTTTTATTTTTATTTTTTAATGAATCTAGTGTTTTTTTTGGATTAGCTATGCATTGCAGGGCAGGGCAGAGTATTGGCGGGCATTGCAGGGCAGGGCAGAGTATTGCAGGGCAGGGCAGAGTATTGCAGGGCAGGGCAGAGTATAGTATAGTATTGCAGGGCAGGGCAGAGTATGGCATGGCAGAGCAGAGTATGGCATGGCAGAGCAGAGTATGGTATGGCAGGGCAGGGTATGGCAGGGTAGGGCAGGGCAGAGCAGAGTATGGTAGGGCAGGGCAGGGCAGGGCAGGGTAGGGCAGGGCAGGGCAGAGTATGGCAGGGCAGGGCAGAGTATGGCAGGGCAGAGTATGGCAGGGCAGAGTATGGCAGGGCAGAGTATGGCAGGGCAGAGTATGGCAGGGCAGAGTATGGCAGGGCAGAGTATGGCAGGGCAGAGTATGGCAGGGCAGAGTATGGCAGGGCAGAGTATGGCAGGGCAGGGCAGAGTATGGCAGGGCAGGGCAGAGTATGGCATGGCAGAGTATGGCATGGCAGGGCAGAGTATGGCATGGCAGAGTATGGCATGGCAGGGCAGAGTATGGCATGGCAGGGCAAGGTAGAGTATGGCAGAGTAGAGTATGGCATGGCAGGGCAGGGCAGAGTAGAGTATGGCATGGCAGGGCAGGGCAGAGTAGAGTATGGCATGGCAGGGCAGGGCAGAGTAGAGTATGGCATGGCAGGGCAGGGCAGAGTAGAGTATGGCATGGCAGGGCAGAGTAGAGTATGGCATGGCAGGGCAGAGTAGAGTATGGCATGGCAGGGCAGAGTAGAGTATGGCATGGCAGGGCAGAGTAGAGTATGGCATGGCAGGGCAGAGTATGGCATGGCAGGGCAGAGTAGAGTATGGCATGGCAGGGCAGGGCAGAGTAGAGTATGGCATGGCAGGGCAGGGCAGAGTAGAGTATGGCATGGCAGGGCAGGGCAGAGTAGAGTATGGCATGGCAGAGTAGAGTATTGCATTGGCAGGGTATGGAGGGATGGCTGCATCCATCCGACCTCTCCCCTCCACTGCACAGATCAGTACAGAGAGGGGAGAGAGAAACCGGCATCATGTCATGACGCCGGTTTGTTTACAAGTGATCGCTCCATCGGAGCGATCACATTGTAAACACCTGGGTGTAGAAAGATGGCCGCCGCTTCGGAGCTAGGCCGAAGCCGCGGCCTCTCCTAAGGCCGAGACCGCGGAGCGCTCCGCGGATCGCGGCATGTGCGCACGGATCGGTGACGATCCGTTGCACCCCTAGGGACGGCGGCATGGAGGGGGAGAAGAGAGGGGGACGGCGGCACGGAGGGGAGCGGTAAATGCTAAGCACTGCCCCCACTGTGACGCATCGACGCCCTGCACGCACGTCGACGTATTTTCTTAGTCGACGTAGTCGATTACGTCGACGCGTCGTGGCAGCTCTACTATGGATGAAAATGTGGTGTACTTTTCATTTAGTCACTGTAAAAATGCCACTGCCGAAAACATTGACGAAAACTTTTTCGTTGACGAAATGAACACTAGTCTATTCCACATTTTCACAACTCTTAGCCCCCTGTACTCGGTCAGAAATTCTGACGGAAAATGTCCGATCGGACCATGTTGTTGGATAATCCGACCGTGTGTGGGCTCCATCTGACTTTTTCCATCGGAATTTGAGAAAGT
Organism: Lithobates pipiens; assembly: GCF_037356315.1. Lineage (NCBI taxonomy): Eukaryota > Metazoa > Chordata > Amphibia > Anura > Ranidae > Lithobates > Lithobates pipiens. Next base: position 206,658,414 of record NW_027507787.1, read on the forward strand.
TTGAGAGCTGGATATAAAAATTTTCGACAACATGATCCAATTGGACTTTGTCCGATCGTTTGTAGACAATTCCGATCAAAGTGCCACACATGCTCAGATCAAATTATGAGACCAAAGTTATTGGCTACTAGCCTGAACGTAGTCCCGTCGTAATGAACAAACGTCATCACGTTCCGCACGATCGGATTTTCCGACAACTTTGTCCGACCGTGTGTATGCAACACCAGTTTCGGACAAAATCCATCAGAAAAAAATTTGACGGATTTTGTGGTTGGAATTTCCCATGGTGTGTACACGGGCTTACTCTGAAGAAACCTTTCCGTATTTGGAGATTAAATCTCTTCTCCTCTAGATGTAAAGGTTGCCCCCTCCTCTGTAATGACCTTAAAGTGAATAATTCAACACCAAGTTCACTATATGGACCACTTATGTATTTATACATATTGATCATATCCCATCTTATCCCCTTTTCTCAAGAGAGAATAAATTCAGTTCCTCAAATTTTTCCTGATAGCTGAGCTCCTCCATGCCATTGATCAGTTCTGTTGCACTTCTCTGCACCTTTCTCCAGTTCCCCGATATCCTTTTTGAGAACTGGTGGCAAAAACTGAATTGCAGACTCCAGTCTCCCGCATTTCTGTGGCAGCTCCCGCACACCCACATGCGCCTTCACAGCTGTCCTTCCCGACAAATTGAGCATCCCCACCTGTTGTGTGCTCCTCCCCGGCCCCCTCCGTGTCCTTCTCCGCCCCCCCATTCCCCTCCGGCCCCCCGTGTTCTCCTCTGCTCCTCCTGTCATCAACCTCCGCCCCCCCCCCTCGTCCCTGCAGCCGGATCCCATCCTCTCCCACTGGCTTGGGGGGGGGGGGGACTGTCAGAGATTGGACACAGTGAGCAAGATGGCTCCTGTGTCCTGTGATAACTGAGCAGAGTAAACTGTGTTTACTCTGCTCAGTTTATGAACGAACAGGAGCCTCTGGGAACACATGCGGGCATGAAGCTCACCTCCCTGAAATTAGTTTGCCATCTCTCTGAAATTCGTTTTTGCAGGTTGGGATGTTTGGAATTGCATATTCCAGATGAGGTCTTACTATTAATTTGTACAGGGGCAAGATTAGATCTCTATCTCTGGAGTCCATACCTCTCTTAATACAAGAAAGGACTTTGCTCGCTTAGGAAACTGAGGCTTGGCATTGCATGCTATTAAGTCTATGATCTACCAGAACACACAGATCCTTCTCCACTATGGATTGCCCCAGTTGTATTCCCCCTAGTACAGTGATGGCGAACCTTGGCACCCCAGATGTTTTGGAACTACATTACCCATGATGCTCAGCTACACTACAGTGTGCATGAGCATCATAGGAAATGTAGTTCCAAAACATCTGGAGTGCCAAGGTTCGCCATCACTGCCCTAGTACGTATGATGCATGCATTTTCTTAGCCCACAAGTGTATAACTTTACATTTATCAACATTAAACCTCATTTGCCACACAGTTGCCCAATTAAACAATTCATTGAGGTTGGCTTGTAAATTGGAGACATCCTGTAAGGACGTTATTCCACCCCATAGCTTGGTGTCATCTGCAAAGACTGAAATGGTTCTTTTAATCCCAGACCCAATATCATTTATAAAGATATTAAAAAGTAAGGGTCCCAGCACTGAACCTTGGGGTACACCACTGATAACCTTAGACCATTTAGAGTAAGAATCATTAACCCCTACGCTCTAAATTCCGTCTTTTAGCCTTGGTCCTTAGATTCAGACAGTTGTTTAGGCCAACGATCTGTGCCGTGCAGCCAAGTTCAATCTCTGAAATACTGTTCATTAAATGGTCATACACAAGCCCACCTTTTATGGCAATTGCAGTTTAAAGGTGTAAGTGCTTTTTACTTATGCATGTCTGTATAAGGCTCCCTGGGTGGGCGATTTTTGCATTGTATTTTCTTTTGATTCTCAATAAAAATGATTGCACCACAAAGGGCAACCCAGTGGTATGTTACCAATAAAGTGCTGTGCATACTTTCACATTGTGGCAAGCATTCCATTGCTCTCACCTCACCCCCTCCAATTCCTCTTTATAGTATTCGTTTTCTGGTGTAACAAATGTACGGTCAAATAGTCCAATACCACATATAGTAAAAATATCAGTGGCAAACACGTACAAACGACAAAAATTCACATGCTGAAGATTTTGCATCAATACATAAAAATCAAAAACATCCATGTTAATATTTATAGGTAATAAAAGAAAAAACAAACAAACAAAACAAAAACAACATTCTACTAATTTCTTGTGATTTTATGCTAACAAATGGCAGGATACCTAATCCATCAAAGAGCAATATGTACCAGTAAGCCACAGTAAACAATCAGCAATTGTCTTTCATGTCTGCACACCACGGTTCTTTACCTTACCTCGCTCCATATGCCCTGGCATCATTGTACGCAACAGTGCCCAGACAAAGATGTAGAAATTCTGGCCCATTTATCTGACGTTTGAAAAACTAAGTTTTAATTAACTCTGCCATTACATTCCATATTCTTTTAAAAATTTTAAATTAATCCCAGCATGCAAAGAACACATTGAAGCAAGGCTCAACATTAGCACAGCAAAGCATCGCCATATGGTAGAATGAAGCCATTACCCATTACAAAATGTAAACAAAGAAGAACACAATTTCCTACTGCAATTTATTCTTTTTTTTTTTTTTCACATTTTATTTTGAAGGCTTTACATTTGAAAGTTTAGAACCATCAGTAGATTTAGATTATTATTTCTGTTGGATATCATGATTTATGTATCAGGACGGGAAAAAATTTTAAGTGCAAGTGGCAGGTTCAGGAAACTGGTAGTGACAACTAAAAATAAATGTGGTAATCATCTAATTAATCTACGAGTTGCTTCCAGGCTTAGGCCATTTACAAGACCAAATACTTCAGACCAGGCACCAATCTTAATGCAGAGCTAAATCCATCAATTCAACTTTTTCCAAAAACCATTACAATCAAGGCATGCCGTGAATGATAACTGTCAGAGATACGTGTGCACTTAAAGAAGTAGTAAACTCAGTGTGCCAAATCCTTTTAAACACAGGATTCGCTCTGCAGTCCACATTCCAAACTAACCAGATATGTTATAATTAGACTGTTGTTTCATTTATAATCATGATGCTACTGAAGCAGACAGCATCTTTTGAGAAACCACCTGATTCCACTTCTGCCGATCCCCACTTCTGCCCTTGTGCTACATCAACGCTGCAATCTCGCACATGCGTGGTAAGATGTAGCCAAGCCTAGTGACATGAAGAGGAGATAGTCTGAGCTCTCGCAGGACTAAGCTACAATACTATGCCCTCTGTACGCAGAACCCTACGCCCTCTACGCATCGCGCTCCTAAACTTTGCACGCAGCGCACTCCTAAACTCTGCCCTTTGTACGCAGCACAATCCTGAACAATGCCCTCTTTGGGGTTTATTCACTAAACAGTAAAGTCACGTGTGAGCTCTGCCTGCAATGCAATCCTGAACTCTGCCCACAGCGCAATCCTGAACTCTGCCCTTTGTACACAGCGCAATCCTGAACTCTGCCCTTTGTACACAGCGCAATCCTGAACAATGCCCTCTTTAGGGTTTATTCACTAAACAGTAAAGTCACACGTGAGATGCACACTTCTGAACTCCTGAACTCTGCCCTCTGTATGCAATGTAGTACCGAACTCTGCCCTCTGTATGCAATGTAGTCCTGAACTCTGCCCTCTGTGCCCAGCGCACTCCTTAAAGCTGCCCTCTTTGGGGGTTTATTCACTAAACCGTAATGTGTGAAATGCACACCCCTGAACTCTGCCCTCTGTAGGCAGCGCACTCCTGAATGCTGCCCTCTTTGAGGTTTATTCATTAACAGGCAATTATTGACAATTGTCAAGGTATTTGCAAAATATATATCATTGTACAAAAAAAATAAAAAAAAATTGCTGTTTGGGCCTAAAGCAAATACCCGATTTTTGGTCATATTTTCGATTTAGTAAATAAATTCATAGTTTGGAGTGCACACCCAAATGCAATAGGCTATACACACCTATAGTAAGGAGGTTATACAGGGATCATGCCTGCAGCTACAGGCATCCGCCCAGTAACTTTTATTTAAGCCGGCGATGGATTTATGTAAAAGCAATTCTAGTAGCTGGCCATAGAGATGACTGAGGTCCGGATCATCTCTATGGTCTAAGAAAGCGGAAGTGAGGAGTGTTTTGTCACTTCAGGTTTCGGTCTGATGTAAACAGGCTGTTACCAGCCTATGAAAGCATCTTAGTTTGATGCTTTTTAGAGCAGAGTAGAGATCTGGGGTCTAAGATCCCAGATCTCTCCGTAAAGAGTAAACGCCACTGCTATTACAAGAGATGTTGTTCATCTCTTGTGCTAGCAATAAAGTTGATAAGAAAAAATTAAAGAGACCGTTAAAAAAACAAATAGATAAATAAAAAAAAATTGTTGAACCACTTGCCGCCCACCCACCATCAAATGATGGAGGAGCGGTGCGGCTCTCCCTCTGGGAGGACGTCATATGATGGCTCCCCAGAACGGCCGTGCAGGGTGGCAATCACAGCTGCACCGTGTTCCTAGGACACTGTGCCACCCGGATCTCTGTAAAGAGCCGATGACATGGCCTGGACAAGAAGGCACAAAATAAAGATATGGATTAGCATAGGGTTTGCTTCGTGTTTTTGTGGTTGCTCATAATACAATTTGGGTAGCAGGCTACTGTGAGATTTTGATATGAATTACAGTAAAATCTTGGTTTGAGAGTAACTTGGTTTGAGAGCATTTTTCAAGGCAAGTTACATTTTTAAATAAATTTTGACTTGATATACAAGTGATGTCTTGATTACAAGTAGCGCCATGTCACAACTTTGTATAAAAGAGAAGAGAGGCGCCTCTAAGTGTTACATTATGGTTAATGAAGGTACAACATTTAGCAACTCACATGGTTGATGATTAAATGGTTTGTAAACCCTCATGTTTTTTCACCTTAATGCATTCTATGCATTACGGTGAAAAACCTTTTATAGTGCAGCACCCCCCCAGACCCTACCCCTTTTACTAACCTGAGCCCAGTTTTTCCAGTGCCGAGAACAAGCACCCCAGTTACAGCCGATGTCTCAGGTTTTGATTGGATGAATTGATAGCAGCACAGCCATTGGCTCCCGCTGCTGTCAATCAAATCTAATGACCTGGCAGCTGGGGGCGGGGCCGAGACCTCCTGTCTGTCAATAGATGCAGCAGCAGGAGATGGGAGCTCACTCGCACGAGGGAGAGCAGCTCGCTAACGGGGCACTCAAGAAGAGGAGGAGCCAGGAGCGCCGCTGAGGGACCCAAGATGAGGAGGATCAAGACCACTCTGTGGCAAGTATGACATGTTTTTTTTATTTATTTTTTAAATAACAAACACACAAAGGTTTAGTTATCCTTTAAAACAGGCACATCCACGTTTGCAGGCATCCGGGGAAAAGCTGTCCACATAGACCGTTCTCCGCACTGCCATCAATGTCATCTTTTCCACTCTGTGCTCCATGAGCAGTTTTTGTAAATTACTTTTTATTTAGTTTCATACTTGATGTGTTTGTAGCCGTATTAGTGCAATTGTGACAGAGAAAATTGAGTACTGTCCGTGATACTTTTTTTATTTGCACTAACATACAATTTTTCAGGACAAGCTTTCGGGGTATATCCCCTTCTTCAAGGTCCAAGCAGTACTGATTTACAATTTTTTTAAGCAGAATGTTTAAAAAAATAAAATAAAAAAAACTAAAAAAAAAAACCAACATCTCTGAGGGAAAGGAGAGAGAAAAAAAAAAAAAAAAAAGAAGGAGAGAAACAAACACATTCAAATCAATGGAGTTTTTTGTTTTTTTAACATTCTGCTTAAAAATTTGTAAATCAGTACTGCTTGGACCTTGAAGAAGGAGACATACCCCGAAAGCTTGTCCTGAAAAATTGTATGTTAGTGCAAATAAAAAAAGTATCACGGACAGTACTCCATTTTCTCTATTTAGTTTCATAACATACAAACAATAACCCGCACATAGCGGAAACAACCACTGGTTACAAAGTAAAAAAGCATACCAGTGTAAAACAACAAAAGCCACAGAAAACAAAAACAGCGGGGAAAAAAAAACAAAAAACAAACACACCCAAAACAGACAATAACACAGCCCTAGTATAAATTTGCCTAGACAGATGCGTACATTATATTGCCCTTCTGCTGGAGGTGTGTTTCATAGCAATTCAGTGGAGTGACCCTCTGCCCAATACTACAGGAGAACATCTGCTAATGCGGTCTTCCCCCTCCCCAAATGTAATTTAGTACAATATGCTGTAAAGTTTTAACCCCATAGTTAGTCCAAACTACAGGGTCTGGGTAGTCATAAAAGTGTATCAAATTGGCATTTCTCCACTATGGTAAATCGGGGAAAAACCTGTGCAAACCAGACGGTTGCAATCCCTGAGTCAGATACCAAGTCCTAATCACTGAGCGCATAGAGGGAGTCAAGGAGTATGGAGACTTCAGATCCCTGTAGACCAAGTGTGAGAGTGCCTCATATGAGCCCACACAGGCAGCCTCTAGGGACACTGAGGCATCATGAATGAATGAATGAAATACTTGTATAGCGCACAATGCGAACTGAATCGCCTCTAGGCGCTGTGGCGAGCTTTGATCATCTGCTAAAAGAGGAAGGTCTTGAGTTTTTTCCTAAAAGCCAGGTGATTTTCTTCCAGGCGGATGTTGATTGGTAGAGCATTCCATAGCCGAGGCCCTTGGACAGCGATCATCTGGTGAAGTCTACCAGCGGTGGGCTACGGTCAATTGGCCAGCTAGAAAATATTTATAGAAGCTAGGTACAAAGGCCCCCTCCCCCCCCCCCCGTGGTTGCTGAAGTATGGCCAATTTTAGGCGGGGAGCTCCCACCGACACAAAAAGGAGGAAAGTATACCATCTATTGATTTAAAAAGGGACTTTGAGATCCACACCTGAGAATTTGAGGACATAGTAGTAAGGGGAGGATTTTCATCTTGATCAGGTTCATCTTCCCAATGAGGGACAGGGGAAGGTTTTGCCAGGCGTGGAACTTTTTAGATAGAATATCAAGTAAAAGGTGAGACATTGAGATTAATGAAATCAGTCACAGAATTTGTGATTAACCACTTGCCGACCAGTCGCCGCAGTTACACTGCGGCAGAATGGCGCGGCTGGGTGGAACAACATTATGTAATGTCGCTATGTCCTGTGGCCATTAGGGGTGCGCTTGCACCCCCTGCTTGCCCATGGAGCTGATGCGAGTGCCCGGCGGTGGAGATCGCCGGGGCACACAGAGAACCGGGATCTGTGTATGTAAACAGTTTCCAGTTCTCAGAGGAGAAGTGACAGATCGTCTGTTCATACAGAGTATGAACAGTGATCTATCTCTTTACACAGTCCACTCCCCTCTTCAGTTAGAACACTCACTAGGGAACACACAGAGGCGGCCCCTGAACTTTTCGTGCCTAATTAACCCACATTCTATGGACAGGGTGTCTATCTTCCCCTCCACAGAGGATTTACTTTCCACAATAGCCACCAGGATCACAGCGGTGGATTGCTCACCCTAGAACTCTGCATCCGATTGATGACCAGCAGAGGAGCCCGTCGGGTCCGGTGTCACGAGCGCCGCAAAGGAGTCTGTCTGTTTCTCCACTGAGACTAGAGTGAAGGAGCCCGAAAGGGAAGATGGCCGCCACATGAGTGCTCTGTGGGATGGTTCAGGGGCTCTGTACGGCTGTTTTCTTAGCAGTTTTAGGTTTCCCTTTTCATGGCAAGAACCAGGGCAGCGTCCCAGACCACAGGGATGTACCTGTGTAGCAGCATGAATGGTGGAAGCCAGGATATCGGCGGATTAAGCAGATGGATGGCAGGAGCTGAAGCTGGACAAGTCTTCTCACATGCCGGCCACCCCCCCCCCCATGAGCAGTTAAATCACACTAATGCAGGGTAGTCTTCCCAGTTATGACTGCAGAGTGACAGCGGTGAGAGCCGGCAGTGTGGGGGATGGTCTATGTGGACAGATTTACCCCGGGTGCCTGCATACTTAGATGTGCCTGTTTTAATCATCAACACTATCTTCTCATTTATACTCTGGAGCTCCTGCTGGATTTTGCTTCCCCTTGTGGAGGCTTCCATTTGTAGATGGACATTTTATGGTCACACAACCTAGCACATTGCTATAATCTTTTTATATGGACTATAAACTGAAGGACCTATGAATAAATGGTTGTGGAACGAATCATTTGAGTTTCCATTAGGTCTCATGGGGAAATTCGCTTTGATATACAAGTGCTTTGGATTACAAGCATGTTTCTGAATTGCGCTCGCAATCCAAGGTTTCACTGTGCTATGTTTAATGCCCCATACACACGATCAGAAATTCTGCCAGCAAAAGTCGGATGTGAGCTTTTGGTCAGAAATTCCGACCTTGTGTATGCTCCATCGGACTTTTGCCGGCAGAATTTCAGCCAGCAAAAGAGTAAGAGCAGGTTCTCTATTTTTTGGTCGGAAAAAGTTCCTATCCGAAAATGCAAAAAAAGTTCCTATCCGCAACAATTCGACGCATGCACGGAAGCGTTTAACTTAATTTTCGCGGCTCATCGTAGTGTTGTATGTCACTGTGTTCTTGACGGTCGAAAGTTCAGAGAGCTTGTGTGACCGCGTGTATGCAAGGCAAGCTTGATCGGAATTCCATTGGAAAAACCATCCAAGATTTCTCGGACGGAATTTCTGATCATGTGTATGGGGCATTAGTCATCGTAATGACATTTATATATATTTTTTTAAATACACTTTACATGTAAAAAGCAGGTCTAAAAATTACATCAAAGCCTTAACCACTTACGGACCGCCCGCTGCAGTTTTACGGCGGCTATTTGAAGGAGGATATTGTTGTTATGGCAGTAACTAGCTGCAATAACCCCAGGATCCTCGTCTTCATCGGGAGGTCCACTACAAGATAAAAGCGGTCTCTGTGGTGGATTCACCGCAAGATCACTTTTATCAGTGGCGATCGCGTCCTGTCTCCTGTCAGGTATGGAGACGAGTGAGGGGAAGATGGCCCCCCATCCATCTCCATACAATTGCTCAAAACGTCACTTCTGCCCACTGCTCTTAAAGGGCCATTTTATTTGAATATTTTTTTTAAATTGCAATTTTTTTTTTTTTGCATTTTAGTCTAAATATGAGATCTGAGGACTTTTTGACCCCAGAGCTCATATTTAAGAGGTCCGGTCATGCTTTTTTCTATTACAAGGGATGTTTACAGAGTGTAAAAATAAAAAATAAAAAAGGTAAAATAAATAATAATAAAAGATGAGCTCACGTGCAGAAGCGAACGCACACGTGAGTAGCTCCCGCATATAAAAACGGTGTTCAAACCACACATGTGAGGCATCGTCGCGATCGGTAGAGTGAGAGCAATAATTCTAGCCCTATTATTATTATTATTCACGATTTATATAGCGCCAACAGTTTACGCAGCGCTTTACAATGTATAGGGGGGACAACACAATCACAGTACAATACAAAAAGGTACAGGCGAGCCCTGCTCGTAGAGCTTACATTCTAAAGGGAGGGGGTGGTGGTACAAAAAGGTAATAGCTGCAGAGAATGGTTTCATGGGGGTGGCTTGGGGACAGTTAGGTGGGTGTGGGATAGGCTTCCTTGAATAAATGAGTTTTCAGGGAACTCCTAAAGGTGGACAGGGTAGGGGCTGATCGGACAGACTGGGGCAGGGAGTTCCAGAGGATGGGAGAGGCTCTGGAGAAGTCTTGAAGGCGAGCATGAGAGGAGGTAAAAAGGGAGCTAGAAAGCAGGATATAGATATATATATATATAGTATAGTAATTTATATTTATATAGTAATTTTCTAGCAAAAAAAAACAGTTTTAAACATGTAAGCACCAAAATCTCAAAACGAGGCCTGGTCCTTAAGTGGTTAATTACTAAAGACGGAAATACAGAGTTATCCTTCTCAGTTTCATGTTTACCGGTAAATTACAGGTGCTCTGCTCTTTAAAAATAAACTACTCCTAGAGAGAATGTGACAAGACAAGTAGATGCATTAGTTACATAAACTCAGGATGATGTAAATCCTGCAGTGTAATCCCTGGAAAAGGTAAATGACAGGCTGATTGCGGCAGCTGCTGTGATGGCGGGCCTCTTGTAGTAATGGAAGATGTCACCTCACGCTGGGGACAAGAGACATGCCGCCAAGCACTTCTCTCTTATACACACAAACATCCCCTACACCTGCTACATACACTGTGCTATCGGCCAGGAAATTTGTTATCAAACCCACGGCTGAGCTGTGTGGGCACAAGGGAGGAACGTTACCTCTGGGAACCCCCCGCCATTCCCTGTCTCTTTGTTTTGCTAAATGTACGGCAGAAAAATCTTCTCTCCCTCCGAAAAGGTTTACAGAGAACATTGAATATTCACACCTAATAAGACGACTGCAAACAATTGTGGGAAAAAAAAAAAATAACCCAAACTTTTCTTTGCTAAACTTTGTGTGAATCAGAGGAGTCTTGAAATATCACGCAGTGAAAAAGTACTTTCTACGTTCCAAAAAGCTGTAGCTTCACACTGCCTCCATATGTGACACAACAACACAACATTTACAGACTATACACTAAAGTAATTACATTTTTTGAACAAGCAGTAAAATCACTTTAAAGAGAGAGAGAGAGAGAGAGAGAGAGAGAGAAAGAGAGAGAGGTCCTGCAGCTGTCAGAGTCCGTAGTGACGCGGATTGGCGAGGAGGTGAAGATGCGGTGAGGCGGCCAGAGTTCTGGAACCAAGTTGGAACATCCGCGGCCGATTTGACAACAGGTGAAGGTGGTGGGCGGTAACGCGTTTCGGAGCTTGCACAGCTCCTTCATTACACCACTGCACTCAGAGTTGCCTTTCTCTTTCCTTTATGACCCTCCAGAGCTGCTTCTTTTCTACAAAGTGCTACCTTCCTGCCATCTCTACAAAGAACCGGACACCCAGCCTCACCAGACCGCCCTCATCACTCCCTCCTTGCTGGGACATGTTCCACCCTAAAGACTGGTGGAATATGTGACATGTTCCTAAGGTGAACTTAACCACTTCAGCCCCGGAAGGATTTATCCCCTTAATGACCAGGCCATTTTTTGCGATATGGCACTGCTTCGCTTTAACTGACAATTGCGGGTCGTGCGACACTGTACCCAAACATTCATGTCCTTTTCCCAAAAATAGAGCTCTCTTTTGGTGGCATTTGATCACATCTGCGTTTTTTTATTTTTTGCGCTATAAACAAAAAAAAAAAGACAGACAATTTTGAAAAAAAAGCAATATTTTTTACTTTTTCACATTGGTCTTCAGCATGCCCACAGTACAAGTACATCCGCCATAGTGCTAATGGCACTTGTAGTTTATTCATTCACAGGAAACTGTGAATGAATTATGCAGCTGAGTGCACTACTTTTAAAAAGTGACAGTGAGTGCAAAGTGAGGAACCCCTGCCCACTGTTACGAAGGGGGGGGGGGGGGATCTGAGGGAGAATGTGCAGGAGCTTGGACACTTTACATGTTCCACCCTAAAGACTGGTGGAACATGTGAAAAGTTCCAAAAGGTGAGCATAAAACAAGTGATCATTAACTACTGTAGCTATAGGCATTGTGGACAAATTAATCTTTAAACTTAACAACAGAGGCAAAGAAATCTTAGTTTTTTCCCCTATTACTTTCTTTTGCACAGGAATGTTAGCAGCCTGACAGCTAAACACGCAGGAGAGGTTTCTAAGCTGCTGAAAAGCAACTGAAATGGACTTCTGAATTTTTTGGTAATCTTTGAGAATTAAAGCGGAACTTCCGTAATTTTTTCATCTTTCCATCTATTAAATCTTCTGCCCTTGTTGGTTTAACTTTGGATAGTAAAACTTTTTTTCTGCCAGTAAATACCTTATATGGCCCACTTCCTGTTTCCTGTCTGGTAGGCTTATGACATCATGCACAGCTCTCTCCATCACTCTAGAGAGTTTGCCAGTAAGGGAGGGGGGGTGAGTCATAAGAGGGCCAATGAGAGCTGCAGAGCTGGAGGTGTGCCTCGGTGTGTATGTGATACAACATTTCGTTCTACCGTATGTCCTCACATGTAGTAGAATTACAATAAAGCTTGACTTGACTTAATCCAGGAAGTGAACAGGCAGCAGCTTCAGCTGCCTACAGTTAAAATGGCTGCAGCCAGACTCAGTGGAGGGAGATTTCTGCAGTATATTTGGCAAGTACAGAATCACAGTATATATAAAATAATATGCAGTGGTTGGAGGAAAGCTTCAGAATGGCAAAGATGTTTTTATTACAAATTATGTGAGCAGACTGCAGTTCCTCTTTAACTACTTCACTGTACAAGTAGCTTTCTCTCTATAGTAAGGCTTTTAGGCTTGTTTCGTATAGAGGGCATGTAACAGGCAGAACTACTTACCTGATTCCTCAGTCTTGCAGGCTTCATACCGACTGGATGACTGGTCCCTCAACACCGCTCCACTTTTCTGGTTATTTGGCCTTTACTCATCAGCAACATCCTCATTTAAAAACGCAGGTCCAGCAAACCTGCATTGTATAGTAGGATGTCAAGGGCCTTCCCACATTCCAGGGCTTCAGCAGGAATGGAGAGTGGTCGGCTTCCAGGGCAGTTAATGTCCTTGTAAAACAACTCATTCTGTTTAAAATAGAAGTGGAAGGCAAAACATATACAACAAATACCCCCCCCCCCCTTTTTTTTATTTTATTTTTTATAAGTGATCACATAACCTCTGTTCTCAGCTACATAAGGGCCTTGGAGAGCTGGGGTGGAGACTGGAGGTTGACCGATATTTCAGCCAATTTTTGGCATTTTTTAATTAATTGGCACCAGCCGATTGTGCTGCAAATTAGGCAGAATAATTTATGCACTAGTCGGTTCACAGAGTGGCGATCCGACTTGTGGGGTGACTCAGCGCGACCACCAGCATTCCATTTCTAGGTCTGTCAGAATTTTGGAAAAAAAAAAAATAAAAAAAAAAAAAAAGTCAGATTAAGCCCCCACACGAGTGGAATGTCCGATGGAATCGTTCTGTCTGACCTTTTCTGCCGGAAAAGGTGTGTACGCGGCATAAGAAAATTACCGGCGCTTAACCTTAAAGCGGTAGTAAACCCGCAATTTTTTATTTTTTTTTTGAAAACCTGCAAAGCAAAAGGCATAATGAGCTAGTATGCACCGCATACTAGCTCATTATGAAATACTTACCTTAGAACGAGGCCCCGACATCTCGCCCGATCCACGCCGAGGGAGCCGACATGCTCCCTCGGCGTCTCTTCCGGGTATCGCGGCTCCGGCGCTGTGAGTGGCCGGAGCCGCGATATCGTCACTCCCGTGCATGCGCGCGGGAGATTTAAATGCGGCCGGACGAGCGCTGCCGGATTTTCACGGAGAGAACCCCCTTGTGCGCATGCGTCGCTGCAGTCAGCGGCGCATACCGAGGGGAATATCTCCTAAACCGTACAGGTTTAGGAGATATTTTTTTTACCTACAGGTAAGCCTTATTATAGGCTTTCCTGTAGGTAAAAGTTAAAAAAGTGGGTATACAACCACTTTAAGAAGCATTGGTCTAGGTCTGTCGTATACACAAAAATGTAGTTTGCCTAAAACTAAGATTTTTTTTTGGAAGATATGATCGACTGCAGAGCTCACTTTGACCCAACAGTCCCCATGGATCGCCCACTGTCCATACAGATCAGGGGCGGACTGACAACTCATGGGGCCCCCGGGCAATAGGAGGTTATGGGGCCCCTAGGCAATCAAGAGATTATGGGGCCACACAGTATACACAAACACATACACACAGTATACAATCACTTAGTATACACACACATGTTTCTATTGGCTGAGAAGGTACTGGAGAGGTGGGGCAGCTATAATCTCTGGATTTTTAGACCAAAAGGATGTCGGTAAGGGACATTTCAGAGACAGATGTTAAAAAAAAAAAAAAAAAAAGATTTTTACATACTATCCCTTGTTTTACTGAGGCTGGCAACCAGATGGGGCCCCTTAGTGGCATGGGGCCCTCGGGCAGTGCCCGAGTGGCCCAATGGTCAGTCCGCCCCTGATACAGATCCATTCCATTCAACCAGTTGCCTTCTCTCCTCTCCTGCTCAGCTCCTCTCCTACTTCTTTGCTTCTCATCTACCTCTCTAGTACGTTCTTTGTCTTTGCCGCTGAATGCCAAGTGACAGTGCTGCCTATAGCTTATACATATTTTCCAGTGAAGGATAATTCTGCCTGCAAGCAGTCTGTCAACTTCTGTTGTTCTGTTATGAATGTATTACCTGCTAGATTTTCTTGAAAATTGTTAAAATAAAATAAAATAAATGGTCAGACCTTTTTTTGTTTGTTTTTAAAGCATATGAATCAAGCATATAATAGACAAAAAACTTTTAAATTGAAAAGCATTGTGCCTAATGGCTAGCTATTTTCAAGAAAATACAGATAAATTACTCCTTTGGAGACAGTTTTTTTCTATCCACAGGCCTAAAACTTTATGGAACAATTCTGTCAAACAGAGTGTCTATGTACAGGGAGTACATGCTGGTCATAGACTGGGGATTACCATGGCCCATGTCCTAGTCATAGGTTAATATGGATCCTCTCAGTGCCAGGGCAAGGTCATTTAGAGCCCAGGGCGAACATGCCAAATTGCACCCAACCACACCCCAGAGAGATGTATGAGCATTATGTTTTAGCAAAAATCCTCTACCCACCCAAAAAATTGAGCGCTAATCTGCATGCTTAGCTCATACATGCTGGATTCTACATATGCTGCCAGCACAATTCTGACCGCTCAATTTTCCTCTACGAGCACAAATTCCCCCCCCACTCCAAATCCACCCCCCCCCGCACCACCAGATTTCCCCTTCAGTCACAAATGCTCCCAATCATCCCTATTAGCACAAATCCCCCTCCACATATCCCCTCTTCCCCACCATATTATGGTTTTCTAGCACAAATGCACCAAATGCCCCATCCAAGCAAAAATCCTCTCCCCCATCTCCCCATTCAACACAAATCTCCCCCCTCCCCAAATCATCACTGCTAGCACAGCTTCACAAATTCCCCCTCCTAGAACAATTCTTAATCTTCAAGTAGTTAACCCACAGGGTTAAATTTACATTATCCTCTCGGTTGATTCATGTAAAATCCACCTGTGACTGCGCTTCATAAAAATAAAAATGCAGCTATATACCGATTTACAGAATGCAGATCGGCACTCACGTGACTCGCTGGCTCCCTCCTCTCTGGGCCTGGCAGCTGACATCAGTCAGGAAGGGAGGTGGGGAGGAGGAGAGAGGCGGTCCCGCCCACTGCAGCTGTGTTGCAAGAGAGGGGAAAGAGCTGGCGGGTCACGTGAGCGCCAATCTGTGCTCTCTAAACAGGTATTAATTTTATAAAGCACTGTCACAGAGGGACATTACATGAATCAACCGAGAGGATAATGTCAATTTAACCCTAATTTGAGTAGCAGGAGTGGAGGGGGCAGGCACGGACACAGAGCTGACAGGCACAGAGGGAGGGGGGAGAGGATGGAGGAGAAACCCGGAGACAGCGGATGACGGAGGCATGTAAACTGACCACGGTGTCAGGGCTCAGCAGCCATGATATACCGTGGTCAGTTTACAAAGGGGAGGGCAGGATTGGCCAGGTATTTCAGGTGATAGAAGGGGCCAAATTACACAGCACAAGGACTGTGCTGTATAACATTCTTTAAAGGAACAGGATTTTTATGTTTTTTTTATTTATTTTTTTAGGTTTAAGGGCAGGGCTGCCCATGGCTTGAAATTCAAGCCATGGGCAGCCCTGTCAAGAACACCTGGCTGGACAAACGTCAACTGAGAAAGTAAAAGAGCCAGGGAAAAAAGGTTGGCAGAACAGTGACGGCATCCAATCAGTTGCAGTCACTGGATATTCTAATAACTGCTGGTGCCCAGCTGTCGCAATACAATAACTGCCAGTGGGAGATTTGTCCATCTACGCTGTCTGAGGATGGGGAAATCAATTGTTTTATACCCCCTGAACTGTACAACAGAAAACAAGACGTGTATGGCAAGCTTAAAAAGAGCCAATACTTTACCAGGGGTCCTCAAAAGAGGATTGGGTACTTCTGTCCTCAAGTGACAAGCCAAGTTGCAAGTTACAGGCCAATAAAACAAATCATTGAATTGTAAGACAGAAGTGATTACATGAACACAACATACAGGGATTTGTGAAATGGTTATCGACACTGACACATGTAGACCTACACAGGTTCAACTGGATGGACTATTGTCTTTATTCAACCTTACTCACTACAGTGCCTTGAAAAAGTATTCATAACCTTTGAAGTTTTCCACATTTTGTCAGGTTACAACCAAAAACGTAAATGTATTTTATTGGGATTTGATGCGATAGACCAACACAAAGTGGCACATAATTCTGAAGTGGACAATTTTTTTTTTTACAAATAAATATCTGAAAAGTGTGGCGTACATTTGTATTCAGCCCCCTTTACTCTTATATCCCTAACTAAAATCTAGTAAATACTAATTAGTAAATCCACCTGTTTGTAATTTAATCGCAGTATAAATGCAGCTGTTATATGAAGCCTTTAGGAGGTTTGTTAGAATAACAAAAAAATATCCCAAGCTTTGAACATCTCACGGAGCACTGTTCAATCCATCATGTGAAAATGGAAAGAGTATGGCACAACTGCAAACCTACCAAGACATGGCCGTCCACTTAAACTGACAGGCCGGAAAGTAGAGCATTAATCAGAGAAGCAGCCAAGAGGCCCATGGTAACTCTGGAGGAGCTGCAGAGATCCACAGCTCAAGTGGGAGAATCTGTCCACAGGACAACTATTATTCGTGCACTCCACAAATCTGACCTTTATGGAAGAGTGGAAAGAAGAAAGACATTGTTGAAAGAAAGCCATAAGAAGTCCCATTTTCAGTTTTTGGGGACACAGTAGACATGCTGAAGAAGGTGCTCTGGTCAGATGACCAAAATTGAACTTTTTAGCCTAAAAGCAAAACACTGTGTGGCAGAAAACTAACAATGCACATCACCCTGAACACACCATCCGCATTGTGAAACATGGTGGTGGCAGCATTATGTTGTGGGGATGCTTTTCTTCAGCAGGGACAGAGAAGCTGGTCAGAGTTAATGGGAAGATGAATGGAGCCAAATACAGGGAAATCTTAGAAGAAAAACTGTTTGAGTTTGCAAAAGACTTGAGATTGGGGCACAGGTTCACCTTCCAGTAAAACAACCCTAAACATACAGCCAGAGCTACAAAATTCAGGTGTTAAAATAACCCAGTAAAAATCCAGATCTAAATCCAATTGAGAATCTGCGGCAAAACTTGAAAATTGCTGTTAAAGAAGAAAAGAAGAATAGGCAAAATTTTCACTCTGGGTGTGCAAAGCTGGTAGAGACAAAAATACTTGCAGCTGTAATTGCAGTGAAAGGTGGTTGAATACAAATGCACACCACACTTTTCACATATTTGTAAAAAAAAAAATTGAAAATCATTTATCATTTTCCTTCCACTTCACAATTACCGTATTTATCAGCGTATAACACGCACCGGCATATAACACGCACCCCAAGTTTAGGAGGGAATTTTAAGGAAAAAAACTTTTAGGAGGGAAGTTTAACCACTTTCAGACCGGACCAATTTGCTGGTCAAAGACCAGACCACTTTTTGCGATTCGGCACTGCGTCGATTTAACTGACAATTGCGCGGTCGTGCGACGTGGCTCCCAAACAAAATTGACGTCCTTTTTTTTCCCACAAATAGAGCTTTCTTTTGGTGGTATTTGATCACTCCTGTGGTTTTTATTTTTTGCGCTATAAACAAAAATAGAGCGACAATTTTGAAAAAAAACGCATTATTTTTTACTTTTTGTTATAATAAATATCCCCCAAAAATATATAAAAAAACATTTTTTTCCCTCAATTTAGGCCGATACGTATTCTTCTACATATTTTTGGTAAAAAAAAATCGCAATAAGCGATTATTGATTGGTTTGCGCAAAAGTTATAGCGTTTACAAAATAGGGATAGTTTTATAGCATTTTTATTAATAATTTTTTATTATTTTTTTTTATTAGTAATGGCGGCGATCTGCGATTTTTATTGTGACTGCGACATTGTCGGGGACCCATCGGACATTTTTGACACATTTTTGGGACCATTGTCATTTATACAGTAATCACTGCTATATAAATGCAGTGATTCCTGTGTAAATGACACTGGCAGTGAAAGGGTTAACCAGGGGGTGGCAGTGTAGGGGTTAAGTGTTCCTAGGGGTGTGTTACTAACTGTGGGGGGGTTGGGCTTTCATTTAGTGAACACTGATCTCTGCTCCAATCACATGGAGCAGAGATCAGCGTCACTAGTTGCTAGGCAGAATGGAAAAATGTTGTTTACACAGCATTTCCTCCATTCGGCCGCTCCATGAGACGATCGCGGGGATGCCCGCGGCGATCGAGTCCGCGGGTCCCGCGACCGAACTCACGGGGGTCCCGACCAGCGCGGGAGCGCGCCGCCGGCGGCACGCTCCCGATGGCAGGGCGGCATCGAATATTGGACGTACCTGTACGCCAATATGCCTGCCCGTGCCATTCTGTCGACGTACATCGTCGTGCGCTGGTCGGGAAGTGGTTAAGGGGAAAAAAAAAAAACTTCAATTTATATGCCCATCAGTGTTATCTGCAGCCTTGTCCACCATTACAGCCTTATGCAGCCTTGTCCACCATTGCAGCCTTATGCAGCCTTGTCCACCATTGCAGCCTTATGCAGCCTTGTCCACCATTGCAGCCTTATGCAGCCTTGTCCACCATTACAGCCTTATGCAGCCTTGTCCACCATTACAGCCTTATGCAGCCTTGTCCACCATTGCAGCCTTATGCAGCCTTGTCCACCATTGCAGCCTTATGCAGCCTTGTCCACCATTACAGCCTTATGCAGCCTTGTCCACCATTACAGCCTTATGCAGCCTTGTCCACCATTACAGCCTTATGCAGCCTTGTCCACCATTACAGCCTTATGCAGCCTTGTCCACCATTACAGCCTTATGCTGCCTTGTCCACCATTACAGCCTTATGCAGCCTTGTCCACCATTGCAGCCTTATGCAGCATTGTCCACCATTGCAGCCTTATGCAGCCTTGTCCACCATTGCAGCCTTATGCAGCCTTGTCCACCATTGCAGCCTTGTCCACCAGTGCAGTCTTGTCCCCCATTGCAGCCTTATGCAGTCTTGTCCCCCATTGCAGCCTTATGCAGACTTGTACCCCATTGCAGTCTTGTCCCCCATTGCAGCCTTGTCCATTTTATTTTTTTTAAATGCCGCCGCCGAGATACAGAGCCGGATGTGTATCTCGGCGGCGTGCGGTAGTTCTCGGCGGGCCTCCGCCCGCCTTCGGCTCTTCTCGGGCAGCTTTCGGCCGCCTTCGGCCGTTCTCGGAAGCTTCCGGCCGCCGAGAAGAGCCGAAGGTGGCCAGAAGCTTTCAGCCGCCGAGAAGAGCCGAAGGCGGCCGAAAGTTTCCGAGAACGGCCGAAGGCGGCCGAAAGCTGCCGAGAATGGCCGAAAGCTGCCAAGAAGAGCCGAAGGCGGCCGAAAGTCGCCTTGAAGAGCCGAAGGCGGCTGGAAGCTGCCCAGAGGCTCAGAATTTCGGGGAGATCGGCGTATAACACGCACCCACGATTTTCCCCTGCTTTTAAGGGGAAAAAAGTGTGTGTTATACGCCGATAAATACGGTATGTGCCACTTTGTGTTGGTCTATCACATAAAATCCCAATAAAATACATTTATGTTTTTGGTTGTAACATGACAAAATGTGGAAAATGTCAAGGGGTTAGAATACTTTTTCAAGACACTAACTAAACCCAAAAACAAAAATTTAAAATGCGCAGCTCATCAGTTCCTACCTGGGGTGGCTGCATTCGTTTTCTTTTTTGGGGATAGAACATTTTCCGTGTCTATAGAAACATACCTGCCCATGAGACAAACTGGAAGCAAAAACAATGCTAATATTTTTCTTTCTTCAAATTCTATCACTACACATTTAATGGAGATAAACAAAAAGGCAGATATATTTGAAGTCCGGTCTGAGTTGGGCCAGTAGTAGCAAGCTACATTGAACTAGACTTGTTCTGTAATATTAAAGATGTTGTGTAGATTCAAAACTGAAGAAATGGCTTGGATAAGCTACAAAAAAATCTTCAACATTACAGAACAGGTTCAGTAGAAGTCCAGTTGAATGCAACTTACTACTACTAGCTTTACCATAACCTGGATCAATGAGACATATCCAGCCACTTGCTCAGCAGGGGCTAGTTCGTGTCTTCTCTGCCTATGCAGAGCAGATACAGACACAACCTGCTCTCCTTTATGGGCGGTAAGGTGTAAACGGACTGCCTGTCGGTTTACACCCAACTGCCATCCGATTCGATCAGATTGGATGTAGGCAGGTGTAAACAGACTTCATAGCGCATAATGGAGGTTCTGATTGGTTTTGCCTGAAAAACTGACAGGCGGACCCGACCAGTCGCATGTGTGAAAGGTTCACAAGTTCAAGTTGAAAACTGCTGTGAGGGCTAATAGCAGTGTAGCAGTCAGGACTGCGCAACACAGGAACAGTGACTGAGGCAGACAATCTACAAAATAATTCTCAACAGGAAGGACATTCTTCCCATATGTTAAAGCGGAGTTCCACCCAAAAATTGAACTTCCGCTTATCCGGTTCCTCCCCGCCCCCTCCAGTGTCACATTTAGCACCTTTCGGGGGGGGGGGGGGGGGGGGAGAGGATACCAGTCTAATCCAGGTATTTACTCCCACTTCCGGAGATAGATCGCCACAGAATCCGCTGCGATCTACGTCATGTCTAGCCCCTCCTCCGCCCCCCCCCCCATGTCTTCTGGGAAACACACAGGTCCCAGAAGACAGCAAGGATCAGTCAGGACACGCAGCATGACTAATGCATGCGCAGTAGGGAACCAGGCTGTGAAGCCGCAAGGCTTCACTTCCTGATTCCCTTACTTTCTAATTTTTAGGGACTCAATGATGGGAGTAGTACCACTGGATTGGCGCAGAGCCAATGTGGTGCCTATATTTAAAAAGGGAAAAAAGTCTTTACTAAGTAATTATAGACCTGTTAGTTTAACTTCTATAGTCAGGTAGATACTGGAGAGTTTAATAAAAGACCACACAGATGAGTTCTTGCTGGAAAAAAATATTTTAAAGCAACAGACAGCATGGATCCATGAAAGAAGTTGTCAAACAAATCTGATTTCTTTTTCTGAGGAGGTAACTAAAGCCTTGGATAGAGGGTTGGCTGTGGATGTGGTACACTTGGGCAGAGGGGTGGCAGTGGATGTGGGATACTTGGATTTTGTAAAAGCGTTTGATACAGTTCCGCACACACGGATAATGTGTAAGGTAAAGTCTACAGGCTTGGAAATAGTTCGTAAATGGATAGAAAACTGGCTAAAGGACAGAATTCAGGGAGTAGTGGATAAGGATTCTTACTCTGAATGGTCTAAGGTTATCAGTGGTGTACCCCAAGGTTCAGTGCTGGGACCCTTACTTTTTAATACCTTTATAAATGATATTGGGTCTGGGATTAAAAGTAACATTTCGGTCTTTGGTGTCATCTGCAAACTATACAGTGGAATAACGTCCTTACAGGATGTCTCCAATTTACAAGCCGACCTCAATGCTCTGTCTAATTGGGCGACTGTGGCAGATGAGGTTTCATGTTGATAAATATAAAGTTATGCACCTGGGGGCTAAGAATATGCATGTATCATACATACTAGGGGGAGTACAACAGGGGGGATCCATAGTGGAGAAGAATCTGGGGCTTTTGGTAGATCATAAGCTCAATAATAGAATGCAATGCCAAGCTGCAGTTTCCAAAGCGAGCAAAATCCTCTCTTGTATTAAGAGAGTTATGGACTCCAGAGAGAGATCATTTCCCCCCCTGTACAAATCATTAGTAAGACCTCATCTGGAATACGCAGTTCAGTTTTGGGCACCAGTTCTCAAAAAGGATATCGGGGAACTGGAGAAAGTGCAGAGAAAGGCAACCAAACTGATCAGAGGCATGGAGGAACTCGGCTGTGAGGAAAGATTAGAGGAACTTCATTTGAGAAGAGGAGATTAGGGGGGGGGGGGGTATGATCAATATATACAAATATATAAGGGGTCCAATTGGTGAACTTGATTCACTTTATGGTCAATACAGAGGACAAAAGGGGCACTCTCTATGCTTAGAGGAAAAGAGATTTCATCTCCAAATACGGAAAGGTTTCTTCACAGTAAGAGCTGTGAAAATGTGGAATAGACCCCCTGCAGAGGTGGTTCTGGCCAGCTTGGTAGATTGCTTTAAGAAAGGCCTGGATTCTTTCCTAAATGTAAATAATATAACTGGGTACTGATATTGATAGGTAAAGTTGATCCAGTGTAAATCCGATTGCCTCTCTGGGGGTCAGGAAGGATTTTTTTTCCCCCGGAGTAGCAAATTGGATCATGCTTTGCTGGGGTTTTTTCGCCTTCCTCTGGATCAACTGTGGGTATATGGATTGTATTTTTTGTGTTTTTTTTCAACCTAACTAAGTAAGATGCTGGCGCCTGCACCTGGGAGCCGAAGGATGGGTCGGCTTCGGGCAATGACATTGCGTGCGCCCTGGACAGGCAAGTGTCTGCAGTATTTATAGCTGAGGACTTACATTTTTTTTTTTTTTGGCTGAACTCCGTTTTAAGGACTGGTCAGACTAGGTACAGGTAAGGAAAGATAGAGACACTGAGGGCCGGTTCGCTCTGGTGTGACATGCGCTCTGATTTTAAGAGCACATTGCATGAAATAAAAATCCCTATGAGAGCTGTCTTAACTGATTCAACTTGTGTCGGTCCAACTTTTGAAAAGGTTCCTGCACTACTTTGGTCAAATTTCAGCCCATTAAATTTAATGGTCAACTTAAACTCAACTTGAAATTCAGCTTGAATTTAATAGTCATCTTAACTGATCCGACTTGTGACATGTGACATAAGCTCAGAGGCAAGGTTAGAAATGCAAAACTTATTGAAAAAAACAAATAAAACACCACATGGTGTTGGGTCCCATAGTCCAAGCCCCGTTGTTATTTAAGAACTGTCAGACACCTACAGTGCCAGAATGGCGAGAGCCTTCGTAAGGGAAAGTGTGTTGGTGTGATGGCCATCGTGATTGACATTGGAGCCAACATGTGGACATTATTCATTTTTAATAAGGGACTTGTCAAAAACTGCCTCCTGTTTTTCGTAAACTATGCATTTTTTTGTGGGGGGGGGGGGGGCGGTTAATGGGTAGGGGTATACTCATACCCCTACTCATTCACATTAAGGGGGGGGGCGGATCTGGGGGTCCCCATTCTTAAAGGCTAGAGTTGTAGGGAAGAGGCCCTTGTCCCGTCAACATGGGGACAAGGTGCTTTGGGGTGGGGAGGGAAGAGCCCCCTGCCCCAAAGCACCCCCATGTTGAGGGCATGTGGCCCGGTATGGTTTGTGGGGGGGGCACTCACTTGTCTCCCCCCCCCACCCCTGGCCTGACCCTCATCTTTTTTTAAATGTATTTATTTTTTAGACTCTTTATTGACAAGACGTACAAAAAGAAAGGCATGTTGGTACAATGACCAAGGTGCTCGGCAAGAGCACAATGAAAATACAGTTCAGTACACAATTGTCATATTTATAGCTGTATATACAGAGATCAATGATACATTTTTCACATAAACGGATGACATCCAGTCACTTATTAGCGAAGTAATGGTGAGCATCAGACAACACCATCAGGCATGGAGGTAGGAGCATGTCCAGATCTATAAACCAAGCATAGGCTCTAAGCTCTCAGGTAGTTATGATAGTGAGAGTGGATGAACAACAAGGGTCCCACACCTTTATTGTATTAAGTGGGGCAGCGCCTATGATCAAAGATATTTTTTTTCAAATGGTAGGATCTGGTTCACTATCTGGAGCCACTGTTGGGTAGATGGAGGAGCAGCTTGATTCCATTTAATCGCTATGGCCTTGCAAGCTATGAAGAGTGTTTCAACAGAATTCTAGTGAATTTTTGGCCACTGTTCCTCATCTAGAATGCCCAAAAAAACATGTGTGTGGAATATATGGCACCGGAACAGATACAAGGTAGGATGCCATTCACTGAAGTCGCATTGAAGTCGGATCAATGTCAGACAGATGTTGGACCGATGTTGCAGGGTAAAGCCGGATCGACGGTAGCAAGACTTTCATGTCGCACCAGTGTGAACCTGGCCTGAGTGATGTGAAGGAAGGCCAAGGGCAGATATAGAATGAATACAAAAATATGTAGGTCACTGGACTGGCCCCAGCCAGATGGTAAACACAGAACAAAAAAAGAACACATGTAAGGTATAGCTTTAAATATAAACAAATGTATTCATGAGTTTTGTATTTATTTTCTAGGGTTACCCTTTAGTAAAAAGCATCCTTCCATAAATGGCTTAAATAATGTTTTATGGCTCTCTGTAAACTAGAGAACACAATGCAGGTTGCGCACTTTCTAAGCTGACTTGCTGGAAGATTAATGAACAATATTGAAGCTGCAATTGATCTCGGGGGATGGGAACTTCAATGCAGGTAAACACCAGTATTCCACCGCACGAGTCAAGGGAACGTTCCGTTTCTACAACTAATGAGCGCTTTTACGTACATGAAAACTCTAAGGGCCTCACTTATCAAACAGCCTGAAACTGAAACTGGCTGGGTGGCCAATAGAAGCCAGCCAGATTTTCCTCAGTTAAACTCAGAATATAAAAGGGACATTGTGATTGGTTGGCAAGTGACATGTAGACACCCAGGTAAATGAGGTTCAATATGAATCCTGATTCTGACTTTCTTTGCCTTTTATTGTGAGCCTTAAAAGGAGAAGTATAGCCAAAGCTTGTTTGGCTGTGCTACTCCTGTGTATCATAGGAGTGTAGTTCATTTTGCACTCCTGTGACCCGTTTTCAGCCGACAGCCAACTGCAACCCACCATCAGCTGATGTCACAGAGCCATGCCAGGCTCTGGAAGGATTACGAAAATATAGTCAGGATCCGCCCAAATGCCTGGACCAGCAGTCGGCTCAGCCTCTCAGCAAGCCGCTGAGAGCCTGAGTTGGCTGATCCCGCTCCCTCCACAGCTCAGTGCTCCAGTGAGTCCAGGAGGGCAAAGCAGAGAGCCGATGACTGACAGTCACCAGCTCTCTGCTCACAGAGCTGTGAGAACCGAGCAATCACTGGTATTTGATCGCTCAGTTCTCAGTGTTAGAGCCGGCAGAGGACAGATGCAGCATCGGATCGATGCTGCATCCACCTTAGGTACAGGTATGTTTAGCCTAAAAGGTACCCACAGACAAATAAACCAGTGTGTAGGGCTTTTTTTTGGCAAGATTTTTCTTATAATTTGATAAAGTGGACAAAACAGTTGAAATTCAACTGCTCAAATTCCGTGCCATGTGAAAAAAACAAAAAACAAACACAAAAAGCAGCTCCCTAGAAAAGTGAAAAAGACACCTATAGAGTGATAACAATAATTAGGGGCGCTCTGCAAAAAATATTTTCTAAACCACCAATTTACAATAACTGTGGCAAAAATGCTTAAAACAATATGATAATTACCAGAGTAAAAATATGCACATATATGATGACAATAATTACACTGAGAAAATAGTGAACATTGGTGAACCACCAAAAATAATTATAATAATTAGCAATGTAAAGTCCCAATGACGGGTCTCTACAAAAATGAATTCTGCCGATCCAGAGTGTGGAAAACAGATATTAATCGTGATATAGCAACAAGTCGGGAAAAAGGCTTGCGACTCCCTCCACCATACACGCAGCACTACACCAGTTGTGAAGATGCGAGTCCAAACTGCTTACCAGATCCGTTTGATCACTTTAATTAAAAAGGAAGTCAAACAACGCTTGTACAGGATAATGCCTGCTCATATGGATACTGATGCAAATGATAGTAGATGGTATGTCACTCACTCCTATTGACCCCCAAGCCCAAATCTACATTCAAGGGCGAATTAGCTTTTGTGACAGGATTTAATAGACAATACAAACAATTAGAGACCATTTTCAAAAAATATTGGCCCATTTTATTAAAAGATAAAGACCTTGCATCTACCATTCCAAACAGGCCTAGGTTCATCTATAGGAGGGCTCCTGGCCTTAGAAACCGGCTAGCCCAAAATGTACCAGACCCTCCAAAGAAATTGGTTACTTTCTTGGATGGCTCTGGTTTTCATTTCTGTACCAGGTGTCGTGCATGCAAAATTACCAGGGGTCCTGGGACACCTAAAAAAATGCTTAATTTTACATCACGTGTAATGGGAGAGGAATTCAAGATTAAACCTCTCATCACTTGCAATTCAGATCACGTAACTTACGTATTGGAATGTCCGTGTTCATTGCAATATGTAGGCCGCACTACAAGACAATTAAAAATCAAAATAAATGAGCATCTTGCAAATATCAAGAAAGGTTTCCCCAATCATAGTGTCTCGAGACATTTTAAACAGTACCATAATAGTGATCCTTCTTTGTGTAGGTTTTATGGGATTGATAAAATCACGAGACACTGGAGAGGAACACATATGAAAAGAGAAATTTCGAAAAATGAAACTACCGTATATACTCGAGTATAAGCCGAGATTTTCAGCCTCTTTTTTGAGGCTGAAAGTGCCCCCCTCGGCTTATACTCGAGTCATCGCTGTCTGCCTGCTCGATCAGCGTGTCGAGCAGACAGACGGCGGACATTCTACCCTTCAAACGCCGCGCCTCCGTCTGTGATAGGCGGAGCACTCAATTTCCCAGCAGTCAGCGGTCCGCCTATCACGGACATCGGCTCATCCTCGTACTACGGACGAGGATGAGAGGATGTCCGTGATAGGCGGAACACAGACTGCTGGGAAATTGAGTGTTCCGCCTATCACAGACGGAGGCGCGGCTTTTGAAAAGAGGAATGGCCGCCGAGGCGCCGACGAAGAGCGGCGATCCTGGCAAGGCACGGGACGGAGGCAAGGCAAGGCAAGGCACGGCACGGGACGGAGGCAAGGCACGACACGGGACGGAGGCAAGGAGGCAAGGCACGGCACGGGACGGAGGCAAGGAGGCAAGGCACGGGACGGAGGCTCGGGACACAGGCTCGGGACACAGGTAGGCTGGACACACACACACACACACACACACACACACACACACACACACACACACACAGGGATGGATGGATGGAGACACACACACACAGGGATGGATGGATGGATGGAGACACACACACACAGGGATGGATGGATGGACACACACACACACACACACACAGGGATGGATGGATGGATGGATGGACACACAGGGATGGACGGACACACAGGGATGGACGGACACACAGGTATGGACGGACACACAGGGATGGACGGACACACACACAGGGATGGACAGCCATGTCTCACCCTCGGCTTATACACGAGTCAATAAGTTTGCCAGTTTTTTTGGGGGTAAATTGGGGGCCTCGGCTTATATTCGGGTCGGCCTATACTCGAGTATATACGGTAGATGGATTTATAAATTACAAACTTTGCAGCCTTTGGGAATGAATATCGAACTTGATCCAATGATTAACAGATTGTAAACAGTTTTGGGAATAAAAATTGTTTACCCTGTCCCCCTGTCTATAGAGGCACACGAGGTAAGGCCTACCCCACTTTCCAATCTTGGCCCTCTATTCTCTCTATTTCCTATGATATTTTTAGTTTTAAATTTATATTTTTTATTGAGTTGTTAATCATTTTTTCTGATTACACTCGGATGTTATTTTACAGGTTTTCCGGTCTCTTTAAGGCATGCACGCGCTCTTCTATGCGATAGGCGCTTGTGCATATTTACATTCATTTGTTTTATTTTATGGTTGGTATGTGCTTATGTACATGTCTTCTCCCAATGGTTTGGAAGGTGTAATATGTATATATGCACATATTTTTATATATTCTTTCCAATATTTTTTTTTTTTTTTACTTTATTGTTATATTTTTATATTTTTTTTTGTGCTGGAATCATGTAAAAGATTAGTAACTCATCTGCCATTTGTTTATGATTAGTTAATCATTTGCTTTTTGTATATATTTCTACTTTCAAATGAAAAATGTATTGTTGGTGCATTGTCCTACAAATTATATATTGTGGACATGAACGTTAATGATTGTATTTGTTCGTTGTGTTGCCTGGGTGGTACTGGGACTGCGCACGACCTGTTTTTCCATTCGCTATAATTCGTTAGGGATTCAATATAATTGCCAATTATATTTGCTATAATTCGATAAGGATTTGATATAGTTGCCAATTATATTCGTTATATCTCGATAAAGATTCAATATAAATGTCAATTATTAGTGTTCGTTGTGTTGCCTGGGTGTACTGAGGCTGCGCACGACCTCTTTCCCTATTCGCTATAATTCGATAAGTGATTCGATATAAGCGGCAATTACGAGTGACCCAGTACGCTTCCTGAAGACGTTAATAACGAAACGTACGTCGGAGCGGTACTTGGTTACGCTATTCGACGCCACTTCCGGCCCTCTGGTTCGTCGGTCTGCAGGCCTGGAACGCATGCCAATATTGAATGCAGAAGGACCTCTTCCTTGGGTCGGAGAGTGAGTCTTTTGGTCAGAGCGAGCAGTCCCAGTGCCAGGTCAGGCACATAACCATGTAAGGAGCCTTTTGGCTGTCTGTTTTTTACTAATTTTTTATTAAAGTCAGTATTATGCTATAAATCTTTTTGTATTTTTCCACATTTGCCGCTTGAGTCTGTGAAGAGAGACATACCATCTACTATCATTTGCATCAGTATCCATATGAGCAGGCATTATCCTGCACAAGCGTTGTTTGACTTCACAGGAGTGCTTTATTTCTATATATATATATATATATATATATATATATATATATATATATATATATATATATATAGATATAGATATAGATATACAGAATACAGATACAAAAAAGCAGAGGAACAACTCAAAAATACAGTCAAGCAGTTACAAAAAAGATGTGGCACAGAGTGTCATACGTTAAAAAGAAAAAAATTACACCGTCGGCAAAGCTCAGAGCAGGTCGGCATTCACCATAGACAGTATGCAGGATATACACGTGTATCTAAACTCAGGTCTCCGTAATGCTTATCGGACGAGAGGGGGGAGCGGGGGAGGGGGGGAAGGGAGGGGAGAGGAGGAGGAGGGGGGGGGGGATCGGGCGGGGGGAGCAGACATAAGCAGAGTCCCCAGAAGCATTCAGACACTGTCACCAGAGGTCCACGGGAGCCAGACTTTGTCAAACTTCCACGGACATCCCCGATTATGATACGTTAGTTTATATAACGGGAGGATACTATTGATAGTTCTTTCCCACAGGGCTATGCTGGGGGGACAGGGTGAGAGCCATTTGCATAAGATCTCCTTCTTTGCATAGAAAAGGAGGTACGAGATCAGCAACTTCGAGTGGTAAGGTGTGTGTTCGTCTGCATGAATGCCCAACAGGGCTAGTTCAGGGGTCTTGACTTCCTTTTTAATTAAAGTGGTCAAACGGATCTGGTAAGCAGTTTGGACTCGCATCTTCACAACTGGTGTAATGCTGCGTGTATGGTGGAGGGAGTCGCAAGCCTTTTTCCCGACTTGTTGCTATATCACGATTAATATCTGTTTTCCACACTCTGGATCGGCAGAATTCATTTTTGTAGAGACACGTCATTGGGACTTTACATTGCTAATTATTACAATTATTTTTGGTGGTTCACCAATGTTCACTATTTTTTCAGTGTAATTATTGTCATCATATATGTGCATATTTTTACTCTGGTGATTATCATATTGTTTTAAGCATTTTTGCCACAGTTATTGTAAATTAGTGGTTTAGAAAAGATTTTCCTTAAACAGTGACTGCAGCCAATTGGTACTGATGCATCATTTTGGTGCAAGCCATCTGGTCCCAGTGATTTATTAATGTTACATTTCCCAAGTCTAATTTTAATTCTGCCCTCTATTAACCATTATAGATCCGCGCTATAGATGAATGATGGCTACAGCGCGAACCTGCTTTGCCAGGACGACGTCAACAGGGGCACGTGCAGAGCACTCTGTGATCAGAGAGTCTATGAGACTCACTGGATCACAGATCGGAGTAAGGGGTCGGTGCCAACCCCTTACCACGTGATCAGCTGTCAGCCAATGACAGCTGATCATGTGATGACAACAGAGCCGGTAATCGGCTATTTTTCCTCCTCGCGCTGATAACATGAGGAGGAAAAAAAAAGCCGATCACTGGCGGCCGTGAGAGGGACATCATCACGGCGAGCTGGCGCCAGTTCATCAGTGCCCACCTGCACCCTAAGTATAGGCAACAGTGCCACCCATCAGTTCCCACAATCTGCCTCAACAGTGCCACATATCAGTGCCACCTATCAGTGCCCATCAGTCCCATCCATCAGTGGTACCCATCAATGCCCATCCGTGCCACCCATCCGTGCCACCCATCTGTGCCACCTGATCTGTGCCCATCAGTACTGCCTTATCTGTCGCCATCAGTGCCACCTTATCCGTGCCTATCAGTGCTGCCTATCAGTGCCCACTAGTGCCGCCTCATCAGCGCATATCAATAAAGGAGAAAAATGACCAGTTTGCAAAATCTTATAACAAACTATTAAACGTGATTTTTTTTTTTTTTCGTTCGTAGTTCAAGGAAGTTGGCTCTTTTCAAATTCAGTGTCTTTGTATTCCCCTTATGTTTCCCATTTGTGTGATTTATACTGAAGCCAATTGACCTGTGTTCGCTGTTTCCTAAATTGCATCACAAGTGCATATTCCAAAACAAAAATTTCCAAAACAAAAAACATATTCCAAAACAATTTCAGTGAAGCAATTAGCCAAGTGCATATAAAAGGTCCATAATAATATTAATCATTTGGACATTATTCATTTTGTTTATTGCCATTATTATGGACACTTTATATGCACTTGGCTAATTGCTTTGCTGAAATAGTTTTGGAATATGCACTTATACTATGCACTTGCACTTTATTGTATATATATGATTTAGTATATCGTTATTTTGACACTGTGGAGAATCAGCCTGGGGCAGGGTTAAGAAGAGGTTAATTGAAGAGGTCAGATACTTCCCCTTCAGACCTGCTTATTGCTAGCCGAGTTGAAAATGTGAGAGAGGAGAAGTGTGTTTGGAGAGAGATGGCTGTTCAGCTATCAAAGCTGAGAGGAGCTTGAAGCGGGAAGGACCCCTGTTACCTATGAGTTGATCCTGCTAGGTGAGCTCGCCTGAACTGGGACTTTGCTATGTTATATGCTGTGGCTGGGATGCTGAGCATTATTTAAAAGGACTGTCTTATACAGGCGACTTACAAACATCCGACTTACAAGCAACACCTACTTGCAAACAGAGGGAGACAACAGGAAGTGAGAGGAAATCTACCCCTAGGAAGGGAAATTCCCTTCTGTAAGAGTTAATATGGGAAAAAGGTGTCTCCACTGATCTCATCGCCAGTCCATGTTTCCCTAACATCCCAACATTTTCAAAATCAAATTGTCACTGGGACAGAAAGCAAGATGACATTGTCTGAACAGGGGCACAGACAACAAAACAAACCTTACAGGGGTGATAACCCTTCCCTATGCTATCCAAAAAGCTTAAAAATAGATTTTTTGGCTGGAGCTACGACTTACAGATTCAACTTAAAGCGGAGGTCCACCCTAAAATGGACCTTCCGCTCATCGGAATCCTCCCCCCTCCGGCACCACAATTGGCACCTTTCAGGGGGGAGGGGGGGGGGTGCAGTTACCTGGATAATCCAGGTAACTGCACCCACTTCCGGGATAGCTCTCTGCGGAAAGGGGCGTAGATTACGCCCCTTTCTGCAAGTGCCCGCCCCCTTCCGCAAGTGCCCCGCTGCCTGCTGGGAAACACACACACAGGCAGCGGGGACCGTCCTTATTGCGCAGCGCGACTCACGCATGCGCAGTAGGGAACCGGGAAATGAAGCCGAAAGGCTCCATTTCCTGATTCCCATACCCAAGATGGCGGCGGCAGCACCCGAGTGACGATCTAGAGATCGGCTTTGGGTGCCGACATCGCGGGCGCGCTGGACAGGTAAGTGTCACTATTTTAAAAGTCAGCAGCTGCAGTATTTGTAGCTGCTGGCTTTTAAAAAAAAAAAAAAAACGCGGAGTCCCGGCGGACTCCCGCTTTAAGAACAAACCTACAGTCCCTATCTTGTTTGTAACCCGGGGACTGCCTGTACTGCTAATAAGATTTTTTGTGTCATTTGAACTGCCTATAAAAAAGACAAAGCTTGCCAATTTTCTGTTGCTTTTTGCTGAATAAAGCCTTTTAAGTTGACTGAACTGTCTGAGCCGGCTTGTCACCCCCTGATCTCTTACAACACATATAACAGAGAGCGTGGTTTAAATGAATTTATTATTACATTTTATACAAAGGACAGTTGGTAACTGGAAAGTCTGTTTACATGTGACCAGCTACGATGGTAAGGGCCCCTGTGATTGGCCCTTTACTCTGATCTGTGATCAGCTGCGTCCCAGGGACACATCGGTCACAGATCGTGCCCGATGCACGCCCCAGGGGTATGGACGTTCTCCCAGAACTGGAGAGCTGCACTATAGCCATCTTTTGGCTATAGTGTGGTTGGAAACTGGTTAAATATGCAATCGAATGTATTTTGTTCAAATACTGCAAAAATTAAACCTGAGGCTCCGCCAGAAAGTTTGTGGTGAGCTGATAATTTCCCAGCCTTTTCTGTAAACTAAAGAACACCTTCCCTCTATGTTATGGGGAAGAGGAGAGCCTTAGGTGTTCTCAAGTTCTGCCCTAGAATGACAAATGCTGCTGCTCCTCCTTAGTACAGTAATGCTGGGTACATACGATCTGAATATTGCCTGGTTCATCAGAAACCAGCCGACATTCAGACAATGTGCCTGTCCGACAGAAGAAGTCTGTCTCACACCTGGCTTCTGCTGAACAGGCATGCTGGAAAACCAACATCCGACCAGCAGCTGATCAGTGCTGCCGCCCCCCCCCCCCCCCCGTTAGAACACAACAGCTAAGGGGGAGAGATCAACACACTAACATTGCATAGTTAGTATGGCAACCTCTCCATTTTTCTTCATTTAGCCGCTGGATTGAACAAAAAAAATAAAAATAAAAAACTTTACAGGAGTACTAAGCTTAACTGTCTGGGATACAAAAAAAAAAAACTACTGCAAAAATCACATCTAAGGACTGGTAAACTGCAACATATTCGATTTTTCTCTTGGGTTAAGATCAGACAATGGGAGAATCCAATAAAGCTGCTGCTCCATTTGTCTGGCATTAATTGCTCTTTTTAATGTGTTGCACCTAATTAAAAAAAACTTCTGGGACAGTTTTGGTCCTGACAGCGACTCATGCTCCAAATCCAGCTAGTTCCAATTTGCTCCACATTTACATTTTGGTGCTTCTTATAAAAGTGGAGCTAATCAAGACCAACATTTTTTTGGTATCCAGAGACAGATTTTGCAAAAGCTTCCTTCAAGCGTTCCAAAAGTGGTGCAGCGTGTGCCAAATACAAGTTCTAGACAGTTGCATGAAATTGGGGCACGCTGTGTCACATTTAAAACGCACGTAAGGCACTTTTGCGAAATCTGTATGCGCCAGTCTTGAATTCCAGGGAACGGGTTTGGATTTCTAGAAGTTAAATAGTTTTGGTACAAATCATTTACAGTGTCCTTCTTTTAATCTGAAAAATACCTGTTAATCATGTCAGAAATCTAGTGAGCTGATAATTGTTGTGCTCTCTGCTTGTGCCGATTGTTATCAGTTAGTAGTGTTCCATGCTACATCTTTGGACACCTTCCCACTAGGACAGTGGTCCGTGGGCCTAATGTGACCCTTTGCTTGCCTTTATCCAGCCCTCGGGGCACTATTCCCCTCACCGACAATGGGGAACCATTCCTCTCACCGACCTCAACAACGGGGAACCATTCCTCTCACCGACCTCAACAACGGGGAACCATTCCTCTCACCAACCTCAATGGGGAAAGAATTCCTCTCACCGACCTCTACAATGGGGAACCATTCCTCTCCCAAACCTCAATAATGGGGAACCATTCCTCTCACCGACCTCAACAAAAGGGAACCATTCCTCTCACCGACAACAATGGGGAACCATTCCTCTCACCAACAACAATGGGGGACCATTCCTCTCACCAACAACAATGGGGGACCATTCCTCTCACCAACAACAATGGGGGACCATTCCTCTCACCAACAACAATGGGGGACCATTCCTCTCACCAACAATGGGGGACCATTCCTCTCACCAACAAATGGGGGACCATTCCTCTCGCTGACACCAACAATGGGGAACCATTCCTCTCGCTGACACCAACAATGGGGAACCATTCCTCTCACCGATATCAACAATGGGGAATATTTCCTTTCACCGACACCAACAAAAAGGGAAATTTTCCTCTCGCGATACCAACAATGGGGGAATTTTTTTCCTTCTACCGACACCAAGAATGGGGAATTTTTCCTTCCACCGACAATGGGGAATTTTTTTCCTTCCACAACACCCACAATGGGACACTATTCCATCCACCGACACCAGCAATGGGGCAGAATTCCTCCCACTGATATAAACAATTAGGTACTATTCCTCCCACTAATACCAATGATGGGACACTATTCCTCCGTCTACTGACTAAAGACACTATGTCAATTTCTTTTTACTCCCACTGACGCTGGGGCTTTTTTTTACTCTAACTGATCACAGTGCAGCCCTCAAAGTCTGAAGGACAGTAAACCGACCTTTGTTCAGAAAGTTTTGACACCCCTAGGGTATGGAAAAGAGGAGAGGGGGAGGTTCTGTAGTCCTGTTCTAGGTCAAACAACGCTGCTACTATTTAGATACAGCACGGCGAGTGCACATTGTTACCTTAGTACAGAAAATTTGGCACTGGCAGGCTCACAAAATGAAAATTAAAAGGGGGGGGAAAAAAAAACTAGAGCAGCCACCACATCTAAAGCCTCATACACACTACTAGTGTTTTTAGTTCAACACAGCGATAACAGAAAACAAAAAACAAAAAACAAAACCCTTACAGCTCAGGTCGAATCCGCTGTACTAACCATGTCATGTTAGTAGCGCAATCTCCCCCACTGTGCAATTGTGTTCCGACAAGGGGACGGCCCCCTGCCAGAATACTCCTGTCAGTGATCTTAGCCATTGGTTGAGAGCGCTGATTGGAAGCCGGTCGGCAGACATTTTTTGGTCATGACCCTTAGATAGAAGCCGGTTGAATGGCCGGCTTCTGTCAGACCGGCTTACGTACACATGGGCTGAATGTCAGCTGATTTCTATTGAACCAGGTGATGCCATCCGACAATCTGCCCAAGTGTACTGGGCTTAAAGAGGAACTGCAGTCTGCTCACATAATTTGTAATAAAAACATCTTTGCCATTCTGAAGCTTCCCTCCAACCAGTTTGCATATTTTATATATACTGTGATTCTGTACTTACCAAATATGCTGCAGAAATCTCCCTCCACAGAGTCTGGATGCATATATTTTAACTGTGGGCAGCTGAAGCTGCTGCCTATTTACTTCCAGGATTTACACAGACACAGGCACACCTCTAGCTCTGCAGCTCTCATTGGCCCTCTTATGACTCATCCCCCCTCCCTTCCTGGCAAACTCTCATGAGAGTGAGCTGTGTATAATGTTATAATCCTAGGCTTTTTACCAGACATGAAACAGGAAGTGGGATGTATAAGGTATTCAGTGGCCGAAAAAAAAAAAAAAAAATTACTATCCAAAAGTTAAAAAACAAGGGCAAAAGATTGAATGAATAGATGGAAAGTTTAAAAAAAGACTGAAGGTCGGCTTGAAGGAATGGTAAGCTGCAGTATATTATATTTTTCGGTTACACTTTAATAGAAAACAAGAAAATCCCCCTTGTATTTTAACCCTTACTGACCTATATACACACAATTAAAGTACGCCTGTATTTTCCCCATGCAGTGCAAAGCAATACATGACCTTCAAGGCCCTGTTCACAATAGGTGTTGCGGAAAAGTGCTTTTTTTTCACGTGTTTTTGCGCGTAGCACATAGGGCAGCCCCCTTACCTACGAATGGGCTGCCCCATGTGCCACAAACGTACTAGAGAAGCCCCCGTATCAAATTATGGCACCGAGTCAGACGCATTCAGTGACGCATGTTCTGTTTCAGATAAATGTGCCAAAATCACACCAATTTTTGGGAAATAATGGTATCACAAGCATGTCACGCATTTTGCCACATTTCTGAAAACACGCCCAGGAATGTACGATTCTGCCCACATTCGTAACGTTAGTTACTGGCTCACCATAGTGTAACTACATGTGATTTGTTTTGGCCTGGTCTACGTTTCACTGGCTGAAGTGTTGACTGTTGCACCGTGTCTATCTGGAAAGGTTCTGAAAAATAATGGGCTGGGAGATCAGCAACAGGATATTTTGGCAGCCCTGGCCAATCCCTGGAGAGAGGTGCCCAGATGGTGGCTGGAAAGGAGCATAAATAGTCTGAGACCGAGAGTAGAGGGGTTCTTTCAACAGAGGAGGACAGCCTGGAAGCCTGCTGCCCTCCCGGCAAGCTTGCCATGTATCTGCTGTTCATCGAGGTCTCAGCTAGGCTAGCTGTGTTTTGCTGAAAGTTGCCAGAGCTAACTGAGGGAGTTTTGTCTGGGGATCTGGTATATCACTGTGATAGGTGTCCAGAAGAGATTGGAAGGAGGCATCCAAGGACATTAGTGAGTCTGTACAGGCTGGTGTGAGAGATCCCAGAGATGGGGTGCTGCGGCCATCCCTGGTAGTGCTAGTGTCAGTTTCTCAAAATGGGGACATTGTGCCTAGTGTCCTGGTACAGCTCAGTCCCCTAACTGCTTGTGCAAAGACTCACATTGATAGGAGGAAGATTAGAATTCTTAAGTTGCAACCGGAGTATCCCACAGTTACCCTACTCCTATCAAAGTTCAAGTTCTGCTCTAAAGTATCAGAAAAAGCATACCCCTAGACTGTTCATTATGCCAAAGAAGTGACTGCAAGTGTGTGTCTGGCTGCAGGTGCAAATACAGGAAAAGACCCTATGGTCCAAGTGTCTAAGGATATCTAAAAAGGTAAAAAAATGTTGTCGTTTAAAATAAACATGTCATACTTACCACTTCTGTGCAGTTGGTTTTGCACAGAGTGGCCCCTATCATCCTCTTCTGGGGTCCCTCTGTGGTGCTCCTGGTTCCTCCTCTTCTCAAGTGCCCTGCAGGAGAAGCGATCTCCCTCTGGGCACCCATGCGGGCACGCTACCGCATCCTGCTACTGTTTCTATTGACACAGACAGCAGGATTCGGCCCCACCCCCAGCTCCTGCATCATTGGATTTGATTAACAGCAGTGGGAGCCAGTGGCTGCACTGCTATCAATCTATCCAATCAGGACATGAGACAGGTGAAAAACCTTAAGGGTTTGCAACCCCTTTAACCCAGGACCCTGCATTCACTATATCTAGTCTCACACAGTACACAGAACAAGGAAATTCAATTATTTTAGTAAATATAAAAACTGCTAAATACCCCTTCTCATCAGCAATATATAGCAGCCTTGTGACTTCTATCAGTGTCTGGTTAAAGCTTGTAAGAGGAGTTTTCATTCACATCGGACTGTCCTTTGAGGCTTCAGGACCCCTAACCCTCTGTCTGGACAGTGCCGATTGGCCCTGTGCTGATCACATGCACCCTCCCAAGAAAAAAAAAAACTCCTCTCTAGCAATACATGAGCATGTGCATCTTGCCCCCCAAGACTTTGTTCTATCGGGAGATGGTTTGGTGACTGTGGAAGAAGGGAAGGATCAGAGAACACAGGATCAAACAGCCTTTTTTCGCAATGCACAGAATTAACCCCTTAGGTTCCAGTGAGTATAACAAGCATTCTTTACTGCATACACAGACTGATTTAATCTGCAGGCTCCTGCAGGAGTGAGTGCTACAATAGTTACATTGGTCCAAGCTGGACAAAGAGATAGGCCTGGAGCTGGAGGCACAGCTTAAGTGGAAGGCCTACATGACTAGGTTTGCAGTTAGGCTGGGATACAAATAGGGTTTAAAAGTTGATGGGTTTAAAAGTTATAGGGGGTCTTACCAGATTTGATGGTGCAGAAGTGACACAGGGTGTGGCCACTGTGGTCTTAGTAGGGGTGGTCACTTGCTTCATGGTCAGTTGGAGCAGGAATAGGGACAGGAGAACTCCCTCCCTCCATTTTTAACTAGCTTTTGACTTAATCCTCCCCCCCCCCATTTATTTATATGGGTCCTATTTCATGATAGGTTTCGGTGCTGAGGAGTTCTGGGTTCAACAGCGGAGGCTCATCAACACCAAGTTGCGAGTTCTGATAGAATTTATTGCATTAATGTTATTGTCGTAGCAGCTGGCAGGGGTCTTAAGGGTCTTCAAAAGGTGGGAGACAGTGATCAAAATTTGGACAACAATGCTTGGGCCCATCGCAGGTATGGGTGTACCTTCCATATTTAGGATAAGGCAGTAAGGTACCAAGGTTTGTGTGACTGTATCATGGATAAATGGATAATTAAATTGTCCTCAAGTCGGTGCAGTTGCAGGTGAGGGCACTGAAGTGGAATTGGGGTGGATACAGCGGGTTGGTAAAATAAATGTGAAAGACCCTAGATCTTAAAATAGATCAGTCTATTAGGATTGTCGTTATACATTTGATAATAAAACTTAAAATTTTTAATAAAGGTAGGAATTTTGGATTGGTTGTTTAATAAAATGGCTGCTATGGCGTTTAACCCCAAAAAAAAAAAAAATCTGTGCCCAGTGGCTTGTTTTGGGGTCATGGCAGCTGCAATACAAGGTAAAAATATTCATACCTGGAATTCTTCTTTAACATAGTTTAGGAACAAACTATTGCTAGGATACAAATACCTACACAAGCAGTCTATGTATACAAACCCATTAATGGCCTTACATATAAAAACCTGTAACACAGATAAAAGAATGTTGTGTAAAACAGTGAAATAACACTTAAATCTTAAAGCATGCCAATGGTCCATATTGTAAACTTTGCAATCTTACACGACATCATCTTGCATGATTCACGAGCAATAACCGGTTCTTTTTACCCTTCTAAATATATACAGTCATAGGCTATTATAGGTGAGCAATTAGAATGATGATACACAGATAAAAGCAGTTTCTGCTGGATACATAAAGCTTTAAAGTAACGCTAAGCTCTAGTTTAAAATAATCCATTCAAGTATGTATTCTGAACTCAGAAAAGTCCCTTCTATTGCTCTCAGCCTCCGCCATATCTCCAAATTGCTTTTTTTTTTGGCTGCTACGGGTGGCTACGTTCATTTCCTATGATCCCGCAATATGTAGGAATGTAGCTACCCTCTCTTGCTCACTCCCAAGATGGACCCATGGACTATGGGATTTGTAATGTGCATAGAGCAATACACATGACTGCAACTATATGTAGCGCCCTCTACTTTTTGGTAGGTGCTTAGGGGTGTTTTTTGATAGCGTAGGGTGTAGAGACAGGTAAATTTGGCCAGGGCCATGTCTTTTTGCTGGGGGTGTCGCCGCCTACACTTGGGCTCAGGGATGCCTCCTCTGCTGGATGGTAGGTGTGCTGGACAGAGAGGATGGGCCGAGACCTGAGTGTCAGGAAACCTCATGTGAGAGAACTGACCAATGGTTAATTTGAGTGGTCACAGAAGGAGGTCGGTCATAAAAAAGGGGGGGGCCACATGTCCTTGGGAGGTTCAAGGTTGGAGTTTGGGTTCAGGTTGAGGCCCGGGAGTTCAGAGATCCCGGAGCCGGATAGTCGGGGGCGACTCAAGGGAGGCCGAAGTTGGGCCCCTGGAGCAGGAGTCCTCATGTAGAGCTGGAGGAATACCAGGATGTCCCATGTCCCAGGCGGGGATGTATCGGACTGCACAGGAGGAGGAAGTAGGAACTAAGAGGAGGAAGAAGACTGGGAAACAAACTTCTGTGAGTAGAGCATGGACTGTTGTTGGGAGAGTGCAAAAGAAGTGCAAACCCAGTGGACCTATTCAGAAACTTTATGCTGCGTATCCAAGGACCTCAGTAACAAGCAATTCTCGGGGCTAGTGAAGGAGGTTGGACACTGCAAGTCACGGAAATAGGTGGTGAGGCCTAAGACATCCACAGCATTAATGCTCATCTGTCCATAGTGAGAGTGCGTTAGAGAGAAATGGAATCAGAGAAGGATCACTGGAAGGGAATCCAATTAACAAATCTACAGCTATGGTTTAATATCCCCTTTCATTTCCAAGTTGGGGATAAACAGGGCATCTCATATGCTTCATTGGACAGCCCTATAAATGTATTCCCAAATAAAGCAACTTGAAAAGTTCATAGTATGAAGTGCTGTGTCATGGAATTGCATGGGAGGATCAGAACTGGAGCAGGCTGGCAAAAGGCAAATGAACAAAATCAGCAACCCCCATGGGGGTATTGCTACATATAGTTCAAAGTTTGTTAAAAAAAAAAAAAAGGAAGAGAAGTGAAAGGTTTGTTGGTTCACAGGAAGACATTACAAGGAGGCAGAACAACACAGTAAGCAGGGCCATCTTTAATGTGGGGAAAAAAGGGGCAGCTGCCATGGGCCCAGTCATTGTCCAATGCGGGGAGGTGAGGGAGTCCTATGTGATGATGGCGGTAGTATAGGGGAGGAGGGTCCTGTGCAATAAGAGGGATAATTGTGGGAGGGGGGTCCTGTGTAATGATGTGGGTAGCATGAAGGTCCTGTGTAATGATGGGGGGGGGGGTAGCATGGAGGAGGGGAGGGTTCCTGTGTAATGATGGGGATAGCATGGAGGAGGGGGGTCCTGTGTAATGATGGGGATAGCATGGAGGAGGGGGTTCCTGTGTAATGATGAGGGTAGCATGGAGGAGGGGGGTCCTGTGTAATGATGGGGGGGGGTAGCATGGAGGAGGGGAGGGTTCCTGTGTAATGATGGGGATAGCATGGAGGAGTGGGTTCCTGTGTAATGATGGGGATAGCATGGAGGAGGGGGTTCCTGTGTGATGATGAGGGTAGCATGGAGGAGGGGGGTCCTGTGTAATGATGGGGATAGCATGGAGGAGGGGGATCCTGTG
Organism: Lithobates pipiens; assembly: GCF_037356315.1. Taxonomy (NCBI): domain Eukaryota; kingdom Metazoa; phylum Chordata; class Amphibia; order Anura; family Ranidae; genus Lithobates; species Lithobates pipiens. The sequence continues at coordinate 206,699,838 of NW_027507787.1, forward strand.
TAATGATGAGGGGAACATGGAGGAGGGGGTTCCTGTGTAATGATGGGGGTAGCATGGAGGAGGGGGGGGGGGTCCTGTGTAATGATGAGTGTAGTATGGGGGAGTGGTTCTGTGGATTGATGGATGAGAGGGGTCCTTTATTACTACAGTTGGAGAGTACGTACTATTACAGATCAAGCTAAGGACTTGTTTATGGACCAGCTCCAGAAGTCTATATGTGTGTGTTTTTGGATGTTGCGGTGGAGAGCGCAATTGGATGGGGGGGGGCAAGCCTCCAAGAAAATGTTTTCCCAGGGTTCAATCAATAATGAAGACAACCTTGACAGTAAGAAATAATACAAAAAATAAATAAAAAATAATAGGCACAGTGCCATTGAGTAGTGGATGTGTATGTATTCATTTTGGAGAATAAATACATATAATTTAATGTCACTTAAAGTGGTTGTAAACCCTTACAAACCACTTTGACCTACAGGTAAGCCTAGATTAAGGCTTACCTGTAGGTCCAAGCAATATCTCCTAAACCTATATGGTTTAGGAGATATTTGCCCGAAAACGGGCACCGCTGTCTACGGCGCATGCGCCGTAGACAGCGGCGCGCAGGCGCACTGAGCGTGGCATTCTCAGCGACGGAGCTGCCGCGCGTGTCGGCTCCCGTGCGCATGCGCGGGAGTGACGTCATCGCGGCTTCGCCGAATGACAGCGGCGGAGCTGCGAGACCCCACCAACAAGATGGATGCGGCGGACTACAGGGGACAGCGGCGACTTCGCTGGCTCCTGTGTCAGGTAAGTGACACATAATGGGCTACTATGCGATGCATAGTAGTCCATTATGCTTTGCCTTTGCAGGGAATGAAAGAGGAAGTAAACTCATCAGGGTTTACTTCCTCTTTAAAAACGTCAAACATTGTGCAGAGTAAATGAAGCAAGGGTTTATTTTAATTTCCTGGTGCTAAACCTGCAGCTTTTTGATCATTGCTGTGAAGAGCCTGTTGTGGAAATTTTATGAAGATGTATTTTAATATGTATTGTCAGTGTCTCCCAGTGTTCGTTCTCCTGCAACCCGCTCTAAAGAGCTGACTGGGGCAGAGTGGAGATATGTCCACCAGCGAAGGACCCCTGTGCAATGCACAGAATGATCATTGGGGGTGGGGGGGTGTTCGCTCTGCAAACACACCATCGGTTTAGCGGATGTGCGCTCGTGTCACCCCTGTATGCCTGATCAACATATTTGAGGTGCCAAGACATAAGCCTGCAGATAAGCTCCCATCAGCAGGAATTGTAGTCATTGTTTATTGGTTGTTGTAGGAATATGTTTATCCTGTGTTGACATTTACATCCTATGTTACATCCTTATTTGGTCATTTCCTGTGTTGACATTCACATCCTGTGTTGTTAAATCCTTATTTGGTCATTTCCTGTGAGGTCACATCCTGTGTAGGAGGAGATTGGCTGTTGGAGGCAAGCCTTACAGTTTGTGGCTTCCTGTTTGTGTGTGAATAAAAGAAGCAGTGAACTGCTCAGCGGCGGTCATGCTGAGGTGAGGATGAAAGAATGTGGTAATGTGTGTTTACTGGGGAAAGGGGGAGATATGGGTTAATTTAAAGGTGCATTATACCATTATAGTAGAAGGGCGCTTATTAGCGCAAGAGTATAGTGGGTTTATCCACGACAGAGCCTCAGACCCTAGAAGTCAGTAGTGGCCATTTGTAAAGAGACTTAAAAATATGTGCAATTCTTGCGAGCAACTAAAATATAAATATGTGTGTCCTAAGCAAACAGCAAAAACATGCTCCCAATATAAATGTGCACAGATAATTATAGATTTGCAGCACTGTCTGTTTTAGTTTATTATGTCAAACTGTTACCATGTGCTAGTATAAGTGCCAGTATAAATAAATAAAAGTATACATCCAATTGAAGCACTGTATCTTCTTGTGATTGTCCAAACAATGTATCCAATATCTCGTGACTCATTAGGGGGATTCCTATTGTAGGAATAGGAATATGAATCCCCCTGTTGAGTCACAATACCCTGTAATGAAACGCGTAGGGGAGGGGCAATTTCGGCTGATAAGATGCTTTTGTATCATCTAAGGAAAAGCACAAATTTGCTGCAACATCGTGGATTTTATTTGCTTTACCCAGTTTGAAGTTGATGCACTGGAGCACATATTAAATGTGATTTTTATGCACATATTTTAATAAATGGTATTATGTTTAAAATGGTATAAGCACGATATGGAGTTCTCTTTCCACACATAGCGAGTCATTATGGGAGAACATCGACGGAGCAGAGAGGAGGATCAGATCACTTGTTAGTCCAGAGTGACGAAAGCGCTTATTTTGGGAAAAACGTATCGAACTTAATTGCGAGGTCACACATTAAGGTGAGCGCATTTCTAATGGGGGAGCACTGTGGTGGATTCATATAAAGGCACGGCCTTTGAGGATTTGTAAAGATTCAGGTAAATTGCACCTTGATTTTGGACACTTATTATATAAAGAGTAATAAATTGCACTGGAATATTGTATACATTTTTTGGACAATCACAAGAAGATACATTACAACTGGATGTATATTTTTATTTTATTTATTTATACTAGCACATGGTAACAGTTTGACATGATTATAGATTTGCATGGTTTTAACGCAGCACTATCTGTTGTAAAGAGACTGCAGTGATCTGTAACAGTCTCATATAACCATTCCTCACTCACTATGCTTTCTGAGAATGCAAAGCATTCAGTGAATGGATGATGGGCAGATGACTGACAGGATTCCCCCCCCCCCCCTCCAATCACAGAACACTTTGTACACTAGGAAAGAATAGTGAAAGTTCTTTGAAGTTGAAACTTGCAGTGACGGATGGTAATTCCAGTGGAAGATCAGCACTGTGGAGAGGAACCGGCAGCAGCGGGGAGAAGATTTCTACGCAATCCAGCAGTCAGTCGGACAAGGGACAACCTTCATTACAGGTAAATATGTCCCTGGTGCTGCAGACCATCACTAAGGCCTGAAAAACACCTAACACCCCATAGATTGATTAAAGCTCATGTCCAGGTTTACGTTCACTCTAAATAGTTTGTTTGGGCCAGCTTGGCTCAAACTATTTAAAGTGAAAATGTGCCCACCGGTGCGACATGCAATTTTCAAATCACACCTGAAGACACACCTAATGCATTTCTATGGCTCTGTCTTAATAGCTGTGACTTGACATTGTGCTTTTTGAAAAGTAGTTTATGTATTGCCTTTTCCCCATCTTCAGTGCAATCTAGTTTGAATAGACCAATGTAAATCGCACTGAAGTCGCACCTGTGTCATATCATCGTAACTATGAGACAATTTTCACTTTATTTTTAACACTTTTTTTACTAACAGTTTTGTTCGCAAAACAAAAGTAGCAGGCTCGACACTGAAAGCTGTATTCAAAATTGTATTCAAATTGGGGGAAAAAATAAATAAAAAATGCGTGGGGTTGCCCCCCCCCCCCCCCAATCCATACCAGGCATTTCGGATCAGGGGTGGATTTTAAGGGGAACTCCATGGCAATATAAAAAAAAAAAAAAAAAAAAAAAAGGGAAGGCAAGAGCTCTGCACCCCAAGTTTTTTTTTCTAATTTTTCAGTTGGCGGCAATTGTGCTAGAAGGAAAAAGGAATGTCACACACTGTACTTTGACTGGACATAGCCAATGGAAATGGTCATGAATCGCATTGAAATCGCACTTAAAATCGGACCAAAATCACACCACTTTGAAGTGGCACCTGAATCAGGGCTAAACCTGGACATCAGTTTTAAAACTGCATATGCATCAATGACATGCTGTCCACCACTGATAGTGACAGATTGTCCAAATTCCATTACATATAAGCCCCCTGGGTAACACACTACCTGCAACTTGTGACCACTCTTAAATGCTTGACCTTCCATCATTCAGAAACATGGGCCTCTGTGCACAGCCACTATCCTCTTTTTCCTCTCCCCTTTTACCCCAAATTCACATTACATGCAATGTCTGTGCAGGTGCGATGTCAGCCATACAGATAGTATGGCTGATATTTCAATGCATTCTGTGCAAACATGCACAGGACCCTTTTTTCAGTTCGGACCAGAATCGTATCGCATGCCTGTTCACACATATGCGATCCGATTCACGTCCGAACTGTCAGTTCACAGTGCTATATGCGAGCTGAAATGGGGGTGTCGTTAACATATAATGACACTCCCCAGCAGTTTGCATATGGCAGTGTGAACTGCCGTGCGTGCCGGGTGCGATGCGGGAACCCGTAGTTGATTCGCAGGGTTCTCGCATCGCAATAGTGTGAACCGGCCCTTACACCTCAAAGGCTGCAGAAAAACTCTAACTGATTAAACGTACACATGTGCCTCATTGGAACACTTTAATTGATCAATGTTGTCTCCTAATCAAATATATATGATGTACACGTGTATTATATTATATACTTGTAACCCCCAAAAAGGTTTAAAAAATAAAAATAAAAACAGACTGCCCTTGTGATTTTAAACTATGCAATTTACAGACTTTCTTCTCTTTACTCTGGTTATATAATCAATAGACATCGAAAAAAATGTTTTTTCTTATAAAAACTTTTTTGCAAGACCCGGCCCTGCACTTCTGACTTTCTCTTCTAGGTAGAAAGGATATTCCCCTCTGCTTAAAGTCTCCTAGGATATCCATGCCATGATTTCAGGGTAATCTCTAGCACAGCCTCTAGAGTGCCTTCAGGTTTTTTCAGGCGGGCCTTAGCAGAATGCCTAAAAATGGCCAAAAAATGGTACACAAGCCAGAGAGTGGATGAAGCCTGCCTTTTAGTTACACAAAGCCACAGGTTTTCATTGTGCATCATTACGACTTTCTAGTCACTGGCCTCCTGACAACCAATGAGGTCATTGGTTGACAAGGAGGATGTCGGGCGCCTGCACAGCAGCCTTGTTAGCACTCCTCTCCTGCCCCTCATTGGCAGAGTGAGGGAGAGAAACTGAGGGAGAAGAAAAACATTGGAACATAAGTCAGCACCAGTGTGCAAAGGTGTATTGGCTTTGGAAGAATAATGCCACGTACACACGATCGAATTGTCCAGCGGACTAGGTCCGCCAGACCACAGTATGCCAGACAATTCAATCATGTGTGGGCTCCAGCGGACTTTTTCATTGTAAAGTCTGGCGGACTTAGAAAGTAGTTTTGACTACTTTCTAAGTCTCATTCGTCAGTGTGCTAGTCCGGCGGACTAAGAATGACGCATGCTCTGATGCAAGTACGATAAGGAAGCTATTGGCTATTGAACTTCCTTTTTCTAGTCCCGTCGTATGTGCTGTACGTCATCGCGTTAGAAATCGCCAGACTTTCGGAGCGTCTGTGTGTGGCCAAGTCCGTTCGGTATAAAGTCTGGCGGATTGTTTGCCGGACCAATGCCGCCGAACAATTCGATCGTGTGTAAGCGGCATATCTCTTCTCTAATGCTGGGTCTCCTACCTGTGTGGATGTTTCTGTAATATGCAACACTATCGGCTTAGTTTTTTAAATTTTAGACTAGGTTGCCTTGAGATTGTGCAGAATTTTAAAGGGTACCCTGAGTGAAAAAAAGGTTGAGAAACACGGTTTTAACACGCTGTGCACGCGCTGCACTGTTTCATAAGGGGGTCCGCTGCAAAAACCCAGAAGAGATAGGCAGCCTCCGATGATGTAAGAAGTGAAGATGGTGATGCGGAAATCTGCATGAATGGCAGGTTACAGCGGGAGCTGGATTTGCTGTGCAGGTATGTTTATTTAGGACAACCCAATGATCAAAATAAGAGGATAAGAAAAAAAAAATAAAATACAAAAAGGGGAGCAAAGTTTATCTTTAATAAAAACAAAAAAAACGAATAAAAACTATTCAAGACAAAGAAAAAAGTAGACCTAATGTACCCAAGGTGACCTAAGGCTGAAATGTGAGTGTATTGCTCATAGTAACCCCAGTTTTTCTTATCCCTAAAGAAATTACAGTTTCTGTTCGGATTCAAACTTTGTTGGCATACAGTTTTTCATGAGGCTTGTTGTAAGGCCCACCAGGATCAGTACCACCATCAGCAAATTTGTGCCCCAATGAGTTTACCATTTGCAATTTTCTAAGAATTAAATTTGAGATTTGTCTGGTAACTCTACTGACAACTTTTCTTTTGTACTCTAAACTTTTGTAAGCTGTAGAAGCAAAGCACTAACAACCAGCAAACTTACTTGTGAACTTTTTCCGCACTTGGCTCCTCCAGACACCACCACAATTTGGTTCTGCACCAAACTCTCCAGGAAGACATATTTGGTTTTCCAAACAGGCAGCTTTTCCCTCTGTTTCAGGAGCTCGTAAAACCGGGACGAATACGGCAAACCGTCAAAGGGGTTTAGCTCCAAGTCATCGAGCAGGCCTTCATCCACATCACTGGAGTCAGATTCATCAAGAAGACAACCCTTCCCTGGGGAAATAGCTAGGAAGTCCTCGGCTCCTGGTGGCGTTCCAGGCACGAGAGCCATTACCGGACAGAATAAAGGGGGTTTCCCATGAATCCAGACGCTTCTCCGCAAATCTCATCCACAAAGTTGCAATGTTGGACTTCAACAGCCGATGTGATAGAGATTGCTCCGCACTGTCAACAAATCCAGTTTACGAACATGTTAGAATTGCATGCTTAAGGAAAGTCCGGTTAAACATCAGCCAAGGCAGCCTATAAACACTTTGTTTTTCCCCAACTGCTTGGTACAGACAATGATTAAGCAGAGTGCAGGCCGGCCCCAGTACACGTGTCTGTATCCTGATTGACTATGAATACAAAGCTATGGGAGTGAAGTGATTGCGAGTGTAAGACGGGTCATGTGGTGACCTAATCCCACAACAATGGAGCTTACCCGGCACTGTAGGGAGTGAAAGGACAGGGAGAGCAATGCGTTACAAGCCACCAAATTACATCTGCTGGTCACAGCTCATCCGAGATGTGGGACGGAACAAAAAGGAAAGAGTTAGAGCAAATATTGTTTGCTGGAAGTCATGAAACAAAGCGTTCACTGTACATAAAGAGTGCAACATCAGGAGAATCTACAGCCAAAAAGACAATTAAGATAACTGTATAATACATAATGCAAACACACTTGATGTACCTAGGATCTCATTTACCTACGCTTACAGTCAGGTGATCCTGATTTACAACAGCATGACCTTAACCATTGTTAACTTCAAATAACCAATTCTAAACAGGGGAACTTAACACTAAGAGTGATCAGAGATTTTACTGTACACCGACACTGTATTAATGACACTGGCTGGGAAGGGGTTAACACATAGGGGCAGTCAAGAAGTTAACTGTGTGTCTAAAAATGTGTAATGTGTTGCTTTTACTTACAGATTTCCTACAAGAAACAGCCAGATCACTGCTCTGGGTACAGAGTCTTGTGCGTTTCAGCAGGTCCACAGCCAAAATCATTGTGCGGGACCTGCTGAGGAAAATTGCACTGTAGCCAGTGATAGCACGGGTTAGCCGGAACAGGCTGGATGGCGACAAAAAGTTGGAGTCCCTGTCATCAACTTAATAAAATGTAGTATTTTTAACCCCTTCAGCCCCGGAAGGATTTACCCCCTTCCTGACCAGAGCACTTTTTGTGATTCGGCACTGCATCGTTTTAACTGACAATTGTGCGACGCTACATCCAAACAAAATCCACGTCCTTCCCCCCCCCCCCCCCCCCACAAATAGAGCTTTCATTTGATGGTATTTGATCACCTCTGCAGTTTTTGTTTTTTGCGCTATAAACAAAAACGATTTTGAAAAAAAAAAAAAACATTTTTTTACGTTGGCTGTAATAAATGTCCCCCAAAAAAAAAAATATATATATAAAAAAAAAAAAAAAAAAAACACAAATTTCTCTCCGTTTAGGCAGATATGTATTCTACATATTTTTGGTTAAATAAAAATAAAAGAAAAATCGCAATAAGCGTATATTGATTGGTTTGCGCAAAATTTATAGCGTCTACAAAATAGGGGATCGATTTATTGCATTTTTAGAATTAATTTTTTTTATTAGTAATGGCAGCGATCTGCGATATACATTGTGACATTATGGCGAACACATTGGACACTTTTGACACTATTTTGGGACCATTGTCATTTATACAGCGATCAGTGCTATAAAAATGCACTGGATTACTGTGTAAATTACACTGGCAGGGAAGGGATTAAACACTAGGGGGCGATCTAGGGGTTCAGTGTGTCCTAGGGAGTGATTCTAACTGTGTGGGGGGGGGGGGGTGGGCTACTACTGACATGACAGCGATCACTGCTCATGATGACAGGGAGCAGTAGATCCCAGTCATGTCACTAGGCAGAACGGGTAAATGCCTTGTTTACATTAGGCATCTCCCCGTTCTGTCGATCCGTGACATGACTGATGTCCGCCGGGGGCATGCAGGCACGGAGTTTGCGGCACGCACCCACAATGCCACGATTTAAAGGGGATGTACCTGTACGCCCATTTTCCCAGCTGTGCAATTGTGCCGATGTATGTCATTGTGCACTGTTCGGCATGTGGTTAAAAGCTTACTTGCAGAGCTTTCTTTCCATAAATTAAGCTTTACTGACTTGCAATGTACTTTTGAACTCATTAAAAAAATTGGACTACTTCAGTTTCCAAGCACAACCCCTCACTTTTTGCATATCATAGCCCTCTCCTTTTCTGGAAAAATAGGATTTTTTGTACTCACCGTAAAATCCTTTTCTCTGTAATTCACTGACCAACACAGCTCCTCTCTTAGCCAATGGGTTGTTATGCCCTAGGAGTACTAGGAGATACTAGGCATTAGTTGTAATACAACACTCAGAACTCTTACTTCCGCCCAGGGGACGCTTCCTTGGGCAACAACCCTCCAGCCTGCCATGCAGCCATCAGTACATCAACAAGCAGTATAACGTAAAGATAAAAAGGAGTGGCAGGTGCTGTGTCGGTCGGTGAATTACAGAGAAAAGGATTTTATGGCGAGTACAAAAAAAAATCCTATTTTCTCTTATATTCACTGACCGACACAGCTCCTCTCTTAGCCATTGGGACGTCCCCAAGCAGTGCCAAACGAGGGGTGGGAAAATAGCATAAAAACTTCATCCAATCATCATAAATGGGAACTACTGAAACTTTACGCACAAACAACAGTGTGTGGAGAGATCCACCACAAAACGAGGGTACCCGCAACAGGAGTGACTAACCACAACCCCACCAAAACTGCAGAATGTAATGCAACAGCGCATTAACTTAAGTGCCCGTTCACATTACCGCGACTTGTCAGGCGACTTAGCCGCCTGACAAGTCGCGCTCCGTTCTGTACTACGGAACCGTTCTAATAGGAGCGACTCAAGTCGCTCCGACTTAGAAAAAGGTTCCTGTAGTATTTTCGGGGCGACTTCAGGCGACTTGCATTGACTTCTATACAGAAGTCATTTTGCAAGTCGCCGCTGAAGTCGTGTGCAGGTCGCGTCTGTGAGACGCGCTGCAAGTCACGTCGCCCCTGTGTGAACGGGCACTAACAGTACTGTTTTTTTTTTTTTATAAAAACAAACAGGAAAAAAGAAAATATATTGCATATTCAATTGCCATTATACGGCCACCTGCAAAATTTTGTGGCCAAAACAAGCATCAGCCGATGCACTGACGTCTACCTGGTAGAACTTGGTAAACGCGTGGACAGACGACCAGGTCGCTGCTTTACACACCTGAGCAACAGACTCTTGGTGTCGGAAGGCCCAAGACGTTCCGATTGACCTTATGGAGTGGGCCGTGACCGGAAAGGGGGGGCACCTGCCCCTTCAAGGCGTAGGCTTGCACTACAATCTGTCTGATCTACCTGAAAAAGGTGGCTGGTGAGATCGCCATGCCTTTCTTGGGACCAGCCACCGAAACAAACTGAGTCTGCCACTGCTCCCTTTCAGAAGTCAGACAAATACACCTTAAGAACCCGAACCACGTTCAGAGCGTGAAAGGCCACCTCCTTAGGGTGTTTCGGCTTAGGACACAGAGATGGTAACACAATGTCCTCATTGATATGAAAAGCCGAGACCACTTTCGACAGAAAAGACGGTTGCGGACGCAACACCACCTTATCCTTGTGGATAACCAGATAAAAACGACTTGCAGGACAAAGCCGCCAGTTCCAAAAACGACCGATGTGATGGGCACTAGAAAGACCATTTTCTGGGAAAGAGTCAACAGGGAAACCTCCCTGATATTTCCAAATGGCGGTTTTTGAAGCACCGATAACACCAGGTTCAGATCCCACGGGGGTAGTGGTGGACGCACCGGAGGGACTATATGTTGCACCCCCTGAACAAAAGGTACTCACTAAATGAGTGAGATGCCAGGGCTCGCTGAAAAAAAAAAAAAAAAAAAAAAAAAAAAAAAAAAGACAGCCAAGGCTGAAATTTGCCCCTTAATGGTGCTTAACGCCAATTTCTGGTCTACTCCTTGCTGAAGAAACAGCAGGATCCTGGATATGGAAAAGGAGCGCGAATGTCATCCTTTCTCCTCATACATGGAGATGTAGGCCTTCCAGGTACGATGATATGTTCCGAGAGGAAGATTTCCACGCCCTCAACATATGTGGGATCACCGAGTCCGATAGAACCCAGTTCCTCAACACCTGGCTCTCAATAGCCATGCCGTTAAAGCCAGCGATGGTAAAGCAGGATGGAGAATCGGACCTTGAGACAGAAGGTCCTCTCGTAACGGCAGTTGCCATGGGGTGTCCGCCACCAGGGGCACTAGGTCTGCGTACCAGGGATGTTGAGGCTAAATCTGGGGCAATCAGTATTACTGGGATCCCCTCGACCTCCACTCTGCGAAGCAGACACGGTAACAGTTTTAGTGGAGGAAAGGCGTAGATCAGCTGGTACTAATCCCACGGAGCCACCAGCGCGTCTGACGCGTCTGCCCATGGATCTCTTGTCCTGGACACGAATCTCGATTGAGACGGGAGGCCAGAAGATCCATGTCTTGTGTGCCCCACCTCAGGATAGTAGCCTGAATACCTCCGGATGCAACGCCCATTCTCCTGGGTCCAGCATCTGACGACTCAGATAGTCCGCCTGCCAGTTCTCCACTCCTGGCATGTAAATGGCCTGACAGGGCCGGTACGTGTCGCTCTGCCCACCAAAGTATGTGAGCGACCTCCTGAGCAGCAGGTGAGCTTCTAGTTCCCCCTTGGTGATTGACGTATCCCACAGCCGTGGCTTTGTCTGACTGGATCCTGATCAGACGCCCCTGAAGTCTCATCGACCATGTGGAGAGGCACAGCTTGATCGCTCTTAGCTCGAGTAGATTGATCGGCAACTTGGATTCTTCCGCCGACCAGAGGCCCTGAGCCGACTGAACCCCCATCATTCCACCCCAGCCGGATAGGCTGGCGTCCGTTGTGATCATTGTCCACTTCAGGAGGTAGGAACGACTTCCCGGACTGAATCACCGGGGACCTCAGCCATCAGTGAATCTGATTGACTGGCTCACCTGGATCTGGCGATCCAGGGACAACTGAGATTTGTCCCATTTTGTCAAAATCTCCTTCTGCAGGACTGTGGATCTGGGCATATGGTACTCCCTCGAAGGAGGCTACCATGAGCCCCAGGACTCGCATGCAGAAGCAGAGCGACAACCACTTGCGGTTCATCAGCAGTTTAACGTGGATCTGAGAGTCTGCAGTTTGTTTGAAGGGAGAAACTCTCAATTCCCTGGAATCCAGCAGCAAGCCCAAGTACTCCAGACACTGAGTTGGTACAATCACCGACTTCTTTAGGTTCAACAGCCACCCAAAATTCTTGCAGGGTCTGCATGGTGATCGCCACATCCTCCTCTAATTCTGAGACGGAAGATGCCCTCAGGAGGAGATCATCTAGGCATCCCAGGATCGCGATCCCACGTTGCCACAGCAACGCCAAAACTGGAGCAAATACCTTGGTAAAGACTCGGGGGGCTGGTGCCAGACCAAAAGGGAGAGCCACAAACTGGTAGTGGGCTTTCCCGACTGCAAATTGCAGAAACTTTTGATGCCGAAGGCATATGGGTATGTGCAGGTACGCATCCTGGATGTCTAAGGATGCCAAGGAGTCCCCTTGGAGTGCAGAGACTACTGAGTGAACGGATTCCATTCTGAACCTCTGCACTTTCACAAAGTGATTGAGGGCTTTTAGGTCCAAGATTGTAGTTCCCAAGAAGAAAGGGGTACGTCCAAACAGATTTGATTATAATCTCTGGGAACGGTCCGAGTCCGGTGTTCTGCCTAATAGTGTCCGCCTATCAAATGCTGTCCGCTCCGTACTGCGCATGCGCAGTACGGAGCAGACGAAGCTTCGGAAAAACTCCGAAGCTGAACGGCGCCTGCGCCGTGAGTGGAGGAGGTAGCCCCACTATCCAAGCGGACATAGGGTTAAGAATTTTAGAGGGCCCCTCGCGGGCGAGCTTCGCTCGCCACGCTTCGGGCTCGGCCTCGCTCCGCTCGGCTCTTTTTTATTCTAACTCTATGTCCACTTGGATAGTGGGGATAGAACCTGGACTCACGGCGCAGGCGCCGTTCATCCTCGGCAATTTTCGGAATCTGTGTTCCTGTGTACTGCGCATGCGCAGTACGCAGGGGACACCATCTGATGGAGGACACTATTTTACAAGACACCGGAACAACCCCCCCGCGACTCAGCAGGTCTCTTACTGCCCCCAAGAGGGCCTCCCGGCGAGCCGGGGATATGGGTATGCTGGAGGGGAAGAATCTGTTTGGTGGCCAAGATAGAAACTATCTTCTAGCCGGAGGAAATCAGATCGCAAACCCATTGGTCGGATAGTCGAGAGGACCACCGGGCTGTAAACTCCCAAAGGCGACCCCCCCACCCGAGACATAGGTGGGGGCAAACCTTCATGCGGTAGCACTTTTGTGTGACTTGCTAGGCTTGTGGTTACAGGTCCGGACGAAAAAGCCGTTTGTGAGCGGAAAAAGAGGGCCCTTGCCTACGGCGTGGCTCCTTAGCCTTCCTGGCCTGTGGGAGTAGGGTACTCTTACCACCAGTGGCATTTTTAATAATGTCATCCAAAGAAGGGAAGATCCGTCAAGGCTTTCTTGGATGCCTGGTCAGCAGACCAGCATTTTAACCAAATCAGGCGCCTCAGCACCACTGCTGACACTGAAGCCCTGGATAACAGAGGAAGAGTATCCAGGGGCACGTCACAAACGTACTTAAGGCCTTGCACTAGTTGGTCTGCTAATTCCACGCAGAAAGGAGAAGCCTGTTGCTCTCCCAATTCGCGGTGCAACAGTTTTGCCCACTCAGTGTCTGCGACACAAGTGCGGACCCCAGTACTGGTTGCACGGCGGACCCCACAACCGTAAACAAGGAACGAGCCACTGCCTCGGCTTTCCTGTTCCTGGGATCCTTAAATGCAGGAGTCCCCTCTACCGGGATCGTGGTTACTTTATTTAACCTGGATACTGAGGAGTCCACGACCAGAGGAGCCAACTACTTCTTGAGAAGGCTTTTCTCAAAAGGGTAACGCACCGCCATGGATTTGGGGACTGAAAAGGTCCGTTGCAGGGGACACGGTTGCCTGGATTTCGGGGGAAGAAACACCAGTTTCTGAAGCCATGCTGACCCTACCCTGTCTGCCACCCTTTTGACTTAGGACAGTGACAGTCCCACCCTCCTTACTGCTGCTGGCTGAGGGGCTCTTTCCCGCTGGACTCACCACCCTGAGGAGTTCTGCGCTATTCAGCAGGTAGTGCCTGTAGTCCCTGTTGGCTGCCCGGTGCAGAGGAAACAGTGCCGTGTCAGTGGAAGCAGCTGCAAATGGCGCTAAAACCGCTCTGAAGTATGCTCAGGCTTCAAGAAAATGGCCACCCAGTGTCCAGCACAAGGACATAAAAAACACAGGGAAAATGGCTATGAGGGCACAGGAGCACATGCTGCTGCTAGAGAACGCTCAAAAACATGTTCAGGCTACAAGAAAATGACTGCTGGTGTTCTGAATAGTAAATCACCAGGAAAATGGCCGCTGAAGCCCAGGAGAGCATGCTGCCTTTGCCCACACCTAAAATGGCTGCCGAAGCAACTCCATGAAGTACAGGGAGAAATCAATGGTGGTGAGCACAGCCTCACAGACACCTTCCAGGGGCATGAGGAACAGGACCCAGGACACGGCTAGCCAGCGCAACACCCCCCCCCCCCCCAGGTGAGAGCCCCTGCATAGACACACACACCGCTCAGCAGCCACATGCAGCATCCAGGGAGGGGGGAAGATAGGGACAGGGAGAGAAGAGAGGGAGATGAGGGATCCCCGAATCGACCTCCCGGGGAATGCCCAGCTGCTCAGCCCCGCCGAGGCAGGGAGAGCTGTACTTACCAGTCCTGAAGAGCTGGGAGACATTCCATCACAGACCCACTCACTGATCATTACAGGGTGGCTGCTGGCCCGGCATATTGTGACGCAGACATCAGTAGCCCGGTCATATGTATGCCCCGGAGCATAAAAGCTCACCGACCACCTCTGGAGCTGAGATTTTGTTGTGGCCTGCCTAGAGAGTAGCTGCGGCCTCCACGCGCTCGATGGCCGGACTGGGAGACTACAAGGATAAGCGTATCCAGCCTGTCACCCAGACGGCTGTTGATAGTAGATCACAGGATCAATCATCTTGCGCAAAAAGTCACGCTTCTGCAGAAAAAAAAAAAGCATGGACCGATGGGCCCGCAGGGTTCCTTGGTCCTTCTTCACTAGGCAAAATAAAATTGATGGCTGCATGGCAGGCTGGAGGGTTGTTGCCCAAGGGACCGCCCCCTGGGCGGAACTAAGAGTTCTGAGTGTTGTATAACTAATGCCTAGTATCTCCTAGTAATAAGGCATAACAACCCAATGGCTAAGAGAGGAGCTGTGTCGGTCAGTGAATATAAGAGAAAGTCTGATTACTGTCTGTGCTGCCCCAGCTAATCCACTCTCCCTCACTTCTCTACATAGCCTTTTTTTTAAGCTACTGGGGCAAATCGAGTTAATGTCAAAGAGCTCAATTTTGGTGTCATCTGACCACAGCACTTTCTCCCAATCCTTCTCTGAATCATTTAGTTGTTCATTTGCAACCTTCAGACAGGCCTGTACATGTGCCTTCTTGTGCCATGTTTGGAGGAAGAAAAATGCAGACTATGACCCCAAGAACACCGTCTCTACTGTCAAGAATAGAAGTGGAAACATTATGCTTTGGGGCTGTTTCTCTGCTAAAAGGTACAGGCCAACTTTGCCGCATTGAGGGGCCTAAAGAAGGGAGACTTGTATTGTAAAATCTTGGGTGAGAACCTTCCTTCCTCAGCCAGAACACTGAAGATGGATATTTGATGGGTCTTCCAGCATGACAATGACCCAAAACATACCGCCAAGGAAACAAAGGAGTGGCTCAAGAAGAAGCACATTAAGGTCATGAAGTGGCCTAGTCAGTCTCCAGACCTTAATTCTATAGAAAATATATGGATTGAGCTGAAACTTTGAGTTGCCAAGAGACAGCCAAGAAACCTTAAGGATTTAGAGAAGATCTGTAAAGAAGAATGGACCAAAATCCCTTTTGAGATGTGTGCACCAACTACAAGAAAAATCTTACTTCTGCTCGCCAACAAGGGTTTCTCCACCAAGTAAGAAGTCATGTTTTGATTGGGGATCAAATACTTTATTAGACTCCCTGAACAGCAACTCAATTTATAACATTTATATCATGTGTTTTTTCTGGATTTTAGGTCTCAATCATTTAAAATACACCTATGATAAAAATTATAGACCCTCCATTTCTTTGTAAGAGAGCAAACGTACAAAATCTGCAGGAGATCAAATAATTATTTTTCCCACTGTATAATCCTATGGAAATGATGTTGTTAAAATCAATGGTCTGACAACAGGGTCTCTTTAAACTTGGATTAAATAAAAAGGATCCAGTTCAAGCTTTGTGCCAAAACGATTTAGCTTCTACTTATGCCTCTGAAAAGTCACCAAAAATATAATATATTGCAGTTTACCGGCTCTTATGTGTGGTGGCTGCATTGTTTTCTCTTTTTCGGTCTCCATTCTCTTTATTTTAAACTAGTGATCATGTCAGTAGAGTGACAATGGTTACATACTGTTCTAAACAGGAACAAAGTCACCATCCAAGGACAGAACTACAAAACAAGTGTGGAGGAGGTGATATACATGAATATACATTGCAAACAAATATGGGGAGTTTATGCTCCGATTCGCTTGAATAATTTGGAGTTGGGTTTGGCGGGGTCCTGCCTGCCGAACGTGAAAGAATCGCTCATTTTTACTGTAGATGATGTGAAGCACAGCAGCCCGACCTGTCCACTGCCTTTACATGGCCCCAAACTGCAAGTCTAAACAAGTCCTAACAGACCAAAAAGGAGGAAATGAACAACATTCAATGTAAGGGCCGGTTCACACAGCGAGGCGATGCGAGGCGACACGGCTCGCCTCGCCTCGCTCCCGCAAGTCGCCCCCGTTCTGTACAATGGAACCGTTCTGAGAGGAGCGACTCGAGTCGCTCCGACTCAGAAAAAAGGTTCCTGTACTACTTCTGGGCGACTTCGGGGGCGACTTGCATTGACTTCTATACAGAAGTCCTCTGCAAGTCGCCGCTGAGGTCCCCGCAGGTCGCGGCGAGGCAAGTCGGAGACGCCTCGCCGCGCCTCGCTGTGTGAACCGGCCCTTAGGGTTTCTGTACAATTTAACCACTTGCCTACTGGACACTTTTACCCCCTTCCTGTCCAGGCCAATTTTCACCTTTCAGCGCTGTCACAATTTGAATTATAATTGCGCGGTCATGCAACACTGTACCCATAGGAAGACATTTTTATAATTTTTTTTCCACACAAATGGACCTTTCTTTTGGTGGTATTTAATCACCATTGTGTTTTTTATATTTTGCTAAATAAACAATAAAATTTTGCAGAAAAAAAATAAAAAATAAAGTTTTCATAGTTTGTGATAACATTTTGAAAACTACATTTTTCTCCTTGATGTGCACTTATGAGGTGCCACTCATTAACATTAATAGGTGGCACTGGTAGGCAGCACTGATAGATGACACTGGTGGGCACTGATAATCAGAGCCCCGATTATCAGTGTAGATGTCCCTTTCACACAAGCCGGCTACCAGCTCTCTTCTTCTCACTCTCACAGCGCGAGGAAAGGAATGCTGATAACCGGGTTGGGTTTACATCGTGTCCTTTGTGATTGGCCCTTTACCTCCATCTGTGATTAGCTGTGACCTAAAGGCACGCACTGCAGTGGGCACAATCACAGGAAGACGTCATAGGATGCCAGCCTAGAACTGGCTGGCTGCACTGTAGCCATCATTCAACTATAGCACAGTCAGCAAGTTCTTAACCACTTCCCGACTGGAGCATGCCGATGTACGTCGGCAGAATGGCTTGGACAGGCAAATGGGCGTACAGGTACGTCCCTTTAAATTTGCCGTCATGCCATCACATGCGCACCGGACGGATCACCTCACGGGGAGATGCTAAAAAACAAGCATCTCCCCGTTCTGCCTAGTGACAGTGTCACTGATCTCTGCTCCCTGTGATTGGAGCAGAGATCAGCAACATGTCATAGACAGCCATGCCCCCAGTTAGAAACACGCACCTAGGACACAAAAAAAATAAAAATTGCTGATCACCGCCATTACTAGTAAAAAAGAAAATAATTGATAAAAATGCCATAAAACTATCCCCTATTTTGTAAACACTATAACTTTTGTGCAAACCAATCAATTGCTTATTGCGATTTTTTTTTTTACCAAAAATATGTAGAGGAATATGTATTGGCCTAAACTGAGGAAAAAAATTGTTTTTTTTTATATATTTTTGGGGGATATTTATTATAGCAAAATGTAAAAAATGCTTTTTTTTCCAAATGGTCTTTTTTTGTTTATAGCGCAAAAAATAAAAACTTCAGGGGTGATCAAATACAACCAAAAGAAAGCTCTATTTGTGGGGGGAAAAAAAAGGATGTAAATTTTGTTCGGGAGTCGCGTCGCACGACTGTGCAATTGTCAGTTAAAGCGACGCAGTGCCGAATCGCAAAAGTGCTCTGGTCAGGAAGGGGGTAAATTCTTCCGGGGCTAAAGTGGTTAAAAACGTATCAAAATTTCTTGCGTTTAATAAAATGATGCCCGATAATCCTACCTGCAAGGTGTATGCACAGGCACTCTTTCCCAAAGTGACAACCCTTATTCAATTCAATTGTAGAGTTGGCGGGTTTTGGCCTTGGTTTCCCTCCAATGGAAAGCATTGGAAGGAACATTTAGTAGCAATTTGCTCAGGCAAGGCAAGTGCATCAGCCCCGCTATTGCACTATTTATCCATCCCAGCAAGCCCATTATAGAGAGTTAATTTTGTGCTTGCTAAATGTAAGTTTGATTTAGCAAACACTTGCAAGAATGAGAAAAGGTCAACTTCCCATGGAGGAGTTTAAAAAGCTGCAAAATATCAAAATGATGGAAGTATCCAGTTATCTTATTAGATCCAAAAAGCTCATGGAAAGTATTTCCCCTTCCTCTGTCCAATGCATGCACGCTTTATAAAGACACCCTCCAAATCTTTTTGACCAAGGTGAAAAGTTTAAGTCTTACCCCTCCCACTGCAATTACCCCCCCTCTCAAGGATGTGGACACTCAGATCCCCCATCCCCCTCTATGCTGCCAAGTCAGGCAACTTATAGTAGAGGTCCCAATGCCTCCCATGTTTCTCTGCTTCCAGCTGGCTGAAGAGAAGACGGCAAGATGGTGGCACGGACATGATCTTTTTTCCTTTCTGTTTTACTAGTTTAGCAGCTTTCCATAGAGAACTGTACTATACTAGTGACATGTCAGGGGATAATACAAAGAATTAGAGGCTTAAAGGATAGGTTACCCTAATGCCGCGTACACACCATTGGAATTTTGGTCGGAAAAATCTCTGATGGTTTTCCCGATGGAATTCCGACGGGATTTTGCTCAAGCTATCTTGCATACACACGGTCACACCAAATTCCGGTGACGTACAACGGGACTAGAAAAAGGAAATTCAATACCCAGTAGCCAATAGCTTCCATCTCGTAGTTTAATCTGAGCATGCGCGAGTTTTTGAGCGTCGGAATTGCATACATACGATCAGAATTTCCAATTGAAAGTTTTTCCGTCGGGAAAATTGAGAACATGCTCTTCAATTTCTGCTGTGGGACTTCTGCCAGCTAAATTCCAATGGAGCTTAAACACGATGGCATTTTCCGATGAAAAGCCCTCATCTGTCTTTTGCTGGCCGAAATTCTGATCGTGTGTACGCGGCATTACAGTTTATTATCCTGATATGTGTAAATTGTACCATGTACTTGTGTTAAACGTATGCTGTTCTCTTTGTATTGTTTCCTTTGTGTGAAATACCTGGTGATCCTGCCAGGCCCCCTGCTTTCCTATTGCAAACTGACCATGCTATGCATTAAAGCACATAAATTACAGTGTGGTCAGTTTCCTGGCTGTGCTGCGAGCTCAGCCTGCCTGTTGTCCAATGATCAAGACTTCTGCCGACACCCCCCTCTCCCCTGCAATCCCATTCACTGGAAAGATCAGTATTCTGCTGTTTCTCTAACCCCCACCTCTCTAATTCCCCTATGCAGCTGAGAACATAGATTATTTGGTCACTTATAAAAAAATAAATTATAAAAACCTTTTTTAATGTATATCTACAGTCAGGGCTTTTTTTCCAGCAGGAATGGGGGGAGGGGAACGCAGTTCCAGGATCTCCCAAACAATGTATGTAATGGAAAGAGGTGCTGGGGTGTGCTGGAGAGTCTATTGATGGTGGCTGCCGAGGGATATATTGTTGCTGGAGGGGATCTATTTTTTTTGCCAAGGAAGGGGGATTTATTGTTGCTGGGGAGTTCCTCTGTTGCTTGTGGGGGATCTATTGTTTCTGGGGGGGGGGGGGTCAGTCATTGCTAGGCGGAATGTACTGTTGAAGGAGGGGTCTTTGTTGCTGGCTGCTGGAGGGTCTATTGATGCTGGCTACTAGAGAATCTATGGTTGCTGGAGGGGGATCTATTGATGCCGAGGGTGGGTCTTAGGTTGCAGGGGGTCAGTTGTTGCTGGGAGGGATCTGCTGGCTGATGGACGGTATATTGATGCTGGCTGTTGGGAGTCAATTGTTGCTGGGGTGGATCTATTGTCACTGGGGTTTTTGCTAGATCTATTTTACTGCCTTTGTTATTAAATTCCATACAAAATACTTTAGCATCACAAAACTATACTGGTTTCTGTATTTTCTAAAGGGGGTGTGACTGGGAGGTGGGTGAGGGGTGGAACCCAGGAACGGTGCTCGGAGGTTGGTAGGGGGTGGAGTCAAGGGTGGCTCGGAAGGGAGGAGTTCCTGCACCTTTTCTCTGAGAAAAAAAAAGCTCTGTCTACAGTTATGGCCAAAACTATTGCCACCCCTGCGCATTTCTGGCAGATAATGCAACACTTTGCCTAAACATTTGTATTTGCAACAATTTTCTAGGTGCTCTCATGTTTATTTGTGTAGCGCTGGCTCCTGACGAGCATGCGCTATATGTTTTTCAAAGTTAATTCTCCTGAAACCACAATTGGGTTTTGGGGCCAATTTTACTAAATTAATGCGCCTAGAGGCGATTCAGTTCGCATTGTGCGCTATACAAGTATTTCATTCATTCATTCATTCAATGGTTTCAGTACCAGTCTGGCTGGGCTGTACTGGGTTATCCTTGACCGCGGGTGTCGCCGTCACCGCCGGCAAGTGTGAGAACGCAGTCTAGCTGGGTGTATTGAATGGCATGTTTTCTTTGGGAATCAGCCGAGTGAGAGTGTTCTCCTACTGTGCATTCTGGGAGGTGGTATTTAAGGTGCTGACATCACATGGTCCAGGGTTCCGGTCCAGAGAGGGTTTTCTGTCTGTTTGGTTCTGGTTCTCCTGACCAGCCCCCATGGCCCTCCTGGCCTGGGTGTGGAATCATGCATTTACAAGTCTCAGGGCTGGCTGGCCTGAGGCGAAGCAACTGCAGGGACAGGCCTGATTGGATATTATCCTATTGATTCAAAGGTGGTCCGGTACCGTCTCGTCTAAGGGAGAGGCCCAGCAACTGGAGAAGCACCCAGGGGAGGATTCTTCAGGAGAAGGCCGTGCGCAAGGCTGGCTTCTCTGAAGGAGCCTGGAGGCCCAGTTGAAGGACACTTCTTGGATCTACACTCATACGGTATCGCCGGACCAGCTGAGAAATACTGGTACTTTATGATAGCTCTTTAAATTTGTCTACGTCCCTCAGTTACATTACATTACATTACTCCTTAAGTATTCTACATTCAAGTCTGTGGCAGAGACTTTACTTAGCACCTCACCGACTGCTAGGCCTAGTGAGAGGAGGTTTATCCGGGGGGTTGTGAAATCCAGCTGTGAAACAGTTATTTTCTGGATTTCTTCTATAAAGAGACTTATCATATTTTTTGCAGTCCAAAGTACCTGAACTTAATTCTAACCCTCTACCCTAAACTGAGAGACTCTGTCTATACTTTAAATAAATAACCCAAAAGAAGAGTTTTTAGTGTCAGTTTCCACATTTATTTGGGCCATCTACCATGGGAAACCCTAGACGGAGAAGCAGTCAAGAAGGTAACGGTAAGCCCAATAAAACCAGCAGCTCCTTCGGGGATCAGTGCTACATTTGTTTTGTTTGTATTGGTAGGACACAAAAAAGTGGAGAAACAAAAAGCCAAATCTGACACATTCCACGCAAACCTCCAAAGATGGACTGGACGAAATGATTGGCACCCTCAATTTAAAGAGCAACTTCACCTTTAGGCTCGGTTCACACAGGGGCGACTTGTCCAGGCGACTTCGCCGCCTGGACAAGTCGCGCTCCGTTCTGTACTATGGAACCGTTCTAATAGGAGCGGCTCAAGTCGCTCCGACTTAGAAAAAAGGTTCCTGTACTACTTTTGCGGCGACTTCGGGCGACTTGCATTGACTTCTATACAGAAGTTGTTTTGCAAGTCGCCGCTGATCGCGTGCAGGTCGCGTCGCTGCAAGTCGTGCCGCCCCTGTGTGAACAGAGCCTTACAGAACAATCTGTAAGGTGAACTTTTCCTGCAACCATTGAGTTTCTTACACCTCTCTACTGGAAATTTGGGCCACTTCTTTCGCCAACTGCTCCAGGTCTCTCAGATTGGAAGGGTTCCTTTTCCCAACTGCGGTTTTGCGATCTCTCCACAGGTGCTCTATGGGATTTAGATCTGGACTAATTTCTGGCCAGTTCAGTTCACTCCAGCGTTTTGTCTTAAATCCTTTCTGGGTGCTTTTTGACATGTGCTTTGGGGTCATTGTCCTTCTGTAAGACCCAATTTTCTGACACTGGGCTCTACATTGCACCACAGAATTTTTTGGTAGTCTTCAGATTTCATAATGCCAGGCACACAGTCCAAACATTTAGTGAGAGCTGGATGACGGAGAGCTGGATGACGGAGAGCTGGATGATGGAGAGCTGGATGACGGAGAGCTGGATGACGGAGAGCTGGATGACGGAGAGCTGGATGACGGAGAGCTGGATGACGGAGAGCTGGATGACGGAGAGCTGGATGACGGAGAGCTGGATGACATTGTTTGGCAGGTACTGGAAGTCTGCCAAAATGTGCTAAGTGGTGCATACTCCTGGGGGAAAAATAAAATAAATAAAAATAAAAATGCAGTTTAATTCTTCTTTAACTCATGGTCAACCCACCCCTGCCTTCATTCTCACCTAGGGGAGAATAAGGTATGAGTCTCCCCCAGCAACCTCCTGGGATACAGTGTTAATTTTGGCAGCAAATTTCAATTTAGTTTTAGTCCTAGGACTAAAATGGCATTTTAGTGTTAGTCCCATTTTAGTCTTCTGCAATTGTTTTAGTCGACTAAATCTCCAGTACATTTTAGTCGACTAAAACTCATTTTAGTCATCTAAAATCTAACAGGTATAATTGAAGCGGTTGTATAGTTAAATTTTTAACTTTGAACTACAGGTAAGCCTATAATAAGGCTTACCTGTAGGTAAAAAGAACATCTCCTAAACCTGTACGGTTTAGGAGATATTCCCCACGCAATGAGCCGCTGACTTTAGCGCCGCTTGCTCACCAGGGATTCTCGGCTGAAAGTCCGGCAGACGCCAGACCCTGCCGGGAAGAAAACTCCTGGAGTGACGACATCGCGGCTCCGGCCACTCACAGCGCCGGAGCCGCGATACCTGGAAGACACTCCGAGGGAACATGTCAGCTCTCTCGGCGTGGACCGAGTGAGATGCCAGCGCCTCATTCTAAAAGGTAAGTAAGTATTTCATAATGAGCTAGTATGCGGTGAATACTAGCTTGTTATGCCTTTTCCCTTACAGGTGTAAAAAATAAAAAAAAATAAGTCAGCGGATTTACTCCCGCTTTAAAAATTGTAATGCATTAGTTAGCATTTCTCTACATTTTCCAAACACATTGTATACTGCTGGAGTGAAAAAATCGAATATGTTATTTATTATGACATTGGAGGTATGAACATGCACTCCAGACCAATGTTAATTTTGAAGTCAAATTTCAATTTAGTTTTAGTCTTAGTCTTTTGACTAAAATGCCATTTTAGTTTTAGTTGTATTTCAGTTGACTAAATTAACACTGCTGGGATAAGGTCCTTGGAGGCTGCAAGCTTCCCAGCAATGCAGGCACTGCATCATCAGGGGCCTGGCTGCAGAACCAAAAAGACAACCGGCTCCAGATCACGTACAAGAAAATGGTAGTGCGGGATGGGCACCAGAGTAAGAGAATGGTGTGGGAGAAGAGGACAACACTGGATCCACTGAACTCGTATATTTATCCAGCAGAAACAACAGCAAAAGGTCATAGGCTGAGGAACTTCGCGAGGGCAACGTTCATCTTCACCTGCAGTAGAGAAAAGTCAGGTCCCTCGGCTGGCTCGGCTGTTTGGCAGAGCTGTGCTGTTCTCAGGGCTTGATGGACTCAAATACAAATCCCTTGGTAGGTAAAACAGCTCCCGTATATGTATTTTATCTCAGTTTTATTTAAGGCGGTTTGTCTGCAGTTTAGGTTTTAAGCTGACAAGAGGGAGAGTAATTACAGATTTTCTTTAATTACTAACTAATCATTCCAGAAAATGGAGCGGTCCCTTGATCGCATTTGCGCAGCATCATACCATTAGCTGAGCTGGGAAAACACATCATGGCATGTCCCAGAGACATAGCAATCTGCATGAGCAGATTGCCTAGATGCTTTTTGAGTTCTCGGCAGGATCTGTCTGTCTTTATCAGTCATTAATGATAAAGTAAACACTAAAAATACTAACCCCGCTCGGAACAAGGAAGAAAAAGCCACACGCACGCCCAGTCATAAGCAGCCTTTTATCGGTTTTCCATTCACATCTCTCGCCATCTCTTTCTAATCCATCTCAGAGGTAATTTGGCTTCTATTGAGTGAGAGGTCAGTGTAGAGGGATGGGCAGCGCACACAGGCTGAACGGAGGTCTGAACAGATGTCAATGTCTTTGTTGTACGGCTCTACGCACGAATTCCGCTGAGACTACAACTAAGACAAAACTCAAGGGCAATTAGCAGGTTTCATTGCCAGCTGTCTTTCACGGTTGCACAGTCCCAATGACCTCAAATTCAACAATGGCTTTGTCAGTTGGAAGTCTCTAGTGAGATATGAAAGACCTAGATCGACCTAGAAAGACCTAGATCACCCCAAAAGAGCATGGGTGCAATGACTGTTCGTTCCACGTTGCTCGGATGATCATACAATTTATTTTTTAAAGCAAACCTGTTGCTGTAGGTCACAGCTAAAAACCGAAGCCTAGGCATTTCAAGGACTGTTATCAGTTTAAAAATTGGCCTCTGTAGGGCTTGCCCGGGAACTCCAAAAACCTAGGGCAGCGATGGCAAACCTTGGCACCCCAGATGTTTTGGAACTACATTTCCCATGATACTCATACACTCTGCAGTGGGAAATGTAGTTCCAAAATATCTGGGGTGCCAAGGTTTGCCATCACTGACCTAGGGGAACCTATAGTATGCAGTTTAAATAAAGCCGAGTAAAGTCCACCGTGTAATGGTCATACGTACTGGGCCTAGCTGTGTGTGTAGCAGCCATTTTGTTCATGTCTCAGCTATGTTGTCATGTGAAGGGCATAACCACAGTGACCTTGCCCTCCACCTTTTTCTTTCGGTTTTACAATACACAAACTCAACTGATGCCAGGACCTCATCAGACCCTTTCCATTAACCAATCCACATTCCCGTCTGGAAACTCTAATAAAAACAATCACCCTTGCAAGCTGAGCAATTCAGAGAACAGATACCGGTCGTAAAAAGCTTAGTTGGATGGGATGGGCAATACACATATCTACAAATAGGTTAGCAGTTATAAATCTGAAACTTCAGCATGTTTCATGACTACTAAAACCACAGCACAGCCAGAATGTAGACATATTTACTTGCCTCAGCTAATTTTAAGTAACATTTTAAGTCCAGATACCCCTATGTCAGACCATATGGGGAACCACTGGCATCCCTTGTCCTTCCTAAAAGTAGACATCTGAAACCTGTCATATTTATATTGAAGAGATTTTCACGCAGTACATTAATCTGCTGATTAGTTATTCCAAGATATGAATACTTATCGAAAATTGGATCTGAGATATGTTCATAAACAGGCATGTACTGGCCATTGGGACTACTGGGAGTTTCCCGGTGGGCCGATGGCTCAGTGGGCCACTCTGATGTAAGGGGGTGCTGGTGATGGGACACTCCGATGTAAGGGGGGGCTGATGGGACACTCAAAATGTAAATGGGCCGGTCTGGATGAAGTCCAGGGCCAAATTTCTGTCCCAGTCCATCCCTGTTCATAAACGTAGTGATCTCCCAGCAATCACCCCTTAGACCAGATTATTGGTCAGATGGTCTTTCTCAACACCACTTTGATCCCACAGAAAAGGGTTACCAAGGAACACCCTGCAGCAATGAGAGACAAGGCTACTATAACAGGTTAATATTCAGATTCTTACCCCTGTTCTGAGAAGGAGAACGTGCATGTACATAAATGGGCACACAGCTATCCTCAAAAGATAAGACCATGCTTCTAGAACAAATTAAAGTAGAACTATAGGTAAAACTCTTCCCCCCCCCCCATTTTGGATAAAGTAGGGGAGAGTTAAAACCCCTGTTGGTTTATTTTTTGCCATCTGTGCCCCATTCACTTCCTGTCCCATGACTAAAACAGGAAGTGAGAGGAAATCCCTGCAAATTAAGGGAATCCCATGGGGACCCCCAGAACGAGTGCCCCCCACTGGAAGATTTCTCCTCTATTAATTTTTTGGGTACAACCCAAAATTTGGGATTTTCTTATACTTTCAAAAGATACTGGTAAACAGGTTAAATAGAGAGGGTGAATCTCCCCAACAGGCACACACTCAACAATAAAACATAACAGATGTTCTAATCCTTTACTCTAAAAGACAAAAAAAAAAAAATAATAATATTTGCTTATAGTTAAACCACTTGAGCCCCAGAAGATTTTAACCCCCTTCCTGACCAGAGCACTTTTTACAATTTGGCACGTTGCTTTAACTGACAATTGCACGGCCATGCATGGTTGTACCCAAACAAAGTTTGCATCCTTTTTTCTCCCACAAATAGAGCTTTAATTTGGTAGTATTTGATCACCTTTGTGGGAAGAAGAAAAAGAAAAAAGAAAAAAGAAAAAAGAAGAAAAAAGAAAAAAGAAAAAAGAAAAAAGAAGAAAAAAGAAAAAAGAAAAAAGAAAAAAGAAAAAGAAAAAAGAAGAAGAAGACAATCTTGAAAAAATAAATATCCCATTTTTTTAAATTTTTTTTACATTTCTTCATCAATTTATATATGTATATTGATTAATTTGCGCAAAAGTTATAGCGTCTGCAAACTATGGGAAAGATTTATGGCATTTTAAAAAAAAAATTTTTTTAACTAGTAATGGCGGTGATCTGATTTTTACGAGTACTGTGACATTGTAATGAACAGATTGGACACTTTTGACACATTTTTGCGACCATTGACATTTATACAGTGATCAGTGCTATAAATATGCACTGATTACTGTGTTAAGGTCACTGGTAATGAAGGGGTTAACACTAGGTGGCGATCAAGGGGTTAAATGTGTTGTCCCTCAGTGTGTTCTAACTGTATGGGGATAGGACTGACTGGAGGAGAAAACATATCGTTGTTCCTACTTAGTATGTACAAACGATATATGCCCCCCCCCACGACAGAACAGGGATTTCTACGTTTACACACAAATCCTCGTGCGGGCTCTCGATTGCGTGTGGCCAGTGGCGATCATGCTGGCCACGTGCATCGGGCCCTCAGCCGTGCAGTGTGCGCCCTCTGGCGGCTTCTAAAGGGAAAGCCGTACCTTATGGTGTTTCGCTCCCAGGAGAGCCATTGTGTCGCAGTATACCTGAGCCATTCAGGAACCGGTTAAGTGCATAGATTACGATTTTTAAGCTAGCCATACACATGGGACTGAACGAGAGAAACCAATAGATTCCTCCTTCTACCCGAAAGACAGTATGGATAAAGTAAAGCTCCATATAGAAAATCAATGGAAATGCAAAAGCTTCTTGATACAGCTTAGATAGAGGTCAAATGGTGCTCAGGAAGAGGTCAAATACAGGTCAGATGGAACCTAAATGCAGGTCAAGAAGGAGGTCAAATGCAGGTCAAGAATGACACCAAATGCACGTTAAAAAGACACCAAAATGCATATCACAAAGCAAAGTGCAGGTCAGATGGAGTTCAAATGCAGACCAAGGAGGACGTCAAATGCAGGACAAATGCAAGTCAAGAAAGATGTCAAATAATCAAGGTTGCCCGCTTTCTCCTCGATTATTGAGAATAGCGATGGAGACCTTAGTTACAGCAAATCGTCAGGATCCTAACACATTGGGGATCTCAGGAAGAGATCAAAACCACAAATGCGCACATGTCGTGGGTGATCTGTTGCTGTTTATTACCTTGCCACATACAACTCTACCACGTTTAAATTTTCTCTATTGGACCATTTTGGCTGGATTATGGGCCTACTAAAATGCCAAATCAGAAGCCATGAATGTCAACGTGGGAGACAATGTCAAGGAATCGGAGGGACTGTCACCTGTACTTGTCCTGGCCTCAACATTCGTACAGCCGCATTAGGCCCGACCAAATACCGCTGCAGGCTGTTGCCTACTTGCACCTGAGGAAGGCGTTTCACTTGTGCGTGTAGCTGGCACAGATCGACCACGTCCTCTCCCTGCAACAGGAGCTCCACCAGCAACAGCACAACCGGAGCCATGTCCCTTCTTTGACGTTCTCATATTTTCAAAATTTAGGATCTTGCCCTAAATAGGAGTTTTTGCAATAGCAGAATACACCCAGAGTATGTAAACGGTGTATCTCAGAGCTACAGAAAAGCCGAAAATGCTATTAAAAAAAAAAAAATGTTTTTTGCCTTACATTTTTTTTTTGAATAGCACAATAGAAGAAACATATATAAACTGTGTAACTCACACCTCCACATATGCAGAAAACACTGCAAAATATATTTTTTTGCCCTAAATGGGTGTTTTTGGAAGAGCAGAATATACCCACAGTATGTACAGGGTGCACGGAGCTTGCAAATAAAAGTTATATTTTCTCTGGCACTGGGCTCATGGCAGTGTAAAAAGACTGTGCACTGCAACCCAACCAGGTAAATCTATGTAGATCACTGAGTTATTAGAATAGATTTCTGAATCTGGACTCCTAGATAATTCTCTCTCCCTCAAAGCAGCAACAGGTACCTTGCCCTACACCGTCTATCTTTTCTCTCAGTTAAGTGTAAAATCGCTGACTAATTAGAATAGAATCAGGACTCCTATCATGTAATTCTCTCCCTCACAGCAGCAGCAGCCAGGAACCTTTCCCTACACTGTCTAAAGCAGAGCCATGTGCTGTGCTGTGTGCCTCTAGCTTAAAGAGGAGGGCCGGTTTTGAAAAAAAAAAAAAAAAAAATTTTTTTAAAAAGTCAGCAGCTGCAAACACTGTAGCTGCTGACTTTTAATAAGCACACTTACCTGTCCAGGGCACCCGCGATGTCGGCCGACCGAGGCTGACCCGTCCCTCGGTCTCGGGTCCCGGCGCCGCCATTTTGGGTAAGGGAAACAGACAGTGGAGCCTTGCGGCTTCACTGCCCGTTTCCTACTGCGCATGAGCGAGTCGCGCAGTGCTTTGTGAATGGGACGCGCTGTGTTCTGGGACACACAGTTCCCAGAACACAGGGCGACCCATTACCCAGAAGACGCCGCACGGAGGAGAGAAGAAAGAAGATCTCTGCGGAGGAGAAAGAGGCAGATTAGGAGGATGTGCCTAGCAACAGGCATTTCTGGTAAGTAAAAAAAAATTGTCTTTTATAATTTTTTTATAATTTTTAATGTATTTTCTTTTTTCAGGGTGGCCCTCCACTTTAAGTAGAGGCTGGGTCACATGCTGCACTGGCCAATCATAGCCATGCCATTAGTAGGCATGGCTGTGATGGCTTCTAAGGGCACACCAGTTAAACGAATGTTGATTGGCTGCTACAGGGCTTTTTAAAATGCGCCATTACGTTGCCGAAAACCGGACCCGAACCTACAGTCAATTGTTCGGGTTCGGGACCAAAAAATCCAAAAGTCTGGTACGAACCCGAACTTTACAGTTCGGGTTCGCTCAACCCTACTATTCATAGTTGATCACCTTGGCAAAGTTTCTCATACCTACTAATGGACTTTCCATGGGACGCTGGCTAAATCCCCCCTTCCTTCATTTATGCAGACGTTGAGTTTTTCCTATATACCGACTGTGATGACAGTTCCTTATTGTACTTTATTCATTGTTACTTGAGATCTTCATAAAATTAGTAAAAAAGAAAAAAAAAAGGGGGGAGTCAAATTCAGATCAGAAGGAGGTCAAGTGCCAGTCTGCCCAAACAAGGCTAAAAATGGGATTAGAAGGAAGCCAAATGCAGGTAAAAAGCACAAAGCAAAGGTACTCAGAAGTTTCCCAAACTGATGTTGAATCCAAGCAGCTGAAAACACGCCACATTTGCCCATCAACACAAGCCCCTATTAGGTCATTACTCACATCTCACTTTCACTTAACCGAGAGAAACATGAAGCCGAAAATGTATCGCCCCTCGGCGTTGCAGATGATCGAGGGCACATGCTGTCATTTGCCTCCTTACGGCACTAGCACGAGATTTCCGACTTGTACATATTTCAAAGCCCCTGCATTAATTTTAAATGGTTGCTGCACTGTTAAAAGCCTGTGCATTCTTCCCAATATTCCACGCACTTTTGGAAGTTTAAATGGGCTAGGATTTATTAAAGCCTGTGCTTTTCCATTACCGTGTCACCAGTTTAAAATTGAATTTTAAGGCTTGTGGATGGAAGATGGAAAGCTTTTAAATTGAGATGTAATACCAAGCAAGTTGAAGAAAGGAATAGAGTTATAGTAGTATATCGGGGTGAGCACCGTAACAGTTATGACTCTTCTACTTTCCCAGGTAGACAAAACACCACTAACATGATAGAAAACAACAAGCTATTATTTTACACTTCTGAGAAAGTATTGGGATAGATAAATCAATAAACGAATAGATAGAAAACTGTGATAGACTCGACTTTCCCTGGGTACTGTGTGACTACAAATCTTAGTTTATCTGAGCTTACCTGCAAAACACTCCGTTCTAAAGCTCTACACCTCCGATTTTATTTTTTTTCAAATGAAAAAAGAAGAGTGCTTTTCAGTGCCAACATTTTTGTCAACACACCTGCTTTGACACAGGTGACAGCAATTGGTTTAACCATGTGAGACGATTCACGTGTTCTCCACTTGAGGCCACAAATTTCAACACCAAAGCACCTAGGGAATACAATGTATGTCCTGCTCTACTACTCTTGACTGCAAATCCTGCCTGTCATAATGACAGCCGGTACTTGTCCGGCATCACATACTGTATACTTTATTTATAGGGACACTAGTTGTTTTGGCACTGGTCAAATTCAAAAAATAATGTTTCTCTTTCTGTTTTGTTACCTTTTGCTAGGTCTATAGTTTGAGAAGAAAAAAAATATATTTTTGCAACTGAGCCCTGTTTGTAGAAAAAAAAAAAAAAAAAAAAAAAAAAAAAAAAAAAAAAACACAATGGTGAAGATCTAGTAAAACCGATGCGTACAGAATCTGGTGCAGCTGTGTATAGTAAACATGCGTCTATGAGTGGCAGGCGTTTCTGTGCCGTGAGCATGCTCACTGCAAGCTCCCAGAACAGAGACCAAGCTGTCAAAAGAAAGCTTTTCGTCTGTACAAATAATCAGGAACTGGCGGGACAGCCTTGACAGCCAATCACCGTAGTCGCATGGTTCCTCCACACTACTAGTGTGTAGTAGGCTTAAAACTGACCATACCTTTTCAAGAAGTGAATTGTTTGGTACACAGTCATGTCGGTAAACTTATGTCCATCAGCAGTTGCAGCCAATCAGCTGCTGATCAGGATATTATGAGACAGCGACAGGTCCCGCTGTCAGAATACAATATCCCAACGGGGGGAGATTCCTCCATCCACCGTGTTTGTGTATATGGAGGAATCCGTTTTTTCTGTCCACTGGCTGTGTAAAAAAGCCAGTATTAAATCCAAAAGTAGACATTTATTACAGTGCCTTGCGAAAGTATTCGGCCCCCTTAAACTTTTCAACCTTTTGCTTCAAACAAAGATATAAAATTTTAATTTTTTGTGAAGAATCACCAACAAGTGGGACACAATTGTGAAGTGGAATGAAATCTATTGGATAATTTAAACTTTTTTAGCAAATAAAAAACTGAAAAGTGGTGCGTGCAAAATTATTCGGCCCCTTTACTTTCAGTGCAGCAAACTCACTCCAGAAGTTCAGCGAGGATCTCTGAATGATGCAATGTTGTCCTAAATGACTGATGGTGATAAATAGAATCCACCTGTGTGTAATCAAGTCTCTGTATAAATGCACCTGCTCTGTGATAGTCTCAGGGTTCTGTTGAAAGCGCAGAGAGCATCATGAAGACCAAGGAACACACCAGGCAGGTCCGTAATACTGTTGTGGAGAAGTATAAAGCCGGATTTGGATACAAAAAGATTTCCCAAGCTTTAAACATCCCAAGGAGCACTGTGCAAGCGATCATTTTGAAATGGAAGGAGTATCAGACCACTGCAAATCTACCAAGACCTGGCCGTCCCTCTAAACTTTCAGCTCAGACAAGGAGAAGACTGATCAGAGATGCAGCCAAGAGGCCCATGATCACTCTGGATGAACTGCAGAGAACTACAGCTGAGGTGGGAGAGTCTGTCCATAGGACAACAATCAGTCGTACACTGCACAAATCTGGCCTTTATGGAAGAGTGGCAAGAAGAAAGCCATTTCTCAAAGATATCTATAAAAAGTCTCGTCTAAAGTTTGCCACAAGCCACCTGGGAGACACACCAAACATGTGGAAGAAGGTGCTCTGGTCAGATGAACCCAAAATCGAACTTTTTGCCCACAATGCAAAACGATATGTTTGGCGTAAAAGCAACACAGCTCATCACCCTCAACACACCATCCCCACTGTCAAACATGGTGGTGGCAGCATCATGGTTTGGGCCTGCTTTTCTTCAGCAGGGACAGGGAAGATGGTTAAAATTGAGGGGAAGATGGATGCAGCCAAATACAGGACCATTCTGGATGAAAACCTGTTGGAGTCTGCAAAAGACCTGAAACTGGGACGGAGATTTATCTTCCAACAAGACAATGATCCCAAACATACAGCAAAATCTACAAAGGAATGGTTCACAAATAAACGTATCCAGGTGTTAGAATGGCCAAGTCAAAGTCCAGACCTGAATCCAATCGAGAATCTGTGGAAAGAGCTGAAAACTCCTGTTCACAAACGCTCTCCATCCAACCTCACTGAGCTCCAGCTGTTTTGCAAGGAAGAATGGGCAAGAATTTCAGTCTCTCAATGTGCAAAACTGATAGAGACATACCCCAAGCGACTTGCAGCCGTAATCGCAGCAAAAGGTGGCTCTACAAAGTATTAAACGCAAGGGGGCCGAATAATTTTACACGCCCCACTTTTCATTTTTTTATTAGTTAAAAAAGTTTCAAAAATCCAATAGATTTCGTTCCACTTTACAATTGTGTCCCACTTGTTGGTGATTCTTCACAAAAAATTAAAATTTTATATCTTTATGTTTGCCACATTTCAGGCTTCAAAAGGTTGAAAAGTTCAAGGGGGCCGAATACTTTCGCAAGGCACTGTATATTACAGCTTACCAACTCTAATGCCACGTACACACAAGCGGATTTTCCGTCAGAAAAACCTTGGATAGTTTTTGTGACGGAATTCCGCTCAAGCTTGGCTTGCATACACACAAAAGTTCGCAGAACTTTTGGCCGTCAAGAACGGTGACGTACAACACTACAATGAGCCGAGAAAATGAAGTTCAATGCTTCCGAGCATGCATCAAATTGTTTCCGAGCATGCGTAGGAATTGCAACAGACTATCAGAACTTTTTCCAACTGAAAAATTGAGAACCTGCTCTCAATATTTTGCTGGCTGGAATTTGGCCAGCAAAAGTCAGATGGAGCATATACATGGCCGCATTTCCCGACCAAAAGCCCTCATCTGTCTTTTGCTGGCCGAATTTCCGATCGTGTGTATGCAGCATTAGATGTAATTGCTGTATTAGATTACTTTTTATAGGCTCTTTTTCTTCTATTTTCATCTGGTGATCCAGCCAGCAAGTCAGTTTTTCAAAATCACAAGCTCTAAAGCTGAATGCATTAGTTTACATGGAAGAGACAAACCACTTAACACTGGCAGGGGTGATTAAAATGATCAGTTTTTATTTATTCATGCAAAACCTTTTTTTTCCCCAAAAGGAAAAAAAGAAAAGTTTTCTACAACTGATTATAAAGCATAAGCTGGAGTTTGGCAGCAATTTGTTAGTGGTTTTAAATCCGCTAGTACATTTAACGCTACCCTCCCCCTCCCTAGACTGATAAAGCTGCTGTCTGATGCGCCTCCTGTCATCATTCCTCCAGAGATGTGTCTCACTGAGGCCCCTTTCGCACCAGTGGACCGATTGGGTCTGCCTATCAGTTTTTTCAGGCGGACCTGATCGGACTACCAATTGTTCTCTATGGGCCGGCGGAGGTCAGCAAAGACGAGTCTGCTGACACCTGCTGGTCATCTGATCTGATAAAATCAGCTAAAAATAGTCATACCGGTATATGTTCACCATCTGTCCAGTGGATCGGATGACAATTGGATGAAAGTGGACAGGCAGTCCTTTTCCATCTGACTGCCCCATAGAGGAGTGCGGACTGTGTCCGTGTCCGCTCTGCATGATGGAGCGGACACAGACCTGTCATCCACTGAGCAGGCGGATCCGCTTGGATGGACCTGCTCCATCTGAAAGGGGCCTAAATAGTGGAGGGGGGAAATTTACGAAAACTGGTGCAGCTGTGCAATGTAACCAATCAGCTTCTAGATTTTATCCTTCGTTCACACTAAACACGACTTATGAACTATGCACGATTTCATACGAACTTGCACAATTTCAAAGCCGCATTTCAGGCCGACTTTGGGGGTGACCTAAGAGACATCTGTGTGGGTTCATGCATAGATGTCCATAGAAAAATCACCCTCAAAGTCGCCAAAAGTAGTGCAAGAATTTTGGAAATCGGTGCGGTGTTGCACCAATTGGGACGCCCCTATTGCCGGCAATAGACTCCGATTGGGCCTGTCAAATCGCGCTGATGTGAACAGAGGGCTAAGGTTCCTTTCACGACAGTGGACCGATTGGGTCCACCTGTCCATTTTTTCAGTCGGACCTGATCGGACCACCCATTGTTCTCTATGGGACAACAGATGTCAGCGTACATGTGTCTGCTGTCACACACCGACATCTGCTCCGGGTCCGCTAAAAACAGAAGAATAGGGATACATTCGCCATCTGTCCGGTGGATCTGATGACAATCCAACTCCCCGATAGAGAACAGCGCCCTGTCCGTTCTGCATAGCTGAGCTGACTTGGACCTGCCATCCGCCTACTTTGCAGAGAGATCCCCGCTAAGCTTGTGGATCCACTTCAAAAGATTTTGCCCCGTGTGAAAGGGGTCTTTGCCCTCGTTCAGCTGAACTCGCACAATTTCAAACCCACATTGCAGTGCAAGTCAGGCGGTGATTTTAAAGACATCTGTGCAGGTTCCTGCAAAAGATGTCTATTGGAATTGGCCCCGAAGTCGCCAAAAGTAGTGCAGGAACTACTTTTGGAAATCGGTCTGGCTCTGCAAAGTCGGCATCGCACCAATTGGGACAGTGGCGTTAATAGGCTGCGATTTGACATGTCAAATTGCCCCGATGTGAACAGAAGCTCATTGTCAAAGCTTCTTTGAACAAGCTGAAGTTAGAAGCGGATTGGTTACTATGCACAGCTGCACCAGATTTAGTAAAGCTCCACTGAGGTGGGTTACTGGCCAGATCACCAGGTGAAAACAGAGGGGGAGAAAAGCCAAAAGAAAAGAAAACAAATACAGCCACCGCATCTAATATTTGGTAAGCTTCAATATATAAAAAGTTTTTGGTTTTGGGTTTAATGCTGCTTTAAAGAGGTTGTAAACCCTCTGGGACCACTTTAACCTACAGGTAAGCCTAGATTAAGGCTTTCCTGTAGGTGCAAGAAATATCTCCTTAACCTACACGGTTAAGGAGATATTTTACAAAAACCGGCACCGCATGCGCGCCATAAACAACGGCGCAGGTGTACCAAGCGTGCCGCAAGTGAAGGCGAATGTGCCGTCACTGACGGATCCGTGCGCATGCGCTGGAGTGACGTCATTGCGGCTCTGGCCAGTCATAGTGCCGCAGCCGCAATACCCGGAAGTCACTCCAGTTATCATGGCAGCGATGGAAGACATGGACCAGGGTCACTTCGAGGGCTTCTCAGGTAAGTTATTCATACTGAGCTAGTATGCATACTAGCTCATTAGGACTTTGCCTTGCTGGGTGTATTTTTTTTTTTCCAAGCTTTACTTCCTCTTTAATATTTCTTCTGCCATCCGTCCCCCCCCCCCCCCCCGTTACTCTTATTTCTATTCTCCGGGACGAAGAAACTTTAGAGACAATCTAAGGTCATAATCTTTTTCCGGCAATCCCAAAAAGCTTTTTCAATACTTGATTTGAATTTAGAATGTTATTGCTTTTTATGAGCCAGCCGCAGGGGCCAGCATCACAGAGGAAAATAATGACAGCCCTCCGCCGCCACATAAACGCAATCTGATCTACATCAGCCGGTGCTGCTTCACCTGTAGCTAAAAATCAAACCGACTAGTTTCATTCTTCTACCGGAACTTTAATATCACGCCGTTTTACTGCCTCCGCTTTTCTTTTTCTCAGTTTATCCCGAGACATCCCTTCTTGTTCTGCACTCACATCTTCCCAGACAGACTATAGAAGTACACCTATAGATCAAACTCCCAGATTCCATCTCACAGCAAACATCTACAGTATCTCACAAAAGTGAGTACACCCCTCATATTTTTGTAAATATTTTATTCTATCTTTTCATGTGACAACACTGAAGTAATGACACTTTGCTACAATGTAAAGTAGTGAGTGTATAGCTTGTATAACAGTGCAAATTTGCTGTCCCCTCAAAATAACTCAACATACAGCCATTAATACTAGTCTAAACTGCTGGCAACAAAAGTGAGTACACCCCTAAGTAAAAATGTCCAAATTGGGCCCAAAGTGTCAATATTTTGTGTGGCCACCATTATTTTCCAGCACTGCCTAAACCCTCTTGGGCGTGGAGTTCACCAGAGCTTCACAGGTTGCCACTGGAGTCCTCGTCCACTCCTCCATGATGACATCACAGAGCTGGTGGATTTTAGAGACCTTGCGCTCCTCCACCTTATATTTGAGGATGCCCCACAGATGTTCAATAGGGTTTAGGTCTGGAGACATGCTTGGCCAGTCCATCACCTTTACTCTCAACTTCTTTAGCAAGGCAGTGGTCGTCTTGGAGATTTGTTTGGGGTCGTTATGTTGGAATACTGCCCTGCGGACCAGTCTCCAAAGGGAGGGGAACATGCTCTGCTTCAGGCTTGGTTTCCATTATTGCGACCCCAAAGTTGCGCAATTTACAGTGCGACTTTGCAATGCGATTTTTGATGTGATGTCATACGCCTGGTGAGAACAAGTTGAACCGAAGTCAGAACAAAGTAGCACAAGAACCTTTTTTGAAGTCACTGCGACTTGAGTCGCACCAATTAGAATGGGGACCATTGAAATACATAGTGGAAACAGAGCCCCAGTATGTCACAGTACATGTTGGCATTCATGGTCACCTCAATGAATTGTAGCTCCCCAGTGACGGCAGCACTCATGCAGCCCCAGACCATGACACTTCCACCACCATGCTTGACTGTAGCAAGATAAACTTGTCTTTGTACTCCTCACCTGGTTGCCGCCACACACGCTTGTCACCATCTGAACCAAATAAGTTTATCTTGGTCTCGTCAGACCACAGGACATGGTTCCAGTAATCCATGTTCCTAGTCTGCTTGTCTTCAGCAAACAGTTTGTGGATTTTCATCTTTAGAAGAGGCTTCCTTCTGGGATGACAGCCATGCAGACCAATTTGATGCAGTGTGTGGCATATGGTCTGAGAACTGACAGGCTGACCCCCCTCCTACCCCTTCAATCTCTGCAGCAATGCTGGCAGCACTCATACGTCTATTTCCCAAAGACAATCTCTGGATAGGACACTGAGCATGTGCACTCAACCCGACCATGGCAAGGCCTGTTCTAAATGGAACCTGTCCTGTTAAACTGCTGTATGCAGGGCCGTCTAATATTGATTGGACCCTGGGAAAAAACTTTCCTTGGGGCACTCCCCCATGCACTTTTGCTCTCCACCTGCTCTGAGACATATAATAAATAGCAGCTAGACTCAAAATCAGTTTACTGAATCAGATCAGGCAGCTATTGGTTGCCAGAGGTTACAGTGTATCATTACCGCTCACTGACTGGTTGCTGGAGGTTACAGCACACATAACAGCTCACTGATTAGTTACTAGAGGTTACAGCACATGATTTCTGCTTGTTGATTGGCTGCTAGAGATTACTGTGTATATGACCTCAGGGGGGCATGATATACATATCAATGCCGCCGGCCACTGCTATTTACATATGAATACTGCTGCTATTTACATATGAATGCTGGTAATTTACATGTAAACACAGGGTCTGCAGGTGAGTCATCTGTACACAACAATAGGGTTAGAGCTGGTCAGCATTAGTACCAGCACTTCACATTGAGATATTGGGACACAGAACAGGACTAAAACCTCAAGGGACGAGGGTATTTAAACCAGGATAGTTGGCAAGTATGAGGCAGCTGCTTTGGGCCCCACAAGAATGACAGGGCCCAGGGCAGCTGGCCCTTTTGCCCTGCCTTAAAAATGGCCCTGGCTGTATGGTCTTGGCCACCTTGCTGCAGCTCAGTTTCAGGGTCTTGGCAATCTTCTTATAGCCTAGGCCATCTGTATGTAGAGCAACAATTCTTTTTTCAGATCCTTTAGCCCTTGTACACAGGGTCGGACATTCCGACCACAAAATCTGTTTTTCTGACGGATTTTGTACGAAACTGGTGTTGCATACACACGGTCGGACAAAGTTGTCGGAAAATCCGATCGTTCAGAACGTGATGACGTTCGTTTGTTACGACGGAACTACGTTCAGGCTAGTAGCCAATAGCTTTGGTCTCGTAATTTGATCTGAGCATGCGTGGCAATTTGTGCGATCAGAATTCTCTACAAACGAGCGGACAAAGTCCTATCGGATCATGTTGTCGGAAAATTTTATATCCAGCTCCCAAACTTTGTTGGTCGGACATTCTGACGGAAAAAGTCTGATGGAGTCCACACACAGTCGGATTATCTGACAACACGGTCTGATCAGACATTTTCCGTCGGAATGTCCGACCGTGTGTACAAGGGCTTAGAGTTCTTTGCCATGAGGTGCCATGTTGAACTTCCAGTGACCAGGATGAGAAAGTGAGAGCGATAACACTAAATTTAACACACCTGCTCCCCATTTACACCTTGTAACATTAACATGTCACATGACACCAGGAGGGAAAATGGCTAATTGGGCCCAACTTGGACATTTTCACTTAGGTTTAGACATTAATGGCTGTGTGTTGAGTTATTTTGAGGGGGACAGACAATTTACACTGTTATACAAGCTGTACACTCACTACTTTACATTGTAGCAAAGTTATTTCTTCAGTGTTGTCACATGAAAAGATATAATAAAATATTTACAAAAATGTGAGGGGTGTACTCACTTTTGTGAGATACTGTATAGACAAGCACATATCTAGGGGGAAGTGGGGCAGAATTTTTGGGTGCGAAGGTTACTGGTGCAGTAGAGGTTAAAAGCAGGGCTTGACGAATTTGAATCTAGGAGCCCACTAAAAAAGTTAGGAGCCAGGTTTTCAAATCTTACGGGTGGAACATGTAACATGTTCCTGAAGGTGAACTTATCCTTTAACCTAGGGGTCGGCAACCCGTGGGCTGACGCTAAATGCCCGTCAGTGCACGTGATGCAACGGACATTTTAACCCCAGTCGGCATTCCTGGGATAACAACTGAAGCAGCCAAGAATCTCCTCGGCTGTTATCTCAAGCAGCAGGAGGGGACCCAAGCACCCCCCCCCCCAGATCGCCAGGGCTTTACCGTCCCACCGGGAGGCCTCAGCTAAGAGTCGGCATGTCCACCGGCTGGCCAGAGACCCAAAGCTGGAATCGGCTTTGATCGGGTCTCTGATATAGTAATCCAGAAGCGATATCATGAGATCACCTCCGGTTTACAGAAAACTTAAAAGGCATTAATAAATGTCTGTATTGAAAAACATCCAAACTTGGCGGTTTGAATGCTTTTAAGTGCAAAGGGGGGGATTTAGGGTCCCTCCATAAAGAGTACCTGTCACAAGGGATGTTTACATTCCTTCCGACAGCAATAAAAGTAAAATCATATTTTTTATTTATTTTTTTTTTAAAAGGGACAGTGTACAAAATAAAAAAAAAATTTAATAAAATCAAAAATAAAAATTTAAAGTGCCCCATCCGTACTTGCGTGCAGAAGCGAACGCAAGTAGCGATCGCAAGCGTAAACTGTGTTCCAACCACACATGTGAGGTATTAACGCGATCGTTAGAGTGAGGCCCCTTTCACACTGGGGCGGTGGGTGCGTCGGCGGTAAAGCTCCGCTATTTTTAGCGGCGCTTTACCGTCAATCTTGCTATGATATTCAGCCACTAGAGGGGCGTTTTTACTCCAGCTAGCAGCCGAGAAAGGGTTAAAACCACTGCAAAGCACCGCTGCAGCTGCGCTATGCTGGCGGTATAGCTGTGCTGCCCCACTGATTTCAATGGGCAGGAGCGGTGTGTATACACCACTCCTTCACCGCTCCAAAGATGCTGCTAACAGGACTTTTTTTTTAGTGTCCTGCCAGCGCACCGCTCAAGTGTGGGAGCCCGCGGGGCTTTCACATTGGAGAGACAGCAGCGGCTCTTTCTGGGCGCTAAAATTGTTGCTCTACGTCCCCTTTCACACTGGGGTGCTTTGCAGGTGCTGTAACGCTAAAAATAGCACCTGCAAAGCACTCCAGTGTGAAAGGGGACTTGGAGCAACAATTTTAGCACAAGTCCTCCTCTGTAACTCTAAACTGGTAACCTGTAGAAATGTTTTCAAGCATTGCCTATGGAGATTTTTAAATAGCATAGTTTGTCGCCATGGTACGAGTGTGCGCAATTTTAACCACTTCCCGACCAGCGCACGACGATGTACGTCGACAGAATGGCACGGGCAGGCATATTGGCGTACAGGTATGTACAATATTCAATGCCGCCCTGCCATCGGGAGCGCTTGCCGGCGGCGCGCTCCCGCGCTGGTCGGGACCCCCGTGAGTCCGGTCGCGGGACCCGCGGACTCGATCGCCGCGGGCATCCCCGCGATCGTCTCACGGAGCCGCCGAATGGAGGAAATGCCGTGTAAACAGCATTTCTCCATTCTGCCTAGCAACTAGTGACGCTGATCTCTGCTCCATGTGATTGGAGCAGAGATCAGTGTTCACTAAATGAAAGCCCAACCCCCCCACAGTTTGTAACACACCCCTAGGAACACTTAACCCCTTCTCTGCCAGTGTCATTTACACAGGAATCACTGCATTTATATAGCAGCGATTACTGTATAAATGACAATGGTCCCAAAAATGTGTCAAAAATGTCCGATGGGTCCCCCACAATGTCGCAGTCACAATAAAAATTGCTGATCGCCGCCATTACTAGTAAAAAAAAAATAAAAAAAAAAAATAAATTATTAATAAAAATGCTATAAAACTATCCCTATTTTGTAAACGCTATAACTTTTGCGCAAACCAATCAATAATCGCTTATTGCGATTTTTTTACCAAAAATATGTAGAAGAATACGTATCGGCCTAAACTGAGGGAAAAATTTTTTTTATATATTTTTGGGGGATATTTATTATAACAAAAAGTAAAAAATAATGTGTTTTTTTCAAAATTGTCGCTCTATTTTTGTTTATAGCGCAAAAAATAAAAACCGCAGGGGTGATCAAATACCACCAAAAGAAAGCTCTATTTGTGGGAAAAAAAAGGACGTCAATTTTGTTTGGGAGCCCCGTCGCATGACCGCGCAATTGTCAGTTAAAGCGACGCAGTGCCGAATCGCAAAAAGTGGTCTGGTCTTTGACCAGCAAAATGGTCCGGTCTGCAAGTGGTTAAAGCATAACATGAGGGG
The DNA here is from genome assembly GCF_037356315.1 of Lithobates pipiens. Lineage (NCBI taxonomy): Eukaryota > Metazoa > Chordata > Amphibia > Anura > Ranidae > Lithobates > Lithobates pipiens. The sequence goes on from NW_027507787.1 coordinate 206,741,821, forward strand.
GCTGGGTAATATGAAGGGGTCCAGATTATTATCTCAATTTATTAGAGGGTGAATACGGCCCTCCATGCATTCAAATACATTGAATCCGGCCTGAAGTGGAAAAAGGTTGCTGACCTCTGCTTTCACAGCCAGAGCAGTTTTTTTGCACAGGATTAAAAAAATCATTTAAGGCCTGAAGATTACATAAAATCCTCAAACGCTATTTTCTGAAAGCAGACACCTTAGAGAATAAAATAGTGTTAGTTCCATTTTTTTTTTTTGCCACACAATATTACCACAAAAGGTTTTTAGAAAAAAAAAAAAAAATAATAAAAAGTTCATTTTAGAGGGCACAAAACACAATAAAATTACCCAGTTTTTTGGTAAAATATAAAAGTTGAGGTTGCACCAAGTAAATAGATACCCACCATGTCAAACCTTAAACATGTCAGTACTCCATAGTTTCCATAGTCGAAGCTTTAAAGGCCCCCCAAGTGATCAGTTTAGTGTTACGAAGGAGGTCTGGTGCTAGAATTATTGCTCATTCCAGCGTGCAAGGCGTTATGCAACATGTGCATTAAACATCATCAACAAGCATCAACATTTGCGGGCGTAGGTGCCCCACCGCTTACTTTTGGAAGTGCGTATATGTGGGGGTGAAGGGGGGGGGTGTTTTATGTGCTTGGGCAGCTTGTTATGGGGGCACCCAAGCTGTGTCACAGGGGGGGGGCATGGGAAGCATTTGGGAGGCAGCAAAGGTGCCAGGAGGAAACTTCCTGTCACCATGGCGACCTGTCGCCTGGGGTTTTTCGAGCCCTGGGTTTAAGTATAACTAAAGGCAAAAAACGTTTATTTCAGTTCTGGATAGAGTGGAGAGGGATTAGAACATCTGTCAGTTTTTATTGCTGTCTACAGAGATTCACCCTCTCTATTTGTCCTGTCTACTAGCATCATTAAAAGCAAAAGTAAAAGATAATCCCATATTTTGGGTTGTCCCCAGAAAAGTCATAGAGGGGAAATCTTCCAATGGGAATGAACGCTCTGGTGAACTGTGGGGGGGTCCTCAAGAAATTCCCGTATTTCCTGTCATTTCCTATTTGGCTATGGGACAGGAAGTGAAGGAAAATCTCCGCAATGGGACACAAATGGCGAAACAAAAACATGACAGAGGTTATAACTCTCCCTTACTCGATCTAAAAAGGTTTAGCCAAAAGTTCTACTAAGTATAACTAAAGGCAAAACTTTTTTGTTTTGTTTTGGATAGAGTGGAGAGGGATTGGTTTTTATTGCTGTCTGTGCCCCCATTAGGGGGGAGATTTATCCTCTCCGTTTATGCTGTTTACCATTATCATGAAAGGCGAATGTAAAATAAAATACCAAAATTTTGGGTTGACTTCAGAACAGGACCGCCAAAAAAATTAATAAAAAAAAAGAAAAAAAAAATGAATAAAAGGAAGGAAAAAAAAAAGAAAAAAAAGAATAAAAAAAAAAAAAGAAAGAAAAGGAAGAATAAAAAAAAAAGAAAGGAAGAATAAAAAAAAAAGAAAGGAAGAATAAAAAAAAAAGAAAAAGAAAGGAAGAATAAAAAAAAAGAAAAAGAAAGGAAGAATAAAAAAAAAGAAAAAGAAAGGAAGAATAAAAAAAAAGAAAAAGAAAGGAAGAATAAAAAAAAAGAAAAAGAAAGGAAGAATAAAAAAAAAAGAAAAGGAAGAATAAAAAAAAAAGAAAAGGAAGAATAAAAAAAAAAGAAAAGGAAGAATAAAAAAAAAAGAAAAGGAAGAATAAAAAAAAAGGAAAGGAAGAATAAAAAAAAAGGAAAGGAAGAATAAAAAAAAAAGGAAAGGAAGAATAAAAAAAAAAGGAAAGGAAGAATAAAAAAAAAAGGAAAGGAAGAATAAAAAAAAAAAGGAAAGGAAGAATAAAAAAAAGGAAAGGAAGAATAAAAAAAAGGAAAGGAAGAATTAAAAAATGAACGAGGAAAAAAAAACTAAAAAGAAAGGAGGAAAAAAGAAAGGGAGGAAAGAAGAAAAAGAAGAAGAGGCTGAATACCCAGCACCCAGAAGTAGCCTGGGGATACAATGACAGCGACCGGCCAGCCGGCGAGGAATGCAACGGTTGCATTGCTGGAAGTCGGAGGTATTTTGTGGAGTTTAGATCTGCTCAAATAGCGATCACCAAAATAAATTGAGTACTTGCACTGATGTTCTAAATAAAAAAAATGATGTGAAAGTCGGAGGTCGGACAGCGAGAAGACCGGGGGGGGGGGGGGGGGGCTGTATTGCGTTCTGCTATCACACAATAAACTGCCATGCAACACTTTTATTTGCACATGATACGATAAACAAGCATGTGTACAGAAATTGGCGCAATGTTTTTCCCTGCATACTGATTTTTATTAACCCCCCCAAGGGGCATGGAAAGCATTTGGGAGGCAGCAAAGGTGCCAGGATGAAGCATGGTGACCTGTCGCCTGGGGTTTGTCGAGCCCTGGGTTAAAGTATAACTAAAGGCAAAAAACTTTTTTCCCTGCATACTGATTTTTATTAACCCCCCCAAGGGAATCTATTGTTTTTTAATGAGACAACCGGTCTGGTCAGCATGGAGATAAGGGAATCAGTAAACATTGTACAGCACTCCTAAGGACTATGCAGGACCTGCAAACATAATGAGTCGCTCTGGCTCCCCAATGTACAATTATTAACCACTTAAAGCCTGCCCTATAGTAGTTTTACTGCTACAGGGCGGCACCCCATAACACACACACATAATCCGACTCTCCCAGGTAGGGGGTACGCATGCACGCCAATGCCAGCTCCCTTTTACACAGCGGAAGCGAATTGGCATGTGTAAGTTACCAGACGTCCTCCGGCAACCCGCCGATCGTTAGGCAGAGAGACAGAACTGTGATCTGCCCATGTAAACAAAGCAGATCACCATTCTGACAAGAAGGAAAGGATGGAGTTTGTGTTCCTGTATTCCATCACTTCCTCTAGTAAAAGCCCCTCACACAGTATAGTAAAACACAGGCTTTGATCACACCCCTTCCCAGTCAGAGTCATTAGTACAGTGACAGTGCATAGGTTTTAGTACTGATCACTGTCACTGGTTCCCAAAAAAAAGTGTTGGAAGTGTCACAATGTTCATCACAATAAATCACAGTCCTGCTATAAGTCGCTGATTGCTGCCATTACTAGTAAAATAAATCAGTCAATCCCGTAGTTTGTAGACACGATAACTTTTTACGCAAACCAATCAATACACGCTTATCGGGATTTTTTTAAAACTAAAAGTATCTAGCAGAATACATATTGGTGATGAAGAAATTTGATTTTTTTTTCAATGTTTTATTGGATGCGTTTTATAGCAGAAAGTAAAAAATATTGTTTTTTTTTTGTTAAAATCGTTCTTTTTTTTGTTTTTAGCACAAAAAATAAACACTGCAGAGGTGATCAAATACCAAAGAAAGCTCTATTTGTGGGAAATAAAGGACGTCAATTTTGCTTGCATGGTCGTGCGACATTGCACCCAATGGTCAGTCAAAGTGACGCAGTGCCGAATCGCAAAAAGTGCTCTGGCCAGGGAGGGGGTAAATTCTTCCGGGGGCTGACGTGGTTAAAGTAATGCAGTGGTGCCGTATCGCAAAAAGAGTGGCCTGGTCATCTTTACCCCCCCTGGTAAATCTTCCAGAGGACAGGGGGTTAAGCCTGAACTAATCTCTTGAGCTCTACTGATCACTTGATCTCGAATTTTGGCACCAATGCAGCCATGCAGTGATCAGGCATGACACAGGACCCCTCCCCCTCCCATATACTTACTATACAGCCCGGTCTCAGTGCTCGGTGACGTCACTCCCCTCTTTCTGGAGCTCCGGGCTCCCGTCGGCCTCCTCTACCACGCGTCACCATAGCAACCCAATGTAAACACCGCTCTATGCTGCTTCCTAGGAGCCAAGCAAAACCGCATCCGCCAGGGACAGGCAGTACACGGCTACATGGAGGGCACAGGTAATACCGATCACACAGGAAATCATTCACCACCTACACAGGCTGGATAGCGGCTGTGCTGGGACCTGTAGTGCCTCTGAGGCTGGAATGGAGGGTTAGAAAAGTGAAAATAAAAAGGAAAAACCTTTATTTTCATTGTGGATTGAAGGTTATGGCCCTCAATACAAAGCCCTGTCAGGTTTTTTTTGTTGCCATCTGTGTCCTATTGGAGAGATTTCCCTTCACTTCCTGTCCCATAGCCAAAACAGGAAGTGAGAGCAAATCACTGAAAATTAAGGGAAGCCCTGGTGTCCCCCATTGGAACATTTCCCCTCCATTCCTGTTCTGGCGACAACCCAAAATATGTGATTTTTTTCATTGATAACGGTCACCAGGACAAATAGGGGAAATCTCCCTAATGGGAACACAGACACCAATATAAATCTAGCAGGGGTTCTAATCCCGAAAAACATTTTGCGTTTAGTTCTACCTTAAGGCAGAGCTCTGCCGATTTAAAAATAAAAATTAAACTCAGCAGCTACAAATACTGCAGCTGCTGGCTTAAAATAAGGACACTTACCTGTCCAGGGCACCCGTGATGTCGACACTCGAAGCCGATCTGTCCTTCGGCTGGAAGCGCCGCCATCTTTGGTAAGGGAATCAGGAAGCGATTCTCTTCCTGGTTCCCTACTGCGCATACACGACTCGCGCTGCACCTTCCCACTGGTCCCTGCTGTCTTCCGGGACCTGTGTGTCTCCCAGAAGACAGCAGGTGGGCGGGTCCGGGGATATGGCGTAGATACCCGCGGGTGGCTTGGCAAGCTACGCCTGGAAGTGGGAGCAATATACCTGTATTAGACAGGTATCTGCTCCCCCTCCCACCCTGAAAGATGACAAAATGTGATGCGATTCAAAAAGAAGATGTTCCATTTTTGGGTGGAACTCTGCATTAAGGAATGTTGGAATGTCTGGGGAGACTTAAGGGGTTAGCTCACCTTTATAGAAGAAAAAAAAAAGGGGGTGAACTAAGACCAGACCGCCTCCTCACCCTCCTTGTCCCTGCTGTACTTACCTCCGGAGGTTGCTGAGCTATCAGTATCCCTGCAGTCGCTCTGGGGATTTGAAATCTCTGATCTTCTCAATTAGCACTTCCAGGTCAGGCCAGAAGGATTCTGATTGGACAGTGCCATCAATGTGCAGCTGCAGGGGTACTGACCACAACCCAGGAGGTAAGTACAGCAGGGACCCGGTGTTGATTCAGCTTTTCTGTAAAAGGTGAATTAACTCTTAAGCTTCACTAAACCGAAACTTGGCGGAGAGCGAGCTTTCCCACGAGCCCTTGGCGAAGCGAGCTCTTCGATGAGCCCTTGGCGGAGCTTTGATGAGGCTTCAAGCTAGCTTTGCCATAGATTTCTATGGAGGCTTTCAAGCACCACAAAAGCTACATGGGGTATAATTTTTGAAGCCAAAAGCAAGGTGTAAACAGGACTGTAAGCTAAACATTTTATTTAGTGACAGGACCTTTGACTGCCATTCAGAGAGCTTTAAACAAAGCCTTTCCGAAGCCTTGTTTTGAAGCAAGTGTAAACGAGCCATTAATGTGTGTTGAAGCTGAAGCAAGTGTAAATGAGCCCTCAAAGTCTGGACAGACCCGAAAATAGTAAATACTTTTCTACTGCTTATATGGCCATTGGTGACCCCCGTTGCAGAGATTTACCGAGATTTACCCCCACTTCCTGTGTCTGTGATAGGAGGGCAGGAAATGAAGGGGGTTGTTGTAATCAGAACAGGAAGTCACCAAATGGAATGCCCGTCTGACTCAAACCTTCCTCAAGTTTTTTTACTAAAAACAAAGTTGCAATTTCTTGTTAAAAAAACAAAGTTGCAGTTTGTGCTCACGATAGGTTTTCTCTCACTTCCTGTCTGGACAGGAAGTGAGGGGTGAAATATTCCCAAAGCACACATTCCTGGAAAAGGCTATAAAAAGGTAGGTGGGTGCTTCAGTGAACACCGTTTGGGCACAAATTTAAGTGATCTGGTCACCAGAGCTGTGATATTTCCCCTGCACGGTAAAAATGCCAGCCCACCCCGTGTCATATTCAACTGGCAGCACCAAACACAACATATTGAAGTGACTGCGGCCCGCAGTCAGACAATTGGTTGCAGTGCAGTATTCAGCCTGTTCACTTGTCAAAAGCAGTAGAGCAAATATAACAAGCATTTGGGAGGTGGAAGAATTACCTCATGAATTCCTGTCAGCTGCGCCTGCACCACTCTGGGAAAAGTGATCCACTGCAAATCACTCTCCACAGAGCGACACGGGTGTACACAAGCCCTCGTAGCTGAGGCACATGGGTGCGTTTTGGCGTACACCTCCAGAATTCATGGTCTTTCCACACCCAGGAGTCACAGCTGTGGCCAGCAGCCCATACAAATCAATGACAGGCTGACACATGCTGCTGCAGCTGTACATCTATAAGCCCTGGCTTATCCTGGAGCGGCTTTGAAATTGCGCTATTTTAGTGAGATTTCAAAGCTGCAATGAAATGAGAAAAAAAGCAGTGCAGGAACCTTTTTCATAAAACGCTGCAACATAGTTCCTTTGCCGGCAATTGTTATGCGATTTGGAACTGTCAAATTGCATTGGTGTGAACAAGGGTTTATGGGACGCCTGAGCTCATCCTTACTGGTGATTAAGGATGAGCTCCAGCGTGTTCGCATACAGCACGTGCAGAGCCCGCCAGGAAGTTGGCACAGTGCTGCGCTAATCACAGGAAGTGAGAAATTTCTCGATCTCTGCAGCCACGATTCGGGGCAATGTCTCACTGCCTGTGATTAGTGCAGCGAAGTGCCGACTTCCTGGCAGGCTCTGCACTTGCTGTATGTGAACACGCCGGCGCTCATCCCTACTGGTGATTAGCGCTAGGGTTGCCACCTCATCCCTTTAAACCCGAACACATAAGAATTACACAGGTTCTGTGGCTAATTAAGGTGGTAATTAAACTCGCTTGGTGCCTTATCTGCATTAAATTATCCTCAGAACCCTTGTAATTCATATGTGTTGATGAGGTGGCAACCCTAATTAACGCTCAGCAGTGCCGTCTTCCTGGCGGGCGCTACATGTACGGTTTGCGACGCGCCTGAGCTCATCCTTACTGGCGATTTAAACTGGGAACTTTCTTTAGTTTTGTTTTGCATGTCTCCCATTCCTCTGAAGCCTGATCCGTGTTTGGATTGCTCTTCAAAGGCTGACAGGCATCGGGAAAGTAATGTGATGCCACCTCACTGCCTGTTTTAACCCAATTTTTTGGGCAACAAACGCTGTTGTGGGGGTGTTTGCGGCGCTTTGCTTGAGTATGTAGTGTTTAGTGGGCTCGCCAATCGCTACATGTCAAGGTAACTGTGCTGCAGGCATGAAGCATTGCGATCATCACATGTAAACAAAAACAAATGCCACGGTCTTCTGCCTATTGAAACTTAAGTGGGGGGTCAGCTGGCAAAAACGCAACTTTACCGTGCATTTTTTTTTCCCCAACTACACATCTAAATGAAAAGTAACTGCACATCCCAGTGATTACCCACCTACAGGACACATAAACGTCCGGACTCTCCCACTTGTGACTCAGCAGCCATTGGCGTGTTCCCAGTATTATACAGATGGAATGAAAGGATGAACGTTACCTGTGGTGATGAGTGTTGCAGACCTGGCAGTGGCGTTGCTCTGTGGATTTGTAGATGGGGGGGAGGAGGAGAATCCGGCATGGCTTGTAGGAAAGATCTGTGACACTTGGCAAACAGCTGAGGGGAGGGTCTGCTGTGATTATTACAGGCTCAGGCTTGTCCTGATCTCCCAACGTGGAAAGGAAACTCCGACTGCCTGGCAGATTATCGGAACTACTGCGTGTTGTATCTGCATTGATCGCAAATGGCCGTATTCTATCAAATCTCATTTTCCCCATAACATTTTGAATTTTTTAGGGCCCATTTACATTTTGTGCGGTACATTATGTCACATAACGTTGCATTAGGTGGCTCCTTGAAATCAATGGGCTTCAGAAGCACAAAAATGTGACCATAATCGCTGAAGGAGCGACTACCTGCAAGTAAGAATGAGCTCAGGCGTGTTCGCAACCCGCACGTGTAGAGCCTAGGGTTGCCACCTCATTCCTTTAAACCCGAACACATATGAATTACACAGGTTCTGAAGGCTCATTTAATGCAGACAAGGCAACAAGCGAGTTTAATTACCACCTTAAAGTGGTGTTGCACAGAAAAAAATAAAAATAAATTATATTTAGAAAAATCTTTTTTTAAAACTCACCTCTCAATGCCTGTTGCTAGGGGGTCCCTCGTAATCTGCCTCCTTCAGTGCCCGGGCTGGTGACATCACTTCCCCTCAGCACAGGAAGGGCTCAGCTCTGCCCCCTCCCTTCTGTCAGTCATCTGGGACACGTGACAGGTCCCCTACCAGTGTGACATTTACATGGTAATCAGTGCATTTTTATAGCACCGATCACTGTATAAATGTCAAAGGTCCCAAAAAAGTGTCAAAAGTGGCCAATCTGCTGGCCGCAATGTCGCAGTCCCATTCAAAATCGCAGATTGCTGCCATTATTGTCGCTCTTTTTTTTGTTTATAGCGCAAAAAATAAAAACCACAGAGGTGATCAGATACCATCAAAAGAAAACTCTATTTGTGGGGAAAAAGAATGTCAATTTTATTTGGGTACAGTGTCGCATGACTGAGCAATTGTCAGTTAAATCAACGTAGTACCATATTGCAAAAAATTACCTGGTAATTAAGGGGGACATTTTTCCGGTCCTTAAGTGGTGAAGTTAATGGCACTCCAGCAGTAGTGCATGCACTACTTTTGGTGCAGTTTCAGCCCATTCAAAATGAATAGGCTGGAATGGCAAGGCACAGAACTGCATGTGAATTCGCACAGGAACACATGCGATTCCTGGTGTGTACTGGCCCTCACAAAGCATTTGCAGTGCTTTTAGCGAGCTTTGTACTAGCAGTTTGTAAGTGTTGTGCACAGAATGTAATGGGAGTGCTGGCTGTCACTTACTGCCTCCTCACTTGCTTGTTAGAGCGTCACGATTCTGGCCAAAATGAGAATCACAATTTTGTTGCTTAGAATAAAGATTACAATCTTTCATATTATAGAAAAAAATTGGGCTAACTTTACTGTTTTTTTTTAAAATTCATTAAAGTGTATTTTTTTTTCCAAAATAATTGCATATGAAAGACCGCTGCGCAAATACTGTGTGACATAATATATTGCAACAACAACCATTTTATTTTCTAGGGTCTCTGCTAAATATATATATATATATTATTATGTTTGAGGGGTTCTAAGTAATTTTCTAGCAAAAAAATACTTATTTTAACTTGAAACCAACAAGTGTCAGAAAAAGGTTTAGTCTTTAAGCGGTTAAGCTGACCTCATTTAGGCCCCTTTCACACGGGATGGATCAGTGATGATCCGCTTGCTCAGCGGTGATCGCTCCGTTGTCCCCGCTGAGCCGGCGGCGGACATGATCTCTGCACACTGTGCAGGGACCGCCCTGTCAGCTCTCCGCTCTCCTCTATGGGGGATCGGATGAGCACGGACCTTCTGTCCGCGTTCATCCGATCCGCTCTGCAGATGGATAGAAAAATAGGATTTTCCTCCATCTGCAGAATCGGACAATAGCGGAGGCGGACGATAGTAGGTGTCTGCAGATGTTTATCCACAGACACCCGCTATCCCATAGGAATACATGTATGTCCGTATTTCATCCACAAACGGATGGATGAAATACAGACATAATTTCCGCATGTGTGAAAGGGGCCTTACAGACTGACCTTCATTCCTTTGGTCTAAATAAACAAAACGTTACAATGTTTATAGTTAGCTCTGGCTGAGGAAGGTTGTGAAACTTGTCAGACTGCCTTTTTGACAGCTATAGGCTTGAGCAGAGAACTCTGCATAGAATCGGGAAAATGCTTTGTTAGGGCCGGTTCACACTATTGCGATGTGAGGACCCTGCGAATCAACTGCGTGTTCCCGCATCACACCCGTAACGCACGGCAGTTCACACTGCCATATGCAAACTGCTGGGGAGTGTCATTATATGTTAACGACACCCCCATTTCAGCTCGCATATCGCACTGCGAACTGACAGTTCGGACATGAATCGGATCGCATATGTGTGAACACACATGCAATCTGATTCTGGTCCGAACAGAAAAAAGGGTCCTATCTGTATGACTGACTTCGCACCCGCACAGACATTGCATGCACTGTGAACAGCAGTGCGATGCAAATTACATACAATGTCTGCCATCGCAATAGTGTGAACCGGCCCTAAAAGTGGACCTTCAGTCATTTTTTTCATCTATTAAATCTTCTGCCCTTGTTGTTGTTTTGACTTTGCATAGTAAAACATATTTTTTTCCCTCTCACTCTTGTGAGAGTTTGCCAGGAAGGGAGAGGGGATGAGTCATAAGAGGGCCAATGAGAGCTGGAAGTGTGCCTCTGTGTAAATCCAGGAAGTGAACAAGCAGCAGTTTCAGCTGCCCACAGTTAAAATGGCTGCAGCCAGACTAAGCGGAGGGAGATTTCTGCGGCATATTTGGCAAATACAGAATCATAGTGTATATATAAAATAATATACAAAGTGGTTGGAGGGAAGCTTCAGAATGGCAGAGATATTTTTATTACAAATTATGTGAGCAGACTGCAGTTCCTCTTCAAGTACTTCTGACCTGAGACATTAGAATGTCCTGGTCTATGACTATAAACAGCGTCTGGGTCTCTTTCAGTCTCTTCAGAAGCACCTCTGCCATTTTGAGGTGTGCAATACCTCAAAATAGCCAAAAGGTACACAGTGGTCCTTTCACACAGGCTTGTTCTCAATTGATTTATATGATTTACAACCGTTCTTCAGGCATTTCTTCATCATTCATGTGTATATTGCGGATGAGAAGAGCTGTGGTGAGTCTCCTCAGAACACAGGTGAGGTGATGAGGTTCAGTCAGGTCACCTGTGAGGAGACACCAGGAAGTGACAGGACGGCCAGCATGGAGCCCAGGCACTGACCTCTCACTCAGCTCCTGTCTTCATTAATTTACTCTGCTGGAAGTGTGCCGTCACCAGAAATAAGGTAAATGGCAATAACGAGTCTTGGGTGCATTTATTCTATCTGTGTTATTAGAATGAGACGTATTTATAAGGCTCATTCACACCAGCAGTTGTTTAGCTGCATTTGGTGGTGCTGCTTAATGCAAGAGCAAGGCATTTTTCCTCAAATCCTAAGGTTTCCGGCTCACACCTGTGCAGTGAAAAGTAGCACATGGCGCATTTTTGCACAGAATGTTCCAATGCTCTGTAATGCATCGCAACACGCTACAGTGCATAAGAATACAAGTTAACAAATAAAGCGCAAACACTGCGATGCGCTTAAACAGTGCACTGCAACAAACACCAGCACATGCGCATTATGCACACAACAAACGTGCTGTGTGGTGTGGAAGAGGTCTAGTGTTAAGGGCTTATTTTAGAGGTTAAGGCTGGGTTCACATGAATGCGAATCAGATGCATTTTTAACTGCATCCAATTTGCATAACGTGATCGGCTTTCAATGCAGCCGGTTCACACATGTGCGGGGCAGCCGCGGCGTGATTTCAAAAAAGGGTCCTGTGCGTTTGTGAGTCTGGTTCTTGTGCGATTTCAGGTAAAAAACAAAAACAAAAAACACCTGAACTGGTGAACAGAAACAAACCAGAATGCCGCAGCTGCATATATGTGAACTAGGGATGAGCTCAGGCGTGTTCACATGGTCCATGTGCAGAGCCCGCCAGGAAGTTGGCGCAGCACTGCGCTAATCACAGGCAGTGAGACATTGCCTGATCTCTGCAACCGCACATTGGGGCAATGTCTCACTGCCTGTGATTAGTGCAGTGCTGCGCCGATCTCCTTGCGGGCTCTGCACGTGGACCATGCGAACACGCCTGAGCTCATCCCTAATGTGAACCCATCCTTATGCCCGCTACACACAGTGGGATTTTCAGATGAATGATCGTCCATTTTTTATTTTTTTTGCATGCTAATCTCAGATTGAATCCGAGTTTACTAAAGTCATGAAAACTCTCGTACAATAGAATAAAAAATCGGAAATGTGTTGTAATGCATTTGTATTGCATTTTCGAACAACAGCTGTACTGATTAAACGAAAATCATACGATCTGGCATCGTACAGAAATGTTTTTCGTGCATGTCCGAACATATAATATCGGAAAAACTGTTCTGATCGGCTCTCGAAAGCTCTGTACTAACGATCAGATTATCGTACGATCGCTCCGAAATCGTCATTTTTCGTACGATTTTCTAATCATGTGTACCGAGCGTTAAGCCTGGTACATGCAATGAGATTATCGGACGGATAATCGTCTGTTTTTTGTTGCATGCTAGTCTCATATTGAAAGTGAAGAGGTACAAGAATTCTCCTAAATTGAGTAACGACAGATTACAATTTCGGAAGTGATATAACGTGTTGAGTTTTTTTGTAATGTATTCTTTTGTTTCCGAGCATGCGTAATCTTGCTCTTACGATTTTTTTTCAGGCGAGCACTGTATTAATTAAACGAAAATCCGACATTGTGTTCACGTACAATAACAATTTTATAGCATGCACCTTCAGGTTTTGTTGTCCAAAAGTCAGAACCGGCTATTAAAAGCACTTTATGAATGATCTAATAATCGGCCAATCGTTCGCTGTACGAAATTTTACTTCCTATTTTCATATTGTGTGTACAGCCCCCAGGATAATTTTATGAGTCTCTTCACATTTGAACATTGCATCCGAGCCGAGTCACAACTCTCCGTATCCATTCAGACATGGATCTGCGTCCTGGCCCCCGCCCCCTCTCTCTCCTGATTGGCTGACTAACTTTGACGGCAGCAGGAGCCAATGGCGCCACTGCTGTGTTTCAGCCAATCAGGAGGGAGAGACTCAGACAGCCGAGACGTTTGTGGACATTGCTGGACAGAGATGGACCTCAGGTAAGTATTAGGAGGCGCTGCTACACAGAGAAGGCTTTTTATCTTAAAGGAATAAAATGCAAAACCTTGCCACCCGCCATATAGCAAAATGATGTTGGCAAAGTGGTTGTGTTATCCTGTTATCATATGATGTCTTTCAGGATAGCAAGCCACTCTGCACCCCAGAGGACGCGCATTACGGCAATTGTTGTTGCGGTGTGTAGGTCTGACACACCGCAACTCCGATCTAGGTAAAGAGTCTCTGTCAGATGCGAGTAGAGGAGAGCCGATCGCCTGCTTTTCTGACAGGAGGGGGGGGGGGCTCTGGCCACCTTGGATGGCAATCAGTGCCAAACAATAATGCCTGCCAATCAGTGATGCCCATCAGTGTACATCAGTGCCCTTCCGTGCTGCCTTTCAGTGCCCATCAGTGCCATCTCATTGGTGCCACCTCATCGGTGCCCATCAGTGCTGCCTTATCAGTGCAGCCTCATCAGTGAAGGAGAAAACTTACTTATTTACAAAGTTTTGTAACAGAAACAAAAAAGAAAATTATTTTTTCAAAATTTCCGGTCTTTTTTTAATTTTTTTTAATTTATTTAGCAGCAAAAAAAAATCCCAGAGGTGATCAAATACCAACAAAAGAAAGCTCTATTTGTAAAAACAAAATGATAAAAATTTAGTTTGGGTACAGTGTAGCATGACCATGCAATTGTCATTCAAAGTGCGACAGCACTGAAAATTGGTCTGGGCAGGAAGGTGTATAAGGGCCCTTTATTTAAGTGGTTAAAAATGCTTCTTTTAGGGGCATCTGTTCTTATTTGTAACTTTTCTGTTTTGCCTCTAAATGCCCCCTCCTTGTTAGCCTATGTCTCCATGCACACATAGGCATTTAGAGGCATACACATGCAGCAGAAAAAAAAACATTGCCGGCACATCCAGGAGCAACAGTATTTTGGCAGTAAAAATGCTTAACACGTCTAAAAGCCTAAACGTGCATTATCACTAGGTATGCTTTAACATCAATTAAATTCAATGGCCAGAATAATAGTAATGTATCTTTACATTTACATTCAGACCAAACTGTTAAGAAAAAGTGACATGGATTGAAAGTGTAATAATAAAAAAAATAAAAAAATATTCAGATATTCTGGTTTAACCACTTTCAGACCGGACCATTTTGCTGGTAAATGACCAGAGGTCTTTTTACACTTTGGCACTGCGCTGCTTTAACTGGTAATTGCGCGGTCATGCAATGTTGTACCCAAACAAAATTTGCGTCCTTTTCTTCCCACAAATAGAGCTTTCTTTTGATGGTATTTGATTGCCTCTGCGATTTTTATTTTTTGCGATATAAACGTAAAAAGACCGCAAATTTTGAAAAAAAATGATATTTTCTACTTTTTGTTATTAGAAAAATCCAATAAACTCAATTTTAGTCATACATTTAGGACAAAATGTATTCAGCCACATGTCTTTGGTAAAAAAAAAGTCAATAATTGTATATTTATTGGTTTGCGCAAAAGTTGTCACATCTACAAACTAAGGTACGTTTTCTGGAATTTACGCAGCTTTTAGTTTACGACTGCCTATCTCATTTCTTGAGGTGCTAAAATGACAGGGCAGTACAAAACCCCCCCAAATGACCCCATTTTGGAAAGTAGACCCCCTAAGGAAATTGATAAGAGGCATGTTGAGCCCATTGAATATTTTATTTTTTTGCCTCAAGCGATTGAATAATGACAAAAAAAAAATTTTTTTTTTTTTTTTACACAAAGTTGTCACTAAATGATATATTGCTCACACATGCTATGGGCGTATGTGAAATGACACCCCAAAATAAATTCTGCTGCTTCTCCTGAGTACGGGGATACCACATATGTGGGACTTTTTGGGAGCCTAGCCGCGTACAGGGCCCCGAAAACCAAGCACCGCCTTCAGGCTTTCTAAGGGCGTCAATTTTTGATTTCACGCCTCACTACCTATTACAGTTTTGAAGGCCATAAAATGCCAAGATGGCACAAAACCCCCACAAATGACCCCATTTTAGAAAGTAGACACCCCAAGCTATTTGCTGAGAGGCATGTTGAGTCCATGGAATATTTTATATTTTGCCACAAGTTGCGGGAAAATTACAAACTTTTTTTTTTTTTTTTTTTTTTCACAAAGTTGTCACTAAATGATATATTGCTCATGCATGCCATGGGCATATGTGAAATGACACCCCAAAATAAATTCTGCTGCTTCTCCTGAGTACGGGGATACCACATATGTGGGACTTTTTGGGAGCCTAGCCGCGTACGGGGCCCCGAAAACCAAGCACCGCCTTCAGGCTTTCTAAGGGCGTAATTTTTTGAGTTCACTTCTCACTACCTATTACAGTTTTGAAGGCCATAAAATGCCAAGATGGCACAAAACCCCCACAAATGACCCCATTTTAGAAAGTAGACACCCCAAGCTATTTGCTGAGAGGCATGTTGAGTCCATGGAATATTTTATATTTTGCCACAAGTTGCGGGAAAATTACAAACTTTTTTTTTTTTTCACAAAGTTGTCACTAAATGATATATTGCTCACGCATGCCATGGGCATATGTGAAATGACACCCCAAAATAAATTCTGCTGCTTCTCCTGAGTACGGGGATACCACATATGTGGGACTTTTTGGGAGCCTAGCCGCGTACGGGGCCCCAAAAACCAAGCACCGCCTTCAGGCTTTCTAAGGGCGTTACAGTTTTGAAGGCCATAAAATGCCAAGATGGCACAAACCCCCCCCCCCCCAAATGACCCCATTTTAGAAAGTAGACACCCCTAAATTTAGGGGTACACTAGTGAGACTAGGTAATAAATGGCGGGTGCCCTGAAACTATAAAAAAATAACTAACCAACCAGCGTCACCTGTAACAGTTATATGGTGATCACTGGTGAAAGGGTTAACTAGGGGGCAATCAGGGGGCTTTATGCGGTAGTATATGGGGGTCCCTGGCGCTATAAAAAGCTGCGGCGAACCTAAATACCTACCTGCCTAACTAGCGTCACCTGTGACACTAATACAGCGATCAGAAAAACGATCGCTTATTAGGCTGGGTTCACACTGGAGCGATGCGGGAACGCCACGAATGCGCGGCGGGTTCCCGCATCGCATGCCTCCCGGCGGCAGTTCACACTGCCCTATGCGAACTGCTGGGAGTGTCAGTGAAATGTTAATGACACCCCCAGATCAGTTCGCATATCGCAGTGCGATCTGCAAACTTGGATCGCATGGTGTGAACACCCATGCGATCCGATTCTGCTGCGGACCAAAAAAAGGGTCCCGTGCGAGTTTGCGGCGGGTGCGACACGAATTCAGCCATACTATCTGTATAGCTGAACTCGAATCGCACAGAGATCGGATGTGATTTGCACTGCAGTGCGGTGCGAATCACATCCGTTCTCATAAACCGCTGCAATGTGAACCCAGCCTTAGTGACACTGGCGACGGGGGGTGATCACGGGGTTAAACCTTTATTGGGGGGGTTAGGGGGGTACCTTAGAACTAAAGGGGGCTAACCCTAACTGCCCTAACAGTTATTAGTCACAAATGACACCTGCCGGGTGATCAGGGGGTTAAACCTTTATTAGGTAATAAATGGCGGGTGCCCTGAAACTATAAAAAAATAACTAACCAACCAGCGTCACCTGTAACAGTTATATGGTGATCACTGGTGAAAGGGTTAACTAGGGGGCAATCAGGGGGCTTTATGCGGTAGTATATGGGGGTCCCTAGCGCTATAAAAAGCTGCGGCGAACCTAAATACCTACCTGCCTAACTAGCGTCACCTGTGACACTAATACGGCGATCAGAAAAATGATCGCTTATTAGGCTGGGTTCACACTGGAGCGATGCGGAAACGCCGCGAATCCGCGGCGGGTTCCCGCATCGCATGCCTCCCGGCGGCAGTTCACACTGCCCTATGCGAACTGCTGGGAGTGTCAGTGAAATGTTACTGACACCCCCAGATCAGTTCGCATATCGCAGTGCGATCTGCAAACTCGGATCGCATGGTGTGAACACCCATGCGATCCGATTCTGCTGCGGGCCAAAAAAAGGGTCCCGTGCGAATTTGCGGCGGGTGCGGCGGGTGTGGCGGGTGCGGCGGGTGCGGCGAATGGCTGAACTCGAATCGCACAGAGATCGGATGTGATTTGCACTGCAGTGCGGTGCGAATCACATTCGTTCTCATAAACCGCTGCAATGTGAACCCAGCCTTAGTGACACTGGCGACGGGGGGTGATCACGGGGTTAAACCTTTATTGGGGGGGTTAGGGGGGTACATTAGAACTAAAGGGGGCTAACCCTAACTGCCCTAACAGTTATTACAGTCACAAATGACACCAATGCAAAAAAAAAAAAAAAAAAAAAAAAAATGACATTGGTGTCACTGTGACTGGGGGGCAGGGGTAATTGGGGGGGTGATCGGGGGGTAAAGGGGGGGTGTGAGTGTGCCTGGCATGTTCTACTGTGTGTGGGATGTGTTGGTGCAACTCACTGATCCGCTCTCCTCCGTGTCGGAACGAAAAATACCGACACGGAGGAGAGAATACATCACTTCCTCTCCTGTGTTTACATTACAGGAGAGGAAGTGATGTCACCGGGGATTTCCATTCGTCGGGAGCGATCGCGAGGGGGTGGCCATGAATGAATGGCCGTCCCCTCGTCCGGGATCGCTCCCGAACGAAAACCGACCGCCGCAGGCACCGGGCGGGGGCCCGATCGGGCCCCCGACCCGCGGGAGGCAAAGGACGTACATATATGTGCTTATGCCTGCCCGTGCCATTCTGATGACGTAGATCGGCGTGAGGCGGTCGGCAAGTGGTTAAAAAAGCACTGGCCCGCATGGTGGGCTTGCCTCCACCCCACCAAAAAAAAAGATAAAGGTATTATTGTGGTCTCATCTGAGCACCACAAACCACAATTGTTATTTAATTTGTTTTTAATATTAAAAGCAAACTCGCCCATCCATTCATGTCTCCATGCTATATTTTGCTGAGAAGTCACTTTGAAAAACACCCCCCAGATATTTCTGGCTGTGGCCATCTGTGAAGGCAGATGAGTCGTGTAGCAATTACTTCTTGGCAACCATCTACACTTAACTTGGGCATGCAGATGGGGGGGGGGGGGGCGCATAGTGCTTAGCTGAAAAAGCCCCTCCCCCTGAAGACTCCTGGGATGTATGACCTCATTTGCCATTTGAATTATCACCATATGAACTTTTTTTCTTTATTTTTTATTTTTTCTTCTGGACTGTTTTAAACATAATTTTATTTGCACTTTATTTTTGCATCAATGCACTTTCATTCATAACTCATCACATAATGATCAGTTATGATATTTACTATTTTTTTTGAAAATGTATTTTTATTGTAAGATTCGACATTAACAGTGCATAACAGAGCCAATTGGGCATATCCATGCTCAATTACATAGCAAAAAAACAAACAAAAAAAAAACAAACGCACAATTTTATTCAACCTTACTAACTGAATAAAACAATAAAAACAACCTAGCTAAAATCAAGGCACTCTAAACTATCAAAAAGTTGGTACGCTCCAACCGCCCACGCAGGCTGAAAGATTCTTCTTGGCCACACTCCCTCTCAAACATCCTACAGAGCTAAAGGGATTGTAAACCCTCGTGTTTTTTTCACCTTCCTATGCATGAAGGTGAAAAAACACCTGGCAGTGACCGTCCCCCCCAGCCCCCCCCCCCCCAGTTTACTTACATGAGCTCCGAATTTCCCTCAGCGGAGACGCACAGACTCCCAGCTCTTGATTGGATACATTGATAGCAGCACAGGCATTGGCTCCCACTGCTGTCAATCAAATCCAAAGACGTAGGCACTGGGAGGCGGGGTCAAAATTTGTGTCTATGGACGCCAAATACTTGACTCGGGAGCACACCTGCAAGGTAACCCCCCCCCCCCCCCCCCCCCGAGAGCACTTATCCTAGGGCAGGGATACGCAATTAGCGGACCTCCAGCTGTTGCAAAACTGCAAGTCCCAGCATGCTTATGCGGACGACTTGATGTTTTCCCTTTCGAACCCGGCAATATCCCTCCCGAATCTCCTCAAGGAATTTGAGGAGTATGGTCGGATCTCTAACCTGAAAATTAACTACACTAAATCGGAGGCTATGGGAGTAGCACTTCCGCAAGCCGCCATGAACACACTCCACTCCAGTTTTAATTTTAAATGGACAACCGTGGCACTGACATATTTGGGGACCTTGATTCCTGCGAATCTAGACCACGTCTTTAAGCTTAATTTCCCACCCCTGTTGACTAGAACCCGCGCCCTGCTGGAGTCCTGGCATAAAGGCCTGCACTCCTGGTTTGGCAGGTGCAACCTCATCAAGATGTGCATCTTACCCAAATTTTTATATTTACTACATGCACTGCCCGTCCTGGTCCCCGCCTCGTTCTTTAGACAGGTACATGGGATAGATGCCTAGATTTATCTGGGCAAAGAAAAAACCGAGACTGGCCCGGACTCTACTCTCCCTACCCAAACTTCACGGGGGCCTCGCAGTCCCGGATGTGAAGAAATGCGGTTCATCTCGGTAGGATTATAGACTGGGGTCGCCACCGGGATTTAAAGCTGTGGACCAGGTTAGAACAAGCCCAAATGCAGGTGCCACTACAGGGAGCTATCTGGTGCTATGCACACCTCCCTAAGAATATGAAAAGACATCCCCTGATAGGGGTAACGCTGCGAGTGGGGTCGAAGCTCTGTTCAGCCGGGCCACTATCCACGTCTAACTCTCCGCTCTACCCTATTATGGGGAACCCACGATTCCCTCCAGGATTGGACCTCCAAATTATGACAGCTATGTTTACTAGGAACTGCACACAAGCGAGGCACTTCCGGACGAATGGAGACTGGCCATCTATAGAGCTGCTGTGTGACGCGTCGGGCCCTTACAAACTAGCTTTCTGGACTGCAGTCCAACTTAGACATTTTCTTCGGGCCCTCCCATCTCCACAGCAGTTTGGTGTACCTTTGACTACATTTGAGGAACACTGTTCGGGGTGCGGGCACTCCCTAGGACACTGTCAACAATGTACAACCTCCTTATCGCCCCGGTTGATGACACTAATTTAACCTTCTTGACTAAATGGGGGAGGGAGCTGAACTGCACATTTACTTCGAGCCAGACTCAACGTATGTTAACCTTTGCCCTACAATCTACCATTTGTACCAAAATACAGAAAACTAACTACAAACTCCTGACTAGATGGTACTTAACCCCTCAGGTTCTGCACTCTATCCGAACACCTCGGCACTTTGCTGGAGATGTGGTCAGGGGCAGGGCACATTGTTACACATATTTTGGTCCTGTCCGAAGTTGTCCCATTTCTGGTCTACAGTCAGGTCCATTACCCAAAAATTCACGGAATACAACGTCCCCGATGACCCGGCCTTTTTTCTCCTACATGTTAATACCATGTCTACTAAAAAATACAAAAAGTCCATTCTGTGCCACCTGGTGAATGCAGCCAGAGCCTGCATTCCGCTCCACTGGAAAAGCCAGGCCCCGCCGTCAGTGGCGTCCTGGATTCGAAAGGTGGAGGAAGTTAGTAAGCTAGAAGACCTGGTGCTATCTGGGAGGCAACAACAGGAAAGATTTAAATCCACATGGGCACTCTGGCATCAGTTTATTCTCTCCCCTGAAGGAGTATCCCTGAGGACCCTGTGAGATAGTTTGCAACCTGGTCCAAGTATATGACGAGGTGTTCCGGAATCAACCAGATCTCTCCCCCCCTTCCCCCCCCCCTTTTTTTTTTTTCTTCTTTCTCCCTCTCCCTCTCCCCCCAACCTTCCCCAACCTTCCTCCCTTATGTATCCTTGTCCCCATTACTGTTAGCCTCTGACCTCGGACGCTTGATTGTTTACCGGGGCAATGGGGTTCTGGTGTGGGGAAGAGGGGGGAGGCGGCAAAGAATTAAGCGTCTAGTGAACCTATGGTTTCTTCACGCAGTGCTTCGGCCCACATGGGCAGTGGTAACCGGAATGACGATGAATGTGACCTTACAAGAACTCATGTTAATTTAAGATGTAATGTATGTAAGCTATGTCTGCCTCCCCCTCTATCTCTGTATCGAACTCAATGGGCACTTTCCCTTCCTTCCCCCCATGTATCCCAACTGTATGTCTTATGTTATATGTGCGCCCAGGTTGGGCATTGTTTAAATAAATAAAATCTATATTTGAAAAAAAAAAAAAAAACCCTGGTAGGTAAAGGCATAATGCGCTATTACTGTATTCATTACATACTAGCACATTATAAAAGACTTGTCTTGAAACGAAGCCTCTAGCAGCACACTAGCACCGCTGCGGAGGCTTCCATCTTCACCCGGTCTTCCTTCTGGGTTGACGGGCTTCAGCTGCTTCAATGCCCGAGCCGCGATGGCGTGAGTCACGGCCGCGGCACAGAGCTCTGAAGGAATGGTACGGGTTATCCTGTTCTTTTATAGCACATGTGCCATCTGGGGTGCCAAGGTTCGCCATCACTGTTCTTGGGAGTAGCAGCCAGTGACGTTGCGTCACTGTCTGCTACTCCCTAGAACAGTGATGGCAAACATTGGCACCCCAGATGTTTTGGAACTACATTTCCTATGATGCTCATACACTCATGCCAAGGTTCGCCATCACTGCCCTAGAATATCTCCTAAACCAGTGGCCATCAGCTCCTGTCCTCAGGGCCCACTAACAGGCCAGGTTTGCAAGATAACTGAAATACATCACAGGTGATATCATTTGCTGCTCAGTGATTGCAGTATTCTAGTCTGCATCTCCCCCAAGGTAATACATAAAACCTGGTCTGTTAGTGGGCCCTGAGGACAGGGTTGATGACCACTGTCCTAAACAGTGCATGTTTAGGAGATATATTTATTTAACTTTTTATTATAAGCTTACCTGTAGGTTAAAATCCAAATACAGACTACTACTTTAAGTTTAAATTCTGTCAATTTAGTACTCATAACAGTAAGCGATTAATCTCTAGTGAATAGCTTTGTTGCTTTTGTGCTTTCACAAAAGTGGTTTAACCACTTGCTTACTGGGCACTTAAACCCCCCTCAGTCCCAGACCAATTTTCAGCTTTCAGCGCTGATGCACTTTGAGTGACAATTACGCGGTCATACAACACTGTACCCAAATGACATTTTTATCATTTTTTTCCCACAAATAGAGCTTTCTTTTGGTGGTATTTAGTTACAGCTCGGAGTTTTATTTTTTGCTAAACAAACAAAAAAAGATGCAAAAAAAAAAAAAAAAATCATGTTTTAATAGTTTGTTATAAAATTTTGCAAACGGGTCATTTTTCTCCTTCATTGAAGTGCGCTGATTAGGCGGCACTGATAGGCTGCATTGGTGGGCACTGATGGGCTGCATTGGTGGGCACTGATGGGCTGCATTGGTGGGCACTGATAGGCTGCACTGGTGGGCACTGATAGGCATAGTTAAGGCGGCACTAATAGGCACAGATAAGGCGGCACCGATGGGCACAGATAAGGCGGCACTGATGGGCAAAGATGGGCACAGATAAGATGGCACGGATGGGTGGCACGGATAAGTGGCACGGATGGGTGGCACGGATGGGCACTGATAGGTACCACAGATAGATGGGACTGATGGGCACTGATAGGTGGCACTGATAGGTGGCTCTGATAGGTGGCACTGCTGGGCACTGATGGGCGGCACTGCTGGGCACTGATGGGCGGCACTGCTGGGCACTGATGGGCGGCACTGGGGTGCAGCACCTTTGAGGCAGATTTTGGGTGGCACTGTGGGTGGCACTGCTGGGTGGCACTGTGGGTGGCACTGTGGGCACTGCTGGGTGGCACTGTGGGCACTGCTGGGTGGCACTGTGGGCACTATGGGCACTGCTGGGTGGCACTGACAGGGGGGCACTTACTTTATTTCAGGATGGCACTGCGGGTGGCAGGTGGGCACTGGCAGGGGGCAGGTGTCCGTTTAAATTGCTGGCCGTGATCGGGACTGATGTCCCGAACACGGCCGCCGGCGATCGGCTTTTTTTTTTTCTCCTCGCGCTGTCAGCGCGAGGAGGAATACTAGCCGATTACCGGCTCCGTTTTATCACATGATCAGCTGTCATTGGCTGACAGCTGATCACGTGATAAGGGGTCGGGATCGACCCCTTACACGGATCGGTGATCAGGCGAGTCTCACGGACTCGCCGATCACAGAGCGCGCCGCGCGCGCCCCTCAGGGGGCGCGCAGGCCGCTCGTAACCGGGACTACGTCAATAGACGTAGTCCCGGAAATGTGGGTCCGCGCTATTGCCGTCATTTTGCAATAGCGCGGATCCCAAGTGGTTAATGTTCTTTTTCTCACCTTGCTCCTAGTTCCAGCTCTGTGGGTTTGTTCTTTGTAGGCAGAATAACACCAGTAAATGGCCTTGCTTGGGAAGGCATCTCTGCCTGCATTTGGTATTCTCCCTGTGCAGTGGGCTTGATTCACCGCTCTAGTACAACTTCATGATCTCTAATGTAATTAGCTGTCAGAGGCTTATAAATGCTAATTTATGCTCTTGAGCTAAACCTATATAAATCAATATACACTTTTTTAATTATTTCAGACAAATGCAAGACCCGACATTATGTAAGGATAACCAAACTAATTACGAAACATTTACAATTCCCATTTCTCTTGTCTATATCTGACAATTCCATGTACATTCCATTATTCCATTTAGGTTCTGCATTACTGAACAAAATACTTATTTTTAATTTTTTTTTTTCCCAGGCGAGGTTGCTTTTCCACGCCCTGATCCTCCCATAGTGGGGAAGGTGAATCACCACAGTATCGAGCTGTATTGGGATATCAATAACGCTTATCAAATTAAAGGCCCTGTCACAAACTGGTTTAAATTTTCTATAGAAGAGGAAGATCCGAAGACGCATGCGTATGGCACAATCTATTCGTAAGTATCGCTGTCACATTATCTATGCAATATAGGGAAACTGCATGCACATTTAGTGTTTTCTTTTTTCAGACATGCACCTGACATGATGTTAACCACTTCAGCTCCGGAAGGTTTTACCCCCCCCCTCCTTCCTAAACAAGTCATTTTTTGTGATGCAGCACTGCATTGCTTTAATTGACAATTGCGTGGTCGTGTGACGTTGTGCCCAAATAAAATTGATGTGTTTTTTTTCACACGAATAGAACTTTCTTTTGGTGGTATTTGATCACCTCTGTGTTTTATTTTTTTATTTTTGGCACTATAAACAAAAAAATACAGAAAAAAGGAAAAATAAAAAAAATAAAATGTGTTCATCAATTTAGGCAAATTTGTATTTAGCTACATGTTTTTAGTAAAAAAAAAATCCCAAGCGTATATTGCTTGGTTTGCGCAAAAGTAATGGCAGCGATCAGTGATTTTTTTTTTTTTGCGGGACTGCAATATTGCGGTGGACAAATTTGACACCGAGTGACACTTTTTGGGGACCAGTGACACCAATACAGTGATCGGGGCTAAAAAAAAAATAAAAAAAAATGCGCTGGCGGGGAAGGGGTTCACATCTGGGGCGATCAAAGGGTTAAGTGTGCTCCTAGGGAATGCTTTCTAACTGTGTGGGGGATGGACTGACTGGAGGAATAGAGACATCTGTGTTCCTTATTAGCAGGAACACAAGATCTCTCTCTCCCTCTGACAGAACAGCGGTCTGCCTTGTTTACATAAGCAGACTGCCGTTCTGCCTCTCCTACGAACAGTTGGCGGGTCCCGGAGGCCATCACTGCCACCAAACCCGCTGATTGGCTCCCGCTGTGTCCCATAGCGGACAAAGGGAATCACGTACAGGTACGTGATTTTGCACTTAAGGGCAGCCCTGCCATAGTAAGTGTACGTGAAGCAGTCCTTAAGTGGTTAAAGCCCCCCCCCCCCTTCATCCCCCATCTTAATTATTTAATTTTTTCTGTGTTTCCCTACTCCCATTGGCCTGTCCTGCCTGGGCTCCACATCCTGCATGTTATTCCCCCAAACATCTTCCAGGAAGTATGTTGTTGTCTCCACCAGGTGGGCCTGCTATATTACCATCAAACTTCTTGATCCAGCATTCCAGTAACAGCTGGCCTTTTGTAGGAGATGAATTCCCATTTACACGGCTCCTTGTTACAATCGCCCTGTAATGCCGCGTACACACGACCAGACTTTTCAACATCAAAAGTCTGACGGAATGATTCCGGCAGACTATTCGAACGTGTGTGGGCTGCAGCGGACTTTTGATTTGCAAAAGTCTGACAGACTTTAGAAATGGAACATGTTTCAAATTTTTCCGACAGAACTCTGCCGGACCCAGAAATCCGCTCGTGTGTGTGTGCTAGTCTGACGGACTAAAACCGACGCTAGGGCAGCTATTGGCTACTGGCTATGGACTTCCTTATTCTAGTCCAGTCATACGTCATCACGTTCGAATCCGTCGGACTTTGGTGTGATTGTGTGTGGCCAAGTCCGTTCATTCGGAAAGTCCGTCAGAACTCTGTCAGAACTCTGTCAGAACTCTGTCAGAACTCTGTCAGAACTCTGTCAGAACTCTGTCAGAACTCTGTCAGAACTCTGTCAGAACTCTGTCAGAACTCTGTCAGAACTCTGTCAGAACTCTGTCAGAACTCTGTCAGAACTCTGTCAGAACTCCGTCGAAAGTCTGCCGGACTTAAGTCCTGTCGTGTGTACGCGGCATAACGTTTCTCTGCTTGGATTCCCCCAGTTGTCTTTCATATAACCTGGTCTCAACCGTTCTGTTATCTGATATTAAAAACATGTTGACTTCCAAAACTGATATAATTCTTCAATTCAAAAGTTCATATAATCTGTAAGCTTCTAATTTCCTTGAATGCCAAGTGTGCGCCACCATTGCTTCAAGTGCTCACTCCTTGCCAAGAGTAATTCATCTCCAGATGCTAAGAGGTTAAAGGCATGAGATGAGAGACCTTTAGTAGTCGGCTCAGGCTCCACAGCTGCGACAACTGGGTCCCCCCGTAGATGGCTCTCACCATGGCTCCAATGACTATAGATGCCACTTTTCATGTGCCACTCAAAGAAAATAAAATCATTCAATGGCCCAGTATCGTTTAAAAGCAGAATTTATTCAACATGGTATAAACTGACAGGGTTGTTGCAGCAACAAAAGAACGCATATTGCACCGCCATCAAACCTCCGTTGACCCATGAGAAAGAGCCTGTAGTGTATTTCCTCCTAGATCATTTTTTGTTTAGAAGTTTTGGTCTCTATTATCTGTCTACAGTGAGAAAGCTGGATATTGTCGGTGGTGACCTTTAGTATTTCCCTTCTGTCTATATGTTCTAATTGCTTTGTGTCTAGAACAGTTATTCAGGTCATGTACTGTGTATTTTCTTTATTTAGTTTTGAGTAGAGTTCACTTTTCTTTTAGGTTTTTCTTCTGTCTATGACTCGCTTTGGGAGATTCTGTCTGATGTCCTGTCCCTGTGACACCTGTTAATTAAATTGGGGGGGTGCAGTTATCACTGCAACAGAAAAAGAGCAGACAGCAATAAAAACATTTATTATAGCTCCATCAGTGGTTGATGCTGAGAATCTTTTTGTTGTATGGAGTATATTGATATTTATATCCTGCATCAATGATGGGGTTTACAGGGATATATTTAGAAACCAAGCAATTGTAATGTGCACCAGCGCTATTCCTTTTTTTTTTTTTTTATATGCTTTTATTGAGTTGTTAATAAAAAATACATATCATTGCTAAAACATATATCTGTGAGGTATATATCCTATAGCTATTGTATGTCTTTGGCTTAGAAATATGTTGGCTTAGATATAAAGCTCCTAATAAATGTACCCTGCATATGTTTTTATTTCATTTATTTATTGGGGATGCATTGCTATTTTTATTATTTTATTTATTGCTAAACAATTGGTGATCCCTTTCCGACATGACCATGCAAAGCACAAAAGAAGTTCCCTACTGGCTTGGTAAGTTTGCGTCCTCTCATCACTGTTAGGAGATGCAGGATGCTGTGCCCAAGCGTGGCATGCCTATATCTCCTGTCATCAGGTTTGAGGACTTGACCCCTCCCACCTAGAGCTAATGTGTTGCAGGTGCAGCCTTTGGCTGGGTGGATCAGCCTGCTGGAACACAGCGCATGTACAGGGGACATGTACATCCTTGCTCTGAAATTACATTGTGCATGCTCACTGCCCAGGGGGGTGAAGGAGGCAGAGCGGTCACGTGAATAAATCCTCAATTAAAAGTACAGGGTAATGGAGATCCGGGAGAAGACAATTGCTGATTCCCCTATCAGCACTGTCTGTGTTGATGTGGGGAATCGTGCAAGTTTCTTTCCTGCAACCCGTGGTTGCAGGAAAGAAATTTGCTCCCTGTATGGCTGGGCTAATTCTTTTCAGTAAATATGCAGGCGTGTTCAGTGAGCAATTGGGGTATGCTATTTTGCTACCGACTTCTGTGCTCACAAATTCCCTTAAAGTAGATGTAAACCTTCTCCTATACCCAGTGAAGGGAAAAGCCTCAGATGAAACAAATCTCCCTACATAAGTTTTATATGTATATCTACTATCTTTAGCTTGCTATAGTCTTTAGATTTCTTACATGTGGTTAGAATTTTTACTTCCTCATTCAGCAGTAGGAGTGTAGTCTTGGCATATACTGTGTGACAGCTGATTGGATGAAAGGCACACACCCCCACTCCACATAGAGAGAAGAACGAAGATACTTTAAGAGCTGTGCTGTGACAAGACAAGCTCTCTGCTAATCTGTTTATAGCACCCACCCTGACACAGATTTCAGACTGGTTTTATCTCCTGTCTCTGAGAACTTGTCAGAAGTTATCATGCTGATAACAGAGGAACGGGACTCAGGGCTTTGGAGAGAGAAAGTAAACGCTACAGATATATGTGCCCAGGTCAAATTTAATGAATCGGTTTACATCCACTTGAAGTACTCTAGCCACTTTCTGCAAAGGGATGTATCCGTACGTCCTTGGGTTTAAATGGTTATACCAGGATCATGGTTGCAGTTGCAGCCACAATCCTAGTATCAAAATTTTCTGCCAATTTATGTTTTTTTTTTTTTCCGTAAAAGTGATCCAGCTGCCTTACCACTTTTACAAAGAGGAAGAGACCAACCCCCTATTGCAGTTTCTGGGCCTTCCCATCCCATTTGGGGAGCCCAGGACTGCTGTGGGTCGTCGAGCCGTAGAGGAGAAGGAACATTGGTTCCCAGGTATTTGCTTTGGTGTATGAAACTGGTAGCAATGAGGATTTTGTCACTTCCAGTTTTGGTTGGTTGTTAGCTGTTATCAGCTAGTAAAGCAGCCAATCAAACTGATCTTGTTTTGATCAGGTGTTTTGAAGGGCAGTGGAGATCTGGGGCCTAACAGACTCCAGCTTTCTCCATAAAGAGCACCTGTCACTGCCCATGCTATCACGGGGGATGTCCATCCCTTGTGATGGCAATGAAGTTGAATAAAAAAAAATGTAGGATGTAAAAAAAAAAAAAATTTAATTTTTAAAATAAAGTTAAAAAAAAGAAAAATTAAAGCACCCCGTCCCCCGGTGTTCACACCACCACCACAAGGTGATCACACCACATGTGAGATATCATCGCAAACGTTGGCGTGAGAACAATGATCTTAGTGCTAGAACTCAGGATTAACTCTACACTGGTAACCTGTAACAGCTTTTTATTTATTTTTTTAAATCAGAAAAAGAGATTTTATTGTGTCACAGATGCAGTTGTACAATAAACAAAGATCACATTCGGAAGGAAACCATTTGCATATACAGTGAGGTCAATACAGTGTACAAAGAATGTACAAGGCTCAAAGAGCTAATGTATAACCGCTCCATATATCATGGAGCACAGTAGTAATATCCGTGTCCTTAATATAAATTTTATTATCCTGCTTACACATGGTGAACGGACCCTTTGAATGATTGACGCAAAAACAACGGAAAGACAAACAAAAGAAAGAGAAGTGTGTATTACTGTGACAATGATCCGTAGGTCTTTAACAGTCATTTTTTATTAGCTGTCCAGCAGGGGCAGGCTGGGCAGGGGGGCAGGGTTGCAATTTCCCCCCAGGCTCTCCCAACTATATATTCAAAACGGCCGTGGCCTGCCTAATGCCAATTACATTTTTTCTCTGAGGAAGTCGGGCCAGGGGCATTCTGGGAGTGATAGTCCAAGCATGCTCAAGCTCCCGGTGGGGGAGAACTAAGAGCAGCGCAACGCAGCCAGGAAACTACAACTCCCAGAGCTTAGAGGCAGGCAAAGGCAGCAGAGCGCCACTGTCCCTGGATCAAGTCCAGTTTTGTCCCTGCATTGCAGGGACAATCAAGGGTGTGGGTGCATTGTGAGCTGGGGTAGTGGGAGGTCACCCCGGGCTGGTCCTACCATGGGTCCCGCTGGGCCCATTGGGCTGCCCCAGATGGGGGGCAAGCGGCGCCAGATTACACAGAGTGGGGATCTCTCTCTTGCCTGTAGCCGCTGTCATACGAAGTCCCACCTCCTGGACTGGCTCCTATGATAGACAGCACACTGATGATGTCTATCATAGGAGCCGGGACTTCGTATGACAGCTGCCATGCTGGGTAAGCAAGAGATCTCCACTCTGTGTAGTCCGGCGGCTCGCCTCTAATCTCCATGCACTGAAAAGACTGCATTGATAGGCACTGATGAGGCTGAGCTGATGGGCACTGGTGAGGCTGCGCTGCTGGGCACTGTTGAGGTTGCGCCGATGGGCACCGTTGAGGTTGCACTGTTGGGCACTGGTGAGGCTGCATTGATGGGCACTGGTGATAGTGAGCTGATTCGGTGGATCAATGGGCCACTTGACTGGACTTGCCCCCTAGGCCTATGGCTGCCAGCCCTCCCCTACTGTCCAGTGAAATGAAGGGACAAACGACAGTGACCAAGCCAGAAGACCCTTAGTTGCAGACTGTGCGAATGACGCCATAGATCTAGAGTCACAGAGAGATTATATCTGGATTAGGCGTCCCAGCACCAGTTTGGCTGGCGCTAGACCCGTAGTGTCTAGCCATGGCTGCCATATTCTATATAATTTGTTAGGAGCTTTTCTATGTTGATATGTTAACTTTTCCTTAATTAGAATGGTATTTACCTGTTCAAGCCACTGTTTCGTTGTTAGAATACGTGGTGATAACCACAGGTGAGCAATCTGTAACAGCTTTTAAAATATCGTCTATAAATAACTGAATAATATATGTACCATAGTTTGTTGCCATTCCATTGGGTGTGTGCAGTTTTAAAGCATGACCTGTTCGGTATCTACAGTATCTACTCATCATAGCATAATTTTTTATATTTGAGTATTGTAAATGGGTATTGTGTTTGTGTGCATTAGGATTAATTAAAGTTTTATTTTTTCCTAAACTTTGCATTTCATAAGTTGCTGCGCAAATATCGCATGACCTAAAAAAAATTGCAACAACTACCACTTTAGTCTTCAGAGCCTTTGCTTTCAGAAATGATATCATATTTGGGGCTTCTAGCTCATTTTCTAGCAAAAACAAAAAAAAATGCAGATTTTTACATGTACGAGAGAAATGTTAGAATTTCCTCAGGCAGCAAGGGCCTAGAGACGGTGGCACATCTTAATATGTAGTAACTGATGCATCTGTACCCAATTGATTGCCAAGCAATAAAAACCTTATCAGAGGTTCTAACCTTTTTGGCACTTGAAGTAGATCTTCACTCTCCCAATAAACATTGATTAGTTTAATCCTCGTGCTGCTAGCATTAGTAAATATATAGGAAAGTATTGTCGGGGCTGGGCCCAGACCTTCCTTCTCTGAGCTGGCCGCTCAGCTGTCTGCTAATTGCCAGCTCCTATCTCTCCACAGTTACTCAGCAGTTGATGATATCCTGCTCGTCAGTCCTGCTTACTTAACCACTAGGCATCCGCGCTATAGCCGAAAAAAGACGGCTGCAGCGCGGACGCCAATTGCCGGGAGGCCGTCCCTGGACGTCCTCCTGTTTACTTCCGCGTTGCGCGCTCCCGCGAGCGCGCATCGTGGAAGTTCTGTGCCAGCAGTGTCCCCAGGACACAGCCAGTCACAGATCGATTTAAACGGCCAATCACAGCGGCCATTTACAGCACGATTGTCATGCCCAATGAGAGATGATCTCATATGTAAACATATGAGATCATCTCTTATCGCCGGCTTTCCCTCCTGACACAGACAGCGTGTGAGGAGGGAGAGATGAACGGCCGTTAGGAAAAAATAAAATAAAGTGCCCACAATGTCGCTGCCATCTGTCCCCACTGCCATCTGTCCCAAGTGCCAGCTGTCAGTGCCATCTGTCCCAAGTACCAGCTGTCAGTGCCATCTGTCCCAAGTACCAGCTGTCAGTGCCATTTGCCCCAGTGCCAGCTGTCAGTGCCATTTGCCCCAGTGCCAGCTGTCAGTGCCATCTGTCCCCAGTGCCACGTATAAGTGCCATCTGTCATCAGTGCCCCATATTAGTGCCATCTGTCATCGGTACCACCTGTCAGCGTCACGTGTCATCAATGCCACGTATCAAAGCCATCTGTCATCAGTGTCACGTGTCAGTGCCACGTATTAGTGCCATCTGTCAGCAGTGCCACATGTCGTCAGTGCCACGTATAAGTGCCATCTGTCATCGGTGCCACATATTAGTGCCACCTGTTATCAGTGTCACGTGTCATCAGTGCCACGTCAGTGTCACGTGTCACTGTCCTGGTGCTCCAGGGCCTTCAAAAGTGTAAGCCCTTGTAAACACGGTCGGACATTCCGACGCAAAATGTCCGATCGGACTGTGTTGTCGGATAATCCGACTGTGTGTGGGCTCCATCGGACTGTTTCCGTCGGAATATCCGACAGACAAAGTTTTAGAGCTGGGCTATAAAACTTTCCGACAACATGATCCGATCAGACTTTGTCCGATTGTGTGTAGAGAATTCCGATCGGACAAAGTGCCACGCATGCTCAGATCAAATTAGTAGACCAAAGCTATTGGCTACTAGCCTGAACGTAGTCCCGTCGTAACGAAATAACGTCGTCACGTAACGTACGATCGGATTTTCCGACAACTTTGTCCAATCGTGTGTATGCAACACAAGTTTCGGACAAAATCTGTCGGACAAAATCTGACGGATTTTGTTGTCGGAATGTCCGACCGTGTGTACAAGGGCTAATAGTTAGTCAACAAGTTAGATGTGTAATTTATGCTCCTAGAACACATGATGGCACTCCCTGCATGTTGGGCCTCTCTGAGTGGCTAGGCTGTGGAAAAGTCCCACACATGTGGTATTGTTATACTCAGGAGGAGTAGCAGAAATTATTTTGGGATGTCATCTGTGGTATACACATGCCATGTGAGAGAAATGACCTATTACAATGACAATTTTGTGAAAAAAAAAATCTTAATTTTGCAAAGAATTGTGGGAAAAATGACAAAATCAAAAACCCCACCATGCCTCTTACTAAATACCTTGGAATGTCTACTTTAAAAAAAAGGGTCATTTGGAGGGTATTTGTACTTTCCTGGGTTGTTCGGGTCGCAAGAAATGAGATAGGCCACCAGTATATCAGGTGTGATCAATTTTGTATGATTTGCACCACAGCTTGTGGACTCTCTAACTTTCACAAAGACCAAATAATATCCACTAATTTTGGGTTATTTTTACCAAAGATATGTAGCAGTATAAATTATGGCCAAAATTTATGAAGACAAATGAATAATTTGCAAAATTTTATCACAGAAACAAAGAAAAATTATTTTTTTTCCAAATTTTCGGTCTTTTTTCATTTATAGCGCAAAAAATAAACCCAGAAGTGATCAAATACCACCAAAAGAAAGCTCTATTTGTGGGAAAAAAGGACAAGAAATTAATTTGGGTACAGTGTTACATGACTGAGTAATTGTCATTCAAAGTGTGAGAGCACTGAAAGCTGAAAATTGGTCTGGTCACGAGGGGGGTTTAAGTGCCCAGTTGTCAAGTGGTTAACTACTTCAGATCCGCGCTATATCCAAATGACGGCTACAGCGCATACCTGCTTTGCCGGGAGTACATCCATTGACGTTATCTCATGTCCGAGTGGCCTGCGCCCCCTGCAGGTCATGCGCGGCGTGCTCTGTGATCAGCGAGTCTGAGACTCGCTGGATCACAGATCGGCATAAGGGGTCAATCTCGACCCCTTACCACGTGATCAGCTGTCAGCCACTGACAGCTGATCATGTGATGTCAACAAAGCCGGTAATCCGTTATTTTTTCTTCTCGTGCTGACAGCGTGAGGAGAAAAAAAAGCCGATCACCGGCAGCTGTAAGAGGGACATCAGATCCTCAGAGCCCACTGTGCCCTCTGCCAGTGCCACCTAGCAGTAGGCAACAGTGCCGCATACCAGTGCCCACCAGCACCACCCATCAGTGCCCACAGTGCCACCCATCAGTGCCCACAATCAGTGCCTCAGCAGTGCTGCACATCAGTGCCACCTACCAGTGCCGATCAGTGAAGGAGAAAAATTACCATGCTAAATTTTATAACAAACTATTAAACATGTTTTTTTTTTTTTTTCATTTTCCGTCTTTTTGTTTATCAAAAAATAAAAGCCCCAGCTGTGATTAAATACCACCAAAAGAGAGCTCTATTTGTGGGGAAAAAAAAATGATAAAAATTTAATTTGGGTACAGTGTTGTATGACCGCACAATTGTCATGCAAAGTGCTTCAGTGCCAAAAGTTGAAAATTAGTCTGGGCAGGAGGGGGTTTGAGTGCCCAGTAAGCAAGTGCTTAAGCTGTCCAGTCCAGAGGATCTCTGCCTTTGCCTTGGTCAGCATCATAGAAACTATCTCCTGTGATCCTGTCCAAGACTTTCTTTGCTGACATCCCTTCTGGCTCCAGATCCTGCTTGCTGTTCCACTACATTGATCCCTGACTTCTGGCTTGGTTGACTATCCATTCTGGTTACTGAACTTTGGCTATGTTTTGACTGCGTTTGTTCTTTTTACTTTTATTAAACAAGTGTGTGATTTAACTCTACTTCTGTCTCGGCCTGATTTCATGGTTTCTGACAAGTATATTATATTTACTTACTGGTGTAGAGCCTATGATACTAAGCAGTGGATTTCTTTGGAGCAGTCTACCATGGACTTAACTCCTACACTGCCTTCCTTAGGTCTGCTTGTCATTCTCGAAGGGTCTTAGAGGCCATCCACTGATCAGCCCAACCAGGTGAGCCCACCTGCAGGGCAATGACTCTGGTAGAGATCTCTCCCAAACTTTTTGTTTGACTCCTGGGAAACCTAGAGTTCCCGTCTGGACTCTGACTGTCGCTTTGGGCAACTCATGCATTCAGGTACTTACTGGATTCATTTAGTTACACAGGCCTGAAACCCACCCATTCTATTTAGCAAATGTTCAATCCCTCCTTGGATCCATGGAGACTTCAACAACTTCATCATTACCTACTTCCTGTGGTGAAATGTGGCATGCTCCAAACTTCCGAAACATCTTTCGAATGCATTTGTGCCATGAGCTCATTTGGTACGCCACCACATATAAGCTTTTGGTCCTCCCTGAGGATAATTTTGTGACACAATTTCTATTTAATTGGGAATGCGACTTTGGTTATTCTCTTTCACCAGCTCAGAGGGAGGACATTCTGTATTTTGCACATTACTCATTCATTGCTAACCAGGATACAGAACTGAGGTATAAGCTCCTGGCACGGTGGTACAGAGTCTCGGCGGTTCTCCGTAAAATATTTCCATGAACATCTGGAACCTGTTGGAGATGCCAGAAAAAAGAGGGTACCCTCTTGCACTTCAACACTTTTGGTCCACTGTCAGATCAGTTATTAACCTATTGACTGATTGTGATCTGAGAACAGACCTGGCCCAATATTTGTTACATGCTTCTCACCTCCCCAGGAAACACTACAAGAAAACTATGTTGATCCACCTGGTAAATGCTTCTAGGGCTTGCATCCCAGGCATGTGGAAGCAGGAGCCTCCCTGTGCCGGGGCTTGCAAAAATCATTGAAATTTCCAGCATGCAAAGCCTCATGGCAGTGCTCAAGGACACTGAAGAGAAATTTATAACCGTCTGGTTCCAGTGTTTTCTGTTTACATATTCTCGTGACTATGATTCCTTATTGTCCCCATTCTGTTGCAGTCCCAGTAGCCCCCTGGTCCCATCTTCCCTCCCTGTGCCCCTCCTTTTTTTTCCCCCTTCCTTTACACCCCCCCCTTTCTTACATCTGCCTCTATAGCTATCTTGTAATTTGCTGGAATTTGATGGCGGTGGGCCCCCACAAATTGTGCGTTTTTAAAACACTAGGTGATCTCTTATCAGTTTTGCCAACCTACCAGATTGAAATTGACTGCCTCTGCCAAGTTTTTACTGACATTTCAAAAAGTTACAGTAAAAGTTTCAGACACCACCTCTGCTAGATCACCACCTGAACACACAGTAGCAGGCACTCAGATGGTCTTGGCCAGCTCTGGACCGAAACTGCAGCTCAGAGTCAAGCGTGTCAGCCATATTTTTTAAAGAAAACATTTTCCTGTCACTAGCATTTAAAGTGCCTGTTTTCTACTGGCTGCCAGTAAAAATACTGATGATTGGCAATGTGGTCTATTATTCATGTAACTGACTTCTCTATGTCAATTTGTGTTCCCAGGGTATGTTTATAACACCCACACTTGTTGATTGGTGCTTTTTGTAGCTGCCTGTTGTGTCCAACTTCTAATCCTTGCTTTGTTCTAACCTTCTGTTAAATGCATAAATAAAGAAGAAAAAAAAAAAAACATGTTGCCTTTAACCACTTGCCGCCCGCCCTATTACAAATTGACGGTGGCAAACTGGTTTCATAATCCTGATCGGACGTCATATGACGTGATCAGGATTGTGAGCCGCTGCGCGCCCCCGGGGGCGCACATCGCGGCGATCGTTGTTGCGGGGTGTCAGTCTGACACCCGGCAACTACGATCTCGGTAAAGAGTCTCCGACGGAGACTCTTTACTACGTGATCAGCTATGTCCAATCACGGCTGATCACAGTGTAAATAGGAAGAGCCGGTGATCGGCTTTTCCTCACTCGCGTCTGTCAGACGCAAGTAGAGGAGAGCCGATCGGCTGCACCTCTGACAGGGGGGGTCTGTGCTGATCGATTATCAGCACAGCCCCCCCGAGGATGCCCACACTGGACCACCAGGGACGCCACCAGACCACCAGGGATGCTAAGCAAAAGGTAATCCTCCCTAGACCACCAGGGATGCCAGTCAGCACAATGGATGGCAATCAGTGCCCATAATGGATGCCAATCAGTGCCCACAATGGGCATCACTGATTGGCATGCATTATTGTTTGGCACTGATTGGCATCCATTAGTACAGTATAACACCAATGCTGCCTATGAGTGCCCACCTGTGCCGCCTATGAGTGCCCACCTGTGCCGCCTATGAGTGCCCACCTGTGCCGCCTATGAGTGCCCACCTGTGCTGCCTATGAGTGCCCACCTGTGCCGCCTATGAGTGCCCACCTGTGCCGCCTATCAGTGCCTATCCATGCCCATCTGTGCCGCCTATCCATGCCCATCTGTGCCGCCTATCCATGCCCATCTGTGCCGCCTATCCATGCCCATCCGTGCCGCCCATCCATGCCCATCCGTGCCGCCCATCCATGCCAATCCGTGCCAGCTATCAGTGCCAATTTGTGCCACCTATCAGTGTCCATCCGTGTCGCCCATCCGTGTCGCCTGTCAGTGTCCATCAATGCCACCTCATCAGTGCCACTTCACTGGTGCCACATCATTGGTGCCCATCAGTGTAGCCCCATCAGTGCAGGAGAAAAGTTACTTATTTACAAAGTTTTGAAACTGAAACAAAAAAACTTTTTTTTTCAAAATTTTCGGTATTTTTTTATTTGTAGCGCAAAAAATAAAAACTGCAGAGGTGATCAAATACCACCAAAAGAAAGCTCTATTTGTGGGAAAAAAATGATAAAAATTTCATTTGGGTACAGTGTAGCATGACCGCGCAATTGTCATTCAAAGTGCGACAGCGCTGAAAGCTCAAAATTGGTCTTGGCAGGAAGGTGTTTAAGTGCCTGGTATTGAAGTGGTTAAATAAAAATCTCCAGAATTGTTGCCAGTGCCATTTTTAGTCTTCCACCGCAAAATCGGAAAGGATAAACTAAGGTCTTGAACACATACGTTTAAAGCTAACCTTCACTTTGTCATCTGTAATAAAGGAGGTTGGATGGTTATCTGCTTGCACTTGGTGTATAATACACATCTTAATTGGTGAAGTAGCACTAGTCATCTGTATATGTACTTTAATAGGATGTGTGAGCCCTTTGTATTGTATTGGCTTTATTACCGTTTGATCTGCTGGTTTTAAAAAATACTTGACATTCTTAGATATTGTCTCTATAATGTGTTCTAAGTATCTTTTACACTACCATGGGAGATCGTAACACAAAATCAATAATATGAATTCGGTCTGTCCTTTGTACTGAATCTAGTGGCTCGATGACACATTTAATTGATCTGTTTTAATTTTTCGCTGTTGAGGGTGACAAGTGCTTATCACACAAGTAATCTGTACCAGAAAGAAATTCTGCAGCAGCAGCATTTACTGAGACTTGACAATCATTTCTCGTGGCGTTAATAATCTAATGGCAATAGCCATGTTTCCATCCAATGGGGTCTGTATGGAGTGGAATAGGACAAGCTGATTTATGTGGTTCGATAACATAGCTACCACTTTTAGATGTGGACAGTGCAATAAAAAAAAAAAGGATATGTATTGGTAATAATCCCAAATGCTGCTGAGTTTGTGTTTTCTGGTATTGCGAAAGCCTTTTGTATGGGTCTCCAGCACTGTACAGCCTAATGGTAGTCTCCAGGAAACCAGTCTGGAAACGACGTACCTCTCGCTGCTACACTGGAAATGCAGGTCAAAAATAAGTGACAGTAGGTACAAACAGTAAATTCCTTTAGCTCAGTGTTTCGCAGCATGTGGGATGCATACTGCTGGTTATATTCCTATTCACTGCAGGCCATACACAGCAGAGTTTGGGATTAATGTGAAAAACACATTTGCGAGATATGCTTACTCTAGTATCAACTACTAACTCACTTTAATGGGAGCATGTTGATGTAACCATGAATGTATCTTCTTTTTACGAGCTGCAGTGTTATTTGGAAGGAGATTAGAAAGGGGAATGGTGTTCAGCTGACAGTTCTTTATGGGATGACAGTGTGTTGGTTGTCAAGTGAATGTCTAAAAGTGTTTGGAAACCCTAATGCCGCGTACACACGACCTGACTTTCCGGCAGACTAGGTCCGACGGACTTTCCAAACAAATGGACTTGGCCACACACGAACGGACTAAGTCCGTTCATGAGTCCGGTCGTTTTGAACATGATGACGTAAATGGGACTAAACAAGGAAGTTCAACAGCCAGTAGCTTCCTTTTGTGTCGTATTTGGTCCGTCGGACCAGCACACAGATGAACGCTTTTCCAGATCTTAGTCCATCGGAAGTTGAGTCCGTCGGATAGATTTCAAACATGTTTTATTTCTGGGTCCGTCAGATTTTTTTCTTTTTGAAAAATGTTCAGACTAGCCCCCACACGATCGAATTCCCTTCGGACCTAGTCTGCTGGAAAGTCCGGACATGTGTATGCAGCATTACATATACTCTCTGAGGCCTCATGCACACGAGACGCAGTTAAACGCGCGTTCAGATGCAGTTGGACAGTTTTTTCAACTGCCCCTGAACTCATTCAATGTTATCCTATGTGTCCATGCACACAGTCTCGTTTTTTTCCGTTTTTATGCAGTTGCGTTTAGTCTCGTTTTTCCAGAAGCAAAAAAATGCGTTCAGAAACAAAAATTTCCACGTTTCAGACGCAAAACGCAGTAAAACGCGGCAAAACGCCGCTACCGCGTTTAGCCGCGTTTGCGTTTATATGCGTTTTTAAAGGTGACCTTTTTTTTTACATTAAAAATCTCAAAAATGATTGCAAATGATGAAAAACCATTAGAAAAATATTTTAAACAATTGCAATTGCAAGTGGACAATCCACAACTTGTGGCAAGTGACATGGCAGGTGGCAAGTGACGTGGCAAGTGGACAATCCACAACTTGTGGCAAGTGACATGGCAGGTGGCAAGTGATGTGGCAAGTGGACAATCCACAACTTGTGGCAAGTGACGTGGCAGGTGAAGTGGCAAGTGACGTGGAAAGTGGACAATCCACAACTTGTGGCAGGTGACGTGGCAAGTGACCTGGCAGGTGACGCGGCAAGTGACCTGGCAGGTGACGTGGCAAGTGGAAAATCAACAACTTGTGGCAGGTGACTGGCATGTGACGTGGCAAGTGGACAATCCATAACTTGTGGCAGGTGACGTGGCAAGTGGACAATCCACTTGTGGCAGGGGACGTGGCAAGTGGACAATCCACTTGTGGCAGGGGATGTGGCAAGTGACGTGGCGAGTGGACAATCCACAACTTGTGTCAGGTGACGTGGCAAGTGGACAATCCACAACTTGTGGCAGGTGATGTGGCAAGTGGACAATCCACTTGTGGCAGGTGACGTGGCAGGGGACGTGGCAAGGGACGTGGCAAGGGACGTGGCAAGTGGACAATCCACAACTTGTGGCAGGTGACGTGGCAGGTGATGTGGCAAGTGATGTGGCAGGTGATGTGACAAGTGGACAATCCACATCTTGTGGCAAGTGACATGGCAGCTGACGTGGCAAGTGACGTGGCAAGTGGACAATCCAAAACTTGTGGCAGGTGACGTGGCAAGTGACGTGGCAGGTGACGTGGCAAGTGGACAATCCACATCTCGTGGCAAGTGACGTGGCAGGTGATGTGGCAAGTGACGTGGCAAGTGGACAATCCACAACTTGTGGCAGGTGACGTGGCAGGTGATGTGGCAAGTGATGTGGCAGGTGATGTGAGAAGTGGACAATTCACATCTTGTGGCAAGTGACGTGGCAGCTGACGTGGCAAGTGACGTGGCAAGTGGACAATCCAAAACTTGTGGCAGGTGACGTGGCAAGTGACGTGACAGGTGACGTGGCAAGTGGACAATCCACCGCTTGTGGCAAGTGACATGGCAGGTGGCAAGTGATGTGGAAAGTGGACAATCCCCAACTTGTGGCAAGTGACGTGGCAAGTGACGTGGCAAGTGGACAATCCAAAACTTGTGGCAGGTGACGTGGCAAGTGACGTGGCAGGTGATGTGGCAAGTGACGTGGCAAGTAGACAATCCACAACTTGTGGCAGGTGATGTGGCAAGTGACGTGGCAGGTGATGTGGCAAGTCACGTGGCAAGTGGACAATCCACAACTTGTGGCAGGTGATGTGGCTGGTGACGTGGCAAGTGGACAATCCACAACTTGTGGCAGGTGGCATGGCAGGTGACATGGAAAGTGGACAATCCACATCTTGTGGCAAGTGACGTGGCAGGTGATGTGGCAAGTGACGTGGCAAGTGGACAATCCACAACTTGTGGCAGGTGATGTGGCAAGTGACGTGGCAGGTGATGTGGACAATCCCCAACTTGTGGCAGGTGACGTGGCAAGTGACGTGGCAAGTGGACAATCCACAACTTGTGGCAGGTGACGTGGCAAGTGGACAATCCACAACTTGTGGCAGGTGACGTGGCAAGTGACGTGGCAGGTGATGTGGACAATCCCCAACTTGTGGCAGGTGACGTGGCAAGTGACGTGGCAAGTGGACAATCCACAACTTGTGGCAGGTGACGTGGCAAGTGGACAATCCACAACTTGTGGCAGGTGACGTGACAAGTGACGTGGCAGGTGACGTGGCAAGTGACGTGGCAAGTAGACAATCCACAACTTGTGGCAGGTGATGTGGCAAGTGACGTGGCAGGTGATGTGGCTGGTGACATGGCAAGTGGACAATCCACAGCTTGTGGCAGGTGGCATGGCAGATGACGTGGAAAGTGGACAATCCACATCTCGTGGCAAGTGACGTGGCAGGTGATGTGGCAAGTGACGTGGCAAGTGGACAATCCACAACTTGTGGCAGGTGATGTGGCAAGTGGACAATCCCCAACTTGTGGCAAGTGACGTGGCAAGTGACGTGGCAAGTGGACAATCCAAAACTTGTGGCAGGTGACGTGGCAGGTGATGTGGCAAGTCACGTGGCAAGTGGACAATCCACAACTTGTGGCAGGTGACGTGGCAGTTGGACAATCCACAACTTGACGTGGAAAGTGGACAATCCACATCTCGTGGCAAGTGACGTGGCAGGTGATGTGGCAAGTCACGTGGCAAGTGGACAATCCACAACTTGTGGCAAGTGACACGCTAAATACAAGTACACTGCAGCTCTCACAGCTGCTGCTACTCACTCTGGTCTCACAAAATTGCTGAAATAGTTAATTTTTGAGCTGGGGAGGGTCTATGATGTTAGCTTAACTAAACGCTTCTAGACGCAAACGCGGTAAAACGCCGCTAAATCGCGGCAAAACGCGCGTTTCTAAACGCCGGTTTCAACATGTGTCCAGCAGCGTTTGCATCTGCGTCTCGTGTGCATGAAGCCTGAAGTGACTATCCTCGGGTGATACACAGAAATTAAACAAATCCTCCTACGTACGTTTTTTACAGGTTTACCTATAGCCCTTTCTTCTCTACAGCCTCCTAAAGCACGCAAACACAGTATTTCTGAGCTCAAGCAGGCAAGGGGTGGTGATCTGATGTCACTCACTACAGATCAGGGAGCTGAGTGTAGACTGAGACCTAAGTGGAGGGAATAGAAGCAGTATAAGATTCAGATAAAACATTTTAATTTGTTTAGATCGATCCTCTGTCTGGTTTTTATTGCCATCTGTGTCCCTATAGGGGAGATTTTACCTGCTAGAAGAGGAAGTGATGGAAACTCCAGTGATTAAATCTTCCCCAGATGTGCTATGTGGGCTTCATAGATAGAAAGTGAGGGGAAGTCTCCCCTGTGGTTACAAGAAAAAATATAAGACATAACTCTTTCCAACCCCCCCAAAAAAAAAAAAAAAAACAAGACTGGCTTTAATACGTACACGCACTCTGTAACTTTCTCCTTATACTGCATTGCATTAAAATAAATAGGAATTGGAGTTTCTGGCCATGTCTGGCGCCACAGTCTAGCTGTGTCTAAAAAGCATAGAACAGGCCATCTTCCCATCTCTTGAGATAGTAAACCTTATGGAAAATTTGATTTGTGAGCCAATAGTTGTTTTGTAGCCATCTTAAGATATTCATTGAATATCTTGGAAAATGAAATAGCAATGCCTCCATGGCATCAGCTGGATGTATGAACCGAGGTTTAGGCTGGGTTCACACTGCTGCGGGGGGAGTTCCGGATGTGATTCGCACCGCAAATCACATCCGATCTCCGTAGCGATGCGAGTTCAGCCATACAGATAGTATGGCTGAATTCGCATCGCTCCCGCAGCAAACTCGCACGGGACCCTTTTTTTGGTCCGCAACAGAATCGGATCGCATGGGGGTTCACACCATGCGATCCGATTCCTGTGCGAGTCGGCAGATCGCACTGCGATATGCGGACGGATCTGGGGGTGTCATTAACATATCATTGACACTCCCAGCCGTCCGCATAGGGCAGTGTGAACTGCCGGCGGGAGGTGTGCGATGCGGGAAAACGCCCCGGATTCGCGGCGTTCCTGCATCGCTG
This sequence comes from Lithobates pipiens, assembly GCF_037356315.1. Lineage (NCBI taxonomy): Eukaryota > Metazoa > Chordata > Amphibia > Anura > Ranidae > Lithobates > Lithobates pipiens. Next base: position 206,784,572 of record NW_027507787.1, read on the forward strand.
TGGTGTGATGCGGGAACGCCGCGAATCCGCGGCGTTTTCCCGCATCGCATTACTCACGCCGGCAGTTCACACTGCCCTATGCGGACGGCTGGGAGTGTCAATGATATGTTAATGACACCCCCAGATCCGTCCGCATATCGCAGTGCGATCTGCCGACTCGCACAGGAATCGAATCGCATGGTGTGAACCCCCATGCGATCCGATTCTGCTGCGGACCAAAAAAAGGGTCCCGTGCGAGTTTGCTGCGGGAGCGATGCGAATTCAGCCATACTATCTGTATGGCTGAACTCGCATCGCTACGGAGATCGGATGTGATTTGCGGTGCGAATCACATCCGGAACTCCCCCCGCAGCAGTGTGAACCCAGCCTAAAGGATCGTTCACATTTTTGAGAACATGTTAACATGTCCCATGTTTCCCCTGTTTGGGTATATTTGGTACATGTTGCACGTTCCTGCATGTTCCCAATGCTGCAGCCGCTACCCCCCCCCCCCCCCCCAAGCAGTACAGGGAGAAGTGCCTAGTACTAGCTGTCACTTTTTTTTTAAATTGGCTCTGTGTGTGGATGATGACACAGGTGCAGTGTGGGTCAGAAAACAGTCCGCCCCCCCTTCTCAGGGACTGTGTTCAGTGAACACCCTGCACCCATGGATGATACACCACTGCCAGGATGTACGGGCACACAAATACACTGACAGATCTGCAGGAGATCTGCATGGAACCGGCAACCTGTTGATCACTATTGCAATTCTGTACAGGCTCAAAAAAAAAAAATTATGTGCATTTATTTTTTATTTTTTTAAAGTGTCCTATCCTTTAAATTGAGTGCACACAACACCAGGTCACCAGACTGAAGGCTACAGAAATTAGAAAATGTGCAGTAGCTCTAATAAAGACCGGGAGACTGCTCACCAAAGGACTACCAGTAATACCAGTTATACTGGCAAAATTTTAATATTGGTATACTATGTTTCAGTCTATTTATCTTTCTTTTTTTTAATTTTTCCATTTTTGCTTTATAACTTTGTAATGTTTTTTCAGCAAATGCATTATTTTATTTGAGTTTGATATAACTGCACACTTATTTATATGGCATTGTTAAATTTTGCTACTTATGTTACCTTGTGTAATTGGGATTTTTACTGTATTGTTTGATATAATTGTCAGCTCAAGGTTTTATGAGTGACCTTATGTTGTGCCTAGAAGGGAGCGTGATGGTCTGTCATTACGTATTTACTAAAATTGTACTTGTATTTATTTCATTTACTTTGATTAGGATCTTGTTCAGCCGTGATCACAGCATACACTTTTTTTAACATCTTCATTGTAAAAACAATACTTTATATTTGGCAACCCAAAAAAGCTTAAATTAAAAATCTCCTTTCCTAATGTGAGCTCTGCCTGTCAGCTGGCTGTCTTTCCACAGCTTCCTGGACTCCCTGCATGCTTTTGCAGCTCTTCCGCTGTTTACTCTCAATTTTTAAGGACTACATATCCCATGGTACCTTGCTGCCTGGAAGCAGTGATTCCGTACTGACTCTGCCTCCAGAAACTTCACCTCCCAGCAGCTCTGTAGTTCAGCAGGCAGGCTCTGTGAATTCTGTGACACAGCAGTGTCACAGTTTATTGTGAATCTGTGTCCCAGAATTCAAAGAAGGAATTATGTGGAATCTTCACAAAGTAAGTTGAAAGACTTCAAGATTGTTCAGATTAGCAGGCTGGAAATTGAAATACAATATGGTACTTACTATATGATTTTACATTCTAACCATAGATACAATTTACCAGCATTGGTAACCTGCCTAAAGTGTATATAAATCCAAGTACAAGGCTATAATATATCTCGGCTTACTGGTCCTGTGTTCTTTCGTTTTAGAGAGGTGAACTGGAATTTCAGTGCAACAAAAGTAGTATTGTTGGCACTACAGGAACTTATAAGCTTACTGGGTTTCTGGCAGGATCAACAGGTATTTTTTACCAAGTATCATACAGATCTAGAGTTTGGTGCTTGTGTGGATGGCATCAGTATAATTTAAGTTTCAGATGCTTCTTTGGCGCTTATGGAGAATGTTACAAGGAGGCAGAAAAACGCAGTAAGAAGCAATTTCCTGAAAAATAGATTAAAGGGCCATTAAAGAGGAGTTCCAGTCACCTGTGGAAAAAATAAGTCAACGGCTACAAAAAGTGTAGCTGCTGCCCCTTAAAAAATGGCCAGTCACCTGTCCCACAATCCAGCGGTGTGCTCACCCCAGTCGGTCTCACCTGCTGTCTTCAGTCACCCCGGCTGGCTCTCTCCTTTCCTCCTCTGACAGCTACAGCGGGTGGGGCTGAGGATCCCCCACTGACGTCACTCAGGAGGGGAGAGGGGGGAGGGAGGAGAGGAGAGGAGAGGAGAGAGACGTCATCGCTGAGAGGCACTGTGAAATGAGGGTAATCAGCCTCTTCCTTTTTTTTTTCTTTTATAATTCACTCACACGGGGACACAGGACAGGAGAGAGCAGGGCTGCGGATGATGGAAGCAGGTAAACTCACCACGTTGTCAGGGCTCAGCAGCCATGATATACCGTGGTATGTTTTTAAAGGGGTGGGCAGAAAATTTCAGGATCAGCCATTTTTATTAGATGATAGAAGGTACCAAATGACAAAGCACAATCACTGTGCTATATAACATGCTTTAACCACTTAAAGACCACCCCACATACATTTACTGTGGCAGGGCGGCCCTTAAGTGCAAAATCACGTACCTGTATGTGATTCTCGTGCATGGCTCTGAGACGCGCGCTGCCGGAGCCACGCTCCCACTGTGATTGGACACAGAGGGAGCCAATCAGTGGTTCCAGCAGCCACAATAGCCCCTGGCCACCCGTAATCACTCGCTGGACAGAAAGCAGAACAGTTTGCCTATGTAAACGAGGCAGATCGTCCCTCTGTCACAGGAAGAGAGACATCTGTGATTCCTGCTAATCAGGAACACAGATGTGTCTCTTCCTCGAGTGCATCCATCCCCCACACAGTAAGATAACACTAGGGAAACACAATTAACCCTTTGATTGCCCCTGATGTTAATCCCTTCCCTGCCAGTGTCATTTATACATATATATACGGTATATATATATATATATAACAAATCTAATTTTTTTTTTTTTTTTTTTTTTTAGCGCTGATCACTGTATTGTTGTCACTGGTCCCCAAAAAGTGTCACTAAGTGCCAGATTTGTTTGTCGCAGTCATGCTGCAAATCACACTGATGTGCTGCTTTGAAATCGTGCTAAAGTAACGTGATTTCAAAGCTGCACTAGTGTGAATGGGGGCTTAATCACGTGTACTAAACTTTTGACATTGCTAGCATTTGCCTGGTGGAAATGCCTATCTTTCACTCATTGTAGGACACTGCTCTGCTTTACATAAACGCAAGCTGGGTGTACCGCCACCTGCAGGAGTAGAACACTAGGTTCACTAAAAAAACAAGACAGCTCAGGGGCAGCACCTTCTGGTGGACAAAACCACCTTCTCAGCTGTGGACAACTCTGCTCTCCGCTGCTACTAGCCAGGGAGTCGTTTCTGACCTGTAAAATAGTAAGAACAGATGTTGACTTGCATGGCTAGTTAGGAGTACCGGGAGCCCGGAGAAACGCCTGCTTCCCATAAATGTGCTGATTTTCAAGTGTTCAGATGGACTTTGCTGGATGCACCTCCTAGAGGGACACTGTATCAGTAATATAAAACAGCACCACAGCCATGGCATATGTAAACTATCGAGGGGGGCCGAGAGCATGGCAGCAGTTGGGACATCTATGGCACTAGACCTCTGAAGGTATGATGTGGTATCTGGCACCAAGCCATCAGAGGCAAATCTATACATTGTGAGGTATGGCAACCATGGTTCTACTTGGGTTTTCCAGCACATTTTTTTTATGTTGTTTTTATTTTTTTGCTTTCAACACATCAGCTTTAGGGACATGTTCAGTTGCTGCCCAATATATCCCACCCAATGTCAGATGTCCATTCCTGTCATTGGTCATAGTGTTATGGTTGATAATGTATGTATGCTTTTCCGGCAGTGAATCTGTTGCAGTGACTACTATGCCAGTTAGAGGTCAGGGGGATTCCGGTGATCCTGGTAGCCTGACAAGTCATGGTATGTGGATCTCGTTTATCTGATAGTGGTTGCTCTGTTATGTCGACTACTATAAAAAGAGATGCTCTCATGGGGAGGTTTATCACTCAGTTTTGTAGTCACTGGCTTTACCAGCTATTGAACGTCAAGTACTATGGGTTAGAAACTTGTCAGAGGCTGTCTTCTGTTCTATGCACAAGGCCACATCCAGCAAAAGTTTACAGTATTTTCATACATGGAAGACATATTTTACATAGTTTGAATCCCTAGGGGTGTGCTGTCATTCTTTCTCAGTTGCCCGTTTTTTGGCCTTTCTCCAGCACCAGCTCCAGAGTGGAGCAGTGCCCAATGGTCAGGTATCACTATTGGTGGTTTGTGTTTCAATGTCCACTGGCATCGCTGCCACTTGTCCGCACTTTCATTCAGGGAGTTATGCACCAGTCAGGCCAACGTTGTCACTGTGAGACCAAAATGTAGTAAGAATATCATAGATCTGCTGACATTTTCTCAATGTGTCATTTCTAAAATCTATCACTTCTCAGCAAGCTGAGTATCTGAAATGGTTGCATTGTCCTAATAAGCTAGCATGTTTGGTGCTTGCTTCATAAGGGTAAAATTGTCTTGTGTCCAAGACTTCTTTTTGCCAAGAGCTGTCAGCCTTTGACCTGAATGAGGATATCGTGCTTCCAAACCAGTATACCCTAAGGACACGGCCCTACATTCTTCAAAAGTAATTGGGATGGTTAGAATGTACTTAAATGCCACAGTCGGCTTTCGTGGGATAGACTTCCTGTTGGTAGTTGTAAAGGGTCTATGTAAAGGTCTTCTTCATTGCTTCGATAAGTGCATTCTGGGCTTTCCACCATTGGGCATAATTTTCACAGGTTTTCTGGTTTCTAAGGTGGCTACTTGGCTGGTCGCTCATACAGTCACCATATATTTCAAGGTGGACTGGAAAATCTTATTCTCTGCATTAATTGGAGGACACAGCACCCGCCCCTTTGGTTTGCTGCCACTGTATGTGTAATTTTATTCTTGATATTTACACTGCTATGCCATGTAAATAAATTGTCCACAGGTGAGAAGGGGGATTTGTCCACCAGCAAGGGCTGCCCCTGGGGATGGTTTGTGTGTGTGTGTGTGTGTGTGTGTGTGTGTGTGCACCTAGCGTTCCTACTCCTGGAGGTGGTGATATGCCCAGTTGGTTATTATCTAAAGCCCTATCTAAATCTATTATCTAATGTCCTTTTAGTTGACCTTCAATGAGCACAGAGAAAAAAGTTTTTTTTTTACAGAACGTACAGAAAAGACTCCCTTTAGGGCTCTTGTAACATGACTACTTGTTCAAGCTGGTAGTCTCATACAGCATATGAAGAAGGACTACCCCTGATCCCACCAACAGTACCCTAGGGGGTTCATATACTGCTGGTTTAAAGACTGTGCTATAAACAGATTGAACGCAAGATGTAAGGCTGTATCCTGTGGAATACAGAATGCTATCTAAATATCCTGTTCTCCTCATCCCTCATCTGCATATTAAGCAGTAACTTTGCCTTTTGCAATCACACATGCACAGCGGTAGTGCACTATTGGTATGGCTGCTGACATTCTCCATTAAAATGTAGATTGTTAAACAGTTGCATGGAAAGCCCAGCAGTGGAAGAGCAAGCTCGGGGTCATAACCCTGCTATATTAAATAATACATTGGGCCATCACCATTTCATTGCTCATTCTTCTTTCTCATGGTGCTGCAATTATACTGGAGAATGTATAGACTGTAGTAGTGCCATGTACTGTTATGCTGCAATAAAAGATTCCCTTACTATTTTATCTTCATTTACTGGTGCATTTTACGAAGTGTGAGGGAGGTTTAGTAAATTGACCACCATAATAAAGAGTTCCTCTGTGACCAGCATGCCAAGAGAGATTTCTGCAGGAATATTGAACCCGAGTCACGAGTACAGACAATCCTGCGCTGTTTGCATGGTTACTTCTTTTGCTTGCTGTATATTAGCAGTAAATCAGAAATTGTTTCCTCCTAGCCTTAAACTAGGTTTTGTTTTATTTTCAGTCTTCCCTATTATTTTAACTGCTTTTAAATCTGGTTTTCCCAAAGGATGACAAAGGCAAACCTTTTATTTTTTTGGATAGTGTAGGGAAAGATTAATACCCCCTATTAGATTATTTTTTGCTGCCACTGCCCTGCTGGGAATATTTTTGTTGTTTTTACCTGAAGACACAAAAAGAAATGAGGAAATCTATCTAAAGTGAGTGGAATTTTAGAGAATTGTCATAGAAACAGGGATCCCCATAGGAAGATTTTCCCTTTACGCCAGCTCTGCTGTCAACTCAACATTTTTGGATTGTCCCTCACTTCTGTCTTAGACCCTGGTCACCAAGCCAAAGAGGGTTTAAAATCATATTAAAGCTTAAAATTATTTTCTCCATTCCTACTGATAAAGTGATTACTTAGTGTATGCTGTTTTCTTTAATGATTGCAGTGGCCTTCTCCTTTGGATCCTCCTTCTTTTCCTTATATTTCCTATGAAGCTACCTTTGCATGCACGCACCCTTACCCACACAAACCTCTTTAATACCTTAGGATGGCAAGGCACTTCTCTGCTCCCATGTCTTCTCTCCTCAAAACCAATAGATGGACAACTGGGCGGCACAGTGGTGTAGTGGTTAGCACTCACACCTAGCAGTAAGAAGGGTCGCTGGTTCACATCCCAACCACGACACTACCTGCCTGGAGTTTGCATGTTCTCCCTGTGGCTGCGTGGGTTTCCTCTGGGTACTCCAGTTTCCTCCCACAATCCAAAGACATGCAGGTAGGTTAATTGGTTTCTGTCCAAAAATTGGCCCTAGTATATGAATGGGGGCCTTGGATTGTGGACTCCTTGAGGGTAGGGACTGATGTGAGTGTGCAATGTACAGGGATAGGGACAATTGTAGACAATCACTCAGGTTGAACTGGATGGACTGGTGTCTTTATTCAACCTTACTAACTATGTAACTATGTAACTGCTGTCCCTTGTGTTTTGGTACACAGAGCTCCCCGAACGCAGACAGTGTGCATCGGTGGCTGTGTCACCATCCCAGATAGCAAGGATAACTTGCCACAAATTTTGTTCCAGTGTTGAATTGTAAGTCTTGTTAACGTGCTACACATTTTCATTGGCGAGTTGCACTTGCAGAGCACTTGAAGCACAAGTTCTAGGTGACAGTTTTCCAATTTGTAGAAAATTTGCGTGGCAAGTCTCTAGCAAGAGCAAAGTTTCAATGGTGACTCTACAGCAAGAGCTCTGCAAGTCTACAGCATGAGAATTCAGCCACAGCCTGTGGTGGGATGACTATGGCACAACATAACTAAACCAACACTTGCAGCAGACTTGCAGAATGTAGGCAAAGAAAGTTAATCTGAAATCATACAATGGCATTTGGACTTTCTGTAATTGTGCAACAAACTTGTGAAGCCTGGCAAGTCTAGAAATAGCTTAGAAAGTCATTTTCAAACTTGCAGCACAATTACCTGCTATCCGGGATTGAGAATATATATTAATTCCGCTATACAGGGGTTTGGGTTCCTGGAGAACTGGGCCGAATTCTCAGTCAGTTACCAGCTCTTTAGCAGGGATGGATTGCACCTGAATGGGGAAGGTACAGATCGGTTGGAAGTGAAGATGACCATCAAGTTGGAGCGGCTTTTAAACTAGGCAATGGGGGGGAGGGGGGTGGTTCCATAGGTAGAGATAGTCAGTTAGTGCAGAACAAATTCCAGAGGGTAGTATTGGGGGAATTAGTGGTAGGTTGACTAAAGCACCTAAACACGCGGTAAGTACAGTAACAAGTCATATTTGCAACCTCAGAACACCCAATAAGGTAATAGTATGCGTCCGTTCTAAACTATGTGGCATGTTCACCAATGCCAGGAGTCTGGCAGACAAGATGGGAGAACTAGAGCTACTGTTGTATGAGGAGGATTTCGATTTTGTAGGAATTTCAGAGACTTGGTTAAACAGCTCTCATGATTGTCTGGCTGGCAACCATTCAAGGATATCCCCTATATCGCAGGGATAGAGAGTGTAAAAAGGGGGGGGGGGGGGTATGCCTGTATGTCAAAAATTATGTACAAGCGAATGTGAGCATGAGAGATGACATCACTAATGGAGCAAGGGAGAAGGTGGATTCCATATTGGTAGAGCTACAAAGGGAGGAATCTAAGGGGAAAGTAATACAGGGCATATGCTATAGATCCCCTAACCGGAGGGGGGTGGGGAGGCGGACCTCCTATCACAATTTGGATTAGCGGCAAGGATGGGAAGTGTCATAATGGGGGATTTTAATTATCCAGACATAGACTGGGCGGAAGGAACCGTGCATTCATCTAAAGCTCTAAAGAACTTCAAAAGAGCCAACGTCCCTAAACTACGATCTTTGCTAGAAGATACTAAATGGGATAAAATCTTAGGAACAAAGAACATGGAGGAAAAATGGGTATGCTTTAGGAGCATATTAAATAAGGGTATTAGCCAGTGCATCCCAATGGGAAATAAATTTAAAAGCGCTAATAAAAGTCCTGGGTGGCTTAACTCCAATGTAAAAATGCATATAAAAGCAAAGAAGGACTTCAAAAAATACAAGGCTGAGGGATCAGCATTCCAAATTTACAAAGAATGCAACAAGACATATAAGGGTGTAATCAGGATGGCTAAGATAGAACACGAAAGACACATAGCGGAGGAGAGTAGAGAAAATCCCAAGAAATTCTTTAACCACTTATGGACCGCCCGCCGTCGTTATACGTCTGTATTTTGAAGAGGCATGCCATTGTTATGGCAGCAGCTAGCTGCCATAACCCCAGTATCCTTTTCTTCAGCGGGCGGTCAGCTTTTGGATAAAAGTGGTCTCTGCGGCGGATTCGCAAGATCACTTTAATTGTTGCAGGAGAGGGCCCCCCGCCATGCTTCGTGCCCTCTGCTGCTTACCGGAGCTGTCGGTAGCAGTGGAGATGTTCGGATCCTTCTCCTAGCTTGGTATGGAGACGAGTGAGGGGGAAGATAGCCACCACCTGTCTCCATATCATTGAAGGGTGGAAGCGACATCAAAACTTCTGCTCGTAGCTCTTAAAGGGCCATTTTATTTATTTATTTTTTATTGCATTTTAGTGTACATTTGAGATCTGAGGTCTTTTTGACCCCAGATCTCATATTTAAGAGGTCCTGTCATGCTTTTTTCTATTACAAGGGATATTTACATTCCTTGTAATAGGAATAAAAGTGACACAATTTTTTTTTTAAAGAACAGTGTAAATATAAAAGGTAAAATAAATAAGAATTTTTTTATTTTTTTTTAAAAACGCCCCGTCCCGCCGAGCTCGCGTGCAGAAACAAATGCATATGTGAGTAGCGTCTTCATATGAAAACCAGTGTTCAAACCACACATGTGAGGTATCGCCAAGATTGGTAGAGCGAAAGCAATAATTCTAGCCCTAGACCTCCTTTGTAACTCAAAACATGCAACCTGTAGATTTTTTTTTTAAACGAAGCCTATGGAGATTTTTAAGGGTAAAAGTGTGTCGCCGTTGCACGAGCGTTCGCAATTTTGAAGCATGACATGTTGGGTATCAGTTTACTCGGCATAACATTATCTTTCACAATATAAAAAAAACTGGGCTAACTCATTTTTTAATTAAAAAAAGTGTATTTTTTCCCAAAAAAAAGTGCGTTTGTAAGACTGCTGAGGTGTGACAGAAGGTATTGCAACAACCGCCATTTTATTCTCTCATAATTTTATAGTAATTTTGTAGCAAAAAAAAAAATAATTTTAACTTGTAAACAACACATCTCAGAAAGCGGCTCGGTCCTTAACTACTTGCTCAACCTCAACCCCCTTCCTGTCCAAGCCATTTTTCAGCTTTCAGCTCTGTCGCACTTTGACAATTGTGTGGTCATCAAGGTGAGTATAAAATTCTGGACAGCCGCACTCCAAATAAAATTTCTCATGCTTTTATTAGAACATCAGGATAACACTAAACGTAGTGCTTACTCATAGCTAATGATCACTAAAAATGCTAAAAAAAATATACTATTTGTGATAAAACATGTGACTGAATGGTTGATTAATTGGTTGATTGGCTAACTCACTGGCTAAAAAAATAAGTCTTGCCAGATGACACCAATCTTGTGAGGTCTCAGCAATTGTTGCGGAACCATCAATCCCAAACTAAACCGAATTGTGATCATACAATATGTAAGCACAAAGATATAGTATCTGTGCACAAATAAATAGTGAAACTATATATATATATATATATATATATATATATATATATATATATAGTGAATAAGAATGAAAAAGTGAAGTACTAAAAAATATATACGTATACAAATGAATGGTGTGTAGTAGTGAAAAACATTTATGTGAATACGTGAAAGTAAAAATTCAACTAATGACCATAGAAAATGGTGATGATGTATAATGTGAAAATTACCACAACAGAGTAAATAAATAATAAAATCGTGTATAATAAAGATGTTGATTCAAAACTATGTAAAACAATGTGAATCAGATCATGTTAAGAGCATGTAAATAAATGAATATAATACATGCGTTAACCAAAATGGTTGCACATGTGAATAATTCCGTAAAATTTAATGTTTGTGAATAATGCAAAATTACATACTTTAATAAAATGATAACTTGTGAAACTAACGTTGTATAGAGTGTGAGTGCATGTAAAACCTCAATATCGTAGACATATTGGTGGACCTAGTAAAATCAATGGAAGTGCCTATGTATGCAAGCAGGCTCGAGCAACTCTCTATATAATGGTGCTTAAAATATATATTATAATAAACGCATGAGAAATTTCATTTGGAGTGCAGCTGTCCAGAATTTTCTACTCACCTTGATTTTCTATATGCATTAGCCAGCTCCTGGGGCTCTTCATTTCCTGGAGGAAAACCGGCTTGTTTCAGCAGACCTACCTGGAGCAGTGGTAACCCCATCTCTTTAATTAAGTGGTCATGCTACACTGTACCCAAATACATTTTTTTATCATTTTCTTCACACAAATAGAGCTTTCTTTTGGTGGTATTTAATCACTGCTGATTTTTTATTTTTTACAAAAAAACACATTTTGAAAAATAAATATTTCTTTTTTTCTTCTGTCATTAAATTCTGTAACTAAATAATTTTTCACCTTCACTGATGTGTACTGATGAGACGTCACCGATGGGCACTGATAGGCTGAACTGGTGGGCATTGATGAGGAGGCACTAATATGCCGCACTGAGCACTGATAGGCGGCACTGATGAGCACTGATAGGTGGCAGTGGCGGGCACTAGTGTGCACGAATAGGTGTTTGAGACGTCGCACGGCCGCGCAATTGTCAGTTAAAGCGAAATGGTGCCAAATCACAAAACGTGCTCTGGTCAGGAAGCAGGTAAAATCTTCCGGGGCTATCGCAGTTAATGTCTAAAATGCTGACAACAAAAGTGAGTACACCCCTAAGTGAAAATGTCCAAATTGGGCCCAAAGTGTCAATGTTTTGTGTGGTCACCGTTATTTTCCAGCACTGCCTTAACCCTCTTGAGCATGATGTTCACCAGCACGTTACCGGTTGCCACTGGAGTCCTCTTCCACTTCTCCATGACAAAATCACTGAGATGTTGGAGACCTTGCACGCCTCCACCTTCCATTTGAGGATGCCCCACAGACAGGGCAGGACTTAGGGTGGTGGGGACCCCTGGGCTTGGGTCACTTTCGGGCCCTACCTTCTATACATTACTGTACTTATTGGCATATAACACGCACCCCAAGTTTAGGAGGGAATTTTAAGGAACTTTTAGGAGGGAAGTTTAAGGAAAAAAACTTAAATTTAAATGCCCATCAATGCAGCCTTATCAGTGTCCATCTTCAGCCTTGCCCATCCATCTGCAGCCTTGTCCAGTGTCATTGCAGCCTTGTCAGTGTCATTTGCAGCCTTGTCATTTGAGCCTTGCCCCAGTGTCATTTGCAACCTTATCATTGCAGTCTTGAAGTTTAAAAATGGAGCTGCCGAGATACGTAGTCTTCTTTATCTTGGTGGCTCTCGGCGCCTAAGGGTCCTCTCGGCTGGTGAGGGCCCTCTCACAGTCCCGAGCGGAGCCGAGAATAGCTGAGAGTACTTGGCTCGGCTCACAGTCACGCCCAGTCCCTGTGTTATGTCCATCATAGGGCGGGACTGGGCGTGACTGTGAGAGGAGCGGAGCCGAGTACACTCAGCTATGTATTTCGGTGGGGCCCTAGGGGCCCCCTATTGGGCAGGGCCTATGGGCTTTAGCCCAGTCCTGCCCACAGATGCTCAATAGGGTTTAGGTCTGGAGACATGCTTGGCCAGTCCATCACCTTTACCCTTAGTTTCTTTAGCAAGGCAAGGGTTGTCTTGGAGGTGTGTTTGGGGTCGTTATATCGAAATACTGCCTTGCGTCCCAGTCTCCGAACGGAGGGGAGCATGCTTTGCTTCAGTATGTCACAGTACATGTTGGCATTCATGGTTCACTCAATGAACTGTAGCTCCCCAGTGGTGGCAGCACTCATGCAGCCCCAGACCATGACACTCCCACCACCATGCTTGACTGTAGGCAAGACGCACTGTCTTTGTACTCCTCACCTGGTTGCCACCACACACACTTGACACCATCTGAACCAAATACATTTATCTTGTTCTCATCAGACCACAGGACATGGTTCAAGTAATCCACGTCCTTAGTCTGCTTGTCTTCAGCAAACGGTTTGCAGGCTTTCTTGTGAATCATCTTTAGAAGAGGCTTCCTTCTGTGACAACATCAATGCAGACCAATTTGATGCAGTGTGCGGGAGTGGGAGCCGCTTCTAACGGCATAATCGCCATTAGCAACGGCACGCTCAGTGCCCCTGCTCGCCTCTGTCTACGGTGCATGTGCCGTAGACATCGGTGCCTGTCTTTTGCAAATATCTCCTAAACCATGTAGGTTTAGGAGATATTTCTTGCACCTACAGGTAAGCCTTAATCTAGGCTTACCTTGTAGGTCAAAGTGGTCTGTAAGGGTTTACAACCACTTTACGTAACTACTCGTTAAAACCAAGGTATTCAGAATACCATCTGAACGTGCAACACATCGAACCTTGAAGCAGATGGGCTACAGCAGCGGAAGACCACACCAGGTGCCACTCCTGTAAGCTAAGAACAGGAAACTGAGGCTAGGATTTCCAACATTGGACAATAGAAGATTGGAAAATGTTGCCTGGTCTGATTTCAAGTCTCTGAGTCTCGATTTCAACATTCAGATGGTGGGGTCAGAATTTGGTGTAAGCAAGATGAAAGTTTCGATCCATCCTGCCTTGTATCAACGGTTCAGGCTTGTGGTTTAATGGTGTGGAGGATATTTTCTTGGCACACTTTGGGCCCCTTAGTACCAGTTGAGCGTCGTTTAAATGCCACGGACTACCTGAGTATTGCTGCTGACCATGTCCATCCCTTTATGACTACAGTGTAGCATCTTCTGATGGCTCCTTCCAGCAGGATAATGCACCATGTCACAAAGCTCAAATCATCTCACCACTGGTTTCTTGAGCATGACAATGAGGTCACTGTACTGTGAAGTGGACTCTAACGGTATTTCTATATACCTGACAAGACCAGCTAGGTATAATCATAGCAATTACCACACTCACAGGACCCTCTCAGTACTGAGGAGATAGCTTCTTGATGAACACAAAAGAGATGACTGCAAAGTCTAAATGTTCAAAGCTATCTGGTTTAATTCTGGGCGGGTATACAATTTATATACGTTATTATCAACAAATCATTGCATAGAATAAAGGAGTAATTTAATACAGGGGTGTACATTTCATATCATTACATATCATCAATACTCAAATGCCCAACCCCTTAAACATGGCTGACATAGAAACTATAGTAACCATGCAATCTGCTTCCATGACTCAAAGTCATGCCTTTGGTGTTCCCCTTTATACAGGAAAATGTCCCAGACAGCCACAGAAGCTTTATATAGAAAGGTACAGAGCAAAAATACTGCTGTAAACTAAATTTTCCTATATGTGTGCCTTGCAAAAAACATGCTGCGTACACACGACCGGACTTTCCGGCAGACTAGATATGACTGTCTTCCTGTCGGACTTTCGGCGGAGTTCCGACGGACTTAACGAATGGACTTGGCCACACATGAACAGACTAAGTCCATTCGAAAGTCTGTTCGTTTTGAACGTGATGACGTAAAACGGGACTAGAAAAGGAAGTTCAATAGCCAGTAGCCAATAGCTTCCCTTGCATCGTATTTGGTCCGTCGGACCAGCATACAGACGAACGGTTTTCCCGATAGGAATTGAGTCCGTCAGACAGATTTGAAACACGTTCTATTTCTAGGTCTCTGATTTTTTTTTTTTAAAGGAAAAACAATCGGATTAGCCCACACACGATTGGTTTGATTCCGTTGGACCTAGTCTGCCGGAAAGTCCGGTTGTGTGTACACGGCATTACAGTCTGTGAATACAGAACTTAAATTAACTAGCAGATTAACCCAAGTTAATCTTATATGAACTTATATAAAGATGGAGTCACTTCTGTTCAGTCATATTACTACATACTGTACCTACAAAATGACCACGTTTTGGAAAGCAAAAAAGGTATTATTCCAGAGGCATGGTGAGTCTTTTGAAGACTTAATTTTTTGCCACAATGTTTTGGAAAACACAGAAAGAAGATGAAAAATATAATGCCTTCACACTCACCAGATCTCAGTCCAATAGAGCACCTTTTGAGATGTGGTGAAACGGGAGATTTGCATCATGGATGTGCAGCCGACATCTGCAGCAACTGCGTGATGCTATCATGTCACTATGGACCAAAATCTCTGGGGAATGTTTCCAACACATTTTTGAATCTTTGCAATGAAGAATTAAGGCTGTTCTGAAGGTAAAAGGGGGTCCAACCCCCTACTAGCAAGGTGTACCTGATAAAGTGGCTGATGAGTGTATATAATCTTTACTATGTTTGTGTAATTTCAAGTTATTTTCAATAAAAAAAGAAAAAGCGGTAATCCTGCCATGGAGTTCCTTGTTCAGGCACTTCCTGTGCATGGGATGACAATAGGGTTGCCACCTGTCCAGGATTCACCCGGACAGTTCGGGTTTGGAACCATGCGTCCAGGTTTCAGACTGCCTGAAACCCGGACACATTATTCAGACTGGACCATGGCTTCCCAGCAGGGTTACTGGCTGCAGTTATCTAAGCTGAGAGTGTCTGTTACACCCTCTTTCACACTGCCTAAAGCCATCAGCCCCCCCCCCCCATCCCCAAATACACAGACAGGAAAGGAGAGAGGGCTTGATCTGTATCTCTTACTCTCTTAATTAGAAGTCCAGCAGCCTCAGATACATCTGGGTTAGAGGTGCTGAATGCCAAAGGGTGAGTGAGCTCACCATCCATCCCTGTCTGTGACTGGAGTCTCCCCCCTTCTCTCTCCTGCCTCTGAGAGAGTACACTAAGGTAAATCAGGGTTCTCAGAGCACCCTTTAGATCAGAGTTCCCCTTTCTACCAATGGGCACACTGTTCCTTCTTACATCCTTTTTTGGTTGAACTGGATGGGCTTGTGTCTTTTTTCAACCTGACTAACTATGTAACTATGTAACATCAAAGTCCTCTCCGTACATCAGAGGTCTTAGTGTTCCCCCTTAACTCAGGCTTCCCAGAGCATCTCTTATGTTAGAATCCCCAGAGTTCTCCCTTACATCAGAGTCTGCAGAGTCTCCCCTTACAGTGAAAGGGGACTCTGCAAGTTCAGATGTAAAAGGGGAACTCTGTAGACTCTGATGTAAAGGGGAACTCTTGTTATTAATGTCATATGATTAGAAAAGTTATTTAATAGCAAGATATATCTATAGTTTATACTATAAAAAAAAAAATTGCTGTGCGCCGATAAAGTGTTTGGGTTTGACTTGAAGAAAAGGTGGCAACCCTAGATGACAACACTCTGTCCCTGTCTCCCATTTGCTCCCCTGTGTTGTCACCCTATTATATGCATAAGCAGCAATGCCAACACTCTTTGCACTGACGTACTCCACTGTTGCAACCATCAAGAAAGCAGCCCTGAGCAATGATACTGCTACTGGAGTGCATCGATCAGGACATGTTCTCCTCCTAATGCAATATTAGTTCTTGTCCTATAAACAGAACTCTACATGCTCTAGAAAATCATTTTAAAGCTTTTATGCAGCATCATCATATTCCCCCCCCCCCCCCCATGATCTTCTCTCTGTGTGAACTTCAAATGACCCTTCTTTCTACCATGTCTGGGTTGCACTTCCACTTGCTCAGGTGAACCTTAGTTTATGCTGATGCAGATACAAATCCATGTTAATCCAGTTTGTGATTTTTCTTTCACTATGATTATTTGAATAGAGATTATTTTTCTGCTTGGTTCACCTCTGCATTGTCACCGTATCAAATGAGATTAGACGACTTGCACGGCGGAGGAGCACCTGCGTGCACCACTAGGTGGCAGACTTACATTGGTAATGCCGCCATCGCATCTCCGGAGAGCGCCTGATTTTTTGGCGTTACAGGTTTTACTATTTGAAGGCAAGAGAACATTTCAGTATTGTTGAAAAATAATTTTTGATTAAAGATGATGAAGCTGCAAACAAGGCTTCTGCTATGTTTTGTTGCACCCGGCGACACTAGGTTTTTGGCAGCTTCTGCAAACGCTGTAAATATTTCATTAGACCATTTATTTCACGTAGGCTGGGAAGCCGGAGGAAATCAGGTGAATTTTTTAATTTCAAAACTGGAATCTGGGAACATTAGAGAAAATTGAATAGATGCCAACAGCAACCAGATTACAGCACTCCAGCCTAGAGTATTAAAAAAAAAAAAAAAAAACTATTTAAGCCAACGTTTGGTTGTGATGGGCAAGACCATGAAAGGGCCAGTTAGTGAATACTGGAGTGTAAAGTTGAAGTCCTTTAAAGGCGGAACTTAATTTTCTCATTATAACGTGAACTATTTTTAATCAATACACTGCTAGTATTTGTAAATGGATAGGAAGGTCTATGATATTTATGCATTTTAAACGTTTGTTTTACATTTCTTCTTCAGTTACCTCCTGGTTTATGGCCTAGGCAAATCATGCCATGCATCCCAGGAGCCTTCAGAATGGGAAGGAGAGGCTTTCTCAGCTAAGCGCATCCTCCTACCTTGCATGCCTGAGCTAAGAGCAGATGGATTCCAGGAAGTAAATGTTTAACTATCTGCCCTTACACAAGATGGCCGCGGCTAGAAACGCTAGGGGGGGGTATTTATTAAAGTGATTTCACAGCAAAATATATCATGGATGGGGGAGTTTGCTTTTAATGTTAAAAATAAATTGACCACTTCAGTACAGGGCATTTTCACCCCCTTCTTGCCCAGACCAATTATTAGTTTTCAGTGCTGTTGCACTTTGAATGACAAAAGAAGAGCAACAATTTAGAAAAAAAAACACAATATTTTTTAATTTTTGCTATAAGAAACATCCCAATTAAAAAAAAAAAAAAATATTTTTTTTCCCTCAGTTTAGGCCGATATGTATTCTTCTACATATTTTTGGTAAAAAAATGCAATAAGCTTATATTGATTGGTTTGCGCAAAAGTTATAGCGTCTATAAAATTTGGGGTAGATTTATGGCATTTTTTTTTTTTTTTTATTTACTAGTAATGCCGGTGATCTGCGTGTTTTTTTTTTTTTTTTTTTCCGTGACTGTGACGTTGTGACGGACATATCGGACACTTCCTTTGACACATTTTTGGGACCATTCACATTTATACAGCAATCAGTGCTATAAAATTGCACTGATTACTGTGCAAATGTGACTGGCAGGGAAGGGGTTAACACTAGGGGTGATTGAGGGGTTAATTATGTTTCCTAGGGAGTGATTCTAACTGGAGGGGAGTCACAAGGGGAGGAGACAGATTTGTGTTCCTCTGTACTGAGAACACACCATTGGTCTCGTCTCACCTGACACGGTCCATGGTCCTGCTGTGTTCACGGGCAATCGCAGGTGCCGGCGGACATTGCGGCCGCCGGGCACGCACACCGGGTCCCGAGCAACGCGGCCGGGAAGCCGAGGATGTCATGACGCCTGCCCAGGATGGGAGATCCTTCCTGCGGACATCATATGACTATGGGTAATGAAGTGGTTAAAATAGTGTTTTGGGTTTGTGGTGCTCGGTGCAGTGTAGTTCTGCTTAAAGCTGTGTTTCGCCCACAGCTGCAAAAATGAAAAGCTAGCAGCTACACATACTACAGCTGCTTGCTTTTAATAATAGGACACTTGCGTTACCAAATCCCTGGCTGTACCATCTAGAATCGCAATTGCAATATCTGATGGGCACCATGGTAGCGGAGGGAGAACAGACAGACAAGATCCCCAGCACTTCCATGAGCATTATGGGTGGGTGGAAATTCCATTCCAGCTTTTGGAAAACCCCAAAAAAGCTTCCATACATATAACTTAATACAGAAAATATGGAACAAATCTAGATATCTTCAGGGGGCGACAGGCATTAATGAGTTCAGTCCCATTTGGGTCAAATGAATCTTAGCCCGAACTGGCCAAATGACAACATGCAGATAGGTGGAAAAAAATATGGCATTATATATCCGAGACAAATTATTCATAATGGTAAATTGTTGACCTTTGAAACTCTGCGGGAGATGTATAAGCAACCCACATTTATGCAATTCTACTACATGCAACTCGGACACGCCTTCAAGGCCTAGTCTAGCGCCTCTGCGTGGCATATGGATTCAGTACCCTTCTTCTTTCATGCATTTGATGAGGTACAGTGGCTGCATTTGACAGGGCACACTGGTGGCATTTGACGGGGCACAATTGGTGGCATTTGGTGGGGCACAGTGGCGGCGTTTGACGGAGCACAGTGGCAGCATTTGACTGGCACAATTGGCTGCATATGATGGGGCACAATTGGCTGCATT
The DNA here is from genome assembly GCF_037356315.1 of Lithobates pipiens. Lineage (NCBI taxonomy): Eukaryota > Metazoa > Chordata > Amphibia > Anura > Ranidae > Lithobates > Lithobates pipiens. The sequence goes on from NW_027507787.1 coordinate 206,803,710, forward strand.
TGACGGGGCACGGTGGCTGCATTTGACCAGGCACAGTGGTGGCATTTGACGGGTACAATTGGCAGCATTTGATGGGGCACAATTGGCGCCATTTGATGGGGCACAGTTGGCTGCATATGATGGGGCAAAATTGGCTGCATTTGACGGGGGGCACCGGGCTGCATTTGATGTTTGTTTTTGTTTTTTTGTTTTTTTAACGATTTTTCAGATTTTTTTGTTTTGTTTGCGCCCCCCCAAAAAAATGTTGAGCACCAGCCGCCAGTGTATATAGGTATAGTATCTGATATGCCCACCCTGAGCTGGTCTGATAACCAGGGAGGAAGGGGGGGGGTGTCCGCAGCCAGGGCTGCTGATAGGGAGGTACCACCAGGCCTCTTGTAAGGGGCCTGGCCTTGCTACTTTAACAGGGGGGCCCAGCCAGATGGTAGCTTCAAACTTCTTAATGTCGTATACATGGGCATACATACTGTGAACAAATAATGTTCCCCTGTGGCCCCCTGGTGGTAAATCCAATTCCCTGGGTGGAGGGGGGGCATTCAATTCATCCAGAGGGGCCCGGTAGACTGCAGGGGGACTTTTTTCCTTTTCGGTACAGGCGGACTTGCACAACAACCAGTGTCGCACTTGCATAGTCCTGGCTCACAGTTCCTGCTGCTGGCGGAGTGATATACTCGGTTTTCTTGCTGCCTGTCTCCTTCAGCAAGGAAGTGCTGATGACAGGACAGACTTCAGCTGAGGGAATCAGTATCAGGCCCAGAGCAGGCTGACAGCTATCAATAACATCAGCGCAGCAGGCAGAGGCAGACTGATGTGGGATGGCTAACCGGAAACAGCAGAAGGACTAATCCCAGCAGCAGCATACATGCCAAGTGTGCCAGGTACCATATCCATTACAAAATACTCCCCACTGGACTGCCCTAACTATCCTGCATCTCCCGCTGTAAAATCTTAAGCTATGTACACACGATAGGATTTTCCGACAGCAAAACCGTGGATTTTTTTCCCGAATGATGTTGGCTCAAACTTGTCTTGCATACACACAGTCACACAAATGTTGTTGGAAATTCCGAATGTCAAGAACGTGGTGACGTACAACACGACGAGCTGAGAAAAAGGAAGTTCAATAGCCAGTGCGGCTCTTCTGCTTGATTCCGAGCATGCATGGACTTTTGTGCGTCGGAATTGTGTACACCGATCTTGTTGGAAAATTTGAGAACCTGCTCTCAAACATTTGTTGGCGGAAATTCCGACAACAAATGTTCTATGGAGCATACACACGGTCAGACTTTCCGACAACAAACTCACATCCAACATTTGTTGTCAGAAAATCCTATCATGTGTACGGCCCATTAAACCACAATCCTTATTCATCATACACCCAGCGTCGCCTCTCTCAATTTCCCTTGGCTTTGCCTCCCACACATACTGTATAGTCCAGTGGTTTTTCAGCCCTTTAATCTGCAGTGCTGGATTTTCCTTGATCTAGGCAAGTCACATGTCTGCTGAGAGCTTTCATTGGTTGCTAGGACCACCAGCATGCTAGCAACCAATTACGTCATGTGTACCAGCCCCCTGCAGAGTGCTTCTCCTTTTCAGCTACTGTCTTCTGCTTACTGACTACAGGGTTCTGTAGCAACACGCCTTGTTGTCGGCAGGTCACAGCATCTTGCCATCTTCCCTGCTGCAGCCATCAGATCCTGTCCAGCAAGCAACACACAATGGCAGCAGGTGACTCCAACCCTAGTGACGCCACTGCAACCAGCTTAGGTTTTTGTCAGCACCAGAAAAAGTGAATATTCAATTCATGGTAACAATATTCCAGGGATTTCTGTATGGCCTGTGCATAAAACACAAACGTCACTCTTCCCTTCCCTTCCTCTTCTTGCACAGTTGTACCGGCTCCTCTCCTGTACTAAAATTACTTATTCTGATTTCACTGCACACTGTGAGCTTCTCACAATGTGCATTAGAAGCTGCAGCAAGTCAGACAGAGCCTGCCCCACTTCAAGGACATCCATGTTTGTTCATTTTACATATAAAAAAAAAAAAAACAAGACTTTAGTATCACTTTAAAAGCTTGGTTATTGGGGCAGAAGAAACCATTGAAGGCAAAATATAAACAAATACATTTTCACCTTTAACCACTTGCCGACTGGCTCACACCAACATACGTCGGCAGAATGGCATGTACAGGCATACTAACGTACCTGTACGTTGCCCTGTAAGACGTGGCATTGTGCACCGCGAGCTCCGTGAGACGATCACAGGTCCTGCGGACTCGATGTCCGTGGGGATACCCGCGATCGTCTCGTGGAGAGGAAGAACGGGGAAATGCTGATGTAAACAAGCATCTCCCCATTCTTCCTAGTGACAGGACACTTATCACCGCTCCCTGTGATTGGGAGCGGTGATCAGTGTCCTGACACATGTAGCCCCTCCCCCCACAGTTAGAACACACCCCTAGGACACACTTAACTCCTGCAGTGCCCCTTACTGTAAACGTGACTCTTCACTACCAGTCATGTTTACACAGTAATCATTGCATTTTTAATCACACTGATTGCTGTATAAATGTGAATGGTCCTAAAATTGTGCTCATAGTGTCCGATGTGTCTGCCATAATGTCACAGTCACAATAAAAATCGCTGATCGCCGCCATTACTAGTATAAAAAAAAATTCTTAATAAAAATGCCATAAAACTATCCCCTATTTTGTAGACGCTATAACTTTTGTGCAAACCAATCAATAAACGCTTATTGTGATTTTTTTTTATTATTATTATTTTTTTTATTTTTACCAAAAATATGTAGAAGAATGCGTATCGGCCTAAACTGAGGAAAATGTTTTTTTTTTATACATTTTTTTGGGGGACAGTTATTATAGCAAAAAGTAAAAAAGAATTGCGTTTTTCTTTTCACAGTTGTCGCAATTTTTTTTGTTTATAGCGCAAAAAATAAAAACTGCTGAGCCATGTCACACGACTGTGCAGTTGTCAGTTAAAGCGACGCAGTGACGAATCGCAAAAAGTGCTCTGGTCTTTTGCCAACCAAATGGTCCGGGCTGAAGTGGCTAAAGAGACCCTGTTGCCATGTCAGTAGTCCAGCAGATTCAGAGCTGTCACTCAAGTAATTATTCCCTAATTACTCTTCCCCTAAAGGGGAGGGGTGGAGGCGCTGGGCCAACCCTGAGTAACTAAACACTCCCAGAAGAACAGAGGGCTATGACATGTAAGGGGGGGAGGGGTTACTAGGGGACTGACCAGTCAAAATTTCTACCAATTGAAAGGCACATTACAGGAGATTAATAAAATAATCAATGGAATGGAAAAACATTGCAAGCACCTATTTAACCACTTCAATACCAGGCACTTATACACCTTCCTGCCCAAGCCAATTTTGAGCTTTCAGTGCTGTCACAATTTGAATGACAATTGCGCAGTCATGCTACACTGTACCCAAACACATTTTTTATCATTTTGTTCACACAAATAGATCTTTGTTTTGGTGGTATTTGATCACCTCTGCGATTTTTATTTTTTGTGCAACAAATAAAAAAAGACCGAACATTTTGAAAAAAAAACAAAACGTTTTTCTTTGTTTCTCTTAATTTTTTTTTGTAAATGAGTAAGTTTTCTTCTTCAATGACAGGCACTGATATGGCTGCACTGACAGGCACCAATGAGGTGGCACTGATGATGGGCTCTGATAGGTGGCACTGATGGGTACTTATGGGTGGCATTGATGGGTAGCATGGATGGGCACTGATGGTCACTGATAGGGTGGACACTGGTAGGTGGCACTGATTACACTGGTGGCTGGCATTGCTGGTTTTCGCACTGATTTTATTAGTTCTAGAATGGTGCCAGTCAATGCCCATTTGTGGGCACTGGCATATTTTGGGCATAAGTTGGCACATGTGGATGGCCATGGGGGATGTACCTGGCCACCCACATGCTAGAGGCTTTCTTGGTGGTCCTGCCGGCTTCCCATGTGGTCCAGTGTGGGCATCCGAGGGGGGGGCTGCGCTCCTTCAGGAGAGTCGCTGATTGGCTCTCCTCTACTCGCGACTGTCAGACGCGAGTGCCTGTTTACATCGTGATCAGCCGTGATTGGACACAGCTGATCACATGGTAAAGAGCCTTTGTTGTAGGCTCTTTACTGAGATCGGTGTAGAGGTGTGTCTCACTGACACAACGCACCACCGATCGCTGTGGCAGCTGTTATCCTGCTGGATGTCATAGGACATCCAGTCAGGATAACTGAACCACCGCCCGGCCGTCATTTTGCTATAGGCCGGGCGGTAAGTGGTTAAAATGCTGAATTTTTGTGAACTTTTACCTGCAATTAAGTAAATGGGTGAAAGGTTCTCATCTATGCAGCTAAAATTGCAAAATCACGACCATATTGGATAACGTTATTATAGCTACTGAAGCTGGTTATCCAGTTGCTACCTCCAAACGCTGCAAAAATTCAGCAACTGAACTACCAACCTCAGGAAATTTCCACAAAACAGACTTTGCATTGACTGCAACAAATTTCTGTGCTGCATTGAGTCAACGCACGTTAGCTTTTATCCATTCATTGTGTACTATTGTGTTGATCTCTGTGATTGGTCACAGTGATCACATGGTACAAACAGGGCCAATCACAGCCCATCTGTACCATGTGATTGGCTGTGGCCAATCGCAGCTAACAACAATAGTAAACACTGAATGAATTCATGAATTTCATTCAGTAAAAATGGTTGCTTATACCAGTGAAATTTACTGGTATAAGCAATCATAATGTGATCACTTCCCCAGAGCAGTACACTGTTACTGTGGTAACACTATATTGTTCTGGTCACAGTGCGTTAAAAAAAAATCATAATAAAAAAAAAAAAAAAAAAACATACGGTCACGTCAGTTGTACACTGTACTGTACTGGTGACAAAAAAAAAAAAAAAAAAGTGAATAAAACAATTTTTTTTTTATTCAATTTCTTTATTCTCCAAAAAAAGTGACAAAGAATGACCACTCCAATAACTTGCCCATGCCTCTTACTAAATACCTTAGACTGTCTACTTTGCAAAAATAAATAATTTGGGGGATATTTGTACTGGGATTTTTTTGGGCCTCAAGAAATGAGCTGTCGGTGCATCAGGATTGATACATTTTCAGATAAATATACCATAATACATACTATAGTTTGTTGACTTTCTACAGACTAAATAATATGCACTGATTTGGGTTATTTTCACCCAAAAAATTTAACTAGTGTTACAGCGAAATGAAAATTCTACACTGAAACCGAAAATTCCGGATGCATTTGGATGAAAACTGAAACAGACAGTTTTTTAAAAAAAATGATTTTAATTCAATGGGCTAGCGTTTTTGGCATTGAAGTCAGTGGAGCACAATTTTGCATCGATTGACATGATTTTGCATTGGTGTCAATAGATGGTGTTTTTGCATTGAGGTCAATAGGACGTGATTTTGCACTGAAGTCAATAGGGAGGCAGCATGCCATTATCGGCACCTTTTTTTTTTTATTTGATCAACAAAACAGTAACAGCCGGTAATTTTCAGTGGCTGATATATTGGTGCATCTCCTCAAGCATCGGCTGCTTGAGTAAGGAGCACCACTGTGGTTTACAGTGCGCATGCACCGAAACGTCGTCGCATCATCCGTGACCTCACTGCGCTGGGCTCTTGCTACTCGCAGCTGACTGAGAGCCAAGCCTCACTCTTGGCTCCATTGGTTTGCATTATCACTTCCTGCTGGACGGGACTTTGTTTTTTTTGCCTTTGGATGTATACAATACTGAGCTAGCACCACGCTGGGAGATATCGCCAAGAACGCGGTGACGTACAACACATATGACGGGACTAGAAAAAGGAAGTTCAATACCCAGTAGCCAATAGCTTCCATCTCGTAGTTGAATCTGAGCATGCGTGAGTTTTTGCGCATCGAAATTGCATACACACGATCGGAATTTCCATCAGGGACATTGAGAACATGGCATCAAATTTTTGCTGGCGAGAATTCGGCCAGCTAAATTCCGATGGAGCATACACACGATCGCATTTTCCGTTGAAAAGTTCTCATCTGTCTTTTGCTGGCCAAAATTCCGATCTTGTGTACGCGGCATAAGAGCCGCATCGTAACCTACAAGCATCAAGGATTTACTAAAAAAGCTCAGTTCTCTAAATCTAAAGCATAAAAGCATGCAGAATTTTAATTAAAGTGCTCTGCTAATATTTACAACGGAAAACAATGTGTTCAGTTCACAGGTTTAATTCCATGGATCATATGAATTTACACATTTATAATTTTTTCTCTTTATAATACATGTTATTTTGCAGAACTATTTTGGCATATCGACTCTTTTGTTATGAGAAAATTATTGTGGAATGAAAGAGAAGCTATACAGCTAAAATAAGTCTTACAGTTTAGTGAGTCAACCTCATTGTCTCCTGTACAATTCTTCCGTATTAATAGAACAGACACGTAGAGACTGTACCTCCTGTTTGCTCCTGTATTACAGTATATTTTTAGGGCTTATGCACACAGGGTGTTGAAAAAAAATTTGCTGCAAAGCCAGTACCAATGCCAGGTAAAAAGCGGCTGTGAAAACATTCTTTTAGAAGCATTTTGCATTGACGTTAATGTGCGTTTAGGAGCGTTCCCGTTTAGCAGCATTTCTCTGCCCTCTTCTATTTTCCACTCCCAAATCGAATTATCACAGCTTAAAAATGCTTGACGTGGCTGAACGCTGTATACCGTGTTAATACACATTTAGCTGCGTTTAGCCACGTCGTTTTTACAGCTTAAAGTGGATGTAAGCCTGATTCGTGAAATTTGACCCGGCACATATATCTGCAGTGTTTACTTATCTATCTCCAAGGCCCTAAGGCTCAGTTTCCATTAGTGCGACTTGTCATGTAACTTGGTATGACAAGTCGTACCCCATGATTTCCAATGAGTACCGTTCATATCTGTGTGACTTCAAGGTAGTCCCTGCACTACTTTTGGTCTAATTTTGATGTGACTTGAGGTCCATAGACCTCAACAATACACAGACATTGCTTCACTTCGCATCAAAATTGTGCAACTTTCAGGTCGGAATAGTGGAAACCTAGCCTAAGCTATGTGTCTTTCTGCTGCTTTGTTCCTCTGTTATAAGCATGATAACTTCTAAATAGTTCTCCGACAAGGGAGATAAAAGCAGCTGAATATTTGTGTTGGGGAGAGTGCAATAAATTAGCAGAGAGCTGATCTATTCACAGCACAGCTCTGCATGTTTCTTTCTTCCTCTTCCTATGTGGATGGGGGGGGGGGGGGTGCCTTTCCTCCAAACAGCTGTTACACAGTATATGCCAAGACTCCCCTCCCACTTCTGAAAGAGGAAGTAAAAAGTCTAACATGATGTTCACTTTCTAAAAAATACAGAAAGCTGAAGACAGCAGATGTAAAACTTATTTAGGGAGTTTTTTTTCATCTCTGTGTATCATTTGAGGCTGTTCACTTTACTGGGTATCGGAAAGAGTTTACATCCACTTTAACCACTTGCTTACTGGGCACTTAAACCCCCCTCAGTCCCAGACCAATTTTCAGCTTTCAGCGCTGATGCACTTTGAATGACAATTGCGCGGTCATACAACACTGTACCCAAATGAAATTTTTATCATTTTTTTCCCACAAATAGAGCTTTCTTTTGGTGGTATTTAGTTACAGCTCGGAGTTTTATTTTTTGCTAAACAAACAAAAAAAGATGCAAAAAAAAAAAAAAAAAAAAAAATCATGTTTTAATAGTTTGTTATAACATTTTGCAAACGGGTCATTTTTCTCCTTCATTGAAGTGCGCTGATTAGGCGGCACTGATAGGCTGCATTGGTGGGCACTGATGGGCTGCATTGGTGGGCACTGATGGGCTGCATTGGTGGGCACTGATAGGCTGCACTGGTGGGCACTGATAGGCATAGTTAAGGCGGCACTAATAGGCACAGATAAGGCGGCACCGATGGGCACAGATAAGGCGGCACTGATGGGCAAAGATGGGCACAGATAAGATGGCACGGATGGGTGGCACGGATAAGTGGCACGGATGGGTGGCACGGATGGGCACTGATAGGTACCACAGATAGATGGGACTGATGGGCACTGATAGGTGGCACTGATAGGTGGCTCTGATAGGTGGCACTGCTGGGCACTGCTGGGCGGCACTGCTGGGCACTGATGGGCGGCACTGATGGGCGGCACTGGGGTGCAGCACCTTTGAGGCAGATTTTGGGTGGCACTGTGGGTGGCACTGCTGGGTGGCACTGTGGGTGGCACTGTGGGCACTGCTGGGTGGCACTGTGGGCACTGCTGGGTGGCACTGTGGGCACTATGGGCACTGCTGGGTGGCACTGACAGGGGGGCACTTACTTTATTTCAGGATGGCACTGTGGGTGGCAGGTGGGCACTGGCAGGGGACAGGTGTCCGCTTAAATTGCTGGCCGTGATCGGGACTGATGTCCCGAACACGGCCGCCGGCGATCGTTTTTTTTTTTTTCTCCTCGCGCTGTCAGCGCGAGGAGTAATACTAGCCGATTACCGGCTCCGTTTTATCACATGATCAGCTGTCATTGGCTGACAGCTGATCACGTGATAAGGGGTCGGGATCGACCCCTTACACGGATCGGTGATCAGGCGAGTCTCACGGACTCGCCGATCACAGAGCGCGCCGCGCGCGCCCCTCAGGGGGCGCGCAGGCCGCTCGTATCCGGGACGACGTCAATAGATGTAGTCCCGGAAATGTGGGTCCGCGCTGTTGCCGTCATTTTGCAATAGCGCGGATCCCAAGTGGTTAAGCACTTTTTACAGCTTGAAAACACCTATGCCACTTACAACTCCTAAAAGCCTATGTGTGCATACACACATATGGAGAGGTGTTTTTAAAGGGTTTGTAAAGGCAGATGTTATTTTTATCTTACTGCATTAAGATAAAAAACCTTCTGTGTGCAGCAGTGGCCCTCCAGCACCCCTTAATACTTACCTGAGCCCCATCTCTCTCCAGCGATGACCCAGCAAAAGAGATTTAGAGCTGGGCTAAGCACAGGGTACTCTCGCCATCAGCAGTCTACATAGAAGGGTCAGACAATCAGGAAGCAGACTTCCTCAGCCACCAACCTGTCAGACAGGGAGACTGGGAACTGAACCCCAGGGTATTCCAGGCATTAGTCCAAAATGTGACTGCTCAGATATAGACCCTTTTGCCAGTTACAAGAACAGGAAGGTAAAAAAGTTCTTCTCCCTCTCTCAGGAAAGAGTTAGAGGGCCTGGGTGCCCTAGCCCAGGAATGGAAGTTCCAGTTGGCTTACGCCTTTCCTCCACTGGCACTTATTCAAAAACTCAGCCGATCCTCGGGCTGCTTCTTCCTGGTTGCTCCATGGTGGCCAAGGAGGGGGTGGTTTGCAACCTTGAAAGCCCTGTCAGTAGCACCTCCCTGGAAGCTGCCGGATCTTCTGGACCTACTCTCTCAGGGTCCAGTGTTGCACCCCAGACTGGAGTTTTTCCATCTGACAGCCTGGTTAGTGAGCGCCAGATCCTCAGAGGCAAAGGCTGCTCAGGAGACACTCTCTTCTTGAGCAGGAAACCAGAAAGATATACTTTAAAGTATGGAAAACCTTTTGTATTTAGTGTAAACAAAAACAGGCTGTTTCCACCTCGATCCCCATAATCCTAGAATTTCTTTTGGTTGGGATGGAGAAGAGTGTGGCAATAAAATTTGTGGGAAAAAAATGACATGTTCAAAAGACTCATTATGCCTCCTAGAATATACGTTGGGGTGTTTTCTTTCCAAAATGGGGTCATTTTGTGGGTGTTTCCATTGTCCTGGTGCTCCAAGGTCCTCAAAAGTGTGAAAGGTAGTCAAGAAATTAAATCTGTAATGCATTCCCCTAGAATGGTGTTTCTCAACTCCACTCCTCAAGGTGCCCCAACAGGTCATGTTTTCAGGCTTCCCATTTTTTTTTACAGGTGATTTGATCAGTTTCACTGCATTTGTAATTAACACAGCCATTTCATCTGAGGTAAAGCCTGAAAACATGACCTGTTGGTGCTCCTTGAGGACTGGAGTTGAGAAACACTGGTCTAGAACACCTGACGTGTTCTCTGCATGTTGGGACCTCTGTATGTGGCCTGGCTGTGTAAAAGTCTCACACATGGTTATGCCATACTCGGGAGGAGTAGAAGAATGTGTTTTGGGATGTAGTGCAAGTATGTATATGCCATGTAAGAGAAATAACCTGTTCCAATTACAATTTTGTGAAAAAAAAATAAAAAAAAAATCTTAATTTTGAAAAGAAATGTGGGAAAAAATTATATATTCAAAAAGCTCACGATGCCTCTTGCTAAATACATTGGCATGTCTACTTTCCAAAAAGGAGTCATTTGGGGGGGGGGCATTTATACTTTTATGGCCTGTTAGACCCCCTTTCACACGGAGGCGTTTTTCAGGCGCTAAAGGGCTAAAAATAGCGCCTGAAAAATGCCTCCCCTGTAGCCCCAATGTGAGAGCCTGAGTGCTTTCACACTGGAGCGATGCGCTTGCAGGATGTTAGAAAATCCTGCAAGCAGCATCTTTTGGGCTGTACGGGAGAGGTATATACACAGCCCCTGCCATTAAAATCAATGGGTACCGCTGCTGAAGAGTCTGCAAATCGCTTCAGCAGCTACACTTTGCGGGCACTTTTAACCCTTTATTCAGCTGCTAGCTGGGGTTAAAAGCACATCACTAGCGGCTGTAAAGCACTGTTATAACAAAACTTAACTAAAACTAGCGACGCTTTACCGCTAATGCCCCCCCCCCCCCCCCCCCCCCAGTGTAAAAGTAGCCTAAGTTTCTCAAGAAATGATAGCCCATCAGTCCATCCAGTGTGATCAATTTTCAGTGACACTGAATTTAAGGCCAAAATTTATATAGAAAAATTACTAGTTTGCTAATTTTTTTAACAAAATGAAGAAAATGCAATTTTCACAAAAACGTGAGGGGTGTACTCACTTTTGTGAGATACTGTATCTTTCCAGCAATAGCTGTTCCAACTTTCCAATATACATTATATTTTATATCAAAATGCTCCTCCTATGTGTAACTGCTCTTACCTGTGGTTCTTCACTGTTAAGGTATGTCACTTAAGGATTTTCTGTGATGAGTAAGTGGCCTAGGCCCTTGAAATACTGTATTTCACTATGTAAGCTCACTTGTAAAAATAAATGTGAAATGCAAGATTCCGGTGGGTGTAAAAAAAAGTTTGCCACCTTCTGTCTAGAGCTGCACGATTCTGGGCAAAATGAGAATCGCAATTTTTTTTGCTTAGAATAAAAAGAATAAAAAGATCACGATTCTCTCATTCTTGCGATTCTCACATTATACAAAAAAAGTAAAAAAAAAAAATGGGCTAACTTTTTTTTTTTTTAATTCATTAAAGTAATTTTTTTTTTTTAATTGCACTTGAAAGACCGCTGTGTAAATACAGTGTGACATAAAGTATTGCAACAACCACCATTTTATTCTCTAGGGTGTCTACAAAAAAAAAAAAAAAAAAAAAAAAAAATATATATATATATATATATATATATATATATATATATATATATATATATATATATATAAAATGTTTGGGGTTCCAAGTAATTTTCTAGCAAAAAAAAAATGATTTTAACTTGAAACGAACAAATGTCAGAAAAAGTTTTAGTGTTCAAGTGGTTAAACTTTTTCACTTACACACAAAGTCTATTCCATTGACAAATTGTTACAATGTTTATACTTAAAGAGGAAGTAAACCCTGATGGGTTTACTTCCGCTTTCATTCCCTGAAAAGGCAAAGCATAATGGACTACTATGCATCGCATAGTAGCCCATTATGTGTCACTTACCTGACACAGGAGCCAGCGAAGTCGCCGCTGTCCCCTGTAGTCCGCCGCATCCATCTTGCTGGTGGCGTCTCGCAGCTCCGCCGCTGTTATTCGGCGATGACGTCACTCCCACGCATGCGCACGGGAGTCGACACGCGCGGCAGCTCCATTTTTGGAAATGCCGCGTTTAGTGCGCCTGCGCGCCGCTGTCTACGGCGCATGCGCCGTAGACAGCGGTGCCCGTTTTCAGGCAAATATCTCCTAAACCATATAGGTTTAGGAGATATTGCTTGGACCTACAGGTAAGCCTTAATTTAGGCTTACCTGTAGGTCAAAGTGGTTTGTAAAGGTTTACAACCACTTTAAAGAGGAAGTAAACCCTGATGGGTTTACTTCCTCTTTTTTTCCCTGCAAAGGTAAAGCATAATGCACTACTATGCATCGCATAGTAGCTCATTATGTGTCACTTACCTGACACAGGAGCCAGCGAAGTCGCCGCTGTCCCCTGTAGTCCGCCGCATCCATGTTGCTGGTGGCGTCTCGCAGCTCCGACGAATCACAGCGGCGCAGCCGCGATGACGTCACTCCCACGCATGCGCACAGGAGTCGCGTCTCGCAGCTCCGCCGCTGCCATTCGGCGAAGCCGCGATGACGTCACTCCCGCGCATGCAAACGGGAGTCGACAAATTAGGCAAATCCATTCTTGGACTTGCCGCATTTAGTGCGCCTGCGCGCCGCTGTCTACGGCGCATGCGCCGTAGACAGCGGTGCCCATTTTCGGGCAAATATCTCCTAAACCATATAGGTTTAGGAGATATTGCTTGGACCTACAGGTAAGCCTTAATCTAGGCTTACCTGTAGGTCCAAGTTGTTTGGAAGGGTTTACTTCCTCTTTAAGTTCAACTGATAAAGAATGTTTTGATTCTTGGCAGACTGCCCAGTTTTTCTCTTCCTTTCTTTTGAAGGCTGTGGCATCAGAAGAGCAGAGAGAATTCTTTGCATAGAAAGAATTGTGAAACACTTTAGTCAAGATCGCGATAACTATTCTTGACGATTAATTGTGCAGCTCTACTTCTGACTAGTGATGGCCGAACGGTTCGCCCGGCGGTCGTTTCGCGGCGAATTTCCGACTTTCGCCGTCCGCGGGTTCGAACGCCTTTTTCCGTCGTTCGCCCCGGCGGACTTACGTGTTTAATGTATACAAGAACTTTAACCTTTCGTGACACGTTTATCATGTGTTACAGGACAACCAATTGAGACATGACAGCTCATGGACACTTGGACATTCCCCCTAACCTATAAATACACCCGATCCGGTGGCCATTTTACATTCTTTCTTCTGTCACTGTAGGGAAAGGATCCTGTGTGGAGTAGGGACAGAGAAAACGCTAGCTATTTGGTACACAAAAGTTCTTTTCAGGACTGGTATAGGTGTTAGGTCAGCAGCCTGAGTTTCTTTTGTCAGTTTAGATAAAGGGACAGAGCGCTGTATGCTGCTATTTTAGGGACAGCTCAGCCAGATTAGTCTTTCTTCATCATCATCATCATCATCATCATTAGCTGTTACTATCAGGTCCACAAAAGAGCTGTTCCAGCTAATCGTTCCAGCCTACTCTTTTTTGCCAATTTGTATAGGGACAGGCAGGAAGCAGTGTGTCAGGCAGTGAGGATAATTTTAAAGACTTGCTGTTACTATTAGTTCCACAAAGGTTCTTTTCAGGACTGGTATCAGTGGTACGGTAATAGGCTTGTACACGTATAATATTCTTTCTTCCAAATATAGAAAGAATATTATACTTGACTGCTGCCCTTCTGCTGCAGTCTGCTAATCATTCACAACTCACTTGTTCCACAAAAGTTCTTATAAGGACTGGTAACTTGGTCTGTCTAGGGTGCTACGGTACATAGGCTTGGGTGCGGTACAGTCTGCTGTTCTGTAAGGACCGCTATCGGTCCACAATAGATAGGGTTGCCGTGCACTACTGCTGACCGCTGCCCTATACTGCAGCAGTCCTTCAGCGGTATAGGGACTGACGCACAGTCTGCTAAACACTAATACACAACCTGCTTGGTCCACAAAAGTTCTTATAAGGACTGGTAACTTGGTATAGGGTGCTACGGTACATAGGCCTGAGTGCGTTACAGTCTGCTGTTCTGTAAGGACCGCTATCGGTCCACAATACATAGGGTTGACGTGCACTACTGCTGACCGCTGCCCTATACTGCAGCAGTCCTTCAGCGGTATAGGGACTGACGCACAGTCTGCTAAACACTAACACACAACCTGCTTGGTCCACAAAAGTTCTTATAAGGACTGGTAACTTGGTATAGGGTGCTACGGTACATAGGCCTGAGTGCGTTACAGTCTGCTGTTCTGTAAGGACCGCTATCGGTCCACAATACATAGGGTTGCCGTGCACTACTGCTGACCGCTGCCCTATACTGCAGCAGTCCTTCATTGGTATAGGGACTGACGTACAGTCTGCTAATCACTAACACACAACCTGCTTGGTCCACAAAAGTTCTTATAAGGACTGGTAACTTGGTATAGGGTGCTACGGTACATAGGCCTGAGTGCGTTACAGTCTGCTGTTCTGTAAGGACCGCTATCGGTCCACAATACATAGGGTTGCCGTGCACTACTGCTGACCGCTGCCCTATACTGCAGCAGTCCTTCAGCGGTATAGGGACTGACGCACAGTCTGCTAAACACTAACACACAACCTGCTTGGTCCACAAAAGTTCTTATAAGGACTGGTAACTTGGTATAGGGTGCTACGGTACATAGGCCTGAGTGCAGTACAGTCTGCTGTTCTGTAAGGACCGCTATCGGTCCACAATACATAGGGTTGCCGTGCACTACTGCTGACCGCTGCCCTATACTGCAGCAGTCCTTCATTGGTATAGGGACTGACGTACAGTCTGCTAATCACTAACACACAACCTGCTTGGTCCACAAAAGTTCTTATAAGGACTGGTAACTTGGTATAGGGTGCTACGGTACATAGGCCTGAGTGCGTTACAGTCTGCTGTTCTGTAAGGACCGCTATCGGTCCACAATACATAGGGTTGCCGTGCACTACTGCTGACCGCTGCCCTATACTGCAGCAGTCCTTCATTGGTATAGGGACTGACGTACAGTCTGCTAATCACTAACACACAACCTGCTTGGTCCACAAAAGTTCTTATAAGGACTGGTAACTTGGTATAGGGTGCTACGGTACATAGGCCTGAGTGCGTTACAGTCTGCTGTTCTGTAAGGACCGCTATCGGTCCACAATACATAGGGTTGCCGTGCACTACTGCTGACCGCTGCCCTATACTGCAGCAGTCCTTCAGCGGTATAGGGACTGACGCACAGTCTGCTAAACACTAACACACAACCTGCTTGGTCCACAAAAGTTCTTATAAGGACTGGTAACTTGGTATAGGGTGCTACGGTACATAGGCCTGAGTGCAGTACAGTCTGCTGTTCTGTAAGGACCGCTATCGGTCCACAATACATAGGGTTGCCGTGCACTACTGCTGACCGCTGCCCTATACTGCAGCAGTCCTTCAGCGGTATAGGGACTGACGCACAGTCTGCTAAACACTAACACACAACCTGCTTGGTCCACAAAAGTTCTTATAAGGACTGGTAACTTGGTATAGGGTGCTACGGTACATAGGCCTGAGTGCGTTACAGTCTGCTGTTCTGTAAGGACCGCTATCGGTCCACAATACATAGGGTTGCCGTGCACTACTGCTGACCGCTGCCCTATACTGCAGCAGTCCTTCATTGGTATAGGGACTGACGTACAGTCTGCTAATCACTAACACACAACCTGCTTGGTCCACAAAAGTTTTTATAAGGACTGGTAACTTGGTATAGGGTGCTACGGTACATAGGCCTGAGTGCAGTACAGTCTGCTGTTCTGTAAGGACCGCTATCGGTCCACAATACATAGGGTTGACGTGCACTACTGCTGACCGCTGCCCTATACTGCAGCAGTCCTTCATTGGTATAGGGACTGACGTACAGTCTGCTAATCACTAACACACAACCTGCTTGGTCCACAAAAGTTCTTATAAGGACTGGTAACTTGGTATAGGGTGCTACGGTACATAGGCCTGAGTGCAGTACAGTCTGCTGTTCTGTAAGGACCGCTATCGGTCCACAATACATAGGGTTGACGTGCACTACTGCTGACCGCTGCCCTATACTGCAGCAGTCCTTCATTGGTATAGGGACTGACGTACAGTCTGCTAATCACTAACACACAACCTGCTTGGTCCACAAAAGTTCTTATAAGGACTGGTAACTTGGTATAGGGTGCTACGGTACATAGGCCTGAGTGCAGTACAGTCTGCTGTTCTGTAAGGACCGCTATCGGTCCACAATACATAGGGTTGCCGTGCACTACTGCTGACCGCTGCCCTATACTGCAGCAGTCCTTCATTGGTATAGGGACTGACGTACAGTCTGCTAATCACTAACACACAACCTGCTTGGTCCACAAAAGTTCTTATAAGGACTGGTAACTTGGTATAGGGTGCTACGGTACATAGGCCTGAGTGCAGTACAGTCTGCTGTTCTGTAAGGACCGCTATCGGTCCACAATACATAGGGTTGACGTGCACTACTGCTGACCGCTGCCCTATACTGCAGCAGTCCTTCATTGGTATAGGGACTGACGTACAGTCTGCTAATCACTAACACACAACCTGCTTGGTCCACAAAAGTTCTTATAAGGACTGGTAACTTGGTATAGGGTGCTACGGTACATAGGCCTGAGTGCAGTACAGTCTGCTGTTCTGTAAGGACCGCTATCGGTCCACAATACATAGGGTTGCCGTGCACTACTGCTGACCGCTGCCCTATACTGCAGCAGTCCTTCATTGGTATAGGGACTGACGTACAGTCTGCTAATCACTAACACACAACCTGCTTGGTCCACAAAAGTTCTTATAAGGACTGGTAACTTGGTATAGGGTGCTACGGTACATAGGCCTGAGTGCAGTACAGTCTGCTGTTCTGTAAGGACCGCTATCGGTCCACAATACATAGGGTTGACGTGCACTACTGCTGACCGCTGCCCTATACTGCAGCAGTCCTTCAGCGGTATAGGGACTAAGAGTTTTGTCACAGGGTGATTTAAAAAATGACAGGCAGAGGAAGAGGCAGGCCCTTCCGCAGGGGTGGTAGGGGTAGGGCAGGAGCAACAGCCTTGAGCCAAAGTGGGAAGTTGCAGAAGGTGCGTTCAATTACTTTAAAGGACGCACCAGACTTGGTTGAGTGGCTCACTCAGCCTTATTCTTCTGCACCCTCCTCATCCTCTCGATCTGCACCCTCTTCTTCACTCTCTGCTATGTGCACCCCCAAAGACACTACCACCAACAACACCACCACCACCACATACCTTCCGCTTGAGTGCAAATGGGGGCCTTCATGCTCCAGTGTTTTAATAGGGACCCCCGTATAAAAAGCATGAGGGTCAAGGACCAGTACTGGGTGGCAACGTACTTAGATCCCCGGTACAAACACAAAATGGCGGAAATGTTACCGCCGTCGCAGAGGGCTGTCAGAATGCAGCACTTCCAGGCCTTGCTTCGAGAAATGCTGCATTCTGCTTTTGCGTGCGCTGGCAGAGGAGCAATTCCCACTCCCAGAGAAGGATTTGCGGGTACCAATCCAACAGCGCCTGCAAGAAGAGGCCGGTTTGAAGATGTGTTGGTGACTTCGGATATGAGGTCATTCTTTCAGCCGACCCATCGACAGGTGTCATCCGGATCCAGCATCAGGGAACGCCTAGACCGTCAGGTGTCCGACTACATTGGGTTAACGGCCGATGTGGACGCTCTGAGGAGTGATGAACCCCTAGACTACTGGGTGGGCAGGCTTGACCTCTGGCCAGAGCTTGCCCAATTTGCAATCGAACTGTTGGCTTGCCCCTCATCCAGTGTCCTGTCCGAAAGGACGTTCAGCGCAGCAGGGGGGATTGTGACCGATAAGCGTACTCGCCTAGCTCACGACAGTGTTAACTACCTCACATTTCTAAAAATGAATGAGGCATGGATCTCGGAGGAATTCAACACATGTGATCAGTAGACCATGTATATGTCTATAAACAATTTTTGGAATCAAGCACACAGACCTTCTTAATTCATTTGGCTCACTTCCCTGACCCAAAAAAGCACACCGTACTATATGCCCCTACCCTCCTCTTTGAAGAGGTTGAGCGGTGTCATATTTCTACTGGGGCTGCTTATTATGAGGGGTTCCCACCATCCCTGTGCTGTGCTGACTTCCTCCTGGGTGTTCTTATTATGAGGGGCTCCCACCATCCCTGTGCTGTGCTGACTTCCTCCTGGGGGTTCTTATTATGAGGGGCTCCCACCATCCCTGTGCTGTGCTGACTTCCTCCTGGGGGTTCTTATTATGAGGGGATCACACCATCCCTGTGCTGTGCTGACTTCCTCCTGGGGCTGCTTACGGTGCTGCTGTCAGCGCTGTATGTCACGGAGCTGCTGTCAGCGCTGTATGTCACGGAGCTGCTGTCAGCGCTGTATGTCACGGAGCTGCTGTCAGCGCTGTATGTCACGGAGCTGCTGTCAGCGCTGTATGTCACGGAGCTGCTGTCAGCGCTGTATGTCACGGAGCTGCTGTCAGCGCTGTATGTCACGGAGCTGCTGTCAGCGCTGTATGTCACGGAGCTGCTGTCAGCGCTGTATGTCACGGTGCTGCTGTCAGCGCTGTATGTCACGGAGCTGCTGTCAGCGCTGTATGTCACGGAGCTGCTGTCAGTGCTGTATGTCACGGAGCTGCTGTCAGCGCTGTATGTCACGGAGCTGCTGTCAGCGCTGTATGTCACGGAGCTGCTGTCAGCGCTGTATGTCACGGTGCTGCTGTCAGCGCTGTATGTCACGGAGCTGCTGTCAGCGCTGTATGTCACGGAGCTGCTGTCAGTGCTGTATGTCACGGAGCTGCTGTCAGCGCTGTATGTCACGGAGCTGCTGTCAGCGCTGTATGTCACGGAGCTGCTGTCAGCGCTGTATGTCACGGTGCTGCTGTCAGCGCTGTATGTCACGGAGCTGCTGTCAGCGCTGTATGTCACGGAGCTGCTGTCAGCGCTGTATGTCACGGAGCTGCTGTCAGCGCTGTATGTCACGGAGCTGCTGTCAGCGCTGTATGTCACGGAGCTGCTGTCAGCGCTGTATGTCACGGTGCTGATGTCAGTGCTCTGTATTACGGTGCTGCTGTCAGTGCTCTGTATCTCCTGCACCCTCTTGTTTGCCTACCCTGGTCCCTGACCTTCCCTCTCCTCCATTGCCTTCATTAGCTCCATAGTCCTGAATTGTCAGAACAATTTCCCAAATAAAAAAAAAATGCTTGTAGTTATCGATCCCAAATTCACCTCATACATGTATTATGCTATTGTCCAGGTGGTGGGACTACGTGCTACCCCCTAATAATTACCCCGTGGCCGCAAATTCGACCTAAAGGTTTGCGAAATTCGCCTCCCATTGAAGTCAATGGAGCCCGCGGCGAACGGTCGTTTTCGCGAACGTTTGTGCCCGTTCGCGTTTCGCGTTCGCGAAACGTCCCGTCGGAAGTTCGTCCATCACTACTTCTGACTATAGGCTTACTGCTGTCGAGTGTGGGGTGTACCAAGATGGCCGCAGCGGAACATCACTTCTGTTACCAGATCTGACAGGTCACCTAATCTGACAGAACACCAACTGGATCTACAGCTTCTTGACTCTCGCTACAGAGTAGGGAAGGAACTGGAGGCAGAGCCGAGCGGCCAAGCCGAGGCCCGCAACCCGAGCCATCACATTTGCATCGGATGATCAGGAGGGACGGTCTCGAACAGGGAGTCAGATCATATCAGAGAGCAGAGCAACAGCAGTTAGCAGACTCAGAAAAAAGTCAGTGGCGGACCTCGCAAGGACAGCTCAGCTCGCGGTCTGCCACTTGTGTAGACACCTTGCTGATTCCGGGGGGAGGGGGAGCGGGAGGCACTTGCCCTCCCTTGCAGATGCCCATGCACACTTAGAATCAACTCCAGAACTTTTACCTGCTTAATTGATGAAGAAATAACAAAGGAGTAGCCCACACCTGACCATGAAGCAGCTTTTGATTAAATTGTCCAATTACCTTTAGTCCCTTGGAAAGGAGGGGTGGCTA
Source organism: Lithobates pipiens (assembly GCF_037356315.1). NCBI lineage: Eukaryota > Metazoa > Chordata > Amphibia > Anura > Ranidae > Lithobates > Lithobates pipiens. The sequence goes on from NW_027507787.1 coordinate 206,823,757, forward strand.
TTCTTAAGAGCTGTAATTCTTAAACCCTCGCTTTAATTTGGATGTACATACCCTCAAAATAAACCTGAGAGTGTGCACTTTAAGCCCATATCCATTATATAACTATAGCTTGAAAAGGTTTTGGTAAATACCTGAAAAACACTAAAATTGTGCCTGTGTCCAAATATATATGGATCTAACTTTATATCCCCCTGCCAACTGCATTTTAGTTTGTAATATGTATAAGAGTTGAATATTATGTGGAAATCAATTATTGTACTTTGATTAAGCAAATGTCCCATGTATCAGCCAACCTAGCTATATTGTGGCTGCATGCGTGATCTATATAGAGCAGAAAAATGCAGTTAAAGGTAGTCCATACTTGCTCTCAAAGTCTGCAAATGAAGGTACCGTTATACAATTGTAATCCCATAGCAAGCCCAGAAATGTCTATATTGAGATTTGCAGAACTCTTTTTAATTGTGAATTATGCCATAGGGCAGGGGTATCCAAACCTTTTTCAAAGATGGCTAGATTTGATGAAGTAAACATGCGTGAGGGCCGACCATTTTGCCTGACATTCTTTGAACCATTAATAGTCGGTCTAAGTGTGTTCATTCGAGCACTATTACACTGGCCAGCATGAATTATCTTGCCTTTGTGGTTGTGTGTGGTGAAGAGATGCGCTCGGGCACATTTTTTGGATATATATATCAATTGTGGCCCCAACGAATTCCCCAGCGCCACTCGGGACTAAGGATGAACTTGGGCGTGTTATTTTGATATACCGTATTTAATGGTGTATGGCACGCACCTTCACTTTAAGAGGGAAGTTTCAGGAAAAAAACATACATTTTAAATGAAGTACTGTAAAGCAAAATAAGGGTCAGTGCCCATCAACGCAGCCTAATGAGTGCCCATTTGCAGCTTTACCATTGCCATGAGTGCAGCCTCACCATTGCCATGAGTGCAGCCTCACCATTGCCATGAGTGCAGCCTCACTTGTGTCATGAATGCAGCCTGACCATTGCCATCAGTCAGCCTGATCGATACCCATCTGCAACCTTGGGGGACAGGGACAGGAAGGAGGGGGGGGGGGGGTGACGAGCGCTGACATATTACATACAGGAGAATCTCCTGTTTACACGGCAGCCTCTTTAATACAAAGTCTGCCTCCTATGATAGGACAGAACAGTCGTCCAATGGCAGATCAGGAGACGGGACTTCCTATTACAGACACTACTGAGTAAACGGGAGATTCTCCTGTATGTAATCTGACGGCGCTTGTCCCACCCCCTCCAAGGCAGCGCCGATAAATACAGTATAAATCTTTTGTTGTCATGGGGACCACAAAGGATGTATATATCCAAATTACTGGGGGGGGGGGGCACATTAAACCGGAGCACGGGCCTCAATTGGCCGTGGGCTGGACTTTGAACATGCCTGCCATAGGGGGATGATTTTACCAGTTACCTGGAAGCATACAGAGTTGGGTTTGTTGATGAAGGGATTGGCTGTTGTCTGAGTTGATCATTTTCAACCAATGACCAATTGTTTTTTCCATATATAAGCGTCAGAGCTGTACATCAGAGTTTGCCACTTTACAAGCTTAAATCTAGGTTACTAGAAAGCGTGGAAGTTCATGGATTACCACAATCTGGGGAAGACCATGTGGTATTCTTCTAATTGGCCTGATGTCTCTGTGGAGCCCATTGGATGTTGGACCCAGACTCTACATGAAGCCTCAATTTCTGCCCAACATGTGATTAAGCCCCATCCCTTGTCCTTCAAATATTTAATGCCAGAACCTCAGTGGGCAGTAAATCTCTGGTATTTGAAACTTGAATGACCCTTTGGTAGGACTTTTTTTTCAACAGGTAGCAGAGATAAATTTTGTTAGAATTTTAGACCCCCGGGGGGCGCATGCGCGTGATCGCCGAGATGGCCGCTTGATCTCAGCGCTCCGCGCCACCGGCCGTTTTACACCCGGCTAGCACAGCACCACTACGTGTCAGGCACCCGACGATCAGCGCCTCAGGCACCGGACACCGGTGGGCTCCCGCGGGAATGCACCGCTCGCAGAAGGGCAGGCAGAAAACCCCTAAACAACATAAGATGCTACCAGCTGCAGGGAAAGGCAAGATGGCGCCGGAGCCTCCCGAGCCAGATGACACCATGAGGCTCTCCGCAGCAGCACCTGCGTCGCCCACTGATAGTCTGCTACAGTATCCCTCGGATCTGGTAAGCCCTGATCAACAGACTTCAGAGGACATGCTAACCAGGTTCAGGTCCATAGTGAGAGATGAAATCTCCGTAGCCTCACGGAAACTTTCCTATGACCTCATGCGAGGTCTTAAAGAGATAGGCCATCGCACCAACCAGCTTGAGCAGAGAATGGACTTAACCACAACAGTGCTAGAGGGCCATGAGGAGGAAATTGATAGACTGACTGGTGAGCTAGAGGGACTGCGGGATAAGCTGGAGGACTCTGAGAATAGAGCCCGCAGGGATAATTTGAGAATACGTGGGATTCCTGAGGCCATCACAGATCTGCAAGGTACGGCCACGGCCTTTTTCCAAGAGCTGGCCCCGGAGATTCCTGTCGACCGGCTGGAGTTTGACCGCATTCATCGGTCCTTGGCCCCAAAACCTACAGAAGGCCCCCCCAGGGATGTCATTATTAAGTTGCATTACTATCGCACAAAAGAAAGGCTCCTGCAGGCAGCGAGAGAACGTCAAGACCTTAGTTTCCAGAATCTTTCCCTCCAGCTGTTTCTGCAAAACCAAGGCATAAAGTATAGATGGGGATTCCCCTTTAAGTTGTCCTTTACATATCGAGGACACCAAGTTCACGCTTCCTCTGTGTCCGACCTGAAACGCCACTTCCAAGACTTACAGTTGGATCTCCCTCCATCTCAGAGTGACCCACCTGTATCGTCCTCCCGCACCCGACAGGGGCACCCCCCCCGCACTTCCTCACAGGCTTCTCTGCAGAGATCCCAGGCCCTGCGATCGCTTCAGGCCCAACGCTACCAGGATGTCCCTACAGGATGACGTTTGTTCTGCCTATGACCGGGTCATCCCTCTGCCTGGCACTGTGAACAGATTATTTTTTTTTCTTTGTGTTTTTGTTGCATCGTAATTTAGTTCACTATTATTTTTCTCTACATTTTACCTCCAATTCAATTTGGAGATGCGGTTACTACCTATCTTGCCCTATGCTCCAGGAGCGATACTGTGAGGGCATGTTATGGGTACTGTACCCTTTGGCGAGGGGTAGACCCCTTCTATTTTAATTTCCCTTTTTTTTTTTTTTTTGTGGGTGCGGTGCGGGCTTTCCCCGGGTTTCTCCGGGGCCCACTGGTTGCCATCATTTAGGTGCAAGGGACCACTTTACAGTTTATCAATGTAATACGACTGATGGATGCAGACTAGGGGTTGAGGTCACCTCCGTCTTCGGATGGCGGTCACCTCCCCGGGTTCCTATTGGTTCTCCTGACGGGTACATTGTCACGGGGTTCTTGTAATTACTACCGGAGTTCATGATTATTGCACTGTTTTATTTTTGTTTGCTAGGCTTGGTTTTAGTCTCAACTGTTTGTGCCTGACAAAATAACACGTCTTGTGATATTTTTTTTTTGGTGCTCATGTTTGTTTTATTCATAACTTTTTTTTTAGATATGCCGGGTGGGCCCGGTGGACCACTGCGCCCCCCCTGCGTCGGTACTTGCGTGGGATCATGGTCCCGCCCAACCGCCGATCTTTAGGTGGACCCACCGGTCCACGCTTAGTGGCATTATTGCTTCACTTTATATCTCTTTTCCGAGCTCCTCTCGGCTCTATCCTGTCTCTGTTTTCTCTCTTCTTCTATCGTTCCTTCTTGGCCCTCCTGGGCTTTCCTATTCCTGTTCTTTTTCCTCTTTCCCCAGAGTCCAGGGGGGTAGCACACAGAGCATATAATAAGCCTCCTTTTCCATGCGTAAAATGACATTACATTGGCTGTCTCTGAATGTGCAAGGTATGAACTCGCCACAGAAACGGGTTAAAATATTTAAATACCTTAGAAAACAACGTATTGACATAGCATGTTTGCAGGAAACTCACTTTTCCTCTACCTCCTGTCCTAAATATTTTGATTCCCAATATCCCCAAGTATTTCAGGCCAATGGTCAGACCAAGCAACGGGGAGTTCTGATTGCTTTTCGTAGGACAGTCCCGTTTCGCTGTGATAGACAGATAGCCGACCCCGCTGGTAGATACCTCCTGCTTTTAGGGAACATTCAGGACACTGAGGTTACTATTTTGACTTATTATGCCCCCAACTCTAACCCAGGCCCTTTCCTCTCCCATATCTGTGCTCTGTTGACATTGCACCAGAGAGGGACCCTATTGCTAGCGGGAGACTCCAATGTCGCCCTAAATCCAACCTTAGATAAATGTCCTTCGGACAAGCTGGCCCCCTCCTCGGCAGCTAAAGCGTTTTCCCGTTCTTTACGCTCCCATGATTTAGTAGACCTCTGGCGAGAATGCCATCCATCAAGCAGGGATTATACCTACTATTCCCATCCGCGCCATTCACACTCCAGAATTGATCATGTCATCATGTATAAAAAACATCTTCCTTTAGTAGAGTCGGTGTCTATCTTAGCAGCTCCCTGGACAGACCATGATCCCCTGTTAGTAGTTTGTCGGTCTTTAATGCATAATCCGCAACCATCCCCCTGGGTCATGAATGACTCGTTATTATCCTTAAAAGATATTCAGGACAGCTTAACGGAAGCGTCAACTGAGTACTTTTGCCTTAATTCTGCCTCGGTTTCTTCCCCAGTGACCCTGTGGGAAGCCTACAAAACTGTCCTAAGGGGCCGTATTATCCAGTTAGCGTCGAAACGCAAAAGAGAAAGACAGAAGTTGCAGGGGCAATTGGAGTCCCGCCTGGACTCTGCTTCTGCTATTTTTAAAACTACCCCTTCTCGTGCTAACCGTAAGCTTCTGGACCAGGCTCGCATGGAATTAGACCTTTGTCTGACCGTTCAAGCTGAACGCACCTTGCGCTGGTCTCGTCAGCGCTGGTACGCCAGAGCAAATAAACCCACTGCGATGCTGGCTAAGAGATTATGGACATTTGATTCTAAACCAGCTCCTATAGCTTTGCGCACTAGACATAACCAACTCACGAGTAACCCGGTACGTATACTGGATGAGTTCCGCCATAGACTTTCTGTTCTGTACTCCGCCCAAGACTCTGGATCGGAGCAAGATAGGACAGAATTTCTCCAGCGAATTACACTCCCCTCTTTAACAAACGCCCAGAAAGGCCTTATGGACCGTGATATTCGTGAATCCGAGGTTAGGCAATGTATTAAAGATCTAAAAATTGGGAAGCGCCCTGGCCCGGATGGCTTTACAGCCCTTTACTATAGGAAGCTAGTTGATGTGGTGGCAGCCCCATTGACGGCAATGTACAACTCCGTTAAGAATGGGCAGAACCTTTCCCAGGAATTGCTCACAGCCAATATAGTGATGTTACCGAAGCCTGATCGTGACCATACCTCCTGGGCGAACTTCCGTCCTATTTCCCTAATTAATATAGACATGAAAATTCTTACAAAAATATTAGCTAATCGTCTTAATTCTTTCCTTCCCCGCCTAATTAAAAAGGACCAAGTAGGCTTTGTTCCGATGCGACAGGCTGGGGACGCGATCCGGAGAATTATTCAACTGCAGCATATTGCCCATAGCCGATCATTACCTTCTATGCTTTTGTCGCTAGATGTGAACAAAGCTTTTGACACGCTAACCTGGCTTTGGAGCTTCCATTCTGCGTTGGTTGGCAGCACTGTACGACGCCCCCCAAGCCAAAATTAAATACTATGGGTTTGAATCACCCAAATTCCCTATTCGAAGGGGCACTCGTCAGGGCTGCCCACTTTCGCCCCTACTATTTGTTTTGGCCATGGAACCCCTAGCGGAGTCGATCCGTTCACATCCTGACATCAAGGGCATCGAAGTGGCGGGTTTTCCACATAAAATTTCGCTATTTGCGGATGATATTCTGTTGACTTTGACTTCACCCAGACTTTCCCTACCTAGCTTGTTTTCTCTCTTGGAGACTTTTGCGTCCCTTTCGGGTCTAAGAGTTAACCCTACTAAGTCCAAAGCTATGTCGGTAAATCTCTCATCTCTAGAATTATCCTCTATAAAAGCAAATTTTCCTTTTCAATGGCTTCCTTCATTGCCCTATCTGGGAATTCATATCACCCCCAAGTATGACGGTTTGTATCAGGCCAATTTTCCTTCTCTTTTCCGCAAACTAGATGCATTGCTGTCCTCTTGGTCCCACTGCCCGATCTCCTGGTTTGGCAGAATTACTGCGGTCCGTATGACCTATCTCCCTAAGTTACTATATTTTTTTAGGGTTCTGCCCATCCCAATTGCCCCCCACATACTGCAAATCTATCAGCGTAAGCTTCTGAAATTTATATGGGGGTCCTCTCGCCCTCGAATTAACAAACAGACATTATACGCCAGATGGATTGAGGGGGGCATGTCGGTCCCTAATCTTCGGGCGTATTATCTGGCGGCGAATATAGCCCCAATCACTCGCTTCCACGATAACTACCAAATGCCACTGTGGGCCACTATTGACCTGGTTGACTCACACCCTACACCCATCTCGTCCATACCATGGCTTCCTCCAGCGAAGCGCCCGAAAGGGCTTGGACCGTGTATGGTCCATTCGCTACGCCTCTGGGACTCGATAAAATATTCAGCGAATCTTATATCCCCCCATTTGCCTTTACTACGTCTGGCGCACTGCCCAATGTTCCCCCCTTGTTGCGACAATCCGGGTCAGTTTTCTTGGTGGGCGGATAGGGGCTTCACAGATGTTCATTCACTGCTTACCCCCGTGAAAATGATCTCCTTTGAAACGCTTCGTTCCTCCCATGACATTCCTTTGCGGGAACATTATAGTTACCTACAAATTAAGCACTTTTTCCAGAAACTCCTCCGGGCCCAGCCTACTCCATACACTCTGACCTCCTTTGAAAAAATATGCAGGGCTACTCCTCACTCCCCGGGGACCATATCCCTATTATACTCTTCTATCATTTCTATCATCAAACCCCCCGTAAGCAAATATTATCTCCAATGGGAGAAGGACCTGGCGAGGCGGCTGGACCCGGAGGACTGGCAGACTATGACATTAACTCTCATGAAAAGTTCAAGGAATGTCCTTATTCTTGAAAATGCATATAACGTTTTTTATAGGTGGTATTATACGCCCGACAGACTAGCGAGATTTATCCCCTCTTATTCTCCTCATTGTTTTAGGGGCTGCCCGATAACCGGGTCTATGGCACATATTTGGTGGACATGCCCAAAAGTTTGTAGACTCTGGGTTAGGGTCTACGCGCTGCTACGAAATATGTTTCATACCAATCTGAAAAGAGATCCATATGAAGCCCTGCTTTGTAAACCTATCCAAGTACTTCTTTGCTCAGAGTGCCAATTAGCCCAACATCTTTTTAATGCAACAAAATTGACCATTGCCCGCTCTTGGAAAACTCCTGTACTCAGTTTTGATGCAGTTAAGAATCGCATGAATGACATCATGGTTAACGAGAAACTAACGTCTTTAACTTCTGACACACACAACAAATTTCTTAGAACCTGGAGTCCCTGGATATCTTGTAACCCGACCTCCAGGTTTGATAGTCGCTTGATGTCAATCTAAGGGCTCTGTGCGCGCCCCCCCCCCCCTCCCTTCGTGGAACGGACTCTCTCCTCTCTTTTTCTTTTGGTCTTTTCTACCCATCTTCTTTACTCTCCTTCTAACTTTTGCTTCTAACCTACTTCTTCTTTTCTCTTGTCTATATGTGCTTTCCTTCCTTTGACTTAGTTTGGGAAGGACCCACATTTGTCTTGCTGGTTATGATGGCTGGTAATAGTCAAACCCGACAGACTGCACTATATTTTCATTAACGTCCTTTTGATTTACTTATATGTGATTGTTCATTCTGGGTGCGTTTGTTTTGCATCGTTTTCTAGTAATCATGTTGCTGTACACCATGCTAAACATGTAATATTCCGCTGTTGGGAATTTTTTTTTTTTTTTCTCTTTCCTCTCTTTTATGGATATCTATTGTAACCAGCAACCATTTGGATATTCTTGTTATGTTTTATTTGTTAATAAAACCTTTGTAAAATAATTTTAGACCCCCACATGCAGACCAGAGTTGTAATGCAAGACGCTGCACAGGGATGTGTTTGAAGACTAACGAGGTACTTAAGCACTATTACCTTTGAAACTATTTGGGCAAAGTTCATATCACTTTGTTGGTTGAGTTGTGTTCTAGTGCCTTGATGAACAACTTTACTAACAAGAACATAACCTGGATTTTGATTGCTTGCTGTATCCAACAGCTGAAATGTTCTTTATATATTTATTAATCCTCCTCTATAACCTTTTCATTGCTGTCCTGTGAGTTATAAATTGCACTATCAATGTATTCCTCTCTTTCAGGGGATATTCTCGGAAACATGTTGTGGAAGGATTAGAGCCCAGCTCTACCTACAGGTTCAGACTGAATGTTACAGAGTTTAATGGTCAATGTGCATACAGTCCGCTCGTCTCCGTCTCCACTACAAGTATGTTGAAATAACAATGTTTCCTGCACAGCTCTCGCTCACGCTTTTTAAAAGTGCATGGCTGGTCATTGCTGGTCTCTTTTTGAAAATGCTAGTTGCCCGTCTGACAGGAGGCCAGCAATGACAGCCAACATAATTAGTTTTAGTACAGGTTTCTTTGAAAGTGGTAGTAAACCCTCGCACCGGATGATATCACCTGCACATGGGTTCTAAAGGAACAGCATTACGCTGTGCTGCAGCCGTAACTCCCAGCGATGCATACTAGAAAATTATGTAGTTGCCTTGCAGGGGATCTCACCCCAATGCTGCAGTTTGCTACTGCTTTAAAGTAGGCATATCCACTAACTGAATGACATTTAGTTTGCTAAAACGCTGTTCTCATAAATGTTTTTTTTTTTTAACCTTTGCCCTCCTGTGCATTTGTGGGTGTGACATCATCTTTCACCAGCCAATCATGACAGCAGAAGACTGGCACCTGGAAGAAGCCAGGGAGAAGAAGCCAAAGAGGTAGCCCGTGGGCTTTGGACCGTTGAAGCATAGGTCCATAGCATAGGTACCACTTTAAAGCAGAACTTCACCCATTCACAAGGTGCAGCGCGGCTCACGCATGCGCAGTAGAAGACCGGCTGTTAAACCGCAAGGCTTCACTTCCTGTTTCCCAATTTTGGGATGCCGGTGCCTGCACCCGAAACCGATTGAAGAAATGGCTCGGATGAGGACATCGCTGGATCCCTGGACAGGTAGGTGTCCTTATAGTAATAGTGAGCAGCTACAATATTTGTAGCTGCTAACTTTTTAAAATGTTTTGGGGAGTCCTCTTTAAGGCTCCATTCACACTTGTACAACTTGTCATGCGACTATGGACATCAAAGTTGCATGATATGTCTCAGCCCATTCTTTTCATTGGCACCTGTTCAAATCTGTGCAACTTAAAGTCACAGCAACCTTGAAAAGGTGCCTGCACTTCTTTGAGGCAACTTTGGATGTGACTTTGATCCAGAGAGTTTAAAGTTGGATCAAAGTCACACTCGAAGTTGCAACACTTGCGTGACTCCAAAGTTTCATTGGAAATCATGCGACTTTGGAGTTGGGAGAGTGTGAATGGAGTCTAATGAGCAATTGCAGTGTTGCGGACGGGGTGCACTGCAAGGGAAGATTTTGTCCAGAAGTTGGGCTTTTTTATTTTGACCACAGGCAGCAAGGAAGGAGCTAGAAAGCTTTTCCCTGGCCATAAAATGCCAGATCTAGAACAGTAACGAGTCCATATCTGCTAGCCTTATAAGCGAAGAACCAACCATACCGTAACCAAAAAATCTGAAGAGCTTTTAGTGGAATGTTAAATGTCTCTAATGAAAATCTTATTTTGCTTCCATCGTGTTATCATTTCCTTCCTATTTTATCATTTTGGTGTAGTTATGAAAAAGTGCATAGCTTTCTGGGCTACATATCTCCACATACTTCAGCCATTGTAGGAAAAAAAAAAGACAAGCCCGTCATAAATAGCGCTATGTTCCACTTCGTACAAACGCTGAATTGTGTTTCCGGGGAATATTGGATGTGTTCTGCAGGATTTGCTGGCACAATAGAATACTGTGCTGTAAAACATACTCTTCCCCAGTTCAGAAACATCATCTGTCTAAAAAAGACATTAATATATCTCTCTCTTAAATAGATTTGTAGCTTAGAAGGGGGAAAAGCATATAAAATGGAATGAAAGCGGATTTAGATAGCTCACATGATGGAATTTTAGAATCCAGCAGCTCAGGCACAATACCTTTTCAAGAACTGCAGCAGATTGCTTAAAGTGCTGCAACAGTAAGATTAAATTCCTTCTCGCCATACTTTCACCGTGGTAATACTGGTTTCAGCTATATTCAGTACGATATAGACTTTCCTAATGGGAAACTGTAAAACTAGCGAGATTAATAATACGGTACAGACAGTAGTGACAGAGTGTCCTTTATTTATCTGCTCAGCCAAGAAAGGTTTCTGATTGGTTGTCGTGTTTTAAAGCACAATGCTGCAGTATAAATTAGGTTATTTTATATATTAATCAGTCAAGCTGTTTACATTTGCGATTGTTTTCCACAATTCGGCACTGTTCACGCCTTTGTGTTTTGCATGCATTTTAAGTGTGGTGCATTAAAACAGAACTAAAATCTCTAAATCAACATTACCTATTTTAATCCTTAAGCTGATAGCATTAGGAAATTGATAGGAACAGTGGCGGCCCATCCATAGAGGGCGCACAGGTGCTTCCCCTCCCATATTCATGCGTCCGCCCCCCTAATCTACATATCAGGTCGACGGGTGCATGGATTCCATTGGGGAGTATGGATTTTTTTAAGCACGTGATTGGAGCCAGAGGCTTCAAAAAAGGGTGGGCTTGGGGAGTGCAGAGCACTGCGTCCCGATCCAACCCTGTCGTGTGACTATAGCGAATACATTTTCACTATTTTCACACTAAAGTTCCTGCATGCCAACCAGGAGGCAGGTCGTGAGATAGGTTTCCCAATTGGCCTAAGCATCAGGCGATCCTTTTGAATGCCTAGTACTTGGGTGGAAGAGGAACAGTACGCTGTAGGAGATGGAGGAGCGGACATCATCACAGGTGATGAGCAGTGCCTGGTTTTCTCCACACATACCACTTAGAATTAAGGCCAAAAAGCTCTATCTTGGTCTCATCGGACCAGAGAATCTTATTTCTCACCATCTTAGATTCCTTCAGGTGTCTTTTAGCAAACTCCATGCAGGCTTTTATGTGTCTTGCAAAGAGTAGAGGCTTCCGTCGGGCCACTCTGCCATAAAGCTGGTGGGGGCTGCAGTGATGGTTGACTTTCTACAACTTTCTCCCATCTCCCGACTGCATCTCTGGAGCTCATTCAAAGTGGTCTTTGGGCTCTACTTTACCTCTCTCACCAAGGCTCTTTTTCCCCGATAGCTCAGTTTGGCTGGACAGCCAGCTCTATTAAAGTGGTTGTAAACCCTTACAAACCACTTTGACCTACAGGTAAGCCTAGATTAAGGCTTACCTGTAGGTCCAAGCAATATCTCCTAAACCTATATGGTTTAAGAGATATTTGCCCGAAAACGGGCACCGCTGTCTACGGCGCATGCGCCGTAGACAGCGGCGCGCAGGCGCACTGAACGCGGCAGTTCCAAAAATGGAGCTGCCGCATTTGTCGACTCCCGTGCACATGCACGGGAGTGACGTCATCGCGGCTTCGCCGAATGACAGTGGCGGAGCTGCGAGACGCCACCAGCAAGATGGATGCGGCGGACTACAGGGGACAGCGCGACTTCGCTGGCTCCTGTGTCAGGTAAGTGACACATAATGGGCTACTATGCGATGCATAGTAGTCCATTATGCTTTACCTTTGCAGGGAACTCATCAGGGTTTACTTCCTCTTTAAGGGTTCTGGTCGTCCCAAACGTCTTCCATTGAAGGATTATGGAGGCCACTGTGCTCTTAGGACCTCAAGTGCAGCAGAAATTTTTTTGTCACCTTGGCCAGATCTGTGCCTTGCCACAATTCTGTCTCTGAGCTCTTCAGGCAGTTCCTTTGACCTCATGAATCTCATTTGCTCTGACATGCACTGTGAGCCGCAAGGTCTTATATAGACAGGTGTGTGGCTTTCCTAATCAAGTCCAATGTACTTTTGGATGTCATATAATGTTTTCTAAAGCTGCATTTATTTTTTTCAAATCTTGATGTTTGACCATGTTGCTGTGGAGCTATTTTTAACTTGCAAAGTTTCCATAACTTGCTCAGTCTTTGCAGTTAGCATGTTTGCACCCCCCCCCATTTTCACATTTGGCACTTTTTGTAGGGAGGGGGTAGCGGGCACCTGGCTTTGACAGGTACTTGCTCTCACTTTCAGGTAAGATCGCTGCTCAGCGATCCATGACATTTCCGTCCCAGAAGACGGCGAGACCGTTCAGAAAGCGCATCGCGACTCGCGCATGCACAGTAGGAAACCGGCTGTGAAGCCGCATGTCTTCACTTCATGTTTCCCTTCTACAGATGCCGACATCTGCACCTGAAGCCAATTGATGAATTGTCTAGGGGTGCCGACATTGTGGGATCCCTGGACAGGGAAGTGCCCTTATATTTAAAATCAGCAGCTACAGTATTTGTAGCTGCTGACTTTTATTTTTTTTTATTTTTTTATTTTTTTTACAGATTGGAATGCCTCTTTAAATCTAACTCTAGACAGAACTTTTTTTTTCTTTCAAAGCTTAAGGGCAAGAGTCAGGTTTTATTGCGGTGTAGGTTCTGATGGGGAGTGGTAGAAGCCTGAACCACCATCAGCTTTTTATTGTTGCCCCCCTATAGATATTTTCCTTCACTTCCTGTACTGTTGACGACTTTGCCACTCGGACAGGAAATTAGGGAATAGTAATGGGGATACAGACAGCAGAAAAATATTGGGAAAGGGTCTAACCCTCCCCACACTAGCCAAAACAAGCAAAAAATGTTTTTGATGGTGTTCCATTTTAACTGTCAGCTATATCATTTTAACTGTTAGGTATTTGTGTGTCTTCTAGGAGAACCGATGAATGGAGAACATCTTCATCGAGCTGTCAATATGGATGATGAAGGAGCCATCATAAATATACTTCAGAGTGGGTCAGTAATTCTGTAAACATTTCACCCTTACTCAATGTTTTCCATATCGCACAAATTGAATTCCTAATTTTCTGGTGGTGAATGTAGTGCCCTCCAGCTCACATTCAACTATTTCCTTAAAATTTGCCTCTATTTGTGCTTCATCAAGCTGTTGCACAAATGCATTTATGTTATGATAGATTTGTGCTGCAACAAGTTAGAGGTATTTTGCAGTCAAAATTATTATCTAAACCCTAAAAAGCATAGAAGAGCTTTGTTAACTGATGCAAATTTGGTAGGATAGCTATAACTCAATCTCAGCTACGTTTGCAGGCAGTGACTTGATCCAAATCCCAGATCGGAGAAAGCTTTGATTGAAATTGTGTACAGATCTTGACAGATGAATCGTATAACAAATGAGAAATTGTTTTATTGTTCCTCCTTCTGAGTTACAAAAACGTTTGGTGACTATTGTCAATTAAAATTTTTTAGGGCTGAAACGATTAATCGCTAATAATCGATAATGAAAATCGTTGTCAACGATTTTCATTATCGATTAGTTGGTCCGCACCATGCGATCCGTGGAGCGGGGCGCGGCCTTAGGAAAGGGCGCGGCTTCGGCCTAGCTCCGGAGCCGGCGGCCATCTTGGTACACCCAGCGCCGGCGAGCTGCACGCTGACTACATCCCCAGCGTGGCGTTCAGCCTGTGTCAGCCCAAGTGAAGGAATTCTGGAGGAGTCACGCTGGATGCCTTACCTGCCCTCATTCAAAACTTCTTTTATGCAGGTACCACTACATTTATTACCTAATCTAACCTAATAACTAACTACTATCTATTAGATAGTAGTTAGTTATTATCTAATCCTGTCTATGCCTTTCCACTTGCTTGGCACAGCCACATTGTTGATTTAAATAAAAAGGTACAACACTCTCTCCCCCCCCCCCCCCCCCCCCAATAAAATGCAGCTTATGACAAGCATAAAAATATAGCATATCACTGATGATTTGCGCCAATAGGCATCCCGGGACTCATCACGGCGGTCTGTTTGGAGGAACTTTGATCGGTGGTGAGCTTGGCGCAAATCATCAGTGATATATGATATGCTGACTATGTTTTTATGCTTGTAATAAGCTGCATTTTATTGGGGGGGAGATAATGTTATACCTTTTATATAAATAAACAATGTGGCTGTGGGGGGCGGGGATAGTGTTATTTTTTTTGCTGATCTGAAAATTGATCCGATCCGTGACTCTGATGCGAGGAACGATCCGATCCGTGAGTTTTTTGATCCGTTGCACCCCTAGTCTGCACCTTCCCCCTGCCGGTCCGTTAGAATCCTGTGTATCCTCCCGTGTCCTACGCATGCACCACATCCATGACCAGGCAGCTACACCTGCTTGCATTCTCCACCCAGCTGACGTCCCGCCAGCAACGCGCCTGCGTTGCTTTCGGCTCCTCCTCCCCCCTCTACCCAGCAGCCTTCTGTTAGACCCGCCGCAGAGCGCAGGAGTGTTAAGCCCTCGCCGGGCCGCTTTCCATCGCTGCCATGATTGGAGGTTGTGCTCTGCACATGCGTGCATCCATCTCCCGGCTTCGGGGTGCCCTTCGCTCCATTTGGAGGAGTCGGCCGAGTCATGTGTGGCGGGTTCGGACTGAGACTCCGCCCCACACCACCCCGGCACACCGAGGAGGAGCCGCTGTCACCATGAAGGGGTGAGAAAACCCGAGACACCAGAGGGGGGGGGGGGAGGGGAGCACTGAGAGGTGGTGGGGCAGTGACACCATGTGAGAGGGGAGGAATGTGTCATCTATACTGGGGGGGACACCTGTGTGTAATCGATTAATTGAAAAAATAATCGGCCGATTAATCGATTATGAAAATAATCATTAGTTGCAGCCCTAAAATTTTTAAAGCCCAGCACCAGGAATTGGATAAAATCTACCCCTGCAATAACAAACTCCCCACACCTGTTGACAGGTAGTGGGTACTGCTGTCCCAGTGGGCAGTTAGTGGTAACTACACTCCCAGGTTTTCTGTCTTGGTGGGTTTTCTTGGGTCTGACCCTCCAGTCCTGTGTGCTATAAAAGGGACAGGGGGTCTAGATCCATCGTTGTTGAGCAGGTGGGAGAGAAGTCACACACAAACAGTCTGTATGGGAGGAAAGACACAGCCTGCAAGATGTAGGAGGATTGCTGGAACTTGCAGTCCTACCTAAAGATGTCAATCCTGGATTCTATCAAAAATGTACTCTGCCAAAGATTGACTCTTACCTATGCAAGTATGCTGGGGCAGCCACAAGCCTGAATTGGGGATGTTGGGGGGAATGTCTGTACTTTACTTTGAACTGTTATCGGTGAATGTCATCATGTTAACTTATTCTACAAGTAAAAATGTTTGAAACTTTGCCCTTGCCTGCTCTGAAGTTACTAAAAGGATGAAGTGTAAGTAACTGACACATAAAGTTACAGCTCGGGTCACTAAACACATTGGTGTATGAAGACATTGGTGTTAATGGTTAATACAGTGTAAAGATACAGTGGTTACCAAGGGTAACAAAGGTTTCCCTAGCAGCCTGAAGTATGTACATGTGCTGGATAAGATAGCCTCTTGCAGCAAGGGAGATGTTGTCGACACTCCTTTGGCCACTATCCATCTCCCATAGCAACGGGAGCAGATCTGCACCACCGGGGCCCTAATATTGGATGCAGCTACTCGAGAGAGGGAAGTTAAGCACACACATGGAGTCTGCGCTACATATACGGCAGGATCTCATAATGTTACTGGGAGTGAGGTAGTGGCATTACGCTGGACAGGTAGAGAGGAAATTGGCTCTGCGTGTCCCTGTTAAATACACGTGACCTTGTTGGTTTACTGTATATGACATCAAGAGAATTTACTAGAGTTGGTTCATGTTAGTCATCTCCTGGGTCGTGGGCTCGGCTCAAGTAGAAGTACCCCATCCGAATGGCAGTGACCTTGTACAAAGTGCTTAGTGTAGCCCAGAAGAACCCACCCCGGGGCAGGTCTCTCATGTGACCCTTGCTTGGCGTCTAACGACAAATAAAACATGGAGCACATGAGGACCACCACACACCATGACACCCTGCCCTTGCACAATGCAAGGGTAAGCTGCTCGTTCAGTCATGAGTGCAGGAAAAAAAGGGTGATACCTTTTATTTGGCTGGGTTCATCCAGTTGTTCAACTTGTTCCACAAATTCTCCTCTAAAAGGCTGTCCCAGATAGCAGAGGAAAGAAACATTAGACAGAAATGACACTTGATGTTCTTAATTGAGACAAGTACACACTATAGAGGCAAATGCCTTTTTCATATTTCATGTCTGAAGTTTACAGGCACTTTAGCCCAGGTTCACATTATAGCGGTGTGGAAAAGAAGCATGTTATTGGACAAGAATTACACTGTATTTCTGTTCAAATCGCATGCAATTTTTTGCAGTGTGGTTTGAGCCCATTCGTTTTGTATGTCTCAATGCGAAAAAGGTGCAGGCACCCTCTTCTTCCCCCCCCCCCTTTTTTTCCGCACTGAAATCGGTTCGCATGGGTGTTCACAATTCTTGCAATCACACAATGTTTTGCTACCTGTTTTGCAATGTCATTAATTTAACCTCTTCGCGCCCGCCCTATAGCCGAAAGACGGCTACAGAGCGGACGCTAACTGCCGGGAGGCCGTCCCTGGATGGCCTCCTGTTTACTTCCGCAATGCGCGCTCCCGCGAGCATCCCTCGGACACAGCCAGTCACAGATCGCTGTAAACGGCTAATCACAGCAGCCGTTTACAGTGCGATCGGCCTATCCAATGAGAGATGATCTCATCTCTCAGCGCCGCTCTCCCTCCTCACACAGACAGCGTGTGAGAAGGGACAGATGAACGGCTGCAGCGGCCGTAAGTAAAAAAAAAAAGTAAAAAAAAGTGCCATCCTCGCCCAGTGCCATCTTCGCCCAGTGCCATCCTCCCCAGTGCTATCTGTCCCCAATGCCACCTGTTAGTGCTATCTGTCCCCAGTGCCACCTGTTAGTGCCACCTGTCCCGAGTGCCACCTGTCCCCAGTGCCATCTGTCATCAGTGCCACGTATAAGTGCCATCTGTCATCAGTGCCACACATTAGTGCCATCTGTCATCAGTGCCACATATTAGTGCCATCTGTCATCAGTGCCACGCATCAGTGCCATTTGTCATCAGTGCCACCTGTCAGTGTCACGTGCCATCTGTTGTCAGCGTCACAGTGTCATCAATGCCACTTATCAGTGCCATCTGTCATCAGTGTCACGCATCATCGGTGCCACGTATTAGTGCCATCTGTCATCGGTGCCATGTATTAGTGCCATCTGTCATCAGTGCTACGTATTAGTGCCATCTGTCATCAGTGCCACGTATTAATGCCATCTGTCATCAGTGCCACGCATTAGTGCCATCTGTCATCAGTGCCACGTATCAGTGCCATCTGTCATCAGTGTCACGTGTCATTATCCTGGTGCTCCAGGGCCTTCAAAAGTGTAATAGGTAGTCAACAAGTTAGATTTTTTTGGGGGTGTCATTTGTGGTATACACATGCCATGTGAGAGAAATAACCTATTACAATGACAATTTTGTGGAAAAAAAAAAATCTTAATTTTGCAAAGAATTGTGGGAAAAACCTCACCATGCCTCTTACTAAATACCTTGGAATGTCTACTTTCCAAAAAGGGGTCATTTGGGGGGTATTTGTACTTTCCTGACTTCAGATGCGATCAATTTTGTATGATTTGCACCACAGCTTGTAGACTCTCTAACTTTCACAAAGACCAAATGATATTCACTAATTTGGGTTATTTTTTACCAGAGACATGTAGCAGTATAAATTGTGGTCAAAATTTATGAAGAAAAATTAATAATTTGCAAAATTTTATCACAGAAAAA
The DNA here is from genome assembly GCF_037356315.1 of Lithobates pipiens. Lineage (NCBI taxonomy): Eukaryota > Metazoa > Chordata > Amphibia > Anura > Ranidae > Lithobates > Lithobates pipiens. Next base: position 206,841,916 of record NW_027507787.1, read on the forward strand.
AAGAAATGTGCGTTTTTTTTCCCAAAATTTTCGGCCTTTTTTCATTTATAGCGCAAAAAATAAAAACCCCAGAGGTGATCAAATACCACCAAAAGAAAGCTCTATTTGTGGGGAAAAAAAGGACAAAAAAATTCATTTGGGTACAGTGTTGCATGACTGAGTAATTGTCATTCAAAGTGTGAGCACCGAAAGCTGAAAATTGGTCTGGGCAGGAAGGGTGTCCAAAAAGTGCCCAGTAAGCAAGTGGCTAATATTGACACCTGTGGCAGATCACATGAATGGAGTGCGATTTCAATGCAGTGCGGGAAACATATAGGATTTTGTTGCGTTTTCTGCACCAGATATATGTGAACCGAGGTCAGGAAGTATGGTCGTGAGAGAACTCTTTGTTGAAGGTCCTTAAACCTTCAAGAGGGAATATTGTGGGCTGAAGATGAGTATTGTTGTGAAAGATGCTTTTTTAAATTTTAAACACCGCTGGGCTATGCTTTTTTATGGGAATTCTGCTGTAACGTCCAATTCAAGGCAATAAAACAAAAAAAAATCCTAATCCCACTCACTTGTCTAGTAAATACACCCACTAACAGTTACTGTATATTTACTAGATAATAATCTTCATTCACTGAATGCTTCTACTTGTTGCATAGAATTGCTTTTTAAATTATTGATGCTGTTGTTTGGAGTATTTTTGTTTTCAACGATTTTCAAGCCAACTTGGCAGTTTCCAATGGTATCATGTAGTCCATTTTTTTTATTATGCACGTCTGTGTAACATCAGATATTTGCCAAGTATCCCCTATGTGCATGTCACTTTATCTAAAGCAACCCCCACACTTTGTACTTTTTTTTTTGCCATATTCACTCAAGCTTTGTGCATATTTCTTAAAGCGAAAATAAAATGTATCTGAGCACCACAAACTGAAAATGCCATTTCCTTTATATTATTCTGAGAATACGCAGCAATCCATCCGTGTCTCCATGCTTTATTTTGTTGAGAAATCAATTAGAAAAACGCCCCCCCCCCCCCCCCCCCCAGCCTTTGTAGCCATGGCCATCTTTATTAACGGCAAACGATTCATGTAACACACATGTGTCAAACATAGGGCTCAGCACAGCTACACCAGATTTGTGTAAAAAAAAAATGATGTCAATTTCAGTTGGGTACAGTGCTGCATGACCAAGCAACCAGTTTAAGGACCACAGTGCCGAAGAGCCAAAAATGCCTTGATCATAAAGGGGGTAAAATCTTCCCGAGGTCAAGTGGTTAAAGACTTAGAGAAAGCTGCTGGAAGCTTGCTGAAAGCTTTGCAAAAGCTTGCTGTTCACACTACTCTTATAAAATGCTCCTCTGAAGTACCCGCCATCATCCTCTGTGACTTTCATTTTCCAATCAATGTTCATACCTCAGACACTTCTCAACGACTCAAGTTAACCTTCTGTCAAGTCACCTTGAGGCGAGGTGACAGGTGCACACCGTAGGGATCAGGAGTGCACCGCAAGGTTGTGGACCCTCCGGCTGACTGCTGCAGACGGGGGACAGATCTCACTGGGGTTAGAGCATAAGATTCCCTGGGGCGGGGAGTCTAAGAGCCAGCAGGTGTTCACCAGCGCCTCTAGTGGTGAGGATGGACTTGGCTGCAACTGGCTCCAGGTCGCGACCCCCAGGGTCCCCCAGCTCACACCCACAGTAGGCAACAGGAGGATAGGGATGGTGAGGGACAAAGCCAAGGTCGGGGCCACAAGCAGACAAGAATAGTCGGGTACACGCCAAAAGGTCAGGATCACAGGCAAACAGGGATAGTCAAGACACGCCAAAGTCGGTAACGGAAAACAGAAGCAGAGCACACGGCAGGAAACAGGAAGCTAATACACAATGGTTGATCAGCACTGATGGCCTGCAGTGCACAGGTTAATATAGGGCTCCCGGATAGGGCCTGGGGTGAAGCCATGCTTAGAGGAGAGGTTATAAAAACCACCAGGTGGAAGTGGCTGGCCTCTTAGTCTGAAGACATGAGGGGAGGTAAGCAAACACAGGAAGATCACTGCATAACCATGACACCTTCTCTTTTAACCTAAACCAATGGACACAAACCACTGCTCGCTCGAAAGGCAACACTCTCGACCTCATATTCTCCCACCTCTGCACTCACTGCAACCTCTCGAACACCCTCTTTCCTCACGACCTTCTCCTTTTCACAGTCTACCCATCTTCTATCTCCCATACTGCCAACCTACAAACCATTACTCGCAGTAACCTTTGCCACCTCAACACTCCCATCTTTATTCTGCTACTGACTGGCTTTATGATAAAATCGCACCCCTGTGGGGGGAGCATGCGGTGCTTCCACGGCACCGGCCGCATGAGCGAGTAGCTCCGCCCTACTTCACCGATTTAGGCTTCATATCGGGGGCCAGAGGTGCACCAAACTTACCACAACAGCTCCCAACACCCCCCGGACTGAGTTGTGCATGCCGTCGAAGCTCAAAAAGGGAAGAAAGACCGCGCAGAGGTCACTTACCAACTATCTGCTGAGGACTCAGGAACACTACAGCATGTCCCAAGATGGTGCTGGCAGCCCTGCTTCTACCTCACTACAGACTACACAGGACGTTGCTGCTCCTTCACAAGACTGTGAGTACTCGCCCCCTTACAAAAGCAGACTTGGATAAGAGTCTGGAATCTATTTACAGCAAAATAGCAACTAAGTTCCAAACGGAGCTGCACAAAAGCACCCTAACGTAGGAGATTTCTGCCCTGAGAGCCCGCACTGACTGCTTAGAAACTAAGCATGATGAACTCAGTATAGCCCACAATGATCTCTCCAGGGAATTTGAGACTCTCACTGCGGCTGTCTCTCAATTACAATTTCAAGTCGAGGACCTCAACAATCGTAATCGCAGGAACAATCTCAGGATCAGAGGGGTTCCTGAAAGTACCTCTGATCTTATCCCTGCTATGCATAAATTGTTCCAATCCTTCCTTCCAGACCATGAGATAAACCTCCCAGGGATATTGTCCTCTGCCTAAAGGACTTCCTTATTAAGGAGGAAATCCTCAGAGCTGCCCGCAATTCCCACAATATTTCCCTGGACGGCACTCCAATTCAAATATACCCGGACAGACGTCGTAAGATGAAAGAGGTCACTACAGTGCTTGCAAACCCATGTATACGCTACAGATGGGGCTTCCCCTTTAAACTTTCAGTTCCCCACAATGGCACTACATACTCAGCGACTACCCTGTTGGAAGGTCAAGAAATCCTGGTAAAATTGGGCTTTATGGATGCCGACACCCTTCCTCGCCCCCCTTCTACTCCCAGATCAACGCCCATTTGGAGCACCCCGTCCCCGAGAAAAGACTGCAGACGTCAAAGACATGAAGCTGGCCAAAACGCCCAACAAACCTAAACGCAAGCATTTTTATTATCATTGTGATCTTTTTCCACAGTTCTTAGTGAATTCCCACTTATCTTCTGGAATCTCCTGAAGGTTGAACACCATCTACTGTCCTTTTGTGGAACTTCCGGAACACGGTTTCTGACAGGTTACTGCAAGACTCTATCATCTTGGTTCTGCAAGCTTAGAGCCATCATTGGAGACACTTTTTAGATTACCTCTACATGTCTGAATATCAACCAATTCCCCCCCCCCTCCCTTTTTTTCTTTTTTTTTCTTTTTTTTTCTTTTTCTCTCCTCTTCCCTTCTGGGGATGTTTTTTTTTTTCATGCACCCGCTTATTGCAGGAAACTTTTCCTGGGACTTCCTTTACTTTTCCTGGTTGGAATTGGACCTAGGACTTTTTTTTGTTTTATCTAGCAGGCTAGTTCGGTGGTTGTCGATACTATGCTACCCCACTCCTCTCATATCCGGCCTTCCCCTGGAATACTGCATATGACTCTAGGAGTTAAGGGAGCTTTTGCCCCTTACATATCTTATTTTACTGTTTCGGGTGTTTGCTACTTGCAACCTGACCCATTGTTAGTCCAGCGCAAGTTGGTTCTACTGGCACTTTTTTTGGTTGTTTATTTGGTTGTTTTATGTTATGTTAAGTTTTTATTATTTCAGTTCTTGAAGCATTCCAGATGTCTTGTGGTGGAGAGTTTCGGCACTGCACCTTTAAAACCTTTAAACCTCTCAGGTGAGCCTCATTTATTTTCCCTTAATAGATGGTGATAACTTGTGTTGCCCATAATGTGCAGGGCTTTAACTCTCCTCACAAGCGAAAAAAAGAATTCACTTCCTATAAGAAACCGAGAGCCCAGATCATTTTACTACAGGAGACCCATTTTACCTCTGACAAACACCCATCCTTTTTTCATAAGTCATATAAGCAAGCCTTTTATACCCTATATCAATCAAAATGCAGAGGGGTAGCTATCTTTTTTCATAACTCCTTCCTGCTGGAGGTGAAACAGGTCTATAGGGACCCAGAAAGCAGATTTATTATCATAAAAGGTTTAGTGGCAGGACGGGAACTCACTATAGCAAATGTGTATGCCCCCAATGGAGCACAAGCCACTTTCTTTACTACCTTCTTTAAGATTTTGGAAAGATATTCTTCCACCCACGTTTGTTGGCGGGGACTTTAATCTAGTAGCGCACCCTCAGATGGACAGATGCTGTGTGCTGTCGACCCACCCTTCCTCTCTTTCCTACTTTCAACTCTCCTTTTTACTCCCCTTCTAGACACCTAGGGTGTCATCCTTTTTCTTTACTACACAGAAAAAAATCTCTCGGTATGCGTTGATCATTAGGTGCTGTTACTGTGAGGACGGGGCTGAGAGCCATATTTTGTGCATTGTCCACTATTTTGCTCCATACCTCACAGTGGTTCAGTGCCAACTACCGTGTTTCCCTGAAAATAACACCTACCCCGAAAATAGGCTCTAGTTTAAAGTGGTTGTCAAATTCCAAAATGCACTGTGCTACAATATTACACAATGCGATACATGCATGCTGCTGCAATCCACGTGACAAACACCTTCAGTACATTGGCGCTCAGCTGATCCCTCGCTGCTCTCCTCCTCCTTCTCAGCCCCCCCGCAGTGCTCGTCGCAGGGAAGGGCCAAAGAAGCGTCGAGCGGCGCTCCGCTAATTCCCCGCTGCACTCCTCTTCTGCTCTTCTTTCAGTTGTCAGTGTGTATCTTGGGCCCCCCTCCCTCTGCAATGCTTGGAGTGTGCCCTGGGCTGCACCACAAAATGAAGGTCAGTACGGGAAGAGAGGATTGGCGGGTCACGGCACTATAACAAGGCACCCATCACAAACAGACCACAGAAAAACGCACAGTTCACACTACAGAATACTGCAACATGGTGCTCCCAGGATTCCACACCCACGTTTACTTAGTTCCACTGGGGATTCCTGACCGCAGAATTAATATAAGACCCGGGCTTATTTTTGGGGAAACGCGGTAGTTTGTGTTTTTTCACTTTTTTTTTTCTCCCGGTATGTTCATTGCAAATAAATCTATCTATTAATCTTCCACCACACTGCAGGTTATAAAACGGGATATTTGTTGTAGAGGCTATTGCCCACAGTTTACGGATACCTTCTATTGCTGTACTGGAATCTTGTCTGGTATTTTGTTGATATCCATTGGTTCTTTGATGTGGTTGTATTACTGTCTATTAATGGCTTTCATTTACTATAGTATGTCATACTACTACCGGTATGTTTAACCGCATGAAAAAAAAAAAAAAAAAAAGAATTGTACCCGAGTCACCTCCATCAGATCATCCGTTGCAGCTATTACCTTTTGTACCACCCCCCCTTTAGATTATAAATTCCATGAGCAGGGCCCTCCTGTATTGAAATTGTACTGTAGCCTCTCTACACTGTAAAGTGCTGCGTAATCTGTTGGCGCTATAAAAATCAGGTATAATCAGGGCCGTCTTTAAGGCAGGGCAAAAGGGGCAGCTGCCCTGGGCCCTGTCATTGTTGTGGGGCCTCATACTTCATACCTCAGCTGCCTCATACTTACCAACTATCCCAGTTTACATTCCATTGCCCCTTGAAGTTTTAGTCCCTTGCTGTGTCCTGAAATCTCAGTGTAAAGTGCTGCTACTAATGCTGCCCAGCTCTGCCCTATTGTTGTGTACAGATGACTCACCTGCAGACCATATTTACATGTAAATAACCTGCATTCATATGTAAATATTGTAAACATTCATATGTAAATAGCTGCATCCCGTAACATAGATCTGTAAATAAAAGGTGCCATTCATATGTATATCATGCCCCCTGCAGTGAGGATATGATGTGCTGTAACCTCTAGCAACCAATCAGTGAGCAGTATTACTGTACAGTCATCTCTATCAACCAATCAATAAGCAGAAATCATGTACAGTAACCTCTAGAAACTAATCAGTGAGCTGTAATGTGTGCTGTAACTACTAGCAACCAGCCAGTAAGTGATAATGATACACTGTAACCTCTGGCAACCAATTGCCTGATCTGATACAGTAAACTGATCTTAAGTCTAGCTGCTATTTATTGTATGTCTCCGAGCAGGTGGAGAGCAAAATTGTATGGGGGGGGGGGGGGGGGTAAGAAAATGTTTGCCCAGGGTCCAATCAATGTTAAAGACGGCCCTGGGTATGATAATAATAATATAAGTGGAAACCCATGTGAAAGCCCTGATCTGAAATTGGAGTGCATACAAGATGAATGTAAACAATGGAGTGGGACTAGATTGACCGCCTTTAAAACCACCGAAAAAATATATATCCCTGGATATATCAAAAGAGCATTTAAAAATGACAGTTATCCTTTAATTGCTAGACTCTAGGGTCATCAGTCACACTAAATATCTCCTAAGAAAAATGCAGTAGGTTCAGGTGGATTAAAAAAATATACAGTCTCTTATCATCTCGCTCCTGGAACTGGCTCTCTTCCAGCTTAAATCTTTCCGTCTGATATGCCTTTACTTAAATATGGAGAAGAAACATTTCAGAACTTTTCTAAAAGTTTTGCTTGTAACCTTTTGTAATTTTCACGCTGACCTCGTCTTGCATTATCTCAGCAGCGGCACTTAGAAGCACCCAGAGGGGACACTTTTGTGGATTAAATGTAGATGAGTTTCATTTAAAAAAATCAGAATTGTAGCTTCCATTTTCCTTTTTAACTTTCAGAAACATGCAGATTATAGAACAGTAGAAATCTCAGTGCACATGTTACAGACATTACAAATCTCACCATCTTTTAAAAGGCTTCCTCGAGTCAGTTAAACTCACTGGATCATGCTTACTGCACTTGCTGTGTGATGTCCAGGACTGCTTTTGTTGTACATCTTCTTATTAATCCTGTATTAAAGCAAAACTTAAGTCTTAAAAACTGCAAGCAGACAGACATTGTGGAAGAGACATGCAATGCCTCTACTGCCGTAAAGTAAACCTACCTGCCTGCTCTCCGTCGTCTTTAGAATGTACACTGAGCTCTGCATACACAGGATGTCATCCCGTGATGACCAATGCAGACAGTTGCATCCCGGCACCTGGAAGAAGCTGGGTAGAGGTCGAGGATGCCATCAAGGAACCTGGGACCACTGAAGGAGACGCAAGTATTGTAATGCTTTAACAAAAGAAGAAATCGAAATGAAAATAGTTGATGTGCTTAACACTTCACCTTAGTCAATATTTCTCTCCTCTTCGCCCGCAGTGACAGGACAGGTTACACGGGTTCTGCTTGGTCGCACCGCCAATGTGATGGATCCGAACAATTAGAATGCTCCTAAATGTACCTCCTGATGAGGTACGTTTTGGAGATTAAGCTGCAGGGGATTTATAAGCCCCGGACTGTTCAGGGGACGACCCAATGCGTCAGTACTGGTGATCGCCGCACTCCAGGTGAGCGTGAACGATGGGGGGGGGGAGCGGTGGCTGGGGAGGGTGGCGAAGGCATCCTGTGTAAGTTCACCTTACAGATTTTTCTTTAATGGTGAACTTACCCTTTCTGTTTCAATATGTTTATTGAAAATTTTGAATAAACAGGAATAAACAAGACTACAATCTGCTCCTTGTGCGCCCTCGCAGGGGCTACAAAACATGAATATGAAACCGAAGGGCAAACCATCACATTATACTTATCAAAACACAACAAGGGAAGGAAAAAGTGTAGGGAATGGTATCGAGATTGGCTCCAGTACCAAGCAACTCGTTCCTTTATCGTTTCCGGAGGGCAAGCCCTTCTCCCACTACTCCCTCCTATGGGGGGCAGCAGTATTTGTTAGCAATGAGAGAGATTGCAAAGAAGAGTGAAAAGAGATAGGGAACAGAAGAAGGAAAGGTTGGAAGAAAAGAGGGGGAAGAAAGGAGGGGGAAAGTTCGGGTGTGGATGCCTCGCCAAGAGGAGTTAGACCAAGCCCAGGCCTGCAGCTAGGAGCCCGGGGAACTCATAGGAGATCCACGGCTCCCAGATTTTTAGAAACTTAGCATGAGAATTATGGACAATACTGGACATACGTTCCTGAAGTAACATGGCAGTCTACCCATTGGGACTTCCAGGCTTGGGCAATGGTCCGCTTGGCCGCTATAAATAAATAAGTAGCCAGCTTTTGTTGAGGGCCTCGCAAACCAGGTACCGGGCAATGTAGAAGAGCTAGCTTAGCGTCCCTTCGGATCGTAAGGTGGAAGAGTGTCTGCAGCAAACCGAAAATCCTAGACCAGAATCCCACCAGCCTTGGGCAAGCCCACCATGTGTGCAGAACATCACCTCGCTGTCCACAGTTGCGGAAGCATCTGTCAGTACTCCCAGGGAAAGCCCGGGCTGTGCGGGCAGGTACCCAATACCATCGGAACATTACTTTATATGCAGCCTCTAGGGTATTTGTGTTGAACGAGCATTTGGCGACCGTTTTCCAGGCCCTGCTCCAGTCCTCTGGGTCTACTGGGGCCTGAAGGTCCTTTTCCCATTGAGTCATATAAGAGAGGGGTGCTAATGGCGGGCGACCATTCAGAGAGGCATAAATGGCCGAAATAAGACCTGGGGACCCTGGGGCGTGCTGGCATGAATGTTCAAAAAAAGTTTTTTGGAAGGGGTAGGTGGACATGCGGCGCAACGTTGCAATCCAGTGCTTTAATTGGATAAAGTGATAATGCTCATTAGCCGGCGCCTCATGTGTTTCCCGGATACTCTCCCAGGAGGGGAATAAGCGTGAGGAAAGAAAATTTTGGACTCGTGGGTAGCCATGTGAGGACCACCAGGAGAATGCCTGGGGCTCCTCCAGACCCGGGGGGAAAAGAGGGTTATGAGTGATGGAAAGTAGGGGTAGAAAGGGGGACATCCGATTACTGGAATAGCGAACTGAGTCCCACACCCGCAGACCATGGAGCAGCATGGGGCTTAGGGAGGGAGGGCGCAGATTCCTGGGGAGCCAGAGGAGTGCCTGAAGTGCACAAGGGTCACAGCCAGGCACCTCCAGGAGCACCCACAGAGGGACATCTGCGGTTGCATGGAGCATAGTCAACGGAGAGATCTGGGCTGCTGTGTAATATTTAGAGATATTGGGGACCCCCAAGCCTCCGCGGAGCCTATGGGTATAAAGGGTCGCTCTAGGCACCCTGGGGCGTTTGCGCGCCCATATAAATTGGAGGATTTTATTCTGCAAGAGTCTAAGGAAAAAAGTGGGTACCCGGACAGGCAAAGTACGAAAATAATAAAGGACTTTAGGAAGAATCGTCATCTTCACCGCCGAGATCTTGCCTATCCATGAGAGAGTGGAGAATTGCCAGGCTTGCATAAGGGTGGACACCGTTCGCAACAGGGGATAGTAATTGGTCGAGAAAAGGGAAGAATAAGATGGTGTTAATTTGACACCCAAATAATCAATCAAGTGGGATGCCCAACGGTATGGAAAATGGTCCTGGAGACGCTGCACCAGTTCCAGAGGGAGAGTAACGTTCAGCGCTGTGGTCTTGGCGGGGTTAATTTGAAGACCCGAGAAGGCTGAAAATTGGTCTAATACCAGTTGCAGGTTGGGCAGGGAGATAAGCGGGTTTGATATGGTCAAAAGGGCGTCGTCCGCAAAGAGGTTCACTTTGTATTGAGTGCCCGCGTAAGGGATTCCCGAGACATCGCTATTGGCCCTAATCGCCGCCGCCAGCAGCTCCAATGCTAGGATAAATAGTGCCGGGGACAGGGGGCATCCCTGTCTAGTCCCCCGGAGTATCGGGAAAGGGTCGTGAACTTACCCTTTAATACATTTGATACATTAGGGTAAAAACTCTTTTTTGCAGTGGAAATCTCCTCCCAGCCACCCCCCCATACTTACCTGAGCCTAATCTCGATCCATTTATGTGCACGAGAGTAGCGGCTCTCATGGCTCTCTCCCTCCTCGCTGGAAAGATTGATAGCAGTGGGAGCCATTGGGAGCTCCTGTCAAGCAAATCCTATGAGGGGGCTGGGGCGTGCCCTTATGTCTTAGTCAATAGGCCCAGGCAGTGAGGCTCGGGAATGAGTCTGCATGAGTGCCCTCATAGAAAGTGGCTTTCTATAAGGGCACTCTCATGGAGGGTTAGGACAAGAGCGCCAGTGGGGGATCCGAGAAGGAGGATTGGGGCTGCTCTGTGCAAAACCATCACACAGCAGGTAAGTTTGAGATATTTATTATTTGAATTAAAAAAATAAAAACTGGCTTTAATAACCCTTTTAATAATTAAAGAATTGGTTCTATAATGCTGCTAACTTTATCAAAAAAGAGGATGTTTAATGGTTCTGAAGTGATGGAAGGCTCTGTGTAATGGTGATAGAAGTGTCTGGTGAGCATAAATATGGATTTTTTTTTTCTTTTTCTGTTGGGTTATTTGTTGGAAAATGTTATGTGTTGTGATGTGTTATACAATGGAAAAAAATGTAATAAAAATTATGTGATTTAAAAAAATAATTCACCTTTACTAACTTTTGCGAAAAATATCCTCAGCTCCTCTGCTGTCAAAATACATTGATCGAGAAACATTTTCCAACATTCCTGTTCAACAGAAGTCAATCTCACAATGAACTTCTTTTGAACAGGGAGTGCAGTACATTGATTGAAAATTGGCCGGTCCCTGCTAAAACACCCCAATTTAGATTAATCTTTGCCAGCTTTATACTTCAACATTGCTTCACATGCATTCATATTAAATAACAAATATCTGATGGTACATTTTAAAAAGGGGGCTCCAGTATCCCCCCAAAAAATGTTAAACTCAGCAGTTACAAATACTTTAGCTGCTGACTTTTAATATATGGACACTTACCCGTCCAGGGATCCAGCACTGTCTTTACCCAAGCCGATTTTTCAGTGGGTTTCATGTCCCCAGCGCCAGCATCTTAACTATAGGAAATCAACAGTGAAGCCTTGCAGCTTCACAAACGGCACATGTGCGAGCTGTGCTGCGATTTTCGAGTGGTCCTGCCGTCTTCCAGGACCTGTGACGTGTTCCAGAAGGCCGTAGGGGAAGGGCGGCTGTGGCGCTCTAAATCGATAAAAGGGCGGGAGGAGGCAAACAAACAGGACTTCCCCTTTTAGGAGAAGTTCTGCTTTAAGAGGCATAACAAATTGGGTACCCAAAGGATCTAGCAGTTGCATGCTATAACAAAAAGAGAAAAAATTGAAAAAAGAAAAAAAAAAAAACTGGAAAAACAAAAACAGTCTATGAAGTCTATACATTTTTTTTTTTTCTCTTGATCTGAGACTGTTCCAGGACTTGCCCATTTTCCAAGTAGTGTCACAGCCTCCTTCAATGACAGTGATGTTTTCCTGCTGACTTGCTGAAGAATTTGCACCGATTTTAAAATCCTTTTTTATTTTTGTACTGCCAAGCCTCTTCGTTGGATGAGAACCATCGCAATGACTTTGCCAATTAACCTTTATAACCAGTTTTAGTGGCATTTACAGCATGCTTCTTGTTAGCAAGTGGTAGACCATTTCTGTTTGCATGTTTCAGCCTGTTTTACCCATCATGCTTATCTTATTTTATGTCTTCAGCACATAAAGCTATAAAATAAGTGGCACAGTATGCTTGCAACTTTTAAATACCATAGGTACCCAGCTTGTTTTTTTTTTCTTTTTCTTTTATTTATATATATATATATATATATATATATATATATATATATATATATATATATATATATATTCTTGCGTACCAAACATAATATATTCAAATTGCATACTGCTGTGTTTTTCTCTACTGGCCCAGATATTAAGTGGTTGCTATGGGTGACCTGTACGTTTCCTGTACAAAGCAGATGCTGCAATTAGTCTAACCTGTTTTTAACTGCCAGCTATGAAATGTGCAGTTGACAGCAGCCTCTGCAGAGAAGGACCACAGGCATGGAAAATCTGAAAACTATTTTGTTATCCTTCTGCTAGAAAACTGCAGGTACAGAGAGATTTAATATGGACAGAACAATTCCTGAGGTCAAATCATTCTTATAATATAAACTCCTAAGTGAAAGAAAAAACAATACAATGTTAGAAGAATAGAAATAAAAGTTACTCATATTGCATCTGGCTTCCTCCGGTAGGCAGGAGGGGCATTGGCGGGCCTGATCCCCAGATCCTGGCCCTCATGCCCCGGCCGGGGTTATGGTATACTTTTGTTTTTTCTTCCCAGTCACATGATACCTTAATGCCTCTTCATCTTTGGTCTTCTGGTGGTGGGCAGTCCTGGATGACACAGAGAGGCTCTATGGTTTTGACATCTGCACCAATCTGTGCCTCAGTACAATGTGAGTGCCTAGGGAGCAGCACCATGATACCCTGCACTCTGTGTTTGTTCATTCTTCTTGGTTGTGCGCCACCGGTTGTCATTCAACACATGAGAAAATCTTGTGCTAAGGAAGAGGCAATTCAGGGGACAGCTCTGATCTGAAGATGATTATTGCAGCTAGAGATAATCAGAGACATTTTTCTTTTAATGTCTAAGATAAAGTTTATAAAAATAAACACCAGAGTTGGGCTTTAAGATATGTGCCCCAGTAATATACACTATATTACCAAAAGTATTGGGACTTCTACTTTTACATGCACATGAACATCCCATGTGGCATCCCAGTTTTAAGCCCCATACACACTATCAGATTTTCTGCTGATTCTTTTTCCTTCAGATTTACCAAAACCATGTAGTGCAAAGGCCTGCCTGATTGCATACAAATTGAAACTCCTAAGGTTTGACCTCATATTTTATGGTTTTGGTAAATCTGAAGGAAAAAAAATCAGCAGAACATTTGATAGTGTGTATGGGGCTTTAGTTTGTAGGGTTTAGTATTCAGTTGGCCCACCCTTTGCAGCTATAACTGCTTCAACTATTCAGGGAAGGCTGTCCACAAAGTTTAGGAGTGTATCTATGGCAATGTTTGACCATTCTTCCAGAAGTGCATTTGTGAGGTCAGGCACTGATGTGGATGAGAAGACCTGGCTCACAGTCTCTGCTCTGCTGTTTTGCTGTACCCAGTGTAATCCCCTCAGGTCAGTCTGTCCCCCAGTATAATCCCCCCAGGTCAGTCTGTCCCCCAGTATAATCCCCTCAGGTCAGTCTGTCCCCCAGTATAATCCCCTCAGGTCAGTCTGTCCCCCAGTATAATCCCCTCAGGTCAGCCTGTCCCCCAATATAATCCCCTCAGGTCAGTCTGTCCCCCAGTATAATCCCCCCCAGGTCAGTCTGTTTCCCAGTATTGCCCCCCCAGGTCAGTCTGTCCCCAGTGTAATCGACTCAGGTCAGTCTGTCCCCCAATATAATCCCCTCAGGTCAGTCTGTGCCCCAGTATTACCCCCCCCCCCCCAGGTCAGTCTGTCCCGAGTGTAATCCCCTCAGGTCAGTCTGTTCCCCAGTATAATCCCTCAAGGTCAGTCTGTCCCTCAGTATAATCCCCTCAGGTCAGTCTGTCCCCCGGTATAATCTCCTCAGGTCAGTCTGTGCCCCAGTATAATCCCCCAAGTCAGTCTGCCCCCCAGTATAACCCCCCAGGTCAGTCTGTCCCCCAGTATAATCCCCACAGGTCAGTCTGTCCCCCAGTATAATCCCCCCAGGTCAGTCTGTCCCCCAGTATAATCCCTCCAGGTCAGTCTGTTCCCAGTATAACCCCCTCAGGTCAGTCTGTCCCCAGTATAAACCCCTCAGGTCAGTCTGTCCCCCAATATAATCCCCTCAGGTCAGTCTGTGCCCCAGTATAATCCCCCCAGGTCAGTCTGTTTCCCAGTATTACCCCCCCGGTCAGTCTGTCCCCAGTATAATCCCCCCAGGTCAGTTTGCCTCCCAGTATAATCCCCCCAGGTCAGTCTGCCCCCCCAGTATAATCCCCTCAGGTCAGTCTGTGCCCCAGTATAATCCCCCCAGGTCAGTCTGTGCCCCAGTATAATCCCCCCAGGTCAGTCTGTCCCCCAGTATAATCCCCCCCGGTCAGTCTGTCCCCCAGTATAATCCCCCAGGTCAGTCTGTCCCCCAGTATAATCCCCCCAGGTCAGTCTGTCCCCCAGTATAATCCCCCCAGGTCGGTCTGTCCCCAGTATAACCCCCTCAGGTCAGTCTGTCCCCAGTATAAACCCCTCAGGTCAGTCTGTCCCCCAATATAATCCCCTCAGGTCAGTCTGTGCCCCAGTATAATCCCCCCAGGTCAGTCTGTTTCCCAGTATTACCCCCCCCTCCCAGGTCAGTCTGTCCCGAGTGTAATCCCATCAAGTCAGTCTGTTCCCCAGTATAATCCCCCCAGGTCAGTCTGTCCCCCAGTATAATCCCCCAAGGTCAGTCTGTCCCCCAGTATAATCCCCTCAGGTCAGTCTGTCCCCCAGTATAATCCCCCCAGGTCAGTCTGTCCCCAGTATAACCCCCTCAGGTCAGTCTGTCCCCAGTATAAACCCCTCAGGTCAGTCTGTTTCTCAGTATTACCCCCCCCAGTCAGTCTGTTTCCCAGTATTACCCCCCCCCCCCCCAGTCAATCTGTTCCCCAGTATAATCCCCTCAGGTCAGTCTGTCCCCAGTATAATCCCCCTAGGTTAGTCTGTGCCCCAGCATAATCCCCTCAGGTCAGTCTGTCCCCCAGTGTAATCCCCCCCGGTCAGTCTGTCCCCCAGTGTAATCCCATACCAACAAACAAAGACTTTGATTTGATTTTCAAATCCCAGAACTCAAGGGTTTCTATTAACATTTTGACTGTTGAACCACATTCAAATATATGTATTTAATATTTCAAGCTTGTAGCTAGCCACAATCAGGGAGAACAATACAGTAAGTACATGATTACATTCAATATAATGGTTCTGACTGAAGCTGGGGGCCTCTTATACTTTCTACAAGGGGGGAGGTACCTTGTGAGCCTCTTTGAAGTCCTAATTAATTTGTTGGTTATTTACATTGGTAAACAGATGGTCATTTAGCACTTAGACATCACTTCCAGTGTTCTCTAGGAAAAGGCCTTTTCATAGCTGCAGGTGTGAATTGCATTTGACCGCAAACAGCTTCTACATACATCCTGGGCCTTTGTAACAAGTATACCTGCTTAATCAGAATACATGTTTTGATAAATAAATGGCTATTCAGTTTACCCAATCAACTTCTACACACTCTAAAGAGTTAAACTGCAAATAGAATTTATTGCAAAAAGAAGCGATGTACAACAATTTATTAGCACAATGACCCAAGACCTCCCCATATAATCCAACCCTCCCCAAAAATATTCCTCTTAACCAAGCACACTATGTAGGGCAAAAATACCCCTTGTATGACCGAGGGTCAAAAAAGTGCAAAAAAAACCCCACAATAAGCAAGCCCACCCTCCCCAATGGAAAACACCCCCCTTGATTCCTAAATAATGGCTCAAAGCCAGCTAAAAAATGGAATCTCTGCAGTTCTTTCCTAAAACTGAGTGTCTGTGTAAAACACATATAACATACATACAATTTAAAATCAGCGCTCAGTGGAACTTATATCACACTATCCCATAATGGAAAGATGCACGGAATAAGAACCACACTCCATTAAATCTACAAAGCTACTCTAAGTTCATCAGTCAGTGGGGCTGAAAGGACAACGGATTGAACGTGGGCCTATCATAATGCAGTCAAATATTTATACATCCGTATTCCATGTGAGTGTAATGAAGATTATAATCAGTCCTGACTGCTTAATCCAGGTAAGTAGTCATTGAGAACAAGGAGATATAGCATCACTGGACTAAATACACAATACTGATCCAATCTGCTCAGATATTCAGTCATTGTATATAGGCGATTACAACAGATTCAAGTAAAGTAAAGCATGGCGATGTGAAAGTCTTCCCGCAGTGTGCAGGTGATTGTATTCACTCCCAATTATAGGTAACACTTCTCAATGTTTCTTCATGCTAAATTTACTCACATATCCCGCTATATATATATATATATATATATATATATATATATATATATATATATATAGGAGGCCTGCCCCCTGCCACTCCTAGTTAGGGATTTTTCAGGGGCTCCAACATACACGCTATGCCACTCCAGCTCTCTGCCCTGCCTCTTTTCCAGAACCCTCTGAAAACCAGAGGAGGCACCCAAGAGCTGAAGCACATGCTAGTCATCTGATGCTACACTAAACCACTCTCCCCCCCCCCATCAAAAGAAACGGGCCTAGCTCACAACATAGGCCTGCCTAAATTTACCTGAGCAGACAGTACAATACAGTTGTTTATTATTTGAATGGAACAGTGGAGTCTCGGGTAGTGTAGCAGTGTTCCTCGGTGACACTAGATGGAGTCCCAGGTGATTGCTACATTTATACAACAGCTGTTCATTACTTCCACTTTCTGCATAATGTGTTTTCATTATATCACATTGTCCCTTTTATTCATACTTTTGATGAATTAAAATCTCAAAGGGAATCTTGCCTGATCTTTTTGGGCTACAGAAATATTTATTATTTTAATCACTATCTAACATATTAATGTGCATAACAAACATTTTGATTGGTGGGGGCAGTTGAAACCCATCAAGATGCTGAACTTGTGCTTTAGTGTAATGGGTGTGAACCGTGTCACGTGAATATGTGATGGGCTCTTTGCATTGGAATATTCTGCATTATTTAACATATGATAGCAATATATCATAGCCTTCCCCGCCTCTTCTCCATCCACTTCCACTCCACAGAGGAATCCTGTCCACGGTCCTGTTTTATGAGAACGGTTTCTCATTTATGATGCTGTATTTCTTTCCTTTGTAGAAGGATCATTAAAAATGTTCCTTTCAAAGCTGAACTGTATACTTCAATTCTCAGAAATAGCAGCAAGACGACTACCAGATTGTCTGCACTGCTAACGTGCAAATATTGATAAACTGTTTGGCTCACATATTATTTTTTTTTCTTTAAAGAAATCCTGTCAACCAGACTGTTTATTTTAACAAGAAAAATCTTCCCATAAGATTATATGTGTGTATTTTATGCATGGTATTTACCTAGTAAAATTTAGTGGTTTTAAAGGCTCAATATTTTTCTATGCATGAAGGTAAAAAACCTGTGAGCAGCAGCCTCCCCAGCCCCCTTAATACTTGCCTGAGCCCAGTCGTGATCCAGTAAAGTGCACAAGAGCCTCAGCTCTCAGGGGACTCTCCCTCCTCATTGGTTGAGACAGCAATGTCAATCAAATCCAATGAGAAGAGAGAGGGGGCGGGCCTAGCCAAAGCTTTGTGTGTGAATGGACATGCAGAGCAGGGACTCGGGAGCAAGCCTGCTTGGGTGCTACCAGAGCCAGCTGTTTACTTTGGAGGCACTTGGCAGGAGGGAATGGCCATGAGCGCCGGTGGGGGACACAAGAGGAGGAAGACCTGGGCTGCTCTGTGTAAAACCACTGCTAAGAGCGGGTAAGTATAAAAAAAAATCTTTTTGTTTTTTTAATTTTTAATATTGCCTTTAATATAACTTTAAGGCCTCTTTCACTTGAACGATCCATTCAGGTCCGCCTGTCAGTTTTTTAGACGGACCTGAATGGATGCTCCATAGACCTCTATGGAGCGTCGGATGTCAGCGGTGACACGTCCGCTGACATCCGACCCACTCCGATCTGAAATAGTGTGGTGGAGGAAAAACCTACTTTTCCATTCGTCATCCGATCGGGTGACGATGGACTCTGCGGTCCGTCGTCATCCGATCTCCCATAGGGGAGAGCAGTGCTCTGACAGGTCCATCCCTGCACAGTGTGGAGAGACAGATCTGTCATCTTCCTGCTCAGCAGGGATCGACGGAGCGATCTCCGCTGAGCAAGTGGATGTCCACGGGGCGGATCATCATGGATCTGTCCCGTGTGAAAGAGGCTTTAGGCTGCATTCACACCTGAGTGTTTTCAGCTCATAAATCCTGAAAAACGCCCAACAAGCAAAATCCCATTCATTTCAATGGGACCTGTTCACATCTGAGCGTTTTGTCACCTGAATCAAAATGCCTAGAAAACACACTAAGATCAAAAAAGAACATGAGCTTCTTTGGGGCAGATTACAAGTGTTTTTCTTCTGCCTTTTACATTGGTGACCTAAACAAAATTGCAACAAAAACGTGGCACAATCGCGGTAAAAACGCCTGACTTTGAAATGATCAGGTGTGAATGCAGCCTTAAGCCTCCCTTGTGTAGACATCCAAAAGCTTTGAGATAACTCTGGGCACCACCATCTTGGATATGATTTTAGGAGCCTCAGCAGACTCAGACCTGTCACTTCATTGACACCCTATAGCAGGGCAAACTAGTGTAGCACTACCCCCGAAGGAGCTGCTGGTTAGATTTGGGCTTACCGTTGCCTTCTATTCTACTCGCTTCACGTCTAGGGGTGTCCCTTGGTAGATGGCCCAGTAACTTGAGAGACCGACAACAGATCCACTTGAATGGAATTTATTTGCAAAAACGTAGACAATGAACAGTATCTTAAATTGGGATCAGAGGGTTGGAAATGAAGTTCAGGTACTCTTAATGTCAAAGTGAAAATGTTGAAGAACCTGCTTACTTTAACTGCATCCAGAGAATAGCCATTCTCAACTGGATGTTCACTCAAGTTGGACAGTACCTCTCTCACAAGGCCTAGCAGCCAACAAGGTGTTTACTCAGGAACAAGTTTCTGCCACAGACGTTGTTGTAGAACATACAAGATAATGTCTCTGCCACAGATGTTGTAGAACACGTAGGGAAACTAAACTTGAAGAACACTCGTAGGATACCTGGATCCTTCAACCAGCTTGGCGATATCCACGAGACCGGATTCCCTTGGGTACTTCAGCCCTTCCAGGCTCTTACTAAGAAACCAACCGTATGTGGTCTTCTGAAGAGTCTTCCCCTGGAATGCTTGAAGTCACTGGGTCTCTCCCAAACCAGAGACGCCACCCAAACACCTCAGTATCCTCCTTTAGTTTCTTTGCCTCTGGATAGCCAGCCCCAAGACCTCAAGATCGGGTGGATCCGCACCCCAGGCCATAGCCTTCCTGGGGGCTGGTCAGGAGGACCATGATCATGAAGTCAGTACATCATTCTGGAACGGAACCCCAAACCACGTGACGTCCGCATCTTAAATACCCTCTCCCGGAAAGCACAGCAAGAGTGCCACTCCTACTGGGTGGGTTCCGAGAGAGTAACTTAAGCACCCAACCAGACCATAGTTCCATGCCTGCCAGAAGAGACAGTGCCCCCTGTGACCAGGCTGAACATCTCACAGTCCAGTCAGGCTGATGCTGAAGTGCAAATTTACACAATTGTACCCAAACCAAACTGCAGTTTAGGTATAACCTTAACTTTGAAAAACTCATAGCGCATGCTCTTCAGGAGCCGCCGCTACACTAGATAGAAACAATATGTGCTCAAATCCCAATAGCATGTACGTGTATATATTCTATCAGGTGATAAAGGATTGTGACCACATTTTAACACTACAGATTATGGATAAACCCTCTGCACACCGCTATATATCCTTTCTAACAAACTTTGAAATAAAAAAAATGTCCTTTTTCTGTTGCATTGCAGGTCAGCGACCAGAACTTAACCTAGTAAATCTCCCCCACTATGTGTCTGTTTGCCTCATGTTGGCATGGTGTCCACAGTACAATTTGCATTTGCAGAGCAGAGTAGGACTGGCCATAAAGGGATAACTTTGACGCAGTTGGCCAGGTCAAACATCTATTGCAAAATGTGTGAACTATAAATTCCTGTTTTTTCATTGCAAAGTTTGGTAGAAAGGATATAAAGCAGTGTGTAGAGGGTTTATACAGAATTTCTACCCTATAGCAGGTGTCCCAATACATTTAAAGGAAAGGGCTGGTTTACTGTCCTTGAGACTTTGGGGGGGCTACACTGTTGCCAGTGGGAGTAGAAAATGCCACAGCGCCAGTGATAGTAAAATTCCACAGTGGCAGTAAAAAAAAAACGCCCCAGGGTTAATGGTCATTTATAAGTAAAAAAAATGATTTTGCATCTGTGGTCAGTGGGTAGAAGAAAAATTCCTCATTGTTGGTGTCAGTGGTAGGAATAGATCGCCATCATTGGTGTAGATGGGAAGAAGCGTGCCCTATCTGTGGTTTCACTGGGGGGAAAAATGCCACATCGTTGGCGTCAGTGGAAGGAATAGTGCCTCATTGCTTGTATCAATGTGTAGCACTGACCCCCGAAAGAGCAGCTGGTTTTGCTGGGCTTACCATCTACCTCCTCCACCTCGTTCTTGTCTAGGAGTTCCCGAGGTTGATGGCCCAATAACTGCAGAGACCAACACTTGAATCCCTTTTGAGGAATTTTTATTTGGATAAAACTTTGAACAAAACAGTCTCTCAGTTGAGAATAGAGGCTATGGGTAGGAAAGTTCAGGTACTTGTTTGGAAACTGCTGACACATAAAGATGTCTATTTCTAGATGATCCAGGGAATCGCCACTCGCATATGGATACTTCAGCTGTCGGATAAATCCTGGTTTATGGATTTAGCAGCCGACAAGTAATTCAAACTTGGCAAAGTCTCTGCCACAGACTTGGTTGTAAAACTTTAGATGAACACAGAAAGTCTATCACAGAATCTTGCAGCCAGTCCGGCGATACCATAAAAATGCGGATTTACTTGGTGTCCTTTCAGCTCAGCTGCCAGGCTCTTACCAAGCAGCCAGCCTCGTGTGTGGCCCTCTTCTGAAGAGTCCTCCCCTGGTTGCGTTTTGAGTTACTGGGCCTCTCCAAACCCAAGACAGCACCGGACCACCTTGAAATCCTCCTTCCAGTTACTGTGCCTCGGACTAGCCAGTCTCGAGACTCGGAAATGGATGAATCCGCACCCCAGGCCACGAGGGCCCCTGGGGGCTGGTCAGGAGGACCAGGACCATGGAGTCAGAACATACTTCTGGACCAGAACCCAGAACCACGTGACCTCAGCATCTTAAGTACCCTCTCCTGGAATACACAGCGAGACAATGCACCCACTGATTGGGTCCGAAAGAGAGATTGGTACCCAATGCGTCCAACCAGACTGCGTTCCAATGCCTGTGAGAGACGATACATGCACCTATGACCAGGCAGAACATAATACAGTCCAGCCAAACTGATGCCAGAATCACAATTTACATAATTTAACCCTAAGACCCAACTATGGTCTAAGAAAAACAAAATTTACAAACATAGCACGTACTCTTCAGGAGTACCGGCGCTACAAGTGGAAGGAATAGTACCCCATTGCTGGTGTCAGTGGATGAAATAGTGTCTCATCATTGTTGTCCATGAAAAGAATAATAACCCAAGGACCAGATGGACGCAAGCAAAGGGCACCGCCAATTTATAGTATTTCCCTTTGCTCCTCCCTTAGTAGCTGCATAAAAGTTTAGGTAGAGAAGTGAAGGGCAGAGTGAAGGAGCTGGGCCAGCAAAGAGAGTAATTAGACACTCTTGGACGAGGAGGGGCAGTTACTGTGCTAGAGAATTGATTCTTCTAGATTAGTCAAATTTTCTTGCAAATTATGAAAAGAGAAAAGCGCTGCAAGAAAGCAATTCAAATTTTTGATTTTTCTTTGCTTTTACTGCCATTTTTTTTTTTTTTTGCTAGTGACAGGTGAAGGTGGAGGTCTCGAAGTACATATATTGGTGGAATTGAAACGTCAGTATTTTGCTAACACAACAATCAGTTTGATAATATAAAATACAAGGAACAGCCACCTCTTCTGTGAAAATATATGTTGTATTGGTGTCAGGGCAAACCTCCTCCCTTCTCCACAACATAAAGACGAATTGTTCTGTAGTCCAAGAAAAGGACTGGGTGGGCCGATTACTTGCCTTTAGAATTACACAGAAAATAAGCACAGGACAGCTCTGAATTTCTGATAAGTTCAATAGATATTTTTGCACTTCTCAAACAGATAAAGCAAAATAATTTCCATAGTACATTTAACAGAGCAAATAAGTGAATTTGATTGTTATGGTTTTCATGGACTTTAAAATGGCCAATGAAAATGAAATGAAAAATTAACAAAGCAATCCTCATATGTTTACTTGCCTCTGTCTATAGCAATTAGGGGTAGATTTACTAAAGGCAAATAGACTGTGCGCTTTGCAAGCGCAGCTGCTCAAGAGCTTAGCAAATGGGATGGTGCTTCACTTTGCAAAGAATACCCAATCACATGCAAGGACAATTTCAAAAAAACTGCTTGCCTATGATTGGATGAGGGAGGTCGGTAGAGCTTGTCCTCATTTACTAAGCTCAGGACCAACTGCTCTTGTAAAGTGTGTAGTCTAGTTGCCTTTAGTAAATCAACCCCATAGTGTGGCCTACTATTTCTTCCTCTATCTGCATGAATCACTTATGACAGTTCTTCCAGACACTGTGCAAACCTTGGGGACACCCCTGCAACTTTACTGCCTTTCCTTCGAGCACACAGCAGGTGATTGACCAGCCTCAGAAGTGCATGTTTTCCAGTGGGGACCGTGTAGAGAGGGGGTCTCAGTTCTGAGATGGCACTCTGTGCTGTGCAGTGTGTTACATCAGATGTCTCCTGGAAGCTGAGAAATACCATCTAACCTGTGTAAAGCTGTGGGGGAGACGAGACTACAGATAAACAGGTACAGCTTATGCAGGTGGATTTAATTCATTGTTGTGTATCACCTGAAGCCAGTCACTTCACTGGGCTTATGTAAAGGTGTTTATCATCACTTTAAAGTATATGTGGACCCAATCACTAAAATCTATTAAAATCTCTGTTAAAGGCCAACTCTAAGAAACGACTTTACTTACCTGAGCCTCCACTCCCCCAGCAGGTGGCTCTCCCTCAGGATTCAGCGGTGGACTGTCTATATGTGTCAACATGTCCAATGCAGGGCAAAGCTACCTTGCATTGCTCTTGATGCCAGGATCCTAGACCACTACACCATGGGGGAGAAGATGCTGCAGGGACTGGTCTAGCAGTGGCTGTTAGCGGGTGCATAGCATCAGAAAGTGGTTGCAAATGTGCTAGAGGAGAGCAGCAGCACTGAGATGAAAAGTAAAGAAACTCTTTTCAAATTCAAAACAAAATTACACATGTATGTGCTTTAAAAAGACAATGTCATCCAGCTAAGGTTTTAATCCATTTTTTTGCCTTTGGTCAGGTCTCCTAAAGCAGTGGTCATCAACCCTGTCCTCAGGGCCCACTAACAGGCCAGGTTTGCAAGATAACTGAAATACATCACAGGTGATATCATTTGCTGCTCAGTGATTGCGTTGTTCTAGTCTGCATCTCCCCCAAGGTAATACATAAAACCTGGCCTGTTAGTGGGCCCTGAGGACAGGGTTGATGACCACTGTCCTAAAGCATATCACATGCTACAGTTTTAGTTTTTACCTAAAAGAGCAGCCTAGATTGTAAGTTAGTAAGGAACTTTGTAGGTAAAATATTATCATGATGCCAGTGTATGCATATGTCTAGAACAGCTAAAGGTTTGCCTGAACTTGATCTGCTTTCTGCAAGTTGTGATGTCAGCAGGACATGGAGTGTTAGCTGCTCTTCCACTGTAAAGAGAGTTTGTTAAAGTCATAATTACCTACAGGTAACGATTGTGCCATTTCCTTATTGAATACCCTGCTTTTTAGTTAGACTGGAGTTCTTTTCCAAATATAACATTTTCAGGATATCCTGGAAACCATGCAGAGAAAGGCCATTTTGTAATTAATTTTTTTAGGTAGAGCTGTAAAGGTTGAGAAATTGTCAAATTTTAATTACTGTTAATACCTTGTTGGGAACATTTCCTCTTCCCCCTCCTGTTCTGATGACTGGTGGTCACTGGAACAGACAGTAAGGAGAAATACAATATCTCACAAAAGTGAGTACACCCCTCACATTTTTGTAAATATTTTATTATATCTTTTCATGTGACAACACTAAAGAAATGGCACTTTGCTACAATGTAAAGTAGTGAGTGTACAGCTTGTATAACAGTTGCTGTCCTCTCAAAATAACTCAACACACAGCCATTAATGTCTAAACTGCTGGCAACAAAAATGAGTACACCCCTAAGTGAAAATGTCCAAATTGGGCACAATTAGCCATTTTCCCTCCCCGGTGTCATGTGACTTGTTAGTGTTACAAGGTCTCAGGTGTGAATGGGGAGCAGGTGTATTAAATTTGGTGTTATCGCTTTCTTTCTCTCATACTGGTCACTGGAAGTTCAACATGGTACCCCATGGCAAAGAATTCTCTGAGGATCTGAAAAAAAAGAATTGCTGCTACATAAAGATGCCATAGGCTATAACATTTCCAAGACCCTAAAACTGAGCTGCAGCACAGTGGCCAAGACCATACAGCGGTTTAACAAGACCGGTTCCACTCAGAACAGGCCTCGCCATGGTTCCCCAAAGAAGTTTAGTACAGGTGCTCAGCGTCATATCTAGAGGTTGTCTTTGGGAAATAAACATATGAGTGCTGCCAACATTGCTGCAGAGGTTGAAGGGATGGGGGGGGTCAGCCTGTCAGTGCTCAGACCATACGCCGCACACTGCATGAAATTGGTCTGAATTTCTGTCGTCCCAGAAGGAAGACTCTTCTAAAAGATGATGCACAAGAAAGCCCAGAAACGGCTTGCTGAAGACACGCAGACTAAGGACATGGATTACTGGAACCATGTCCTGTGGTCTCATGAGACCAAGATAAACTTATTTGGTTCAGATGGTGTCAAGCGTGTGTGGCGGCAACCAGGTGAGGAGTACAAAGACAAGTGTGTCTTGCCTACAGTCAAGCATGGTGGTGGGAGTGTTATGGTCTGGGGCTGCATGAGTGCGGCCAGCACTGGGGAGGTACAGTTCATTGAGGGAACCATGAATGCCAACATGTACTGTGACATACTGAAGCAGAGCATGATCCCCCCCCTTCGGAGACTGGGCTGCAGGGCAGTATTCCAACCTAATGGCCCCAAACACTCCTCCAAGATGACCACTTGCTAAAGAAGCTGAGGGTAAAGGTGATAGACTGGCCAAGCATGTCTCCAGACTTAAACCCTATTGAGCATCTGTGGGACATCCTCAAACAGAAGGTGGAGGAGCGCAAGGTCTCTAACATCCACCAGCTCTGTGATATCATCATGGAGGAGTGGAAGAGGACTCCAGTAGCAATCTGGGAAGCTCTGGTGAACTCCATGCCCAAGAGGGTTAAGCCAGTGCTGGAAAATAATGGTAGCCACACAAAATATTAACACTTTTGGGCTCAATTTGGACATCTTTACTGTTATTCTGGCTCTTCTTTTTCACAATTGTATGAGTCTGAAATCCGCTATAATGATTTTGATTTAATGATTGAGAATTATTGTTTATCAGATTGTGAACAACATGATTACTAACAGACTGTTCCCACACAATGGGGTCATGCACATACTTGTGATCCTCAGATACTTCATGGATTATGAAGTCCAAAATAGCAGCACTGTTAGTGGCATGACTTAATAGCACACAGGGCAGTAAAATTACAGTAATATGGTCCCAAGTATAAACAGTTAATTGCTGTACTCTTACATGGATGCCACCATATTAGTTTATCAAGAGTAGGTGATGCTTCGAGCAGAGGGTAGTGAGTTGGTCAACACTCAAACATGCTTAGGACAACCATGATCTATAATCGGACAAAAAATAAAAAAAAAATTAAAAAATGAAAGAAACATTTAAAAAAAAATTCTCAGACTCAATTGACCACTTAGTCTTTTGTCTGCCATCCTTATTCTAGGTCAGTGATGGCGAACCTTGGCACCCCAGATGTTTTAGAACTACATTTCCTATGATCCACTACACTGCAGAGTGCATGAGCATCATGGGAAATGTAGTTCCAAAACATCTGGGATGCCAAGGTTCACATCACTGTTCTAGGTTTACATAGTTTACTTGGTTAATGAGGTTTATTGAAGTCATGGGTCCATCCAGTTTATTTCATGATTTTTTTTTATCCTCTAACCATTTCTGTGGCCCTGTATATTCTACTTCCTGAGGAAGTTACCTCAAGAAGCTCAAAAGTTTTTTGAGGTTGTCATGAAAACTTGCGGACAATAAAACAGGCAGCCACAAAAATAAGTGGGCAACAAACTAGCAATATGTGGCCACAAAAGGGCAGTCTGTGTACTAATGAGCTTATCTGGTCAACTTGCCTAATATTTGCACACATACACAATGAGACAGTCTGAATACATTGAGGTTGACCATATTGAATAATCATTCGTTTTTGGGTATGGGTACCTCTTTACCATTAAGAAAACTTTTTTCTAGTTTATGAATCCTTCATGTTTTTATTGTGCTGCATCTTCTATTCCAGGCACGTGAAAGTGGATGTTCCTGATAAGCTGGGCTTCACTCCCCTTATGGTGACTGCACAAAAAGGATATCTCAGGTAGTTATGTATTTTATTCCATTCTGCCCTTCCATTCAGAGTTATCCAGGTCACCGTGGGTGCAGTATATTTCTATGCCATTTTCAGTTTAATTGGTGCAGCTGGCTCCTATTATTGGTGGTATGGGATCTGGCCAAGAGAGCTGGAGACTTGCGCTAATGTCAATCACCTGGCTGAAATGCAGAAAGGTGCCACAGGAGGGCCACATGCAGAAGGCCTCATCCTAAAGAGAGGTATGATCTTTAGGATCGCTTTTATCTTATTTTTTTAACAGAGAAAAGAATAAAACGTAATGGATGGCGACTACTGACTTGAACATAAATATCCCATAATGTCTATCCAGCATCAGTGGAATCAACTTTAATTGCTGGACACGTTACATTAGTTCTAGTGCTTCTTAAACAGTGGGATTTATAATTTATAACACGAGGAAAAGAACTTTCAAAAATTTCTCTTTGCAGGAGAAGACAACAAATGTTAATGTTGGAATTTTCTATGCAACTGCCAGCATGCTCTGCAAACAAAGTAACATGAAAGCAGCCTCGAAACAATGGGGTTGATTTACTACAACTGGAGAGTGCAAAATCTGGTGCATCTGTGCAGCTTATGGTATACTAGAAAATTTCAATTTGTGAGTCTCAACTCATTTAAAGGCTTTACTGGTATCACATCCTCTATTGCAAGACACTAAAAGCTAGCTCAAATCCCTAACATGAAAAAACTACTATGACTTTAAAGCGGAGGTCCACCCTAAAATGGACCTTCCGCTCATCGGATTCCTCCCCCCCTCCGGCGCCACAATTGGCACCTTTCAGGGGGGAGGGGGGTGCAGTTACCTGGATAATCCAGGTAACTGCACCCACTTCCGGGCTAGCCCCCTTCAGCAAGTGCCCCGCTGCCTGCTGGGAAACACACAGCTCCCAGAGGCAGCGGGGACCGTCCTCATTGCGCAGCGCGGCTCGCGCATGCGCAGTAGGGAACCGGGAAATGAAGCCGAAAGGCTCCATTTCCTGATTCCCATACCCAAGATGGCGGCGGCAGGACCCGACAGACGACCTAGCGATCGGCTTCGGGTGCCGACATCGTGGGCGCGCTGGACAGGTAAGTGTCACTATTTTAAAAGCCAGCAGCTGCAGTATTTGTAGCTGCTGGCTTTTAAAAAAAAAAAAAAAAACGCGGAGTCCCGGTGGACTCCCGCTTTAAAAGGTACCACACCAAAATGAAATTTAAGGATAAAAATCCACATTTGTATTGTACAAAAAAAGTAAAAAATATGAATATCAAACATCCAGATGGTGTTTCGAAACGGTTGCAGTTGCTTATCATGCCAGTGTTGATGACTATATCACAGGTTGGTCCTAAATAAGATCTCACATACATTTCTTCATCTCCGACATGTTTCACAGGACAAAGCCCCTTCCCTTAGGGAGAACTGGCATATATCTCTATGGTTACATATATAATCAGTACCAATGTATGTAAGACAGTACATTAGGCATTTAATGAAATGTACATATATACAGTGCCTTGAAAAAGTATTCATACCCCTTGACATTTTCCACATTTGTTCATGTTACAGCTGTAATTGCAGCGAAAGGTGGTTCTACAAAGTATTGACTTAGGGGGGCTCAATACAAATGCACACCACACTTTTTACATATTTATTTGTAAAAAAAATTGAAAATCATTTACCACTTTCCTTCCACTTCACAATTGCAGTTGTGCTCATAAGTTTAGATTCCCTGGTAGAATTTATGATTTCTTGGCCATTTTTCAGAGAATATGAATGATAACATATAAACTTTTCTTTCACTCATGGTTAGTGTTTGGCTGAAGCCACATATTATCAATCAACTGTGTTTTACTCTTTTTAAATCATAGTCACAACAGAAACTACCCAAATGACCCTGATCAAAAGTTTACATACCCCAGTTCTTAATACCGTGTATTGCCCTCTTTAACATTAATGACAGCTTGAAGTCTTTTGTGGTATTTGTGGATGAGGCTCTTTATCTTCTCAGATGGTAAAGCTGCCCATTCCTCTTGGCAAAAAGCCTCCAGTTCCTGTAAATTCTTGGTCTGTCTTGCATGAACGGCATGTTTCAAGATCTCCCCAGAGTGGCTCAATGATATTGAGGTCAGGAGACTGAGATGGCCACTCCAAAACCTTCAGGTCGACTTGGCCTTGTGTTTTGGATCATTGTCATGCTGGAATGTCAAAGTACACCCCATGTGCAATTTCCTGGCTGATGAATGCAAATGTTCCTCCAGCATGTTTTGATAACATACTGCATTCATCTTGCCATACATTTTGACCAAATTTCCTGTGCCTTTTGTAGCTTACACATCCCTGAAACATCAGCGATCCACCTCTGTGTTTCACAGTGGGAATGGTGGACCTTTCATCATAGGCCTTGTTGACTCCTCTCCAAATGTAGAGTTTATGGTTGTGGCCAAAAAGCTAAATTCTGGTCTCATCACTCCAAATGACTTTGTGGCAGAAGGTTTGAGGCTTGTCTCTGTGCTGTTTGGCATATTAGAAGCAAGATACTTTGTGGCATTTGTGTAGTAATGGCTTTCCTCTGGCGACTCAACCATGCAGCCTATCTTTCTAATAACTGTCCCTTTATTGTGCATCTTGAAACAGCCACACCACATGTTTTCATAAAAGAGTCCTGTATTTCACCTGAAGTTATTTGTGTATTTTTCTTTGCATCCCAAACACATTTTCTGGCAGTTGTGGCTAAAATTTCAGTTGGTCTCCCTGACCGTGGTTTGGTTTCAACAGAACCCCTTATTTTCCACTTCTTGATTAGAGTTTGAACATTGGTGGTTGGCATTCTCAATTCCTTGGATATCTTTTTATATCCCTTTTCTGTTGTATAGAATTCAACTATCTTTTCCCACAGATCCTTTAACAATTTGTTTTCCCCATGACTCAGAATCCAGAAATGTCAGTGCAGCACTGGATGATAGATGCAAGGGTCTGTCAGGAGTCCAGAAACTCATCGATCTTTTATACACACACTAATTACAAGCAAACAGATCACAGGTGAGGATGGTTACCTTTTAATAGCCATTCAAACCCCTTTGTGTCAACTTGGCTGCATGTCATCAGGTCATGATCACCAGGGTATGTAAACATTTGATCAGGGTTATTTGGGTAGTTTATGTTTGATTTAAAGAGAGTAAACACAGTTTATTGATAATAAATGGCTTCAGCCAAGCACTAAGTATGATTAAAGGAAATTTTTTTGTGTTATTCACATTCTCTGAAAAATGACCAAGAAATCATAAATTCTGCCAGAGTATGTAAACCTATGAACACAACTGTATGTGACAGTCTATCACATAAAATCACAATAAAATACATTTACATTTTTGGTTGTAACATGACAAAATGTGGAAAATGTCAAGGGGTATGAATACATTTTCAAGGCACTGTAGATTACCTACTATAAAATGTGCATGACAGGTAGCTTGTTCCCAGAATTAAAGGCTAGGTACCACCACACGGAAAAAGACTCCGGCAATCAAAGAAGGCTGATAAACATCTGATTTCCCCCAAAAAGTAAAAAAATAAAATAAATAAAAGAAGCATAATGTTTTGTACAGTAAAAATATGAATTTTTATCTTTTAATTTATTTTTGGTATGGTACCTTTTAAAGTCCTAGTAGCCAATCCGATTCTAACTTTGGCTTGTTCAATTAAGCTTTGACAAAAAAAAAAAAAAAACTGGAAGCTGATTGGTTTCTATGCTGGACTTCACCAGATTTTGCACACCCAAGTTTTAGTCAATCAACCTAAATGTTTCTTTGTAAAATAAATATTTTATACAGACATTAAAGAAGAATAGACCTTTTTAGTTTATAAATCTGTAATAAACTTGATCGGGAACTATAATAATAGTTTCCTTTGAAGCTATACATTTTGTATCCTGATACTTCACTACCTATGGGTTTTTGTGAGGGCAGAAGTCTTCTGGCTCTTGGAGTTGTAAACATACCCTTGGTCAGCTATCCAATTAATATGTTAGAATGGCTACTGTCAGATTTGTTTAATTTCTGTGGGTACTCTTATGGTACAAAACCAGAGAAAATTCCCAGCTCAACTCGCCAACCAGTCTGCTTACCAACCAAATTAAGCTGTCTAACAGTATGCATTAAAAACAGATGTTTAGTTGGCACACATTTGCAAACGCATGCATAATATGCAAGGCCTCTTCACGGTACCCTGTATCCCATGCAATCCTAACCCTTCTAAATTTATGAGAGTCTCAACAATGGGAGCACATGCATTCTAATGGATAGATAAGGGGCAGGTGGGCCTGGAGGTAGCCCAATCCTCAAAGGCACAGGGGGACATTGGACACATAGCACAATGGCAACAAAGGTGCTCAGTGTGTCCCCTGACCAAATTTACACCAGTAACAAAGAAATAGCCCCTGCCCCCCAGCCATCCATTTTCTCTGGTTTTGTCTTTTTGTCTTTCATGCATTTGCCCTTCCATGTGCTCCTTGCTGTGAAGGCCAGTTGTAGGTGGAGGCAAGGGCCATCTCTTTGTTACTGGTATACCTTTATGGTACAAGATTGTGATAAATTATTTTTGGCTGAGTTGTTTTTTCTTGCTGTGTTCTAGACTGGTGAAGTTATTGGTTGAATATGGAGCAAACGTACACCAGGATAATGGAAGTGGAAAGAACAGGTATGTTGGAATGGGGAAAGTGAAGATTTTCTAAGTTATAGGGAAAATTTAAGTGTTACTAAGTATAACCTACTGTCTGGAATTCCTCCTGAAATTTAGCGGTGTGCTTCCCGCTATGTGAGGGTGCCTAGGCAGTCCTTTACATATTAGAGGCACTGCTACTCCAATGATCTCCACTAGATTCTGGTTCTCATTCTGAGTGGCTGTCCTGAGCTCAGGGCTTAGTAAACACAGGAGGTTGCATGCTCAACAGTATTCCCTTTAGGGAATACTTTGCATCTTCTCAATGAATGCAGAGCGTTCTCTCTTTGGACAAAGTGGAGTGACAGGGCGGTAATGTCAAGATTTCCACCTCGTTCAATCATTGAACATTGAGAAAATGCAACGTGTTCTCTGAATGGTGCCTGTTCTGAGTGGAGTGTCCTCTATTCAGCAGTGCAGCTGTTGAGCATGGGATCCAGCTTGTGGCAATCACTGTAGTATCGCTGCGTACACCCACTCAAAGTTATATTTTGCAAAAGTGGTTTATTTGCAAGTGTCTGCAAGGTGCTCTGCAAAGCATCACAATTGTTTTACAGATTGTACAGAATTCTCGTGCACATAATGCCGCGTACACACGGGCGGACTGTATGGTGTACTTAGTCCGTCGAAACACATTTCAGCGGACAGTCCGCTCGTGTGTGGGCTTCAGCGCACTTTTTCAGCGTGCAGTCCGGCGTACTAAGAATTTCAGGTTTTTCGAAATTCTGTCCGTCGTACTTTGGTTTCAGCGGACAATCCGCTCGTCAGTATGCTAGTTCGACGGACTAAGAATGGTGCATGCTCAGAAAGGATTTACACGGCGAAAGGGTGCTTTGCTGTGTATTGGACTTCCTATTTCTAGTCCCGTCGTACGTGCTGTACACGTCATCGCGCAAGCTTTCGTCGGACTGTTTGGGTATCCGTGTGTGGTCAAGTCCGTTCAGTGGAAAGTATGACGGACTGTCCGTCGGATTGTATGACGGACTAAGTACGCCATACAGTCCGCTCGTGTGTACGCGGCATAAGTCTTTTATTTGTGTGATGTGATATGATCATGGGTTTCAGAAGTCACTGCAAAGGAGGCATAGACACAGCTGTGTCTACGGAATGTTCCATCTATCGGATATCCTCCCAGTACACTTAGTGCCATCTTGCCATGTACTGGATTCTAAAAGTGCCTGTGTAAACAAAAAGACACAAGATTGGCAGAAAACGTACACAGATAGTAATTATTGGCATGGTATTTGATTTCCTGTTATACATCTGGTTTATACATCTGATATAGATTTTGCAGCAGATGGAATAGGCGAAATGTGTCAGTCAGCTTGTTTGTCTATTCATAGGAAGCAAAATCTGTGTGTTTTAGTTAACAATGTACATATTGCATGACAAACAAATTACTTACAGAATTTCAGGTACATCAAATTGATTTGCCTTCAGAGCTGGCTCCTGGATATAGAGCTGATAAAATATTTAGTGGAATTTTATTTTGTTTTGGTGCAGAAAGAAAGACTCAATACAAAGTGGAAATAAGTTTACAACATCTTCAAGATCTACATGATTTTACTGCAGTGTGACTGCAGTTATATACAGGTTAAGTTCTAATGAATGCTAGACACTAAGTTTTGTGTGTGTATGTATATGTGTATATATATCTATATACACACACACACACACACACACACACATATATATATATATATATATATATATACACACATACACACACCTGTGTGGGTGTGTGCCTATATGTGTGTGTGTAATAAATAAATAAATATATATATATATATATATATATATATATATATATATACACCGAGTAGAAGTCATATTTCATTAGATTGCAGCGTCTGTTCTTCCCATGATTGGCGTCTCCTCTCTTCCATTCTAGCTACTTCTGCACTGTCCCCCTCAGGACTTATGACAGACTCTCTGGCTTCAATATATTGAGTGACACAGAAAAGGCCTATGTAGATCAGTAAACCATAGAAGAGTCAGAAAACTTTACTTTGGCTCAGAATCAAGGACAAGTGTTGGTTACATCTCCAGTTTCCTCTTATTACCTGTTCCTTGTCTTTGTTTCCTGTCCCAGTGAACACACTGAATGTGAAGGGAAATTTCCCAACAGAGGACAAAGAAAGGGAGATCTGAGAGAGATTGTAAACCTTCATTTGGGACTGTGCCAATAGACATTTGCTCTCTTTAAACAGGTTTTTGCATCCCTATACAAGTTTATCAGAATGCAAAAGCTACTTGAAGCAAGTCAAATGCAGGTCAGATGGGAGTCAACTGCAGGTCAAATGGCGCCTGTCAATGAGTTTTGCATTGTCTCAGAAGTGTCCCAAACCAATGTCATAGACACAAACCAAAAGCCAATTAGGCTGTTAGTATATCCATTACTTTGCATTCAAGGCAAAGTAATAGATTTGGTTGATAACCAAGCCCCTTATCTGCTGATACTTTATCTTCCCCACATACCCCTTCTGCTCTTGATTGTCCTTTGGAGCCCTGTGAAGTGCCTGCTGCTTATGTGTATAGGGGGCATGTGAATCCAAGCGATGTTGTGTGGTCAAAGGGAGGTCCTTAGTCCTACTATATGTAAGCTCTGAACATAACAGGGTATTTTTTTCAGGGTCTGACAGGTAAACAAGGCAGCAGGAATGTGTGGGAGGACTAATTATCAGCAGGAGGGACTCAGTTATCGAGTGAACCCTGCTACTCTCGCCTGTATTGGGAAAATACAGGTTTGCTCTATGTTGGTATTTCTACAACAGAGTACCCCAATTAGTTTTTGTTCTAGAAGACTTTATAAGGTTAGTGCAGGCACCCATTTGTGTCTATTTTTAAGTAAACCTGTGGACATATTCAAGTTTTTATTTGGTCTTAAACAGAAAAATAGCTTTAAAACAAGCCCCACTGGCAACTACAGGAATTATGGAGAAATTCATCCTCAAAAGTTCATAACACAGACTCTAAAGCTTGGTGAGCTAAAGCTGCTGAGAACCTGAATATAATATCATCTCTGTTGTGAACTATTGAGTATAAAATTGCTCCAGAATGCCTGCAGCTACATGTAATTCTGATTTCCTGCTTGCTAAGAATATTTAGAGACTTGAATGTCCATACCATGACCACAGGTTCACTGTGACATCCTTATATCAGTTACAGTGGTAGAATTCAGTGAAAGTACACTTTAGACCGAACAGACATGAAACTTTAGTAAGAAGCTGAAAAGCGGAATGCCCATATGCACAGCTCTGCGAATAGCAATCCACTAGATTTTCCATTACTCCTCCCCAACCAACAGTAAACGCAATACTACTGGTCACTAGGGTTTATAGCTCTTTGTAGTACTTTATTAAACATGGCTGTATATATGTTAGCCTTGGGGTCTGGATGCTGTGCAGGTTTGGTACTACTAGACCTCTCAGCATTTTCATTTCATTAAAGACAGATCCATTACAGTAATTGATCACATTTGATCTGCTTAAGTTCAGCTATTGTTGGGGTGAAGAGCTTATGGTCATTTGAATGGTAATGTACTACTGCGTTGTGGTGCTCTACATTACAACAAAATATTGCAGATCCTATTTTTGGTTCATTGTGGTGCATTGGCAGCCCTTTCAGTTCAACAAGACTGCCTTAGCACAACATAATGCACATGCATTTAGTCCTTTTTTTCCAGTGCACTACTCTGGAAAAAAGGACTATGTTTACTTTAAGTGTGGGAATTGTATAGTGGTGCAGGCAGGCAGGGCCGGGACAAGAGGTGGGCAGGAGGGGCGGCTGCCCTTGGCACAATGGTTTATTGCAGGGGTAGGGGGCACCCTGACCCTAACCCTAAGGGAAAGGGGGGGCGCAGTTTGGCATCTTTGCCCAGGGCGCTGGATAACCTTGTCCCGGCACTGCAGGCAGGCTTCAATAAGTTAAGTAGTTGCACAGGGACCGACTAGGTTTTAATAAAGCCTCACAAGTCTGTGTAAATATTTCTGACATAGTGTAGATATTTGCCAGCACACCACAGATCTTCGAGTTAAGTCCAAATGATTTTTTATTAAAGCTTGATCACATCACAAGCAATAGAGGGGTTTCGGAACCGTGCAGGCTGGGCCCCTTCGTCTGGCATATGATGTCATCACATGCCTTACAAAGAGGTCCTGTGCAGCTCTCAAACTTTGCAGTCTTTTGCTTGTGATGTGATCATACTTTAATAAAAAATCGCTTGGTCTTAACTCGAAGATCCGCGGTGTGCTGCCAGATGTTTACGCTGCATCAAGTATGTTCCAGTTTCCAGCTGGCAGTTGCTGCAGCACCTATTTTTATAGATCTTATTCCAGGAACATGTGTAATTTGAATATGGGTTGTTACATGTCTGACAAGTCACAATTTACAGAAGCAATATCCAGGAACAATACCATTTTTCAAAAAATCTTTTTTTTTTACATTTAAATCAGTCCTTGAGCACCAGCCACATGACTTTGCCTAGGCTGTGATGATGTCATCAATCTGCTGCAATGCAGGAGGAAGTTTTTTCTTCAGTCCCCTCTCCCAAAGTCATCACACTACCAATTTGTAACTTTGTAGCAAATCACTAGGTGAGAGCCTAGAACAGGGGCTGCTCTTTGTCAGACATTTGTGAACACAGCCACCAGTATTTATATGATTGTATCGCCTTGGCCCAGAAAGTGGATAGCGATCCTGGATGTTGACAGAACAAAGATGGCTCTGTCTTTCTGGAGACCCCGGCATGCTCAGAAATTACTGGGATCTCTGAGAGCCATTAAATAACTGAAATGTTTACACTTACAAAATACTTTTGTCACGTATGCACTGAACATATAAAAGTCTATCTAATGCTAGGTCCACGTTAATATAGCTTCTTCTGTCACAAGCTGTGGGTCACTTAGCTAGGTATGGTGGGATTTGTCGCTGTCCAGCAGCTGATGGTCTGCAGATTCAATATAACAGAGTGTTTATGGCTGCACTTCACCTTTCTACATCCATATAATGAGACAGAACACGGTGCTCCAGATAAAACAGACAGCCAGGATTCCCCTGCAGCAAAACTGTGTGTTTAGCTCACTTTAATGGCCAGCCATGTGTCTTCAGAGATTATTTCCCATAAGGTGTTTAGTAAACAAGTGACAGGGAGCCTGACCACGGGAACATCACTCTGCTCCGCTGATGTTCGCTCGCCTTCTTGTAAACCTGTTCTTTCTTCCAGCAGCATCCAGAAAACTGCACTATGTGTTTGTCTCAGTACGATGAACTCTTTATCCTTTCTGGCAGCAAAGCGGCTGCTGAATTTAAGCTGTGAACACAAAGGAAAAAATATATATATGTGTTCAGGTTTAAAATGCAGAACAAGAAAAATAACAGAACTGACCATCGGGCATAGAATGGCAGTCACAAATGTTATTATCGTATGCTTACCTGTACATGTTCTCAAAGAAAGAAAAAGAAGGAAACCCTGTTGTAAAGTAAAAGGCTGTAAAGCCATGGTTGAGTTGGTTAAAACAGTGGTCTTCAAAGTGCAGCCTGTGGGCCAGACGTGACCCTTTGCTTGCCATTATCCAGCCCTTGTGGCACTATTCCTACTGACACCAATAATGGGGCACTGTTGCTCACACCAGTACCAATGATGGGGCACACTTCTTTCAACTGATATCAAAGATGAGGCACTGTTCCTCCCACTGATGCCAAAGATGGGGAACTGTTCCTCCCACTGATGCCAAAGATGGGGAACTGTTCCTCCCACTGATGCCAAAGATGGGGAACTGTTCCTCCCACTGATGCCAAAGATGGGGAACTGTTCCTCCCACTGATGCCAAAGATGGGGAACTGTTCCTCCCACTGATGCCAAAGATGGGGAACTGTTCCTCCCACTGATGCCAAAGATGGGGAACTGTATCACCGGAAGGAATAGTGCCTTATCAATGTAATCAGTGGGAGGAACAGTTCCCCATCTTTGGCATCAGTTGGAGAAATAGTGCCCCACTATTGTTTTCAGTAGGAGGAACAGTGCCCCAGGGAGCAAGGAAATGTGCCCCATCATTAGTGTCACTGGGCGGAACAGCTCCCCATTGTTTATCACCGGAAGGAATAGTGCCTTATCAATGTAATCAGTGGGAGGAACAAACAATGGGGAGCTGTTCCGCCCAGTGACACTAATGATGGGGCACATTTCCTTGCTCCCTGGGGCACTGTTCCTCCTACTTAAAACAATAGTGGGGCACTATTTCTCCCACTGATGACAAAGATTGGGAACTGTTCCTCCCATTGAAAACAAGGATGGGACACTATTCCTCCCAC
The DNA here is from genome assembly GCF_037356315.1 of Lithobates pipiens. Classification (NCBI taxonomy): domain Eukaryota; kingdom Metazoa; phylum Chordata; class Amphibia; order Anura; family Ranidae; genus Lithobates; species Lithobates pipiens. Next base: position 206,879,747 of record NW_027507787.1, read on the forward strand.
TGACGCCAATGATGGGACACCTTTCCTTCCTCCCTGGGGCACTGTTCCTCCTACTGATAAAAAAGAAATGAGGCACTATTCCTCCCACTGATGCCAAAGATGGGGAACTGTTCCTCACACTGATAAGAATGATGAGGCACTATTCCTCCCACTGACGCCAATGATGGGCCACTATTCCTCCCACTGACGCCAATGATGAGGCACTATTCCCCCCACTGATGCCAATGATGAGGCACTATTCCTCCCACTGACGCCAATGATGAGGCACTATTCCTCCCACTGACACCAATGATGAGGCACTATTCCTACCACTGACACCAATGATGAGGCACTATTCCTCCCACTGACACCAATGATGGGCCATTATTCCTCCCACTGACACCAATGATGGGCCATTATTCCTCCCACTGACGCCAATCGTGTGGCACTATTCCTCCCGCTGATACCAAAGATGGGGAACTGTTCCTCACACTGACACCAATGATGAGGCACTATTCCTCCCACTGAAACCAATGATGGGGAACTGTTCCTCACACTGATAAGAATGATGAGGCACTATTCCTCCCACTGACGCCAATGATGAGGCACTATTCCTCCCACTGACGCCAATGATGAGGCACTATTCCTCCCACTGACACCAATGATGTGCCACTATTCCTCCCACTGAAACCAATAATGAGGCACTATTCCTCCCCCACTGACGCCAAGGTGTCCCATCCTTTCCTTCCTCACTGTTCCTCCTACCGATACCAAAAATTGAAACCATTTCTCACACCAATACGAACTCCCACTGACAACCAATCCTAAAGCATTGTTTAATCCACTTACACCAGGGTATTTTTGACTAGGGACGGCGACTGTGGCCAGTAGTAAAGTCTAAAGGGGAAGTAATCTGACCCTTTGTTTAGAACAGGGGTCTCTAAACTTTCTAAACAAAGGGCCAGTTTATTGGCATTGGCACATGCACACTGTGCCTCGATTGTGGTTCTAGCATGCATACGCAGGAGTGACGTCATCATGGCTTGACCATTCAAATAGCTGAAGCGTGGGAGGAAGATTGGGTAAAGATGGAATCCCTGTCAGCGGTGAAAGGGTGCCACTGGAGGGATCCGTTTTATAGGTAAGTTTGACAAACGGTGCTATTATACAGTGAGTGCATACTATTATGTCTTGAGCCTACAGAGGGACTGGTTTTTATTTCTTTCTCCTTTTTTTTTCCTTTTTAACAATTTACTACTGCTTTTAATACATCATTAAACATGCACATATATATATATATATATATATATATATATATATATATATATATATATTTGTTTTTTGCATTAATAAAAAATATATTCAATACATCATTAAACATATGTTTAATGCAAACAGTAAAAGCATCTGAATTTAACATAGTATCAGACTCTTGTACTCCCTGTACAGAAGGGTTTAGACTGAAAAAGGTAAAAACAGCATAAGGAGGTGAAGATGGGATAGACATAGATATCTCCCATGGGACTTTGTTGCAGAAATAGAAATCACACAATGAAATTATAGATAAAAAATATGAAATCTTTAATGAACAATGAATTACAAATGGCTCATCTATTCAGTTCACATCCTAATCTGTAAAATATTTCCTGCTAAACTCACAAGGATCAGGAATATGATAGAAGGATTAAAATTAAATTGTATAAACACCAAATCAATCCAACATGTTTCAACTTGTATAACTTTATATAAGTGAAAACATGTTGGTTGGATTTGGTGGTTTTGCAATTTAACTTTAATTCTAATCATATTCCTGCTCTTTGTGAGTTTAGCAGGGGGTATTTTACAGATTAGGATGTGAACTGAATAGATCAGCCATTTTTAATTAATTGTTCAATAAAGATTTCATATTTTTTATGTATAATTTCATTGTGTGATTTCTATTGCTGCAACAAAGTCTCATGGGAGATATCTTTTCTACAAAACAGCATAAGCAGAGACAGTTGGATTACAGTGCTCATGTGCTAACGAGGAGCATGTGCATAGGTGAGGAGAACAGAGAGAGGAGCTCATCTGTCTGCTGCTTCTCTTTTAACTGTCCAATCACAGGCTGGGGGAAGGACAAAACCTTCAAGTATTGCTTAACTGTAGCAGAGAAAAACTAGGTTTTCTGCCCAGTCAGAAAGTGATGTGCTTTGTGATTGAACTTTGAAGTTCCCAGAACTGGATGGATAAAACTACTAATCTTTTGGCTTATAAAGCAGCTCTTCTATTTGTATTTCATCTGTTTGCCTGGAGTTAAACATTAACTTTTTTCTAGTTACTGTTACTAATGGAGCTGTGCTCTAGCTCTTAAAGTGATTTTTTACTTGCTTTTAGTCGTTACTAAATTGCTCCTGCATTGTATGAAATCTATTCACAATAAATGGTGATAAATACTGTTATTTTGTACTGGAGATGTGTGCATTATAAAGTCACGTGAGCCACTGTCAGTTTCCATAGCACATGGGGTGACAAACACCTGTAACCCTGTCATTTTTATGTCTTTGCAGTGTGATGCTGGCATGCTTCTCTGGACATCTGGATGTTGTTAAGTATTTAAGAACACAAGGTGCATCATGGGAGACCCGGGATAAGAGCGGCTGTACTGCCATGCACTGGGCAGTTGATGGAGGTCATGTGAAGGTCATTCAGTGGATGATCAATGATGGTTGTGAGGTATGATACCTGTCAATATCTGCAGTACTGGTTCAGAGTAGAATAACACATCAGACTAGAGCAGTTCTTAGAGTTGGCCACTTAAATCTGCCATTTCAGTTATGGGCATACACCAGTGAGTTTAGTTGTCCACCGGCTTCCTACATTTCTCAGATACTCCAGTGGTAATTTCTCCCTGGTGGAGTCCTCCGATCTGTTGCCTTCCACGTAGAATTTCACTTCTTCTCATTCAATTGTTATAAAAGATAAAACTGTCCAAGTGAGACATCCTGACAAGGCTACAGTAGAAGACCACGGGTGGGAATTTTTGATATATAAGTTTTGGGTGGTCTATCCTATTCACATATGGAAGAGTGACAAATACTGTCTTTTATATAAACAAGTTAATTTGTTTTAGAAAGCATTCAATATTATGTGCCTATGGTTATAGCATTTCTCTACTTATAACATGAGTTATCTGCACATAGTAATGTTTCATCATCATCATCATCATTATCACTACCATCGTTATCGGAAAACTTCAAGCAAATCACTAAATATAAAGCTGAATTTACAGGATATACTAAATGTCCACTGCCTTTCCTGCTGGATTCGTTTTCTTGTTCAGCCAAACTTGTGATTCACACATTTTCCACATTCTGCAGCTAGACGGGTGACATCTGTGGTTCCCACTCAAGCAATTTGTCTTATTGGTCCAGTAATTCAACCTCCTGTTTTGACAGTGTACCAACACACTGACCTCTGTCCAGGGAGTAGACATTGACCTATAATAGCCATGTGGCCTTATTGGGTCAATGATGTCATAAGCATCTCTGCCCCTTTGTAACGTCAACTGCAGAACAGGAAGTCCCCTGCCCACAGCTCATTGTTCTAAGGATGACAGCTGGGTTTGGACCTGAGCCTGAAATTAATATCTCTAGTTAGAATTAGGGATGAACTTGGGCATCCTCCGAACTCATCTCTAACCCCAAATTCTTCTTTTTTTCACACTCCAGTGACCTGCAGGCTGGGTCATTCCCCTAGCTCACCTAAGTTGTATGTCAAGGAATGACCCAGTCTGCAGCTCATTGGAGTACCAAAAAAGCAGTATTTTGAAGTTTAGGTTAGTGGGGAGTTCAGAGAACACCTGAACTCATCTCTAATCCTGACCAGCAGAGGCTTCTTAAGCACAAGATCTGTATTACAAATTCAAATACTGTTTTTAGCTACAGGCCTGGAGTTCCACCTTAAGTTTCTAAAAGGAAAAGTTCCTGTAAAAGAGAGACTTTACACTTACCTGACCTAGTACACGTTCATAGAATCTTCCCTTTGATACAGTTCAAACCCGCATGAAGAATCTTAGCAGCCAAACATTACTGCTCTTTCAAAGTAAATCTGTCACTAGAATAACAACTTCGTAAAAGATCTCCCTGTAAAGAATATACTTACTTGTCCCACTGCCTGAACTGCTGATCTTCACTCTCTTGAAGAGCTACATGTGGATGCAGAATCTTCATCTTCTAACATGCTTTGTGTTGTACAGTAGAAAGTAAAAGGAATCCAGACAGCTACGCTCCAAAAAAGCTTATCCGTGTTTGTTGAAAACGAAAAAACTCTGTTTGGGCAGAGAGAAAGTCGACACGTTTCGTGCTATATTAGTGCTTACTCATGACTTTGCCATGTCATGAGTAAGTGCTGATATAGTGTGGAACTTGTTGACCTACTCTCTGCCCATACCATGTTTTTCTGCTGCATTATGGTGCTTTTTACATTTTCAATAAAGGCGGGTAAGCTTTTCCGGAGTGCAGCTGTCTGGATTCCTTTCACTTTCTAATGTGCATAGCTAAACGATCTGAGCTTGCTGAGAGGTTTAGAGGATTGACGGGGCAGAGCCACCTGGAGCAGTAGCACACTTTCTCTATGTATTGAGTTCTGTCAGATGCCTGTGTCTCCTCCTGCGCTCTGTGGCTCCTCCTGCTGGCTCACTCATTATTACTGTGTACGGGTAAGGAGGAAGGGAGTAACAGGAGGAGCCACAGAGTGTAATGGGGTACCAGGTATCTGACAATCCTGTATAGGGTTGAATATTCGGATTCTTCAAGTGGCTAGTACTATTTTTTTTTGGGGGGGGGGGGGGGGGGGTTAAGTATAAATATAATTTTACAGGAGCTTTCTGTTCCCAATTTTAGTTTTATATAATTTTGTAATTATTATTGATTCCCTTTAACCTATACTGTACTTTCTGAGACTTCTATAATTGTTTTCTATAATTATTATTATTGTCTAATCTTAATGCTTAAGTATTGTGTATATATACCTTTTTTCTTAGGTAGATACCAGAGACAGGCATTTACAATGGACTCCGCTGATGAGGGTTTCTGCTGTAACTGGAAACATAGACATTGCACGCAGTTTAATCAGAGCTGGCGCTGAGGTCAATGCCAAGGACAGGGATGGAAAATCCCCCTTGATGGTAATTCATATAGTATTTATTGCTGCAGACCAACCTGAGTAAAATATCTGTATTTGTTTTATTCAAAAAGTTCCAAGTTCTGCGGGACCTTTTACTGAGTTTTTTTTTTTTCCTTTTTTTTTTCCTTTTTTTTTTTATTTCCTTTTATATTGTGCTTGAAGTTTCTCTTATAAAAAAACAAGAACTCCTATAGTCTTCTTTATACTTCTTATTTTGAACTCTTGATATCAAGTAGATGAGTCATGGCACAGTGTCTCCACAGGAATCACACCTTATAATAAAAGCACTGAAGGCTACAAAGAACTGATTCAATCTTAAACTTCAAATATTCTAGTAATTCACCAGGTATATGTAATTAACTTTCTTGAAAAACAGACTTGGGTACATCGAATGCCACCTTTGACTATTCCTTTTGTGGCTGCACAAAGGGAGAACAACTAGGCTTTCCTCAAAATATAAACTGCTGTTAAACATGTTCTACAACTAAAATTCCCATCTCATGTATTGCCGATGTTCAGGTAAGTTCCTCTAAGACAGGGGTCTCCAAACTGCGGCCCGCAGGCCAGATGTGACCCTTTGCTTGCCTTTATCTGGCCCTTGGGGCATGGCATTATTCCTTCCACTGATACAAGGCACTATTTCTCTCACTGACACCAGTGATGGGGCACTATTCCTCTCACTGACACCAGTGATGGGGCACTATTCCTCTCACTGAACCAATTATGTCATTTTTTTTTTTTACTCTCACCGACCACCTGGCCTATGCCATTGTTTACTCCCACCGATGCCAGGGTTTTTTCTATTTGCATTGGTCACAGAAGCCTGAAGAACAGTAAATTGGCCCTTTGTTTAGAAAGTTTGGAGACCTCTGCTTTAAGACCTGGTCTCAAACAACCTGATATTTGTATATGACATGAGTGATCTGTGGTTAGGCCGGCTCACAGTAGTGTATAGTGGTAATGCAGTATAAAAGCACGTCCTTTTACACAACAACACAAACGTGGTAATACATGGGTGCAATTTTGTTCTAAATAGAACCTCTAATTACTAACGCAGTGTACTGCAGCCCAAATGCATTGTAACACACCACAGCGCACAGATGTGAACAATACACCATGTGGCATGCACTATTGTATGTGCATTATAGCCCTTTCACAATGAATGCACTTCCTAATACCATGCGCTCAACTGAAGGTTCTCTGCTTTTTCTCACATACTAAACTTCTATAGTTTTAGTTATAGTGTATCTAAACCCAAGAAGAAGAATGTAATATATCGCAGTTTACTAATCTACTTAGATGTGATGGCTGCAATCAGGCCCGGACTGGGACAAAAAATAGGCCCAGGCATTTTAGATTGAACAGCCAACCTTTCCAGGGACCGGGGGGGGTGGGGGGGGGGGTGTGGGGTTCGGTAAACATTAGCGGAGTTGGCTGGTGTTGGTCCTCCACACTGTAATGTGCAAGTACACTGTGATATAAAGGGAACTGCACTAAAAAGGGGCACTGCAATGATTACAGTGCCCTTTTACGGGGCAGTCCCCTTTATATTATAGTGTCCCAGTCCTATTTTGGCCATGCCAGTACTGTCTGTCTCCTATTGTGTCCATGGCCCAGTGACACTGACCTGCTCTCTGGCGGTGCGGTAGAGCGTTTCTCTCTCTCTGGTTGTGCAGGTACAGCGTGGCTCTTTCTCTGGTGGTGTGGTACAGCGTGGCTCCCTCTGGTGGCGCGGGTACAGTGTGGCTCCCCCTGGTGGTGCGGTGCAGCGTCGCTCTCTCTGGTGGGGCGGTGCAGCGTCGCTCTCTCTCTCTGGTTGTGCTGGGGCTATTAGTTCCCCCAGCACAGTCCTCTGTTTCATTTGCCATGTCTCCTGTAGTAGCTGCTACAAGCACTCCTCAGCTTGTTTCTGGGTTTTCTCTTTCACCCCAGCAGAGTGAATGCTGAGGACTGTAGTCTGCTCCCTGCTGAGACCAATGGTGCCATGTATCTCTGGGACTACATTTCCCATGATGCCCCTCTAGTTTCTTCTGATTGGCCCTCTGTTTTGGCCAATGGGGAGGGAAAACGACCATACAGGAACGCCTTCTCTTCCCCTGCTGCCGACGTGAGAAGGGGAGGGAGAGCGAGGGGGGGGGGAATAGTGACAGCAGCAGCTTTCCCCACTGTGCGGACACCCATGGCTGGAGGAGGAGAGCGGAACTGTCAGCGCGGCGCTGAGGCTGAGCTGTGTGTGAGAGAGACACACAGCACAGCCCATGCAACCGCCAGTTCACAGGCACGGCCGTATGGCGGTAGGCGAGCGGCGGCCGTGGCCTGTGTTAAGCACTATCAGGCCGCGGCCGCCGCTTACCTCCCGCTGTGTGGCCTGATCATCAACTGGCCGCGGGCGGCCCTGGCCCACTGGGCAAATGCCCGGTCTGCCCTGTGGCCAGTCCGAGCCTGGCTGCAATTCTTTCCCTAGATGTTTCCTTTATTTTCACCTGGTGATCCATCCAGTAACTCACTGCCCTAGGTGACAACTCTCACTCACCATACAGCTTCATTGTTGTGTTATGGCTGTAGACTCACTCTTCATATGGGCTACTACCCTCGCCTTATCTTTATAATCTAGGAGGAAGTGCTGTGTAGTCCACAGAGTGAGATGGAAACAATATAATTGAAAACAGCAGAGGCACAGGGTCTCACTTTATACAATTTTATTAAAGCGTATGTTTAGTCTAACAAACAAAAAATATATATATCCGCACAAGGAACCATAATTTATATCAATGCAAAGTGTCCTTTGTGCTGATGGCTTCTACTTTAGTTGAAATCCAATGTCCTCTGAACCCCTCCCTACCCCCACAGATGTTATCTTCCTGTGCTTCATGAAAAGCTATTTATGAATGGAGGACAGGCAGACTAATTAATGGTATGTCTCCTCCATTCATAGATAGCATTTCATTCATAGAAGCTATAGTACAGCTTTTATGAATGGAGAAGGGGGTGGGAAGGGCAGTCATAGTCTTTACTCTTGATAAGTGCCTCTCATAGGTCCCTCAGCTCTATTAACATCTTTAGCACCAAGGGACTACACCTGCCGGGGTGAGGAAGGTGGGTTCAGAGGACTTTGGATTCCAACCAAAGCCACAGCCATCAGCACAAGGGACACTTCGCATTGATAAAAAGTACTGTACCTTGTGCTGATTTAAAGGGGAAAAAAAAGTTTGATTTAGCTTAGCTTTTTTTTTTTTTTTGTCTGACACAATATAGAGTATGGGATTTCAGATCAGCTGTGCCCAGTCTTGCCACAAAGAGTTAATCCAGCTCTGACCAATCCTCATATCTATTTTCAGTGAAATAAAACTGACAAACTGTGAAATCTTTGTCCATTCTTCCCCCTTGCTGTGATTGACAGGTGATTTACATATCTCGTGCACTAGCCCAAGACATGCATTATTTTTTAATTCCCACCCCCACTTCTTTCTTCAGCAGCTCTGCAAGGATTGGCTGTTCCACACCTCAGCATGATCTGGCATGCTGAAGTCATGTGGGGACTTTTCTGGGTTTTGACTGGATGTTAGTGATCATAGCAGAAGTTCAGTGTAAGAAATACATAGGAGAAAATGCATGTTGATCAGGGGAGAGTAGAGGTGGGCGGGGAGTCTACTGACATCACGACTCCACCCACTGAGCCCTGGAAAACGGACCCACCCACAAAATCTGCAGTTTTCTGGGTCTCATAGCAGACAGAGGGGAGACATTTGACAGATAAGTATATATGCAGGAGGTGTGTATATCCTTCTAGATAATCCTTATGGCAGTAGTTTAGAGGATGAGAGTGGGTTTACATCCACTTTAAAATGATCTTAAAGGCAATGTTTTTTTCCATATTAAAATAACAAACATATTATACTTGGGGGTTTTTGCACAGAGCAGCCCAGATTCTCCCCTTCTTGGGTCATCCGCCAGTCCCCTCTTCCTGTCGAGTGCCCCCAGAGCAAGCAGCTTGCAATGGGGGCACTCAAGCAAGCTCGCTCCCAAGCTGCTGCTCCACGTTTCCATTCACACACAGCTCTGTCTCAGCCCGACCCCACCCCATCCCCTCTCTTTTTTCATTGATCACAGGATGTGATTGACAGCCAGAGCCCCTGGAGAGCCAAGGCTCTTGTGCACATCGCTGGATTTGGATCGGGCTTAAGTAAGTATTACGGGGGGGCTGGGAAGCCTGCTGCACAGAGAAGGTTTTTTTACCTTCATGCATAGAATGCACGAAGGTAAAAAACCTTCAGGCTTTAGAATCACTTTAAACAAATACGTTCTTGTGAATCAGTTTCCAAGTGTGTGTTAGCTACAGATCCTGCCAGTAACAGCCCTACCCAGGGCTCCTGTTAGAAATGTCGGGGCCCCATACAGCCTTCCAGACAAGGTGCACCCCTTCCTGGTTGAAAGCGGCGGCTTCATGTAACAGTATTTTACCATTGTCAGCCTACAACAGGAAGTGTTACTCACAGGATCTGTAAGTAAGAAACTTTGTAACAAATTTACAAAATATAAAGTGCTCAAGAAAGCTGTATACAGAGAGACATGATGCAGGACATACTGGAAAAGAGAGTCTACTTACATCTTAATAATTAATATTTCCAGCAGAGAAAAGGTTTAGCTATGGGATATAAAATTGTCCTTCTGTATTTATTCCTGTTCATGAGTGTGTGGGAAGAGAAGTGCGGGAAGCCAAAATTCGAGGGGGCCAATTTTTTGCGCTTTTGGGCAGACGCCATCTGTATATGGGGAGGCATATGGGGAGGCATAGAGGACAGTGTAAAGAACTTTCAGGGTAATAATGGGAAAATGAAGCTTAAATTTGTTGCACTTGTAGTCACGCTGCAGTAATTTTTTTTTTTTAGATATAAAGACTGTGATTATAAATAATGAGATCGTGGAGAGCATCTTTTTCAAGCCCACTGATTGTGATGGGTATTTACAGGCAAATAGCTGTCATTATAAGAAAATTGGTTAAAAATATCCCCGAAGGGACATTTCCCAAGATTAAAATGAAATTGTACACAGCAAGAAAAGTTTATGCAGAGGAATTGGAGAATACATTTTATGAAATGAAATAAAGTAAATTTGTGAGCACTGGCAGAGACTAAAGGGATAGGCAAGTCGTTTTTGTTTTAACTGGTTCCCGACCGGCTCTCGTACATTTACTGCAGCACAATGGCACCGCTGCGTGAAACCCCATACAGGTAGGGGGGTACCTTTTAAGAGCCACCAGAGGGCGCACACGCCGCCCCATGGCAGGGGACCCACAATTGCTGCTGGCCACACGCGATCACGTGCACGAGAGCCAGCACGTGGATTTGTCTGCTAGCACTTCTCTTGCAACACAGGACAGCACTCTGCTAGGAGGATTGCTGAAACCCAGAAAGACTGCATTTAGCCTTTAGACAATATAAATGCATTTAGACTGCATTTAGATCGTCCTATACTACTTACCATTCGAAATTACTACTATTTTACATTAATACCGCCTGCACGAGCGCAGGAGAAACACTGTATAAATGTCAATGGTCCCAAAAATGTGTCAAAAGTGTCCAATCTGTCCGTCGCAATGTCGCAGTACCTCTAAAAATCGCAAATCGCAGCCATTGCTAGTAAAAAAATAAAAGATGCCATAAGTCTTTCCCATAGTTTGTAGACACTATAACTTTTGCGCAAACCAATCAATATACTCTTATTGCGATTTTTTTTTTAAACCAAAAATATGTGGAAGAATACATATCAACCTAAACTGATGAAGAAATTAAATTTTTTTTTTTAAATTTGGGGGATATTTATTATAGCAAAAAGGAAACAATGTTTTTTTTTTTTTTCAAAATGGATGCTCTTTTTTTGTTTTATTAAAAATAAAAAACTCAGAAGTGCTCAACTACCACTAAAAGAATTCTCTATTTGTGGGAAAAAAAGGACGCACATTTTGTTTGGGTACAGCAGAGCATGACCTCACAATTGTCAGTTAAAGCGACGCAGTGCCAAATTATAAAAAGTGCTCTGGTCAGGAAGTGGGTAAAATCTTTCGGGGCTGAAGTGGTTAATGGAAGAAGAGGTAGAGGTAGAAAAGAAGAAACAAATGAGTCCGCTTTATAAGTACATATGAGGAAGGCGTAAGAATGGTACAATTCATTATTCGGAATCACTATTCAATCTCCAAGTGACAATGAAATATTTACATATTCCTAACAAGCATGTACCTATAGCAGCCATCCTCAACCAGGGTTCCTTGAACTTTGGCTGAGTGAGCTCCCATTTAATGGTGCCTGTATAGTTCTGGGGTCCACTTGGCAAAACCAGAAGCATGACACCAAATCTCTTTTTAGCTTACTGTGAGGGTGGCATTCTTCCTACTGATTACCAATGTAAGGGGCATTTTCCCATTGGTTTTCGCAAGGGTTCCTCAAGACCCTACAATTATTTTAGGGTCTCCCCTGGGGTAAAAAGTTTGAGAGAGGCTGATTTATAATGTTGCTAACAGTTTAAGCATTTTTTAACCACTTGTCTACAGGGCACTTTCATCCCCTTCCTGCCCAGGCCAATTTTCAGCTTTCAGAGCTGTCGCACTTCAAATGACAATTACGCGGTCATACAACACCATTCCCACAAGTAGAGCTTTCGTTTTGTGGTATTTAATCACTGCTGGTCTTTTTATTTTTTGCTTAAAAAAAAAACGAAAAAAGACTGAACATTTGGAAAATCTTTTTCTTAGTTTGTCAGAAAAGTTTGTAAACAAGTAATTTTTCTCATTCACTGATGTATGCTGATGTGACTGCACTGATAGGCTGCACTGAAGGGTCCTGATGAGATGGCACTGAGCACTGATAGGCAGCACTGATGGGCACTGAAAGGCAGAACAGAATTGCAGAACTGATGGGTACAGACTGGCATCACTACTGGCATCATATGACGTCAGCACAGAACAAGATACTCACCTGCTCTTTGCAGTGGTTTTGCACAAAGCAGCCCCAATCCTCTTCTCTTCTTTTTTGGGTCCCCTGCCAGTGGTACTGGCTCCTCCTTCTGCCGAGTGCCCCCATTAACAAGCCTCTTCCTATTGGGGCACTCAAACAGGCTCGCTCCCAAGCCACACTCCTGTGAATGGACATTGTCCAATCACACACAGACCTGCTCACACATCCCCGCTCTTTCCTCCTTGGCTCACTGGCTGTGATTGACAGCGGCAGGAGCTAATCGCCCAAAAGGTAACCCCCCGGGAGAGCGCTTCTCCTAGGGGGTTATATGATGTGGGGAGGAGCTACCAGTGCCACCGGGGGACCCCAGCATTCGAAGATCGGGGCCACTCTGTGAAAAACGACCGGCCTAACCAAGAGGATGATCTTGCTGAAAATAAGACAGATATTCCTCGAGCGCTGTACAAACAGCACAGCAAGTTTCTTGTTTGGCTCTCTTATCTGTACATATGCACAGACTTTTGTGGCTTAAGAACTGGTCAGCCAAGCTTCCTTGTAAGAAGTTATTGGCAGATTTCCTCTTTCATGGGGAATGTTTTGTTTGGTGATAATTTGGACAAATATATCCAAAAGATTTCCAGAGGGAAGAGTTCTCTACTTCCTGTGAGAAAAGCACCAGGCGTCCTCTCTGGGACTGCTTCCTCGGGTGTCTTAGCGCCAAGGCACTTCCGCTGCCAGCAGAGTGCTAGAGCTAGGGGCAAGGCCAGGGCTAGAAAAATCCCTGGGTCCAAAACTCTTCTAAACCTGGCACCAAGCCCTCCTTTTGAGAGGACGCCCCCACTTTATTTGGTGGGGGTAAGGCTGCTGCACTTTACGGACATTTGGAGAACTATGGTTCAGGACGAGTGGGTCACCTCAACTATATCCCGAGTTTTCTGGAGTTGCGAGGGGTTCCCCCTCAGAGGTTTCAAAGATCCAGCGTCCCCTCGGATCCTCCAAAAAGAAACTTAATGTTTCAGGCATTATATCATTTAGTGCATCAAGGAGTGATTATACAGGTTCCTGTATCCGAAAGGGGTGCAGGGTTTTATTTGAACATGTTTACGGTTCAAAAAGCAAACGGGGGACACAAGGCCCATTTTGGATCTAAGATCCCTGAACCAGTATCTACTAATCCAGTCCTTTCGGATGGAGTATGTCCCCTCAGTAGTACCCTCACTCCAGATGGGAGATTTCTAGCCTCTATTGATATAAAGGATGCACATTTACATGTACCTATCATTCAGCCTCATCAGAGGTTCCTGCGATTTGCAGTAGAGGAACGTCATTTTCAGATTGTGGCTATACCCTTCGGGCTGGCCACAGCTCCCTGGGTGTTCACAAAGGTCCTAGCACCAGCACTGAAGGGTCGGGACTTTAAATGAGATGTGGACAATACTACTGTATATTCTATTTATGTTTTTAACCCTTTAAAGTCCACATTTTTCAATGAGTTAGCGTGACTCAAAATGTGCGCTACCAAACGGTGGAGCAGAATGTTAAAGGGTTAACATGTAAATGATTTGGATACATAATTTCTCATATTATGTGCGATTATTGCATGTATTGTCTGCCATGTACCTACTCAATCATGGCAAACAAATAAATACTTGTTCATGTTTCACTTTAACTCCTTCGATTAGCCACAATATACACGCCTCATTTAAATTCCTGACCCTCTTTCCTTATGTACTTGATTAGGGATGGAGATGCATGTTACCATGCGTCTCATCGAAAGTCCCAAAAGCCCCCTCTATTGTGCTCGCACCAGTACTGGGTCTTTTTAAGGACCCGAGGCATCTTGGTGCTCAGGTATCTGGACGACCTCCTGCTCAGAGATCCCTCACTACAGGCTCTAGAACAGAGCATAACCTGCACAATACGGTACTTGGAAAGCTTAGGCTGGGTCATAAATACCGAAAAGTCAGCCTTAAGACCAGCTCAAAGTCTGAAGTATTTAGATCTGATCCTAGATACAGTCCAAGCAAGGGTATTTTTGCCACCCATAAGGATCTGTGCCCTGAAGTATCGGGTGCGTCAGATAAGGGACACTAGACAACCCTCCATTCGGCTCTGTATGAATCTTCTAGGAAGGATGGCGTCCTCCTTCATGGCAGTGCCCTATGCCCAGTTCCATTCCAGGCCTATACAAGACATCTTGTTGGCTTGGAACAGGAGAGGACAAGCCCTGGATTATCCAATGTTCTTATCTCCTTGGGCGCGCTTAAGCCTAAGCTGGTGGTTGCAGTATCAGAACCTGTGAAAGGGAAGATCCTTCCTCCCGGTAACTTGGAGAGTACCGACCACAGATACCAGTCTCTCAGAGGGGCTCACAGCTCAGGGGAGATGGTCAAGGGCAGAACAGAACTTGCCCATCAACATCCTGGAGTACCGTGCAGTACGTTTTGCCTATATATAAAATTAAATAAAATGAAATAGCTACTGTGCGAGAAAGTGCTAACGTGCTGTAGTGTAGATTAGTGCATTAAAACGTTCGTATTATCACAGGTATCAAAAACACCGCCGCCGCCTTGTGGGAGAGAGTGTGTACGTTAGGCCACGCCTAGCGTACACACTATCTCCCACAAGGCGGCGGCGGTGTTTTTGATACCTGTGATAATACGAACGTTTTAATCTACATATATGTGAGTAGCCACTTGTTATACATAATAAAGGCATTGATTTTAAATGTAGTTTTGCACTATGGAAGTTTTTGTATCTCTTTACATATGAGGAATAACTGAACAGCACACCGGACCAGCTTTCTACAGCGACACAGGGGCTCACACTGTGGAGGCAAGTTAACCCCTGCCAGGGGCAGGGGAGCTGGTGAGTGCGGCAATTTGCTTCACGCATGGATAACGCACCGGTTTTGTTCCAGCATACCCTAAGGCACTGAGCACGAGTCACTTTCATTGATCTTTATGGAAAATTCTTGGAAGAAAAAAACTTTTTCAGAAGGAATGTATTTTCTCTGAGGACTTTTTTTCCAATTTTTTTCAATTTTCTAATTGATTTTTTTTCAATTCTTTTTTATTGTGATAATTCTTCCTGCAACTGTTATATTTTTTGTTTCAACTGTTTTGATTTTTTGGTATATCTGAAAAGGTTTTGGTGCACTTTAATAAGTTTGTTTGTGTAAAGTAAACGCAAGCCAGTCAGGCACCTGATGCACTAATCTACACTACAGCACGTTAGCACGTTCTCGCACAGTAGCTATTTAATTTTATTTAATTTTACTATGTTTATTTTATTGTTATATAAGGTTTTTACAGATCTCGAATGAATTTGAAAAGAAAAAATTTTCACTGCGATTCAGCAACACTAACACTTGAGAAGGTTGAATATTGGTAACCCAGTTAGCATGTGATTTTTTATTTTTGCGATTTTTTTAATTTTATTTATGAGTGGCAAGCGATTTATTGCACTAGTACAGGAGAGCGCCGTAACTACCCCTTTGTCTTTATATAATTTTTCCCTACTTATCCAGCTGGGACGTTTTTGGGTAGTGGATCTTCCCTCCTTAAAGGGATTTAACTTTTGACCTCTGTCTTTGACTTTTTCCTTTTTTCTTGTTTCCCAACCATTGCCTCCACAGCGCAAACCCTACCCCCCCCCCCTTTTTTTCACAAGTAATTTAGTGTGTCTATGAGAGAGAGAGGGGGAAGAATAGGATGGGCATCTCCAGTATGATGATATTCACAAGTAGCCCATGTAGCAGGCACAGGGCATGGCACTGTTGTGCTATAAACCTAGCAGCTTGCTCTCCCTTCTCTTGAACAACTAGTGGAATTCTTTCCCAAATTTGTATGGTCAGTGGTTTATAATGTGCACAAGTATGGTCTGTAAACAGCCAGGGCGCTTGTGAGAAATCATGGGTCCCAGTAATGCCTACCTGACAGGGCCCTGCTTCCCCCTCATCCACCAGAAAACACCACATTATATTTTCACTAAAATACACTAAAATCATTATTATATGACATATTTACCGCCCCCTCCCTCCGCTCTCCATTCTGAAACATACTCTTGTGCGACCACAGCAGCTGCTGGAGGGAGAGGAAAGCTGACCACGTTGCAGGGAAAAGGGGCGCACAGGGGGTCCTGCAAAGCAGGGCAATGGGGGATGCGGATAATAGAACTGATCCTCCTGCAGCACAGCTGGAGGGAGGGAGCGGAGGAGATGCCTGCAGCTCTGCTGGAAGAGGCAGAAGAGGATCGGTGTCTGCAGTAAGGCTCTTACCTTTTCAGCAGGTGCCTGGGCCCCCTTTTTGAACTGATGGAGCCCAGGCCCAGTACAGGAGGGCTGGTTGTACTGCCTAATCCAGTGGCCCTGCATTTAGCATTGGGAGGGGGGAGGGGGAGATAATCAAGGTAGTATGCTTTACTTTTGCCCTTTAGTTACTCTTTTCTTTCCATAAACAAGTTCTGATATATGAGATTTGTGTGTTTAAAAGGAACGTATAATGGCTTTGTATTTATTTCATACTGCATTCTTTTTTTTTAAATTGGATAAATGTGAAATATTGTAAATATGCACGTTTCATATCTATTTTAAGCCAGCAGATGGAGCTCCGGGCTCCTTTCCATAGGTTTATCTGTCTATTGTTAGCTGCTCTGTTGGAAAAGAAAAAGAAAAGAAAACCTTCATTATTGTTACCTTTTAAAATGGATATGTGGAGTGGGTATAACTGCTCTCAATGTTTCTAATCTGTACTAATATAGAGTAAACTTGCACTGTTACGCACATCACATTTTTTTTCCAGCAGTTTGTACGCGTTAAACCCTGGGTCCAAGGCTATGTATGTGTTGTTATTACAAGTAATGCACAAATAACAGAAATATAATGGTACAACATTCCATAGGAGCTTTTATATTCATTCTCCTTCTCTCTGTGACTCTGCAGGTTGCAGCATTAAATAACCATGAAGACTTGGTGCGTTTACTAATAGAGAGCGGAGCAGACTGCAGCATCACAAATGAGGTATTAGAGAGGGCTGGATGGAATGGTATTCTGGGCTCAGCTATCAGAGCAAGGATGTGATAAGCTTGTCTCTTTTCTCATGCAGTATGGAATAAGCATCGCAGAAATGGCTAAAGCTTTCGACAGACAGGTAAAGAGCTGATGATTTTACTCGTAAAACGTTTGCAGCGTTTGTAGAAGCTCCCTCTCCTTACCGCTTCCTGTCATTTCCCCGACAGAACGTGGTGCTCATATTAGAGAAGAACAAGGAAGAGAGACGACTGTCTGTTCGCTGAGCCCTCTGCTATAATAACACAATGTACCGACGACGCTGGCTCCACACGTCATCTTTTTTTTTTTTTATCAAAATGGATTTTTTTTGTATTTTACAATAGTTATAAAAACCCCCATACCATATGACTTGTTCTGCCTATATCCAAGCTTATTACGTTGCATGACCTACCCCGCCGTCCTGAATCCTTTTTATTATAATATATCAAAGGAAACTGGTAGGAATAGATATATGCCCAATGCCTTGTGAAAATGTGTTTACCCTCTTTCCAGATTTAGCAGTTTTTGATGTGTTTGGAACAGACAGAAATATTTGATCAAATGTACTTGTCAGAAATACAGAGAACTGGAGGGGGAACACGCTTTTACAGCATTATGTTTTATGTTAACAGAAGTAGTCGTCATTTATAGGATCACTGTACCTGAGCTAATAATAAATCCAATACTATGTATGTAAGAGTCAATATACAGAAATGTTTTATATTAAAGGATAACCAAACTTTTGTATAGTTACCCTATAGCCCCTTTCAGTCTCTGATCCAATATAGCAAGGGCTTTTTTTCAGCAGGAACTAGGGGGAACTCAGTTCCACCACCTCTGGCTCAGGTCTTCTGCTCCGTGCTCAACTTGGTAACAAATGATAGCTTATCTCTCAGTAGCTCCCACAGGTCAGATCTCCTGCGCAGATCCCACTGAGTGCCAGACCAGGACAAGGGACATACAGAACAGGTGCCCAGGGTTCAGTGCAGTCATGGGCAGGAGAGGGTGTGTGGTAGGCTGCACCCTCTGTGGTCTCCATTTTTTTTCCCCTGGTGACCAGTTGTTGATGCTCCTACTGCATAATCTCCCTTGCAAGTGACTGTAATATAGTATAGAATGCTGGGAGGTACTACAGCTGGATAGGTGCTTCAGCTTAATATTGCAACAAAGGTAAGATATATGACAGGTGGTGGAGCTTTTAAGGAGTGGGGAGAAAATGAGGGCAGTGGAGGGAGGGGTTGTATGCAGAGGGAAGAGATACTATTTGATGCCATTTGGCAGGTATGTGAGTGTGACGGGCATGGTTGTGTTCCTGCACCTGTTCTCTGAGCAAAAAAGCCCTGAATATAGTTATACCTTAAAGTGATATTAAACCCTCCGTTTTTGTTTTAAGGCACTTTTAGCAGCAGATTTATTCACTTAATAATTCGTTTTTATATTTTGCAGCTTCCTTATATTTCAATCCTTGCCTAAGTTTCCATTTAAGCTGGCACCATGACTGCTGCCCCAGGTTTCCCATTTCAGGGTGACTCTTTTGTCTTGCAGCATCTTACCAAGTCACCCTTGCATTCAGAGACTAGAGTCGTGTCTCCCTATACTGTGAGCATCAATAGAAACACACAGCCCCATATCCTAGGACGACAAGGTACTCCCCTGCCCCTCTCTTCTCTGAGCTTAAAGACCAGCTGGAGACTGCGCTGTCCACTTTTTAGGTGGATCTGTATACAAAAAAAAACAGACTCTTATTGGAGAAGAGACATTCAATGTCTGTTCCTCAATAAAATAAACGTACCTACCTGTTTGCAATCCTCCCTAGAATGTAAACGAAGCTGTGCAAGCACAGTGCATTGTGTGCGGATGAATAACTCCTGCACTGGCCAATCATGATAGCCAAAGACTGACACCTGGAAAGGTGCTGACAATGGCAAGGGACCTCACAGGACCATTGGAGCATAGGTGAGAATTTCCCTGGAAGTTCAGGGAAGCCGCAAGCTGTCACAGCTGGGTGCTTACACTAGTGATGGCAGGGGGAGAGAACCGAGGCTTCGGGTCGCCACATCGCTGGATCGTGGGACAGGTGAGCGTGTGTTTTATTAAGTCAGCAGCTACACTATGCTGACTTTTAATAAACACAGAAACGGCTGGAAGTCAGCTTTTAAACCTTCAGGCTATGCTGCCACCTACAGGAGGATTGGACATTGGCAAGCCAAAAAACCTTAGGTCAGTTCAAGGTATAATAACCCCCTCCTACTACCAGCATTCCTCCCTTCTTGTTGGCGGTTATAGAGACTGCCTGCACACACTGTGTGCTAACAGCTGAAATTGTTAACAGCAGCTGTCATGTAACTGTTCATCTGAGCGATTACATGCTCACCCTCTCTGTTTGTCTTGTTTATCTTCATTTTTGAAAGTAAAGTGAAAGAAAATCCCAAATGTTGGGTTGTCATCAGAACAGGAATAGAAGGGAAATCATCCAATGGGGACACCAGTTCCACTTTGGAGGGATTCCCTCTCACTTCTTGTTCTGGCTGTCGATGTGAAGGTAAATCTCCACAATGGGGACACAGAGGGCCATTGCTGACCTCCCTTACGCTATCCAAAATGAGGGGGGGGGGGGGGGGGGTTGCCTTTTTGTTCTATTTTAAAGAGTAACCTGTGATTTTTTTTTTTTTTTCTTGGTTTGCTTGTTTTTTGTTCTAGCAACTTTTTTTTTTGTTCTTCAGTTAAGCCTTTTCTCCACTGCTGCTGCTGTTTCCCACGCGATCATCCTCAGCCTGGATTTTAGATCTTACTGGATGATCCAGAGCCCAATGGACTGAATGTTGCAGGGTGAGGCTGGAAGTAACCCTTGGACACTGGGCTCTGTGTGGAGCACTTCCCAGACTGGTTCTGGTTCTGTTGGCTGCAGAGCGCTTCCAGGTCCACAGCCACTGGCATTGTCTCTGCATATGTCTTGTCTTCAAAGACTAACTTTGAAATGGAAGGGAAGGGGGATAGGGAATTTGGGACTTTACATGAAGCATAAGAAGGTAGGTCTAATGCCTCCATGCCTGGTTGTCAATAAGACTGAAAAAAGGGACTTTAACCACTTGAGACCCACGCTATAGCCGAATGACGGCTACAGCGCGGATCTCCTTTTCCGGGACTACGTCTATTGACGTAGTCCCGTGCACGAGCGGCCTGCACGCCCCCTGAGGGGCGCGCTCTGTGATCAGCGAGTCTATGAGACTCGCCTGATCACCGATCAGAGCAAGGGGTCGATCCCGACCCTTATCACGTGATCAGCTGTCAGCCAATGACAGCTGATCATGTGATATAACGGAGCCGGTAATCGGCTATTATTCCTCCTCGCGCTGACAGCGTGAGGAGAAAAAAAAAGAGCCGATCACCGGCGGCCGTGATCGGGACATCAGTCACGGCCAGCCCTGCCAGTGCCCACCTGCCCCCTGCCAGTGCCCACCTGCCCCCTCATCAATAAAGATGATTAAAAAATAAGTGCCCCCCGTCAGTGCCACCCAGCAGTGCCCACAGTGCCACCCAGCAGTGCCCACAATCTACCTCAACAAAGGTGCTGCACCCCAGTGCCACATATCCGTGTCCATCAGTGTCATCTACCAGTGCCCATCAGTGCCCAGCAGTGCCACCTATCAGTGCCACCTATCGGTGCCCATCAGTCCCATCTATCAGTGGTACCTATTGGTGCCCCTTAGTGCCACCTATCCGTGCTATCTTATCTGTGCCCATCTTTGCCCATCAGTGCCGCCTTATCTGTGCCTATTAGTGCCACCTTAACTATGCCTATCAGTGCCCACCAGTGCAGCCTATCAGTGCCGCCTCATCAGCGCACTTCAATGAAGGAGAAAAATGACCTGTTTGCAAAATGTTATAACAAACTATTAAACATGATTTTTTTTTTTTTGCATCTTTTTTTGTTTGTTTAGCAAAAAATAAAACTCCGAGCTGTAACTAAATACCACCAAAAGAAAGCTCTATTTGTGGGAAAAAAATGATAAAAATTTCATTTGGGTACAGTGTTGTATGCCCGCGCAATTGTCATTCAAAGTGCATCAGCGCTGAAAGCTGAAAATTGGTCTGGGACTGAGGGGGGTTTAAGTGCCCAGTAAGCAAGTGGTTAAGTGAAACATGCAACTCAAAGGTGACAATGGGTGTCTGACCAAATAAAAATGTAATTATGACTGTACATACTGGATCTCAATGTCACAGTAACACAGAAAAATAATTACATAAAACTAGTATTTATTCCATATATAATACATAATAGCTTTGAAGCAGAATATTAAATGATAATAACTTTATAAAAACAGGCACGTAAATCCATATATCACATAGGTATATAAAAAAAATCATGATTGTTACAGCAGAGTACAATAAAACAAGGTACAAATGATGAAATTATTCCATATGGTGTATAGCATAGAAGCATCAGAATGGCTTGACGCGTTTCGTGGAACTCTCTACTCAGGAGCAGATGCTAGTGATATCTGAAATTGATAAGGTTCAGCTGTTGGTAAGGGGTCTCTAATAATAGGAGAATGAGGGGGGGGAAAGTAATAATAAAATAAATTAAAAGGAATGTAAATAATACATACAGGGTGAAAAACATCCACCCGAACTTACAGATCACCTATGGGTCTAGCTGAAAACTGTAAGGGTCGTGCACCGGCCAGTCAAGCCATCAGTCCCGGGAGCTGAGGTGACATATCCCAAGATAAGGTGTTGGAATGAACTCTCAGGAGACAGCTGTTCCTGGGAGTTGGGAGTGGATACGATCCGATTCCAGAGCGGGGAAAAAAAAAGTCCCTGCACAATTTTCCTGAAAATCCAATGCAAGTTCAGCCCTACTGGTTGGAATTTAACTTTGCCAAACAATATCTGATTTGTCCGAATCCCCTAAATGGGATCTTACCGCACCCGTAAGGTTATATTTCGTATGGCCATCACTATGGCTAAGCAAATGGCTGATCTGGCTTCTTCGTCTTAAGGGAACACTTTTTGGTTCTGCACATGGACAAGCTGGTGTTGTGATCCAGGATTTCTTTTCTTTTCACCTTCCACCTTAATCAGGTCCTTGCTTCTTGTCCCTCTTTTCAGCTCCAGATAATCAAAAGGAAATTTCCTTCCACTGTTGGGCTATGGTTTGGGCTGTTCAAGTCTGTTTTTCAACCACTGCTTCTTTCAGAAAGAACAATTCCGTTTTTTGTCATCCCAGATGGGCCCAAGAAGGTAGCCTCAGCTTCTCATTCTGGAATCTCTTGGTGGCTCAGACAGCCAACATGTTTAGGCTTATGAATCTGGTCCCCCTGCCCTTTCCTGTTAAGGCTGACTGCACTAGGGCAGTGAGTGCCTCTTGTGGTCTTCTGTTCATAGATTCTCTAAACTCTACCCAGTGGATCATTCTGCTTTATCTGATGCATTTTTTTTGGGTGTAGGGTCCCTTAGATGTCTCTTTGACCTGCAGCTAGTCCCCAGTTATTGTTATTTTACACTGGGCCTGTTAATGGTTGTTTGCTGTGTTGCCCCCTACTCAGGCTGCTTTTAGAAGTTCTGAAAATGAAAGACTTCATTTCTTACTCAATTGATGAGAGAGGAAATATTTTTGCACTCACTATATTGTTAGTAGTAGGGATTATATCCTGGGCTGGCCCACATGTTTTTTTTTTGTTTGTCATTGTCCAATCCTCCTGTAGGCTGCAATTTAACCCAAAGGTTTCATATTCCCTGTGTACCTCAGTGGACTCCAAGAAAAGGAGTTTTACCTTGCATACAAAAATCCTGTTTTTGCTTTGGATAGCGCAGATGAAAATAAAGGGCCCTTTCAATTTTTTTCTGTCCGAAATGTATGAAATTTTATATATTTTAGTTATGAGAAATCAATAATAAATCTGTATTAATTTATATGAATTTGAAGTGTTTTTGCTTTATTGTTGAAGTTGATTTTCTGATTTTAGTAACTGAATAGAGGAGCCTTAAAGGGGCTGTGTGAAGAAAGGGTTGTATAGGGCTTCCAACCGAATAAGTATTTACATGAAGTTTATAACATGGAAAACATACAGCTGAGTCTGATATAAAGCCGGCACATATAAAATGCTGCTCCCCTTCCTGTGAGCAGGAATTCACACCTCTTTTGAACATGGGAAGCAGCATGGTGTTTCTGCCATGATGTAACTAAGTGCATTGGGAGGGGCTTAGTGGGAAGGGGTGGGGCTTTTCAGTCACAGGTCGTCAGTATGTGTTTGAAATTGTCAACTTTTATCATATGTCTGGGAGATTATTCCACTGTGAATCTGTGTCTCCAAACGGAATGACAAGTGCGGGATAATTGAAATTTCTGTGCCTGCAGCAGCCTCAGGTACAAAAAGTCTGGGGAAGAGGACCTGGAACTCTCATACATAAGACTGAATATGCAAAGCCTGCAAAGATTTAGCTTATAAAAGGAATTTTTATATAACTAGTTTTTTTTTTTACTTTTGCAAGCTCTCTTCTTCTTAATGAAGTAATGTCATATAGGAAATGGCTGTCTTTATATTTATAATATGGCATCCAGATTGAGCAGATAAGTACTAAAACCTTTTCTCTCTTACAACACGCCAGCTTGTTATCAGCCAGTGCAGATGGTAATAGCCTGCAGCAATCACCTTTTTTGTTCTGATTGCTTCAAACAGGATTCTATAGGTTCCTGGACTCTGCAGGTTCCCTTTACTATTTGCAAGGAAGGACTCTGCTATGCACTCCTTTAAAGCAAACCTTTCCTTAGGGAACATGCTGGCTGCCATTGCTGACCTCCTTCAGAAAATTCTAGCTGTCTGTCTATTTGACCACCGGATTAAATACCTTTTGAGTCACTGACCTGGAAGTATGCGGCTCAGAAAAGTCAGAAGTTCCTATGTACTTAACTGTGCCGGGTTAGTGAGTATTGAAGAAACAGAGTCAGCATGACGCTTGGGCTGCAAGCATTTTCCCAGTGTCAAATTCTGGTAATTTTTGTGTGCCTGGTGAGCTACACATTCTGTATTCAGCTCGCCGTACAAAAGAGTGGCTGTATTTAAGTAAATGCCGATGCTTCTGTGAATTGGCATACAGTGATTTCTCCAGCACAAAACAGCACCTGCAGCTCAACAGGCATGTGAAATTGCCCCAACTTTTATGCTGGACTCCAAGAGGTAGTGATAGAGGGACGCTGGACACAGATTGTTAACAGGTAATAAAAATGCAGACAAAGTCATTACTTTGACAAATTCGCTTGTATTTGCCAGTTTACCACATAGATAGAGACCTCCCCAGGAAAGGACATTTGTCTTAGTTGAGAAATTCAGATCTAATAGGTCATAGACACCAAAAGAGCTTGCCACTCGAAAAGAAGCAGGAGCTTCTTTTGGATGGCAGCGGCATGTTGCGATTTTCCCCGATTGCAATGCGATTTATTGTGGCAAAGTTGCACCGGGTTGGAGGTGCCATTTAGAAGTAATGGCATCTCAAACACATCCCATGTTTTTCCGCGTTTTGGAATCGCAATGCTTCCACCCATGATTCAAATTGCCTAGGTGTGAATAGAGCCTAAAGCCCCATATACTATCAGTTTTTCTGCTGAGTTTATCCTTCAGATTTACCAAAACCATATAATAGGAGGTCAAACT
Organism: Lithobates pipiens; assembly: GCF_037356315.1. NCBI lineage: Eukaryota > Metazoa > Chordata > Amphibia > Anura > Ranidae > Lithobates > Lithobates pipiens. The sequence goes on from NW_027507787.1 coordinate 206,904,547, forward strand.
TTAGGAGTTTCAATTTGTATGCAATCAGGCAGGCCCTTCTACTACATGGTTTTGGTAAACCTGAAGGAGAAAATCTGATAGTGTGTATGGGGCATTAGAGTCCAAAGTCTTCATTGTTCAACTGGTTACAACAAGCTCGGCAAAACACAGCCCTTACTACATCTACTGTGAACACCAATACTGTAACCTCCTTTGCCTGCAGATATGTCTGCTTAGGAGGGCTTTTGAGTCCATTTAACATTCTGCCATTTCACCTAGCCCTAATGAAGGGGGATTGTGTGCGCCCCCCCCCCCAAAAAAAAAAACGTGTTGGCTGTTTTTTCCTCTGGTTGTTGTAACCAGTTGAACAATAAAGACTTTGGACCCCCAAGGATTTTTCATTTGGTGCTCTCTAAGCTATTACACCAGAATTTTACCCTGGAATTCTTTACAACCTGTTGCCGTCTGTGTGTATAAGGTCCAAGAAGTCAGCAACGGCAGCTGCAATATTCCTCTATAGGAAAGGTTTTCTCTAAGGTGAAAATATAGTGGTCTTTTTAAAGCTTATATATTTTTGAGAGGCTTTACATCTGTGTATTTTTTTATTTTTTTTACTGTGGATACAATTTTTTTTTTTTTTTTTTTAACCCTTTGCTGACAAAGGAATCCCAGTGTCCTATGGGTTATCCAAAGAGACAGACCTACCTTTGTTCACATACAATGTCTCATGGAAAGCTTAGACAGAGGTGATCAGGCAGGAGAGTGGATGCATTACTCATCTGCCTCATGAACTTGTCTGTATGTTTCAGAGGGGTAAAAGAGACCCTGGAAAAAAAAGCCTGAAGTGTCAAAACTGTTGGCTCAATATGACTGACTGATCCCCATGGGAAGTCTAAGGGCAGCCTAGGGATTCATAAAGTGGAAAGCTAATGCATGGAGAGTGTCTAAGAGACCTGCCAGTTGAGGTATTGGTGTCAAAGGTTAGCTATGGCTCAAGCATGTTATGTATGGCTGCATTTCACAGGGGACAATTTCACACCTAGAAGAGGTCACAAAGAACCTTACCACAAAAGTAAGTTATTATGTCTATTTACTGCATGTGTATGAAGTTGTGATTTGTAATACTGTATGGACTCTATATAATAAGGCTTATGAATTAAAGCAATAAAAACAGCAATACCAGAGTCGGTATTGGTATACAATGCACATTAGCAGGTAGAAACCAACTAGCTGATCGGGTTACTATATTCAGCCATGGAGGAACAGTTCTGCTGTAGTCGTGGCAGATTTATCTCTCTGTGTTGTAGGATTTCAAGCTTTTGAATGCAAGTAATGTAAACCAGCTCCGTGTACCAGCCATGGCTTTCTAAAGTCAGGGCTCCTCCAGCTTAAGGACAGGTCTTCCTTTTATTGACCATAATTTTCCAATTTCCTTTGGATCCCCACGTGAATTTTAGTATGTGGCTTATCACAAATATATTTATTTCAGATCTCATTAGCAAATTCTAGAGCAGTTGGTTAAAGCAACCAACCAAAATATGAAACTTGGGTTGTGGGGTAACTTGTTTACTTTTTAGTTCCATTTATATGCTTATTAGACCAGTAAATAACTTAAGGTGGTTTATAGTTTAAAAAAATGTTTAAAAAAAAATACCCACCCCTCAGAGCAGCTGATTGAGCATCCCTTTCTAGGCTGCTGTGCCTGTGTCAGGGTAATGCAGCATCTCTGGGTCCCTCTGGAGACCCACACGATTGGAGGGGGCCCTGTTACCTGCCATTATCATTATGATTTGTCTGTTTTATGCTTTTGGGAACAAGTTCCCTTTTATGTGCATTACATTTTCTTTCTTCACTTTTTTTTTTTTTTTTTTCTCTCCTGCTAGCATCCTGCTGTTACACAAAATAGCCTGAGGGACTTTCCCAATGGCTTGAGGCCTGTTAAGCTGGAAGCGATTGCAGGAGGGAGCAGACACACTACACTGCACAGATTGACCGTGTAAAGGTGTGCAGAACACAATGTACAGCATAAAGTTTTCTACAGAGCATGGCTATAGACCAAGAGTATCAGCATTGCACTGGAAAAAAAGGATTCATACAGGTTAATTTTATGAGCTAACTGAAGTTATGATGCATTAAGGGCAATAACCATATTTCAGTTTATGGAGATCATAGAAAGGTGTAACTCAACTGTTTAAAAAAAATGAATTTTGATTGGTTGCTAAGGGTTATTTTTAAATAGTTCAAATAAGTTTTACACTGGTCTAACTAACTATTCCAGTAACATTTGTTTAGCATTAATGCATTTCCTGAAGGGAAGCTGGCCCGAAACAAGCATGCAGGATGGGAGCTTTAGACTTCATTGGCTGCTAGCATTTACAGATCAATCATTGTGAATTTACAAAAAAAAAAGCATATCGTATGGAATCGCACATTTTTATTGAATTTCAGGTGAGTGTGTTTATTACTATGAAACATTTATATGCATCATTGTGGCATATTTATTTTGTTGGACCTCTTTCACACTGAAGCTCTGCTTAAACAGATGTTAAATCACTGATTGTTTTTGCGGTGCTTTATCGGCGCTAGAAGGACGCTTTTTTTAAGGTCGCATGACAGTTTTGTGACGCTTTCGAAGCACTGCCCATTCATCTCAATGGGCAGGAGCATTTTTTGGAGCGCTGTTTATAGCACTCCAAACACGCCCCAAAGATACTGCTTGCAGGACTTTTTCTACAGTCCCAGAAGCGCATCACCCCCAGTATGAAAGCACACATTTAAATGAATGGGAGGCAGTTTTCAGGCTTTTTTCTGGTGCTATTTTTAGCACTAAATGCCTGAAAACTTCCTCAGTGTGAACGGGTCTTATTGTGTTAACACCTGGTATTTATTCCTTGCAGCGAGAGCAAACAACCTCTTCATCAGTCCCGGTAGCCACTATTCTGGGATTCTGAGCCCTGGGGCTGCTGAGTGACATCAGGTCTAAGGTAGAACTAAGCCCCCTTCGCACTACTGTAGCACATCACCAGGTGTTGCACACTGGGCAACAATTCATTTTAATGAGCCGTCCTACTCTCAACAAATGTGGCAAAGAAAGCTCATGCATCTTTTTGAATTTCTTGCTTGGAGTATTTTGGGTGCAATACAAAACAGGATATGAGCAGAAATCCCTGCAAATTTAGGGAATCCCTTGGGGACCCCCAGGTCACACAAACTAGTGTCCCCATTGGAAGATTTCCCCTCTATTACTTTTTTTTGGGGATAACTCAATGTGGTTTCTTCGCTTTCACTTTTAATGATAAACAGAACAAATCGAGAGTTAATCTCCTTAACAAAAAAAAAAGTTTTGTCTTTAGTTATACTTTAACCACTTCAGGACCGCCGTATTGCCAATGTACGTCAGCACAATGGCACAGGCAGGCACAATCACGTAGATGTACGTGATTGCCTTCCAGCGGGTGGGGGGTCCAATCGGACCCCCTCCCGTTGGATACGACGGTCTGGTTCCCTCCAGGAGCGCTCCGTGATGAGGGGATGGCCGTTCGTTTTCGGCCACCCCCTCTGGATCGCTCCTGGCCAATGAGAAGCTTCCTCCCCTGTGTATTGTTTACACAGGAAGGAGGAAGTGATGTCATTCTCCTCGGGGCGGTCTTTTTGACCGGACTACGAGGAGAAGAGTAAAAGTAAGTGTGCACCAACACTACACTGACATGTAGGTACACACAGGCACACAAACCCCCCCCGATCCCCCCCCCGATCGCCCCCCGATCCCCCCCGCCCCCCCTCCCCCCCCAGTCACAGTGTCACTGATTGCATTGATCATTTCTTTACTGATCAATGCATTCAGTGTCAGTTGTGACAGTAAAAACTGTCAGGACAGTTAGTGTTAGGTCCAGGGTAGCCCCCTATCACCCCCCAATAAAGATTTAACCCCCTGATTGCCCCTAGAGTTAACCCTTTCACCCCCTTTTGCCAGTGTCACTAAGCGATCGTTTTTCTGATCGCTGCATGTGTCGCTAGGTAGCTAGTTATTTTTTTAGGTTCACCGCCAGGTTTTTATATCGCTAGGTACCCCGATATACTACCCAATGATGTTTTTAACCCCCTGATTGCCGCTAGTTAACCCTTTCACCCCCCTTTTGCCAGTGTCACTAAGCGATCATTTTTCTGATCGCTGCATGTGTCGCTAGGTAGCTAGTTATTTTTTTAGGTTCACCGCCAGGTTTTTATAGCGCTAGGTACCCCGATATACTACCCAATAATGGTTTTAACCCCCTGATTGCCGCTAGTTAACCCTTTCACCCCCTTTTGCCAGTGTCACTAAGCGATCATTTTTCTGATCGCTGCATCAGTGTCGCTAGTGTCGCTAGGTAGCTAGTTATTTTTTTAGGTTCACCGCCAGGTTTTTATAGCGCTAGGTACCCCGATATACTACCCAATAATGGTTTTAACCCCCTGATTGCCGCTAGTTAACCCTTTCACCCCCTTTTGCCAGTGTCACTAAGCGATCATTTTTCTGATCACTGCATCAGTGTCGCTAGGTAGCTAGTTATTTTTTTAGGTTCACCGCCAGGTTTTTATAGCGCTAGGTACCCCGATATACTACCCAATAATGGTTTTAACCCCTTGATTGCTGCTAGTTAACCCTTTCACCCCCTTTCACCAGCGATCACAGTATAAGTGTCACTGGTGACGCTGGTTAGCCAGTTAGTTATTTAGGTTCCCTGTCAGGTTTTTATATAGCGCCAGGGACCCCCATATACTACCTAATAAAAATTTGAACCCCCTGATTGCCCCTAGTTAACCCTTTCACCACTGATCACCGTATAAGTGTTACGGGTGACTCTGGTTAGTTTGTTTTTTATAGCATGAGGGCACCCACCATTTATTACCCAATAAAGGTTTAACCCCCTGATCACCCGGCGGGTGATATCAATTAGGTTTTAGGGTCAGGGTCTGCGTCGCCCCAGGCAGCGCTAGGTTAGTGCCAGTACCGCTAACACCCACACGCAAAGCATACACCTCCCGTAGTGCTATAGAATCTGAACAGATCAATATCTGATCTGATCAGATCTATACTAGCGTCCCCAGCAGTTTAGGGTTCCAAAAAAACGCATTGTTAGCAGGATCAGCCCAGATACCTGCTAGCACCTGCGTTTTGCCCCTCTGCCCAGCCCACCCAAGTGCAGTATCGATCGATCACTGTCACTTACAAAACACTAAACACATAACTGCAGCGATCGCAGAGTTAGGCCTGATCCCTGCCATCGCTAACAGGTTTTTTGGTAGCATTTTATATTTAAATCCGGAAGGCAGTGCTTGGTTTTCGGGGTCCCGTACGTGGCTAGGCTCCCAAAAAGTCCCCCACATGTGGTATCCCTGTACTCGGGAGAAGCAGCAGAATTTATTTTGGGGTGTAATTTGACTTCTGCCCATAGCATGTGTGAGCAATATATCATTTAGTGACAACTTTGTGCAAAAAAAAAAAAAGTTTGTAATCTTCCCGCAACTTTTGGCAAAATATAAAATATTCCATGGACTCAACATGCCTCTCAGTAAATAGCTTGGGGTGTCTACTTTCCAAAATGGGGTCATTTTGGGGGGTTTTGTGCTTTTTTGGCATTTTATGGCCTTCGAAACTGTGATAGGTAGTGAGGAGTTAAATCAAAAATTTGCACCCTTAGAAATCCTGAAGGTGGTGATTGGTTTTCGGGGTGCCGTGCGCGACTAGACTCCCAAAAAGTCCCACACATGTGGTATCCCCATACTCGGGAGAAGTAGCGGAATATATTTTGGGGTGCAATTCCACATATAACTATGGCATGTGTGAGCAATATATCATTTAGTGACAACTTTTTGTAAAAAAAATTATTATTTTTTTTTTTGTCATTATTCAATCCCTTAGGACAAAAAAAATAAATATTCAATGGGCTCAACATACCCATCAGCAATTTCCTTGGGGTGTCTACTTTCCAAAATGGGGTCATTTGGGGGGGATTTGTACTGCCCTGCCATTTTAGCACCTCAAGAAATGAGATCGGCAGTCATAAATTAAAAGCTGTGTAAATTCCAGAAAATGTACTCTAGTTTGTAGACGCTATAACTTTTGCGCAAACCAAAAAATATACGCTTATTGACATTTTTTTTACTAAAGACATGTGGCTGAATAAATTTTGCCCTCAATGTATGACTAAAATTTAGTTTATTCGATTTTTCTTATAACAAAAAGAAGAAAATATCTTTTTTTTTCAAAATTTTCGCTCTTTTTCCATTTATATCGCAAAAAAAAAAAATCGCAGAGGCAATCAAATACCATCAAAAGAAAGCTCTATTTGTGGGAAGAAAAGGACGCAAATTTAGTTTGGGTGCAATATTGCATGACCGCGCAATTACCAGTTAAAGCAGCGCAGTGCGAAATTGGAAAAAGACCTCTGGTCCTTAAGGTGTTTATTGGTCCGGGGCTGAAGTGGTTAAAGCAGCTGCTTTAAAAAAAACAAAAAATAAAAACATGTTATAATGTGCTAGTATGCACTGCATTCCAGCACATTATATGAAACTTACCTTAAAATGAAGCCCTCCAGCAGTGTGCTGTCACCACTAAGGCCTGATTCACACCTAGGCATTTTTTGTGTTTTTTGCATTTTGGAGATTTGCACTACAGAACATGTTCCATAGGAAACCATGTTAAATGGACTGTAGTGCAAATCTGCAAAATGCAAAAAGCACTAAAAATGCATAGGTGTGAATCCAACCTCTAACAGGTCTTCTATCTTCATCCAGTATTCCTTCCGGGTTGGCGGGCTCTGGTCCTTTGTACGAGCTGCAATTACGTCACTCCCATGCATGTGTACAGGAGCCTCTGTTCACAGCACAGGACTCTGTGGGAGCAGCACATGTATGCTGTCCTTTCAGAGAGCATACCACTGTGACGTCACTGGCAGCTTTGCAAGTAACTACTGTATTTATTGGCGTATAACACTGACTTTTTCACCATGAAAATCTGGTGCGTGTTATACGCCAATACTTCAATTTTAGCTGCCTTATTTAAAATTTAAGTTTTTTTCTGAAACTTACCTCTTAAAATGAATGTGCGTGTTATACACCGATAAATACAGTATCTCCTAGGAGACATTTAGGAGATACTTACTGTACCTATAGGTAAGCCTTATTATAGGCTTATCTAAAGGTAAAAATCAACCAAGGGCGTTTGCTCCCACTTTAGGAACGAACAACCACTCTTATTACATGGTTCGCTTTCCCGTATTGCACTGGAAGAAGGAAAGGCGGTTGCTTTGAGACAATACAATCATGATGCAGTAAGAAATATCCAAACTTCTGATTGGCATTCATGCATAAGGTGAATCCTATTGAATCTAGAGAACGACTTTAAAATGGGTCCACAATGGCAGTCTATAGATTTATATCATGACAGTATCTTACTTTGCTGGAGCCACTTGACATGCCTCCAACTTGGCAGCAGGTTCAGCAACATTTTTGTGCCGTCACAGTGATCTTTCAGATATGAGGAGTCTCTATTGTAGGGGATCCTTTCTTAACCTTTTCACAATTACAGACCCCTAACGGACTGCCCAATCATATCCCAGACCCCTTTTATTAGACTGTCTAAATTACCACCACCAGTCTGTTGGGTACCAAAATGACTTCAAATAGTTAAAAAAATCCCTGTCCAGTTGTTTCATTATTTGGAGATCAGGTGCGTAGCAGAGTTTTAGTTTCCCATGCTCCGGGTCAGGAACCCCATGTCTATAGTGTGAGATACAATGTGAATGATTGTACAGGGACTCCACACAGACTTCTTGTTTCTTATATATCCAAGCAAATTATTGTTTGGCCTCAAAAGCCATCAGTGAAAACCGGCAGAGAACTTCTGAAATGACCATAAGTGTTCTCTCTACAAACTCAATCAAATCAATGTAACAAACTTCAAATAAGATCTTAATATAAAGCTTGTTTATTGGTATAACAATTTTCACAACAGACGGCTGCAGTGATCGTGCATTAAGATTGCAATAGATTGTTAGACCTTAGGATTATAATAGACAATGAACAACGAAATAAACCTTTTTTGATACATACACGCTTAATTTAATAAGGAAGTGCCAAGGAGAATGATTCTGTGCAAGGTGCAGTTCCCATAGCAACCTATTAGATCAGCAAAAGGTGAATTCTGATTGGTTCCCATGGGTTACTGCACAGTAATACTCATAGATCTCATGGCAGACTAGATGCTTTATAGTGTTGGCACTGTGCAGCCAGATACCACTACTACTGCCAGCTTGTCGCTCTTATTGCTGCTTCTGCAAATTTTTTTTATCTATATAATACTGACAATTATTGGAACAGATGCATCCATCGTTGTAAACATAGTGAGTGGTACAAAAGTCACAAAGTATACAAATTTCTTTGTGCAACAGGTGCCATTTATAAACCTGGTCATTCAGTAAAAACATTCCAGCATACAGTAATTGGCCCCATTTGACTTTTATAAGAATACACAAGAACACTGAGCTCATAGATAAGTGGTCATACCATAATGCCTAACCTCAACGGAACAACACAGCAGGGCTGAGAATGATTGTGCTTTTTACAGAATAATGTAAACTCTGCTCATCTCACATGCAGAAAATATAGCTTGATGGGGCCCTGTGCCATACCCATTAAGGAAAAAGCAACAGATGTGCTTTAAACGCAGACACTCACCCCACACCACATTGCCTGGTATATGGCACTTTCAAGTATGGAGGAGCATGTGACAGTGCTGGACCATTCAAGTCCATCTCATGGGGGATCCCTGTGAAAGTTACAACTAAGGGGACTCAAAGCCTAGATGGGATCTTCATTTCATGCCCAGTGGCTGAATAAAGTGACAGTAAGGCACACACATGCTGCTGGGGAGGGGGTCGTAATGGTTGATCAATAAACGTGTGTGGAAAATGCACAGGTTTGCCTTAAAAGTAAAGTACGGGGTCTAACATTGAGAACTGAATAATCAAACATGCAGATCGCTCGGCTCTCTGTGCAGAGAGCTGGTAACTGTCAGTCGCTGCCCTCCGCTCTGCCCCTGCAGCGCTGGGCTGTGAAGAGGGTGGGAGCAGCCAGCTGAGCCATGGGGGCGGACAGTCTAGGGATACATAAAGAATTATTGCTTGAAAGATTTTTGCATATGATGGTACAGAACACATGAATGGAAAAAACTACAAATGGCAAACTAATTACAGTAGAACAGAATAGTTACATTGTATCTATGATACATAGAAATAATTCTTAAGCATAAGGTCTCGTTCACATAGGTGTACTTAAGAGTTCACCCATGCAAGGACCAGGTTTGCCCACATAGCATGCACAGGTGTTCCGTGCATATGCATGTAGGTGGTCTTAACTGGCTGCTGGGATTCAGCCACTGCTTCCCAATTTAACATGTGTGGTTGCATGTCTTCGAATGCAGAGGGAATTTGGGGACACACAACCGTGTAGATGTCAAATTGAGAGCAATGGCTGCATCCCAATTAACATAAATGGGACTGCCTGCATGCAGTGGCATAAAATTCCTGTGCATCTTTTGCAAACAAAACACAGCCCTCACACGGGTGTATGGTTAAGTTCTCTCATGTGAATGGGGCCTAAGAAGCAAGCTCCTTAGATACCTAGTGCAGTCTTATTGGTTAAAAACAGGTTAGAAATGATCGTGCCAAATTTTTGTTCTTTAAAATTTCCATTTCATTGTTACAAGAACATCACCGTTATCTGCCCAGTGTCCTGACAGCCAGCACCTGCTGTGATGTTTCTATTGTATACACTGAAGGTGCAAAGCACCACGTGTGTTATATTGTCCACATGTATAATATATACCAAGTACAATAAGTCTCAACAGAATTTCATACGAATGGATAGACAGAATATTAATTGTATATTATATTCCTCTGTGTTTGTATGCACATTGCTTTTCTTCTCTTTCCCTGTGTTCTGAGACTATTAAATTGCATGTGGTCTGGAAAATAGATGTTTTGATATTTTTTGCTGCTTACATAGTGTTATACTGTATATCTTCTTATGGGCTACTTATATCATTGTTGATATTTTAGCTAATTCACACATTATTTTTGCCTGTAGCACTTTCTCTGTTGTCCTTTTGCATATAGACAACTGATTATATCTAAGGTTAC